>NC_080195.1:46789973-47457833 GCF_030028045.1 Hippopotamus amphibius kiboko
AAGATGGACTAGAGCTCTGCTGATCACAGCAGGTGTTATCCAATAGCAGAGAGACAAATGCAATGCCAAAAGGTCTCTGAGGATCGCAGTTCCCAGGCACCAAAGGGGAGATTCCTACCCATTGGAAAGGGAATATGTCAACCAATGTTCCACCACAGGAACGATACCTAGTGTGATCATATGCAAGCTCCGTTACTGTCCAAAGACGTCTCAAGTACTCAATGCAAGTGCTGTTTCACACACCTACAATGTACGAATCACAAACTGGATCCCACAAACCAAAGCACAGACTGCCGTGATTAACACCACATTGACACACACAAACACATGAAGAACAAATAAACACTCCAATCACAAAGACAGAAAGCCAGAGAAGGCATTTTGTCAACTTCCACTTCCACTCCCACATGGAGGCCCCCAGTTCTCAAGAGGGAATGGACTCAGAGGGGCTCCCATCCGCTAAGGGGAGCAGCCCAGT
This sequence comes from Hippopotamus amphibius kiboko, assembly GCF_030028045.1. Taxonomy (NCBI): domain Eukaryota; kingdom Metazoa; phylum Chordata; class Mammalia; order Artiodactyla; family Hippopotamidae; genus Hippopotamus; species Hippopotamus amphibius. The sequence continues at coordinate 46,790,452 of NC_080195.1, forward strand.
TGGAGTAGACCTATTTCCCAGCCTGTGCAAGCTGGAGCGACTTACCCCCAAATGACATGAACTGTATACCGTTGCTCTGGACATGTCTCCAAGACAAGCAGCCTCGTGCTGTAGGGCAGCCACTGCATATCAGGGAGAATCCCTGCCAGTATCCTGGAGCCAAATGTACTCTGGCATGTGCTGGGAACTTTAAATGGGGATGCCCCTGATCGAGATCAACACACCATGGGCACAGACCTCCTGGCTGGCTCGCTATAATTGGTAACCAAAGGCCAGGATGTGTGCCCGATGCACAGTGAGGCCAAGCAACAGCAAAACATTGGACTTTGGAGCCGAGAAATATTTGTTGTTGAGACATTCAAGGAAATGGGTGGCTTATGCCGGGTAATCCCCAACCTTGAAAGCTTTTAGCAAAGCCCTCTTAGAGGTAAGGTGATGGAGGGGTGTGGCTGTTCGTTGAAAACTTCTCCCTGTCCGATCCTTTGTTCCTGAGGACAGGTCATAGTCAGGTCTCAATGTTCCTATCAATCTCCAGCCAACAAATGTCACTCTCTGGGTGACAAGAAAGGGCAAGGTCCCAAGGCACAAGGCTCACCCTCTGAGGTCCAGACCCACCTAAGAGAAAGGGGTCCCTGGGAGGGGTGGTGGTCCGCCTGCCATGGAGGGTTTGTCCAGGAGCTGGTCTGGGTCCTCCCACCAGTGCCCACGCCTCCCAGAGGAGGCAGCTCTGCCTTGGTGGCTCCCTCAGGGCCAGGTCCCAGACCCTTGCTAGCTGTCATCACTGAGGGAGCCGGGTGCACATGACCCAACAGGTCTTAATGCTCCTCAGGCCACCCAAACAGTGGCGGTCAGGTACCCCAGACTGTGAGCCATACCCTTAGGGTCACAGTGGCTGTGTGTGGTAGAGGTTCAACACTGCCTCAAGGCCTGGTCTGGGCCAGTGGGCATTCATGGCCTTGGCTCTGGAGCCATGCAGGACACACCCCCAGCCTGTTCTCTGGGCCCCCCATCACACCAGCAGGCCCAAGGCCGTGTGAGCAGAAGAATGCTGGGGAGAAGGCTGGCACTTGCCTCTTACCTCACACTCCAGGTCTGAAGGGGCAGCACTGCACTGACTGCTGCCTAAAAAAGGGCCCCCACTAAAGATGGCTGACAGACAGTGGCTTGCTTGGGGCAGGGGCCCACTACACTGCCCACCAATGGCTGAGCAGGGTGGTCACAGTGGCATTAGTGGTCTCCTGGTAACCATTGCCTGGTAACGGGGCAGTGGGTCACAGTGCACAGCAAGGGCTGCCTGGGAAGGGCTGCATTCAGCTGGCTATGGTACAATTCCCCCTTTTCGTTGGTCCTCTGCAACCCTGAGGAGAATATGTGGGTATGATTTGGATAGAGTGGTTAATCATAAACTCAGCAGCAGATCTCTGTTTTAGGGGACTTGCTTTCAACCTCCATTCCTGGTTCATCTTTTCCCAAGTCTTTCAGGGAATGGGGTGACGACCACTCTAGCTACATCCTGCTGCAGGAAAGCAAAGCCCTACAGTGCATTCTGAGTTGGAAGCAATGCCACGTTGCAAGTCTTGATCCAAGTCTTATATAAACTTGTATAAGGAATCCAGGAGAATAAGCCTGAAAAGCAGCGTGAGGGTGGCACTCTGGGGGAGACGTTCTGGCAGGTAATCCAGACACGCAGAAGCAGAAGGGAAGAAATTGTTGTAAGTTGTTAGGATGTTGAGGGGAAGAGCTTCCCTTAACGGGAGAACACAGATCAAAATCAGCATTATTGCAAAGCAAATCCATAAACGTTAGTAGCATATGCATCTGTTTACTCAGTTTGTCAAAACTGCATTGGTAAGAGTCTTCTTGAAGTTGAAGCACTTTGGGAAAGCCTCAGCCTAACTATCTGTTACACACTTAAAGAGGCAAGGTTAAAGATCGGATGACAAGGGGTTGCGAAGGAAGCTTAATCAAGTGGCTCTCATGTAACCGTCAGCATGGCTGACCGATTATCCCAAGGCATACCTGCATTTCAGAAACTTTGTACCCTTTCTAGAATATCGACAGGTTGACATGTATCCATCCTGTGAAATTGGAAAAGCTTCTCCCCCATTTCACAATGTTTTCTCTGTAATTTCCATACCAGATATACGACTGAAATAGTCCTCCTTGAGTTGCCTTAAGGGCCCCACAACTAATCCAAAGTTAACAAAATATTTCAAAACACCTGGTCCAATAAGCTCATCAGTCCTTTGAAGAGAATTCTTCTTTCTTCTCCAAAGTGAGAAGAGATCTTAAAAGCAAATAGAGATCCCTTAAAGGCACGACAGTTCACATACCATGTTATTGAAAGCAGCATTCCAAGTAAACGTGTTCTCTTGGCAGAGGGGAACCCAATCCAGCCTTGAAAAAAACGTATTTTTAATAACAGTATCCATTTCCCGAAGTGGAGATTCGTTTCAGCCCAATGATGCATCAAATGTTGGTTTTTGGCTCAACACATTTATCCCACCTTCCTACTCTATCCTGAAATGTGTTCCTTTTCATGAGTTTCTTAGCTTTAATTACATATTTCGATTACAATCCTCAAGTCCTTAACACCTTCACTTAGTGAAAACCAAGAAGCAAGCAATTGTCAGCTGGATGCCATACCAGCATTTCTGATTGCAAACGGATGCTTTTGAGACCTTCTGCTAAGTAGGCAAAGGTAGGGAATCTTAGATGTGCCCAGCATCCAATGTTCCAAGCCTCTATCCTCTTTGAAATGACCCGGAGAGTCAAGGAATGCTTGCCACTTAACTTGGTGAAGTTTCATGCTACCCAAATCTAGAGAGGCCATTTAGAAAGACTTCAAGTGTCATCATTTCAACTTATGGTCCTTGCTGTCAAATTGGCAACAGATATAAGGTCTTTTTGGATCTCTAAGAAACCTAGGGACCGCAGAAGGTTTACACTTCAGAATGCAAGAAGCTTAAGGCAGCTTCCATACCAGATATCAGTTCAGTACTAGCTATTTGCCAGATCATCAGGACCTGAAATCCATGGAGGCCAATTCTCTCCAGAGGAGGAAGTATTCAATAGGTAAGTGCTTCCCTTTCAGTGAAATAGAGCTCATTTACACATCAACTCGGCAGTTGATGTCAATTGCCTTATCCCTCAAAGTGGCCCAAATCTGGAGAATGCACCTGAAAGGGGTGCGTTGGGGAAGCACATTTGAGTTTCCCAGAGCCACAACACTTTCACACAAAACAAACGCAAAAGTACATGCAAAGAAGAAACTCTCAGTCCTGAGGACCAAAGCAAAGGGTGAGGATGAACAACATCCTCAGTGTTTTCGAACTACGTTCCCTCATTTTAACAACAAAACGACAAACAACATGCAAATTGAAAGATAGGGAATCAGGACCACAGTTGTCATGCCTACTGACCTGGGAAGCAGAAAGAGCCAAAAAGGAAAAAGCAAAGAAATTAGGAAAAGTTCAATTTGCTTCATGAACTTCCACATGTCTCCTGGAAATATGCTCGTTTTCTCAGGGTCACAATGATGAAAACCAAAAGGATTTCACTGAGCAAACTTTCTCTAACTGAATATTTTACATAGACTGGTTTTGGAGATATGAAAAAGATTCATTTGATGTCATGTTTCACCAGAATCTGTAGAATATGCTGGCCATGCAATGTAAAAAAACAAAAAAATACTTGCTTGTACCTTAGCGGACTACAAGATGGACTAGAGCTCTGCTGATCACAGCAGGTGTTATCCAATAGCAGAGAGACAAATGCAATGCCAAAAGGTCTCTGAGGATCGCAGTTCCCAGGCACCAAAGGGGAGATTCCTACCCATTGGAAAGGGAATATGTCAACCAATGTTCCACCACAGGAACGATACCTAGTGTGATCATATGCAAGCTCCGTTACTGTCCAAAGACGTCTCAAGTACTCAATGCAAGTGCTGTTTCACACACCTACAATGTACGAATCACAAACTGGATCCCACAAACCAAAGCACAGACTGCCGTGATTAACACCACATTGACACACACAAACACATGAAGAACAAATAAACACTCCAATCACAAAGACAGAAAGCCAGAGAAGGCATTTTGTCAACTTCCACTTCCACTCCCACATGGAGGCCCCCAGTTCTCAAGAGGGAATGGACTCAGAGGGGCTCCCATCCGCTAAGGGGAGCAGCCCAGTTGGAGTAGACCTATTTCCCAGCCTGTGCAAGCTGGAGCGACTTACCCCCAAATGACATGAACTGTATACCGTTGCTCTGGACATGTCTCCAAGACAAGCAGCCTCGTGCTGTAGGGCAGCCACTGCATATCAGGGAGAATCCCTGCCAGTATCCTGGAGCCAAATGTACTCTGGCATGTGCTGGGAACTTTAAATGGGGATGCCCCTGATCGAGATCAACACACCATGGGCACAGACCTCCTGGCTGGCTCGCTATAATTGGTAACCAAAGGCCAGGATGTGTGCCCGATGCACAGTGAGGCCAAGCAACAGCAAAACATTGGACTTTGGAGCCGAGAAATATTTGTTGTTGAGACATTCAAGGAAATGGGTGGCTTATGCCGGGTAATCCCCAACCTTGAAAGCTTTTAGCAAAGCCCTCTTAGAGGTAAGGTGATGGAGGGGTGTGGCTGTTCGTTGAAAACTTCTCCCTGTCCGATCCTTTGTTCCTGAGGACAGGTCATAGTCAGGTCTCAATGTTCCTATCAATCTCCAGCCAACAAATGTCACTCTCTGGGTGACAAGAAAGGGCAAGGTCCCAAGGCACAAGGCTCACCCTCTGAGGTCCAGACCCACCTAAGAGAAAGGGGTCCCTGGGAGGGGTGGTGGTCCGCCTGCCATGGAGGGTTTGTCCAGGAGCTGGTCTGGGTCCTCCCACCAGTGCCCACGCCTCCCAGAGGAGGCAGCTCTGCCTTGGTGGCTCCCTCAGGGCCAGGTCCCAGACCCTTGCTAGCTGTCATCACTGAGGGAGCCGGGTGCACATGACCCAACAGGTCTTAATGCTCCTCAGGCCACCCAAACAGTGGCGGTCAGGTACCCCAGACTGTGAGCCATACCCTTAGGGTCACAGTGGCTGTGTGTGGTAGAGGTTCAACACTGCCTCAAGGCCTGGTCTGGGCCAGTGGGCATTCATGGCCTTGGCTCTGGAGCCATGCAGGACACACCCCCAGCCTGTTCTCTGGGCCCCCCATCACACCAGCAGGCCCAAGGCCGTGTGAGCAGAAGAATGCTGGGGAGAAGGCTGGCACTTGCCTCTTACCTCACACTCCAGGTCTGAAGGGGCAGCACTGCACTGACTGCTGCCTAAAAAAGGGCCCCCACTAAAGATGGCTGACAGACAGTGGCTTGCTTGGGGCAGGGGCCCACTACACTGCCCACCAATGGCTGAGCAGGGTGGTCACAGTGGCATTAGTGGTCTCCTGGTAACCATTGCCTGGTAACGGGGCAGTGGGTCACAGTGCACAGCAAGGGCTGCCTGGGAAGTGCTGCATTCAGCTGGCTATGGTACAATTCCCCCTTTTCGTTGGTCCTCTGCAACCCTGAGGAGAATATGTGGGTATGATTTGGATAGAGTGGTTAATCATAAACTCAGCAGCAGATCTCTGTTTTAGGGGACTTGCTTTCAACCTCCATTCCTGGTTCATCTTTTCCCAAGTCTTTCAGGGAATGGGGTGACGACCACTCTAGCTACATCCTGCTGCAGGAAAGCAAAGCCCTACAGTGCATTCTGAGTTGGAAGCAATGCCACGTTGCAAGTCTTGATCCAAGTCTTATATAAACTTGTATAAGGAATCCAGGAGAATAAGCCTGAAAAGCAGCGTGAGGGTGGCACTCTGGGGGAGACGTTCTGGCAGGTAATCCAGACACGCAGAAGCAGAAGGGAAGAAATTGTTGTAAGTTGTTAGGATGTTGAGGGGAAGAGCTTCCCTTAACGGGAGAACACAGATCAAAATCAGCATTATTGCAAAGCAAATCCATAAACGTTAGTAGCATATGCATCTGTTTACTCAGTTTGTCAAAACTGCATTGGTAAGAGTCTTCTTGAAGTTGAAGCACTTTGGGAAAGCCTCAGCCTAACTATCTGTTAGACACTTAAAGAGGCAAGGTTAAAGATCGGATGACAAGGGGTTGCGAAGGAAGCTTAATCAAGTGGCTCTCATGTAACCGTCAGCATGGCTGACCGATTATCCCAAGGCATACCTGCATTTCAGAAACTTTGTACCCTTTCTAGAATATCGACAGGTTGACATGTATCCATCCTGTGAAATTGGAAAAGCTTCTCCCCCATTTCACAATGTTTTCTCTGTAATTTCCATACCAGATATACGACTGAAATAGTCCTCCTTGAGTTGCCTTAAGGGCCCCACAACTAATCCAAAGTTAACAAAATATTTCAAAACACCTGGTCCAATAAGCTCATCAGTCCTTTGAAGAGAATTCTTCTTTCTTCTCCAAAGTGAGAAGAGACCTTAAAAGCAAATAGAGATCCCTTAAAGGCACGACAGTTCACATACCATGTTATTGAAAGCAGCATTCCAAGTAAACGTGTTCTCTTGGCAGAGGGGAACCCAATCCAGCCTTGAAAAAAACGTATTTTTAATAACAGTATCCATTTCCCGAAATGGAGATTCGTTTCAGCCCAATGATGCATCAAATGTTGGTTTTTGGCTCAACACATTGATCCCACCTTCCTACTCTATCCTGAAATGTGTTCCTTTTCATGAGTTTCTTAGCTTTAATTACATATTTCGATTACAATCCTCAAGTCCTTAACACCTTCACTTAGTGAAAACCAAGAAGCAAGCAATTGTCAGCTGGATGCCATACCAGCATTTCTGATTGCAAACGGATGCTTTTGAGACCTTCTGCTAAGTAGGCAAAGGTAGGGAATCTTAGATGTGCCCAGCATCCAATGTTCCAAGCCTCTATCCTCTTTGAAATGACCCGGAGAGTCAAGGAATGCTTGCCACTTAACTTGGTGAAGTTTCATGCTCCCCAAATCTAGAGAGGCCATTTAGAAAGACTTCAAGTGTCATCATTTCAACTTATGGTCCTTGCTGTCAAATTGGCAACAGATATAAGGTCTTTTTGGATCTCTAAGAAACCTAGGGACCGCAGAAGGTTTACACTTCAGAATGCAAGAAGCTTAAGGCAGCTTCCATACCAGATATCAGTTCAGTACTAGCTATTTGCCAGATCATCAGGACCTGAAATCCATGGATGCCAATTCTCTCCAGAGGAGGAAGTATTGAATAGGTAAGTGCTTCCCTTTCAGTGAAATAGAGCTCATTTACACATCAACTCGGCAGTTGATGTCAATTGCCTTATCCCTCAAAGTGGCCCAAATCTGGAGAATGCACCTGAAAGGGGTGCGTTGGGGAAGCACATTTGAGTTTCCCAGAGCCACAACACTTTCACACAAAACAAACGCAAAAGTACATGCAAAGAAGAAACTCTCAGTCCTGAGGACCAAAGCAAAGGGTGAGGATGAACAACATCCTCAGTGTTTTCAAACTACGTTCCCTCATTTTAACAACAAAACGACAAACAACATGCAAATTGAAAGATAGGGAATCAGGACCACAGTTGTCATGCCTACTGACCTGGGAAGCAGAAAGAGCCAAAAAGGAAAAAGCAAAGAAATTAGGAAAAGTTCAATTTGCTTCATTAACTTCCACATGTCTCCTGGAAATATGCTCGTTTTCTCAGGGTCACAATGATGAAAACCAAAAGTATTTACACTGAGCAAACTTTCTCTAACTGAATATTTTACATAGACTGGTTTTGGAGATATGAAAAAGATTCATTTGATGTCATGTTTCACCAGAATCTGTAGAATATGCTGGCCATGCAATGTAAAAAAACAAAAAAATACTTGCTTGTACCTTAGCGGACTACAAGATGGACTAGAGCTCTGCTGATCACAGCAGGTGTTATCCAATAGCAGAGAGACAAATGCAATGCCAAAAGGTCTCTGAGGATCGCAGTTCCCAGGCACCAAAGGGGAGATTCCTACCCATTGGAAAGGGAATATGTCAACCAATGTTCCACCACAGGAACGATACCTAGTGTGATCATATGCAAGCTCCGTTACTGTCCAAAGACGTCTCAAGTACTCAATGCAAGTGCTGTTTCACACACCTACAATGTACGAATCACAAACTGGATCCCACAAACCAAAGCACAGACTGCCTTGATTAACACCACATTGACACACACAAACACATGAAGAACAAATAAACACTCCAATCACAAAGACAGAAAGCCAGAGAAGGCATTTTGTCAACTTCCACTTCCACTCCCACATGGAGGCCCCCAGTTCTCAAGAGGGAATGGACTCAGAGGGGCTCACATCCGCTAAGGGGAGCAGCCCAGTTGGAGTAGACCTATTTCCCAGCCTGTGCAAGCTGGAGCCACTTACCCCCAAATGACATGAACCGTATACCGTTGCTCTGGACATGTATCCAAGACAAGCAGCCTCGTGCTGTAGGGCAGCCACTGCATATCAGGGAGAATCCCTGCCAGTATCCTGGAGCCAAATGTACTCTGGCATGTGCTGGGAACTTTAAATGGGGATGCCCCTGATCGAGATCAACACACCATGGGCACAGACCTCCTGGCTGGCTTGCTATAATTGGTAACCAAAGGCCAGGATGTGTGCCCGACGCACAGTGAGGCCAAGCAACAGCAAAACATTGGACTTTGGAGCCGAGAAATATTTGTTGTTGAGACATTCAAGGAAATGGGTGGCTTATGCCGGGTAATCCCCAACCTTGAAAGCTTTTAGCAAAGCCCTCTTAGAGGTAAGGTGATGGAGGGGTGTGGCTGTTCGTTGAAAACTTCTCCCTGTCCGATCCTTTGTTCCTGAGGACAGGTCATAGTCAGGTCTCAATGTTCCTATCAATCTCCAGCCAACAAATGTCACTCTCTGGGTGACAAGAAAGGGCAAGGTCCCAAGGCACAAGGCTCACCCTCTGAGGTCCAGACCCACCTAAGAGAAAGGGGTCCCTGGGAGGGGTGGTGGTCCTCCTGCCATGGAGGGTTTGTCCAGGAGCTGGTCTGGGTCCTCCCACCAGTGCCCACGCCTCCCAGAGGAGGCAGCTCTGCCTTGGTGGCTCCCTCAGGGCCAGGTCCCAGACCCTTGCTAGCTGTCATCACTGAGGGGGCCGGGTGCACATGACCCAACAGGTCTTAATGCTCCTCAGGCCACCCAAACAGTGGCGGTCAGGTACCCCAGACTGTGAGCCATACCCTTAGGGTCACAGTGGCTGTGTGTGGTAGAGGTTCAACACTGCCTCAAGGCCTGGTCTGGGCCAGTGGGCATTCATGGCCTTGGCTCTGGAGCCCTGCAGGACACACCCCCAGCCTGTTCTCTGGGCCCCCCATCACACCAGCAGGCCCAAGGCCGTGTGAGCAGAAGAATGCTGGGGAGAAGGCTGGCACTTGCCTCTTACCTCACGCTCCAGGTCTGAAGGGGCAGCACTCCACTGACTGCTGCCTAAAAAAGGGCCCCCACTAAAGATGGCTGACAGACAGTGGCTTGCTTGGGGCAGGGGCCCACTACACTGCCCACCAATGGCTGAGCAGTGTCGTCACAGTGGCATTAGTGGTCTCCTGGTAACCATTGCCTGCTAACGGGGCAGTGGGTCACAGTGCACAGCAAGGGCTGCCTGGGAAGGGCTGCATTCAGCTGGCTATGGTACAATTCCCCCTTTTCTTAGGTCCTCTGCAACCCTGAGGAGAATATGTGGGTATGATTTGGATAGAGTGGTTAATCCTAAACTCAGCAGCGGATCTCTGTTTTAGGGGACTTGCTTTCAACCTCCATTCCTGGTTCATCTTTTCCCAAGTCTTTCAGGAAATGGGGTGACGACCACTCTAGCTACATCCTGCTGCAGGAAAGCAAAGCCCTACAGTGCATTCTGAGTTGGAAGCAATGCCACGTTGCAAGTCTTGATCCAAGTCTTATATAAACTTGTATAAGGAATCCAGGAGAATAAGCCTGAAAAGCAGCGTGAGGGTGGCACTCTGGGGGAGACATTCTGGCAGGGAATCCAGACACGCAGAAGCAGAAGGGAAGAAATTGTTGTAAGTTGTTAGGAAGTTGAGGGGAAGAGCTTCCCTTAACGGGAGAACACAGATCAAAATCAGCATTATTGCAAAGCAAATCCATAAACGTTAGTAGCATATGCATCTGTTTACTCAGTTTGTCAAAACTGCATTGGTAAGAGTCTTCTTGAAGTTGAAGCACTTTGGGAAAGCCTCAGCCTAACTATCTGTTAGACACTTAAAGAGGCAAGGTTAAAGATCGGATGACAAGGGGTTGCGAAGGAAGCTTAATCAAGTGGCTCTCATGTAACTGTCAGCATGGCTGACCGATTATCCCAAGGCATACCTGCATTTCAGAAACTTTGTACCCTTTCTAGAATATCGACAGGTTGACATGTATCCATCCTGTGAAATTGGAAAAGCTTCTCCCCCATTTCACAATGTTTTCTCTGTAATTTCCATACCAGATATACGACTGAAATAGTCCTCCTTGAGTTGCCTTAAGGGCCCTGAAACTAATCCAAAGTTAACAAAATATTTCAAAACACCTGGTCCAATAAGCTCATCAGTCCTTTGAAGAGAATTCTTCTTTCTTCTCCAAAGTGAGAAGAGATCTTAAAAGCAAATAGAGATCCCTTCAAGGCAGGACAGTTCTCATACCATGTTATTGAAAGCAGCATTCCAAGTAAATGTGTTCTCTTGGCAGAGGGGAACCCAATCCAGCCTTGAAAAAAACGTATTTTTAATAACAGTATCCATTTCCCGAAGTGGAGATTCGTTTCAGCCCAATGATGCATCAAATGTTGGTTTTTGGCTCAACACATTTATCCCACCTTCCTACTCTATCCTGAAATGTGTTCCTTTTCATGAGTTTCTTAGCTTTAATTACATATTTTGATTACAATCCTCAAGTCCTTAACACCTTCACTTAGTGAAAACCAAGAAGCAAGCAATTGTCAGCTGGATGCCATACCAGCATTTCTGATTGCAAACGGATGCTTTTGAGACCTTCTGCTAAGTAGGCAAAGGTAGGGAATCTTAGATGTGCCCAGCATCCAATGTTCCAATCCTCTATCCTCTTTGAAATGACCCGGAGAGTCAAGGAATGCTTGCCACTTAACTTGGTGAAGTTTCATGCTCCCCAAATCTAGAGAGGCCATTTAGAAGACTTCAAGTGTCATCATTTCAACTTATGGTCCTTGCTGTCAAATTGGCAACCGATATAAGGTCTTTTTGGATCTCTAAGAAACCTAGGGACCACAGAAGGTTTACACTTCAGAATGCAAGAAGCTTAAGGCAGCTTCCATACCAGATATCAGTTCAGTACTAGCTATTTGCCAGATCATCAGGACCTGAAATCCATGGAGGCCAATTCTCTCCAGAGGAGGAAGTATTGAATAGGTAAGTGCTTCCCTTTCAGTGAAATAGAGCTCATTTACACATCAACTCGGCAGTTGATGTCAATTGCCTTATCCCTCAAAGTGGCCCAAATCTGGAGAATGCACCTGAAAGGGGTGCGTTGGGGAAGCACATTTGAGTTTCCCAGAGCCACAACACTTTCACACAAAACAAACGCAAAAGTACATGCAAAGAAGAAACTCTCAGTCCTGAGGACCAAAGCAAAGGGTGAGGATGAACAACATCCTCAGTGTTTTCGAACTACGTTCCCTCATTTTAACAACAAAACGACAAACAACATGCAAATTGAAAGATAGGGAATCAGGACCACAGTTGTCATGCCTACTGACCTGGGAAGCAGAAAGAGCCAAAAAGGAAAAAGCAAAGAAATTAGGAAAAGTTCAATTTGCTTCATGAACTTCCACATGTCTCCTGGAAATATGCTCGTTTTCTCAGGGTCACAATGATGAAAACCAAAAGGATTTCACTGAGCAAACTTTCTCTAACTGAATATTTTACATAGACTGGTTTTGGAGATATGAAAAAGATTCATTTGATGTCATGTTTCACCAGAATCTGTAGAATATGCTCTCCATGCAATGTAAAAAAACAAAAAAATACTTGCTTGTACCTTAGCGGACTACAAGATGGACTAGAGCTCTGCTGATCACAGCAGGTGTTATCCAATAGCAGAGAGACAAATGCAATGCCAAAAGGTCTCTGAGGATCGCAGTTCCCAGGCACCAAAGGGGAGATTCCTACCCATTGGAAAGGGAATATGTCAACCAATGATCCACCACAGGAACGATACCTAGTGTGATCATATGCAAGCTCCGTTACTGTCCAAAGACGTCTCAAGTACTCAATGCAAGTGCTGTTTCACACACCTACAATGTACGAATCACAAACTGGATCCCACAAACCAAAGCACAGACTGCCGTGATTAACACCACATTGACACACACAAACACATGAAGAACAAATAAACACTCCAATCACAAAGACAGAAAGCCAGAGAAGGCATTTTGTCAACTTCCACTTCCACTCCCACATGGAGGCCCCCAGTTCTCAAGAGGGAATGGACTCAGAGGGGCTCCCATCCGCTAAGGGGAGCAGCCCAGTTGGAGTAGACCTATTTCCCAGCCTGTGCAAGCTGGAGCCACTTACCCCCAAATGACATGAACTGTATACCGTTGCTCTGGACATGTCTCCAAGACAAGCAGCCTCGAGCTGTAGGGCAGCCACTGCATATCAGGGAGAATCCCTGCCAGTATCCTGCAGCCAAATGTACTCTGGCATGTGCTGGGAACTTTAAATGGGGATGCCCCTGATCGAGATCAACACACCATGGGCACAGACCTCCTGGCTGGCTCGCTATAATTGGTAACCAAAGGCCAGGATGTGTGCCCGATGCACAGTGAGGCCAAGCAACAGCAAAACATTGGACTTAGGAGCCGAGAAATATTTGTTGTTGAGACATTCAAGGAAATGGGTGGCTTATGCTGGGTAATCCCCAACCTTGAAAGCTTTTAGCAAAGCCCTCTTAGAGGTAAGGTGATGGAGGGGTGTGGCTGTTCGTTGAAAACTTCTCCCTGTCCGATCCTTTGTTCCTGAGGACAGGTCATAGTCAGGTCTCAATGTTCCTATCAATCTCCAGCCAACAAATGTCACTCTCTGGGTGACAAGAAAGGGCAAGGTCCCAAGGCACAAGGCTCACCCTCTGAGGTCCAGACCCACCTAAGAGAAAGGGGTCCCTGGGAGGGGTGGTGGTCCGCCTGCCATGGAGGGTTTGTCCAGGAGCTGGTCTGGGTCCTCCCACCAGTGCCCACGCCTCCCAGAGGAGGCAGCTCTGCCTTGGTGGCTCCCTCAGGGCCAGGTCCCAGACCCTTGCTAGCTGTCATCACTGAGGGAGCCGGGTGCACATGACCCAACAGGTCTTAATGCTCCTCAGGCCACCCAAACAGTGGCGGTCAGGTACCCCAGACTGTGAGCCATACCCTTAGGGTCACAGTGGCTGTGTGTGGTAGAGGTTCAACACTGCCTCAAGGCCTGGTCTGGGCCAGTGGGCATTCATGGCCTTGGCTCTGGAGCCCTGCAGGACACACCCCCAGCCTGTTCTCTGGGCCCCCCATCACACCAGCAGGCCCAAGGCCGTGTGAGCAGAAGAATGCTGGGGAGAAGGCTGGCACTTGCCTCTTACCTCACACTCCAGGTCTGAAGGGGCAGCACTGCACTGACTGCTGCCTAAAAAAGGGCCCCCACTAAAGATGGCTGACAGACAGTGGCTTGCTTGGGGCAGGGGCCCACTACACTGCCCACCAATGGCTGAGCAGGGTGGTCACAGTGGCATTAGTGGTCTCCTGGTAACCATTGCCTGGTAACGGGGCAGTGGGTCACAGTGCACAGCAAGGGCTGCCTGGGAAGGGCTGCATTCAGCTGGCTATGGTACAATTCCCCCTTTTCTTTGGTGCTCTTCAACCCTGAGGAGAATATGTGGGTATGATTTGGATAGAGTGGTTAATCATAAACTCAGCAGCAGATCTCTGTTTTAGGGGACTTGCTTTCAACCTCCATTCCTGGTTCATCTTTTCCCAAGTCTTTCAGGGAATGGGGTGACGACCACTCTAGCTACATCCTGCTGCAGGAAAGCAAAGCCCTACAGTGCATCTGAGTTGGAAGCAATGCCACGGTGCAAGTCTTGATCCAAGTCTTATATAAACTTGTATAAGGAATCCAGGAGAATAAGCCTGAAAAGCAGCGTGAGGGTGGCACTCTGGGGGAGACGTTCTGGCAGGGAATCCAGACACGCAGAAGCAGAAGGGAAGAAATTGTTGTAAGTTGTTAGGAAGTTGAGGGGAAGAGCTTCCCTTAACGGGAGAACACAGATCAAAATCAGCATTATTGCAAAGCAAATCCATAAACGTTAGTAGCATATGCATCTGTTTACTCAGTTTGTCAAAACTGCATTGGTAAGAGTCTTCTTGAAGTTGAAGCACTTTGGGAAAGCCTCAGCCTAACTATCTGTTAGACACTTAAAGAGGCAAGGTTAAAGATCGGATGACAAGGGGTTGCGAAGGAAGCTTAATAAAGTGGCTCTCATGTAACCGTCAGCATGGCTGACCGATTATCCCAAGGCATACCTGCATTTCAGAAACTTTGTACCCTTTCTAGAATATCGACAGGTTGACATGTATCCATCCTGTGAAATTGGAAAAGCTTCTCCCCCATTTCACAATGTTTTCTCTGTAATTTCCATACCAGATATACGACTGAAATAGTCCTCCTTGAGTTGCCTTAAGGGCCCTGAAACTAATCCAAAGTTAACAAAATATTTCAAAACACCTGGTCCAATAAGCTCATCACTCCTTTGAAGAGAATTCTTCTTTCTTCTCCAAAGTGAGAAGAGATCTTAAAAGCAAATAGAGATCCCTTAAAGGCACGACAGTTCACATACCATGTTATTGAAAGCAGCATTCCAAGTAAATGTGTTCTCTTGGCAGAGGGGAACCCAATCCAGCCTTGAAAAAAACGTATTTTTAATAACAGTATCCATTTCCCGAAGTGGAGATTCGTTTCAGCCCAATGATGCATCAAATGTTGGTTTTTGGCTCAACACATTTATCCCACCTTCCTACTCTATCCTGAAATGTGTTCCTTTTCATGAGTTTCTTAGCTTTAATTACATATTTCGATTACAATCCTCAAGTCCTTAACACCTTCACTTAGTGAAAACCAAGAAGCAAGCAATTGTCAGCTGGATGCCATACCAGCATTTCTGATTGCAAACGGATGCTTTTGAGACCTTCTGCTAAGTAGGCAAAGGTAGGGAATCTTAGATGTGCCCAGCATCCAATGTTCCAAGCCTCTATCCTCTTTGAAATGACCCGGAGAGTCAAGGAATGCTTGCCACTTAACTTGGTGAAGTTTCATGCTCCCCAAATCTAGAGAGGCCATTTAGAAAGACTTCAAGTGTCATCATTTCAACTTATGGTCCTTGCTGTCAAATTGGCAACTGATATAAGGTCTTTTTGGATCTCTAAGAAACCTAGGGACCACAGAAGGTTTACACTTCAGAATGCAAGAAGCTTAAGGCAGCTTCCATACCAGATATCAGTTCAGTACTAGCTATTTGCCAGATCATCAGGACCTGAAATCCATGGAGGCCAATTCTCTCCAGAGGAGGAAGTATTGAATAGGTAAGTGCTTCCCTTTCAGTGAAATAGAGCTCATTTACACATCAACTCGGCAGTTGATGTCAATTGCCTTATCCCTCAAAGTGGCCCAAATCTGGAGAATGCACCTGAAAGGGGTGCGTTGGGGAAGCACATTTGAGTTTCCCAGAGCCACAACACTTTCACACAAAACAAACGCAAAAGTACATGCAAAGAAGAAACTCTCAGTCCTGAGGACCAAAGCAAAGGGTGAGGATGAACAACATCCTCAGTGTTTTCGAACTACGTTCCCTCATTTTAACAACAAAACGACAAACAACATGCAAATTGAAAGATAGGGAATCAGGACCACAGTTGTCATGCCTACTGACCTGGCAAGCAGAAAGAGCCAAAAAGGAAAAAGCAAAGAAATTAGGAAAAGTTCAATTTGCTTCATTAACTTCCACATGTCTCCTGGAAATATGCTCGTTTTCTCAGGGTCACAATGATGAAAACCAAAAGGATTTCACTGAGCAAACTTTCTCTAACTGAATATTTTACATAGACTGGTTTTGGAGATATGAAAAAGATTCATTTGATGTCATGTTTCACCAGAATCTGTAGAATATGCTCTCCATGCAATGTAAAAAAACAAAAAAATACTTGCTTGTCCCTTAGCGGACTACAAGATGGACTAGAGCTCTGCTGATCACAGCAGGTGTTATCCAATAGCAGAGAGACAAATGCAATGCCAAAAGGTCTCTGAGGATCGCAGTTCCCAGGCACCAAAGGGGAGATTCCTACCCATTGGAAAGGGAATATGTCAACCAATGATCCACCACAGGAACGATACCTAGTGTGATCATATGCAAGCTCCGTTACTGTCCAAAGACGTCTCAAGTACTCAATGCAAGTGCTGTTTCACACACCTACAATGTACGAATCACAAACTGGATCCCACAAACCAAAGCACAGACTGCCGTGATTAACACCACATTGACACACACAAACACATGAAGAACAAATAAACACTCCAATCACAAAGACAGAAAGCCAGAGAAGGCATTTTGTCAACTTCCACTTCCACTCCCACATGGAGGCCCCCAGTTCTCAAGAGGGAATGGACTCAGAGGGGCTCCCATCCGCTAAGGGGAGCAGCCCAGTTGGAGTAGACCTATTTCCCAGCCTGTGCAAGCTGGAGCCACTTACCCCCAAATGACATGAACTGTATACCGTTGCTCTGGACATGTCTCCAAGACAAGCAGCCTCGTGCTGTAGGGCAGCCACTGCATATCAGGGAGAATCCCTGCCAGTATCCTGGAGCCAAATGTACTCTGGCATGTGCTGGGAACTTTAAATGGGGATGCCCCTGATCGAGATCAACACACCATGGGCACAGACCTCCTGGCTGGCTCGCTATAATTGGTAACCAAAGGCCAGGATGTGTGCCCGATGCACAGTGAGGCCAAGCAACAGCAAAACATTGGACTTAGGAGCCGAGAAATATTTGTTGTTGAGACATTCAAGGAAATGGGTGGCTTATGCCGGGTAATCCCCAACCTTGAAAGCTTTTAGCAAAGCCCTCTTAGAGGTAAGGTGATGGAGGGGTGTGGCTGTTCGTTGAAAACTTCTCCCTGTCCGATCCTTTGTTCCTGAGGACAGGTCATAGTCAGGTCTCAATGTTCCTATCAATCTCCAGCCAACAAATGTCACTCTCTGGGTGACAAGAAAGGGCAAGGTCCCAAGGCACAAGGCTCACCCTCTGAGGTCCAGACCCACCTAAGAGAAAGGGGTCCCTGGGAGGGGTGGTGGTCCGCCTGCCATGGAGGGTTTGTCCAGGAGCTGGTCTGGGTCCTCCCACCAGTGCCCACGCCTCCCAGAGGAGGCAGCTCTGCCTTGGTGGCTCCCTCAGGGCCAGGTCCCAGACCCTTGCTAGCTGTCATCACTGAGGGAGCCGGGTGCACATGACCCAACAGGTCTTAATGCTCCTCAGGCCACCCAAACAGTGGCGGTCAGGTACCCCAGACTGTGAGCCATACCCTTAGGGTCACAGTGGCTGTGTGTGGTAGAGGTTCAACACTGCCTCAAGGCCTGGTCTGGGCCAGTGGGCATTCATGGCCTTGGCTCTGGAGCCCTGCAGGACACACCCCCAGCCTGTTCTCTGGGCCCCCCATCACACCAGCAGGCCCAAGGCCGTGTGAGCAGAAGAATGCTGGGGAGAAGGCTGGCACTTGCCTCTTACCTCACGCTCCAGGTCTGAACGGGCAGCACTGCACTGACTGCTGCCTAAAAAAGGGCCCCCACTAAAGATGGCTGACAGACAGTGGCTTGCTTGGGGCAGGGGCCCACTACACTGCCCACCAATGGCTGAGCAGGGTGGTCACAGTGGCATTAGTGGTCTCCTGGTAACCATTGCCTGGTAACGGGGCAGTGGGTCACAGTGCACAGCAAGGGCTGCCTGGGAAGGGCTGCATTCAGCTGGCTATGGTACAATTCCCCCTTTTCTTTGGTGCTCTTCAACCCTGAGGAGAATATGTGGGTATGATTTGGATAGAGTGGTTAATCATAAACTCAGCAGCAGATCTCTGTTTTAGGGGACTTGCTTTCAACCTCCATTCCTGGTTCATCTTTTCCCAAGTCTTTCAGGGAATGGGGTGACGACCACTCTAGCTACATCCTGCTGCAGGAAAGCAAAGCCCTACAGTGCATCTGAGTTGGAAGCAATGCCACGGTGCAAGTCTTGATCCAAGTCTTATATAAACTTGTATAAGGAATCCAGGAGAATAAGCCTGAAAAGCAGCGTGAGGGTGGCACTCTGGGGGAGACGTTCTGGCAGGGAATCCAGACACGCAGAAGCAGAAGGGAAGAAATTGTTGTAAGTTGTTAGGAAGTTGAGGGGAAGAGCTTCCCTTAACGGGAGAACACAGATCAAAATCAGCATTATTGCAAAGCAAATCCATAAACGTTAGTAGCATATGCATCTGTTTACTCAGTTTGTCAAAACTGCATTGGTAAGAGTCTTCTTGAAGTTGAAGCACTTTGGGAAAGCCTCAGCCTAACTATCTGTTAGACACTTAAAGAGGCAAGGTTAAAGATCGGATGACAAGGGGTTGCGAAGGAAGCTTAATCAAGTGGCTCTCATGTAACCGTCAGCATGGCTGACCGATTATCCCAAGGCATACCTGCATTTCAGAAACTTTGTACCCTTTCTAGAATATCGACAGGTTGACATGTATCCATCCTGTGAAATTGGAAAAGCTTCTCCCCCATTTCACAATGTTTTCTCTGTAATTTCCATACCAGATATACGACTGAAATAGTCCTCCTTGAGTTGCCTTAAGGGCCCTGAAACTAATCCAAAGTTAACAAAATATTTCAAAACACCTGGTCCAATAAGCTCATCAGTCCTTTGAAGAGAATTCTTCTTTCTTCTCCAAAGTGAGAAGAGATCTTAAAAGCAAATAGAGATCCCTTCAAGGCAGGACAGTTCACATACCATGTTATTGAAAGCAGCATTCCAAGTAAATGTGTTCTCTTGGCAGAGGGGAACCCAATCCAGCCTTGAAAAAAACGTATTTTTAATAACAGTATCCATTTCCCGAAGTGGAGATTCGTTTCAGCCCAATGATGCATCAAATGTTGGTTTTTGGCTCAACACATTTATCCCACCTTCCTACTCTATCCTGAAATGTGTTCCTTTTCATGAGTTTCTTAGCTTTAATTACATATTTCGATTACAATCCTCAAGTCCTTAACACCTTCACTTAGTGAAAACCAAGAAGCAAGCAATTGTCAGCTGGATGCCATACCAGCATTTCTGATTGCAAACGGATGCTTTTGAGACCTTCTGCTAAGTAGGCAAAGGTAGGGAATCTTAGATGTGCCCAGCATCCAATGTTCCAAGCCTCTATCCTCTTTGAAATGACCCGGAGAGTCAAGGAATGCTTGCCACTTAACTTGGTGAAGTTTCATGCTCCCCAAATCTAGAGAGGCCATTTAGAAAGACTTCAAGTGTCATCATTTCAACTTATGGTCCTTGCTGTCAAATTGGCAACTGATATAAGGTCTTTTTGGATCTCTAAGAAACCTAGGGACCACAGAAGGTTTACACTTCAGAATGCAAGAAGCTTAAGGCAGCTTCCATACCAGATATCAGTTCAGTACTAGCTATTTGCCAGATCATCAGGACCTGAAATCCATGGAGGCCAATTCTCTCCAGAGGAGGAAGTATTGAATAGGTAAGTGCTTCCCTTTCAGTGAAATAGAGCTCATTTACACATCAACTCGGCAGTTGATGTCAATTGCCTTATCCCTCAAAGTGGCCCAAATCTGGAGAATGCACCTGAAAGGGGTGCGTTGGGGAAGCACATTTGAGTTTCCCAGAGCCACAACACTTTCACACAAAACAAACGCAAAAGTACATGCAAAGAAGAAACTCTCAGTCCTGAGGACCAAAGCAAAGGGTGAGGATGAACAACATCCTCAGTGTTTTCGAACTACGTTCCCTCATTTTAACAACAAAACGACAAACAACATGCAAATTGAAAGATAGGGAATCAGGACCACAGTTGTCATGCCTACTGACCTGGCAAGCAGAAAGAGCCAAAAAGGAAAAAGCAAAGAAATTAGGAAAAGTTCAATTTGCTTCATTAACTTCCACATGTCTCCTGGAAATATGCTCGTTTTCTCAGGGTCACAATGATGAAAACCAAATGTATTTCACTGAGCAAACTTTCTCTAACTGAATATTTTACATAGACTGGTTTTGGAGATATGAAAAAGATTCATTTGATGTCATGTTTCACCAGAATCTGTAGAATATGCTCTCCATGCAATGTAAAAAAACAAAAAAATACTTGCTTGTCCCTTAGCGGACTACAAGATGGACTAGAGCTCTGCTGATCACAGCAGGTGTTATCCAATAGCAGAGAGACAAATGCAATGCCAAAAGGTCTCTGAGGATCGCAGTTCCCAGGCACCAAAGGGGAGATTCCTACCCATTGGAAAGGGAATATGTCAACCAATGATCCACCACAGGAACGATACCTAGTGTGATCATATGCAAGCTCCGTTACTGTCCAAAGACGTCTCAAGTACTCAATGCAAGTGCTGTTTCACACACCTACAATGTACGAATCACAAACTGGATCCCACAAACCAAAGCACAGACTGCCGTGATTAACACCACATTGACACACACAAACACATGAAGAACAAATAAACACTCCAATCACAAAGACAGAAAGCCAGAGAAGGCATTTTGTCAACTTCCACTTCCACTCCCACATGGAGGCCCCCAGTTCTCAAGAGGGAATGGACTCAGAGGGGCTCCCATCCGCTAAGGGGAGCAGCCCAGTTGGAGTAGACCTATTTCCCAGCCTGTGCAAGCTGGAGCCACTTACCCCCAAATGACATGAACTGTATACCGTTGCTCTGGACATGTCTCCAAGACAAGCAGCCTCGTGCTGTAGGGCAGCCACTGCATATCAGGGAGAATCCCTGCCAGTATCCTGGAGCCAAATGTACTCTGGCATGTGCTGGGAACTTTAAATGGGGATGCCCCTGATCGAGATCAACACACCATGGGCACAGACCTCCTGGCTGGCTCGCTATAATTGGTAACCAAAGGCCAGGATGTGTGCCCGATGCACAGTGAGGCCAAGCAACAGCAAAACATTGGACTTAGGAGCCGAGAAATATTTGTTGTTGAGACATTCAAGGAAATGGGTGGCTTATGCCGGGTAATCCCCAACCTTGAAAGCTTTTAGCAAAGCCCTCTTAGAGGTAAGGTGATGGAGGGGTGTGGCTGTTCGTTGAAAACTTCTCCCTGTCCGATCCTTTGTTCCTGAGGAAAGGTCATAGTCAGGTCTCAATGTTCCTATCAATCTCCAGCCAACAAATGTCACTCTCTGGGTGACAAGAAAGGGCAAGATCTCAAGGCACAAGGCTCACCCTCTGAGGTCCAGACCCACCTAAGAGAAAGGGGTCCCTGGGAGGGGTGGTGGTCCTCCTGCCATGGAGGGTTTGTCCAGGAGCTGGTCTGGGTCCTCCCACCAGTGCCCACGCCTCCCAGAGGAGGCAGCTCTGCCTTGGTGGCTCCCTCAGGGCCAGGTCCCAGACCCTTGCTAGCTGTCATCACTGAGGGGGCCGGGTGCACATGACCCAACAGGTCTTAATGCTCCTCAGGCCACCCAAACAGTGGCGGTCAGGTACCCCAGACTGTGAGCCATACCCTTAGGGTCACAGTGGCTGTGTGTGGTAGAGGTTCAACACTGCCTCAAGGCCTGGTCTGGGCCAGTGGGCATTCATGGCCTTGGCTCTGGAGCCATGCAGGACACACCCCCAGCCTGTTCTCTGGGCCCCCCATCACACCAGCAGGCCCAAGGCCGTGTGAGCAGAAGAATGCTGGGGAGAAGGCTGGCACTTGCCTCTTACCTCACGCTCCAGGTCTGAAGGGGCAGCACTCCACTGACTGCTGCCTAAAAAAGGGCCCCCACTAAAGATGGCTGACAGACAGTGGCTTGCTTGGGGCAGGGGCCCACTACACTGCCCACCAGTGGCTGAGCAGAGTGGTCACAGTGGCATTAGTGGTCTCCTGGTAACCATTGCCTGGTAACGGGGCAGTGGGTCACAGTGCACAGCAAGGGCTGCCTGGGAAGGGCTGCATTCAGCTGGCTATGGTACAATTCCCCCTTTTCTTTGGTGCTCTTCAACCCTGAGGAGAATATGTGGGTATGATTTGGATAGAGTGGTTAATCATAAACTCAGCAGCAGATCTCTGTTTTAGGGGACTTGCTTTCAACCTCCATTCCTGGTTCATCTTTTCCCAAGTCTTTCAGGGAATGGGGTGACGACCACTCTAGCTACATCCTGCTGCAGGAAAGCAAAGCCCTACAGTGCATCTGAGTTGGAAGCAATGCCACGGTGCAAGTCTTGATCCAAGTCTTATATAAACTTGTATAAGGAATCCAGGAGAATAAGCCTGAAAAGCAGCGTGAGGGTGGCACTCTGGGGGAGACGTTCTGGCAGGGAATCCAGACACGCAGAAGCAGAAGGGAAGAAATTGTTGTAAGTTGTTAGGAAGTTGAGGGGAAGAGCTTCCCTTAACGGGAGAACACAGATCAAAATCAGCATTATTGCAAAGCAAATCCATAAACGTTAGTAGCATATGCATCTGTTTACTCAGTTTGTCAAAACTGCATTGGTAAGAGTCTTCTTGAAGTTGAAGCACTTTGGGAAAGCCTCAGCCTAACTATCTGTTAGACACTTAAAGAGGCAAGGTTAAAGATCGGATGACAAGGGGTTGCGAAGGAAGCTTAATCAAGTGGCTCTCATGTAACCGTCAGCATGGCTGACCGATTATCCCAAGGCATACCTGCATTTCAGAAACTTTGTACCCTTTCTAGAATATCGACAGGTTGACATGTATCCATCCTGTGAAATTGGAAAAGCTTCTCCCCCATTTCACAATGTTTTCTCTGTAATTTCCATACCAGATATACGACTGAAATAGTCCTCCTTGAGTTGCCTTAAGGGCCCTGAAACTAATCCAAAGTTAACAAAATATTTCAAAACACCTGGTCCAATAAGCTCATCAGTCCTTTGAAGAGAATTCTTCTTTCTTCTCCAAAGTGAGAAGAGATCTTAAAAGCAAATAGAGATCCCTTCAAGGCAGGACAGTTCACATACCATGTTATTGAAAGCAGCATTCCAAGTAAATGTGTTCTCTTGGCAGAGGGGAACCCAATCCAGCCTTGAAAAAAACGTATTTTTAATAACAGTATCCATTTCCCGAAGTGGAGATTCGTTTCAGCCCAATGATGCATCAAATGTTGGTTTTTGGCTCAACACATTTATCCCACCTTCCTACTCTATCCTGAAATGTGTTCCTTTTCATGAGTTTCTTAGCTTTAATTACATATTTCGATTACAATCCTCAAGTCCTTAACACCTTCACTTAGTGAAAACCAAGAAGCAAGCAATTGTCAGCTGGATGCCATACCAGCATTTCTGATTGCAAACGGATGCTTTTGAGACCTTCTGCTAAGTAGGCAAAGGTAGGGAATCTTAGATGTGCCCAGCATCCAATGTTCCAAGCCTCTATCCTCTTTGAAATGACCCGGAGAGTCAAGGAATGCTTGCCACTTAACTTGGTGAAGTTTCATGCTCCCCAAATCTAGAGAGGCCATTTAGAAAGACTTCAAGTGTCATCATTTCAACTTATGGTCCTTGCTGTCAAATTGGCAACCGATATAAGGTCTTTTTGGATCTCTAAGAAACCTAGGGACCACAGAAGGTTTACACTTCAGAATGCAAGAAGCTTAAGGCAGCTTCCATACCAGATATCAGTTCAGTACTAGCTATTTGCCAGATCATCAGGACCTGAAATCCATGGAGGCCAATTCTCTCCAGAGGAGGAAGTATTGAATAGGTAAGTGCTTCCCTTTCAGTGAAATAGAGCTCATTTACACATCAACTCGGCAGTTGATGTCAATTGCCTTATCCCTCAAAGTGGCCCAAATCTGGAGAATGCACCTGAAAGGGGTGCGTTGGGGAAGCACATTTGAGTTTCCCAGAGCCACAACACTTTCACACAAAACAAACGCAAAAGTACATGCAAAGAAGAAACTCTCAGTCCTGAGGACCAAAGCAAAGGGTGAGGATGAACAACATCCTCAGTGTTTTCGAACTACGTTCCCTCATTTTAACAACAAAACGACAAACAACATGCAAATTGAAAGATAGGGAATCAGGACCACAGTTGTCATGCCTACTGACCTGGCAAGCAGAAAGAGCCAAAAAGGAAAAAGCAAAGAAATTAGGAAAAGTTCAATTTGCTTCATTAACTTCCACATGTCTCCTGGAAATATGCTCGTTTTCTCAGGGTCACAATGATGAAAACCAAAAGGATTTCACTGAGCAAACTTTCTCTAACTGAATATTTTACATAGACTGGTTTTGGAGATATGAAAAAGATTCATTTGATGTCATGTTTCACCAGAATCTGTAGAATATGCTCTCCATGCAATGTAAAAAAACAAAAAAATACTTGCTTGTACCTTAGCGGACTACAAGATGGACTAGAGCTCTGCTGATCACAGCAGGTGTTATCCAATAGCAGAGAGACAAATGCAATGCCAAAAGGTCTCTCAGGATCGCAGTTCCCAGGCACCAAAGGGGAGATTCCTACCCATTGGAAAGGGAATATGTCAACCAATGATCCACCACAGGAACGATACCTAGTGTGATCATATGCAAGCTCCGTTACTGTCCAAAGACGTCTCAAGTACTCAATGCAAGTGCTGTTTCACACACCTACAATGTACGCATCACAAACTGGATCCCACAAACCAAAGCACAGACTGCCGTGATTAACACCACATTGACACACACAAACACATGAAGAACAAATAAACACTCCAATCACAAAGACAGAAAGCCAGAGAAGGCATTTTGTCAACTTCCACTTCCACTCCCACATGGAGGCCCCCAGTTCTCAAGAGGGAATGGACTCAGAGGGGCTCCCATCCGCTAAGGGGAGCAGCCCAGTTGGAGTAGACCTATTTCCCAGCCTGTGCAAGCTGGAGCGACTTACCCCCAAATGACATGAACTGTATACCGTTGCTCTGGACATGTCTCCAAGACAAGCAGCCTCGTGCTGTAGGGCAGCCACTGCATATCAGGGAGAATCCCTGCCAGTATCCTGGAGCCAAATGTACTCTGGCATGTGCTGGGAACTTTAAATGGGGATGCCCCTGATCGAGATCAACACACCATGGGCACAGACCTCCTGGCTGGCTCGCTATAATTGGTAACCAAAGGCCAGGATGTGTGCCCGATGCACAGTGAGGCCAAGCAACAGCAAAACATTGGACTTTGGAGCCGAGAAATATTTGTTGTTGAGACATTCAAGGAAATGGGTGGCTTATGCCGGGTAATCCCCAACCTTGAAAGCTTTTAGCAAAGCCCTCTTAGAGGTAAGGTGATGGAGGGGTGTGGCTGTTCGTTGAAAACTTCTCCCTGTCCGATCCTTTGTTCCTGAGGACAGGTCATAGTCAGGTCTCAATGTTCCTATCAATCTCCAGCAAACAAATGTCACTCTCTGGGTGACAAGAAAGGGCAAGATCTCAAGGCACAAGGCTCACCCTCTGAGGTCCAGACCCACCTAAGAGAAAGGGGTCCCTGGGAGGGGTGGTGGTCCGCCTGCCATGGAGGGTTTGTCCAGGAGCTGGTCTGGGTCCTCCCACCAGTGCCCACGCCTCCCAGAGGAGGCAGCTCTGCCTTGGTGGCTCCCTCAGGGCCAGGTCCCAGACCCTTGCTAGCTGTCATCACTGAGGGAGCCGGGTGCACATGACCCAACAGGTCTTAATGCTCCTCAGGCCACCCAAACAGTGGCGGTCAGGTACCCCAGACTGTGAGCCATACCCTTAGGGTCACAGTGGCTGTGTGTGGTAGAGGTTCAACACTGCCTCAAGGCCTGGTCTGGGCCAGTGGGCATTCATGGCCTTGGCTCTGGAGCCCTGCAGGACACACCCCCAGCCTGTTCTCTGGGCCCCCCATCACACCAGCAGGCCCAAGGCCGTGTGAGCAGAAGAATGCTGGGGAGAAGGCTGGCACTTGCCTCTTACCTCACGCTCCAGGTCTGAACGGGAAGCACTGCACTGACTGCTGCCTAAAAAAGGGCCCCCACTAAAGATGGCTGACAGACAGTGGCTTGCTTGGGGCAGGGGCCCACTACACTGCCCACCAATGGCTGAGCAGGGTGGTCACAGTGGCATTAGTGGTCTCCTGGTAACCATTGCCTGGTAACGGGGCAGTGGGTCACAGTGCACAGCAAGGGCTGCCTGGGAAGGGCTGCATTCAGATGGCTATGGTACAATTCCCCCTTTTCGTTGGTCCTCTGCAACCCTGAGGAGAATATGTGGGTATGATTTGGATAGAGTGGTTAATCATAAACTCAGCAGCAGATCTCTGTTTTAGGGGACTTGCTTTCAACCTCCATTCCTGGTTCATCTTTTCCCAAGTCTTTCAGGGAATGGGGTGACGACCACTCTAGCTACATCCTGCTGCAGGAAAGCAAAGCCCTACAGTGCATTCTGAGTTGGAAGCAATGCCACGTTGCAAGTCTTGATCCAAGTCTTATATAAACTTGTATAAGGAATCCAGGAGAATAAGCCTGAAAAGCAGCGTGAGGGTGGCACTCTGGGGGAGACGTTCTGGCAGGTAATCCAGACACGCAGAAGCAGAAGGGAAGAAATTGTTGTAAGTTGTTAGGATGTTGAGGGGAAGAGCTTCCCTTAACGGGAGAACACAGATCAAAATCAGCATTATTGCAAAGCAAATCCATAAACGTTAGTAGCATATGCATCTGTTTACTCAGTTTGTCAAAACTGCATTGGTAAGAGTCTTCTTGAAGTTGAAGCACTTTGGGAAAGCCTCAGCCTAACTATCTGTTAGACACTTAAAGAGGCAAGGTTAAAGATCGGATGACAAGGGGTTGCGAAGGAAGCTTAATCAAGTGGCTCTCATGTAACCGTCAGCATGGCTGACCGATTATCCCAAGGCATACCTGCATTTCAGAAACTTTGTACCCTTTCTAGAATATCGACAGGTTGACATGTATCCATCCTGTGAAATTGGAAAAGCTTCTCCCCCATTTCACAATGTTTTCTCTGTAATTTCCATACCAGATATACGACTGAAATAGTCCTCCTTGAGTTGCCTTAAGGGCCCCACAACTAATCCAAAGTTAACAAAATATTTCAAAACACCTGGTCCAATAAGCTCATCAGTCATTTGAAGAGAATTCTTCTTTCTTCTCCAAAGTGAGAAGAGATCTTAAAAGCAAATAGAGATCCCTTAAAGGCACGACAGTTCACATACCATGTTATTGAAAGCAGCATTCCAAGTAAACGTGTTCTCTTGGCAGAGGGGAACCCAATCCAGCCTTGAAAAAAACGTATTTTTAATAACAGTATCCATTTCCCGAAGTGGAGATTCGTTTCAGCCCAATGATGCATCAAATGTTGGTTTTTGGCTCAACACATTTATCCCACCTTCCTACTCTATCCTGAAATGTGTTCCTTTTCATGAGTTTCTTAGCTTTAATTACATATTTCGATTACAATCCTCAAGTCCTTAACACCTTCACTTAGTGAAAACCAAGAAGCAAGCAATTGTCAGCTGGATGCCATACCAGCATTTCTGATTGCAAACGGATGCTTTTGAGACCTTCTGCTAAGTAGGCAAAGGTAGGGAATCTTAGATGTGCCCAGCATCCAATGTTCCAAGCCTCTATCCTCTTTGAAATGACCCGGAGAGTCAAGGAATGCTTGCCACTTAACTTGGTGAAGTTTCATGCTCCCCAAATCTAGAGAGGCCATTTAGAAAGACTTCAAGTGTCATCATTTCAACTTATGGTCCTTGCTGTCAAATTGGCAACCGATATAAGGTCTTTTTGGATCTCTAAGAAACCTAGGGACCACAGAAGGTTTACACTTCAGAATGCAAGAAGCTTAAGGCAGCTTCCATACCAGATATCAGTTCAGTACTAGCTATTTGCCAGATCATCAGGACCTGAAATCCATGGAGGCCAATTCTCTCCAGAGGAGGAAGTATTGAATAGGTAAGTGCTTCCCTTTCAGTGAAATAGAGCTCATTTACACATCAACTCGGCAGTTGATGTCAATTGCCTTATCCCTCAAAGTGGCCCAAATCTGGAGAATGCACCTGAAAGGGGTGCGTTGGGGAAGCACATTTGAGTTTCCCAGAGCCACAACACTTTCACACAAAACAAACGCAAAAGTACATGCAAAGAAGAAACTCTCAGTCCTGAGGACCAAAGCAAAGGGTGAGGATGAACAACATCCTCAGTGTTTTCGAACTACGTTCCCTCATTTTAACAACAAAACGACAAACAACATGCAAATTGAAAGATAGGGAATCAGGACCACAGTTGTCATGCCTACTGACCTGGCAAGCAGAAAGAGCCAAAAAGGAAAAAGCAAAGAAATTAGGAAAAGTTCAATTTGCTTCATTAACTTCCACATGTCTCCTGGAAATATGCTCGTTTTCTCAGGGTCACAATGATGAAAACCAAAAGGATTTCACTGAGCAAACTTTCTCTAACTGAATATTTTACATAGACTGGTTTTGGAGATATGAAAAAGATTCATTTGATGTCATGTTTCACCAGAATCTGTAGAATATGCTCTCCATGCAATGTAAAAAAACAAAAAAATACTTGCTTGTACCTTAGCGGACTACAAGATGGACTAGAGCTCTGCTGATCACAGCAGGTGTTATCCAATAGCAGAGAGACAAATGCAATGCCAAAAGGTCTCTCAGGATCGCAGTTCCCAGGCACCAAAGGGGAGATTCCTACCCATTGGAAAGGGAATATGTCAACCAATGATCCACCACAGGAACGATACCTAGTGTGATCATATGCAAGCTCCGTTACTGTCCAAAGACGTCTCAAGTACTCAATGCAAGTGCTGTTTCACACACCTACAATGTACGCATCACAAACTGGATCCCACAAACCAAAGCACAGACTGCCGTGATTAACACCACATTGACACACACAAACACATGAAGAACAAATAAACACTCCAATCACAAAGACAGAAAGCCAGAGAAGGCATTTTGTCAACTTCCACTTCCACTCCCACATGGAGGCCCCCAGTTCTCAAGAGGGAATGGACTCAGAGGGGCTCCCATCCGCTAAGGGGAGCAGCCCAGTTGGAGTAGACCTATTTCCCAGCCTGTGCAAGCTGGAGCCACTTACCCCCAAATGACATGAACTGTATACCGTTGCTCTGGACATGTCTCCAAGACAAGCAGCCTCGTGCTGTAGGGCAGCCACTGCATATCAGGGAGAATCCCTGCCAGTATCCTGGAGCCAAATGTACTCTGGCATGTGCTGGGAACTTTAAATGGGGATGCCCCTGATCGAGATCAACACACCATGGGCACAGACCTCCTGGCTGGCTCGCTATAATTGGTAACCAAAGGCCAGGATGTGTGCCCGATGCACAGTGAGGCCAAGCAACAGCAAAACATTGGACTTTGGAGCCGAGAAATATTTGTTGTTGAGACATTCAAGGAAATGGGTGGCTTATGCCGGGTAATCCCCAACCTTGAAAGCTTTTAGCAAAGCCCTCTTAGAGGTAAGGTGATGGAGGGGTGTGGCTGTTCGTTGAAAACTTCTCCCTGTCCGATCCTTTGTTCCTGAGGACAGGTCATAGTCAGGTCTCAATGTTCCTATCAATCTCCAGCAAACAAATGTCACTCTCTGGGTGACAAGAAAGGGCAAGATCTCAAGGCACAAGGCTCACCCTCTGAGGTCCAGACCCACCTAAGAGAAAGGGGTCCCTGGGAGGGGTGGTGGTCCGCCTGCCATGGAGGGTTTGTCCAGGAGCTGGTCTGGGTCCTCCCACCAGTGCCCACGCCTCCCAGAGGAGGCAGCTCTGCCTTGGTGGCTCCCTCAGGGCCAGGTCCCAGACCCTTGCTAGCTGTCATCACTGAGGGAGCCGGGTGCACATGACCCAACAGGTCTTAATGCTCCTCAGGCCACCCAAACAGTGGCGGTCAGGTACCCCAGACTGTGAGCCATACCCTTAGGGTCACAGTGGCTGTGTGTGGTAGAGGTTCAACACTGCCTCAAGGCCTGGTCTGGGCCAGTGGGCATTCATGGCCTTGGCTCTGGAGCCCTGCAGGACACACCCCCAGCCTGTTCTCTGGGCCCCCCATCACACCAGCAGGCCCAAGGCCGTGTGAGCAGAAGAATGCTGGGGAGAAGGCTGGCACTTGCCTCTTACCTCACGCTCCAGGTCTGAACGGGAAGCACTGCACTGACTGCTGCCTAAAAAAGGGCCCCCACTAAAGATGGCTGACAGACAGTGGCTTGCTTGGGGCAGGGGCCCACTACACTGCCCACCAATGGCTGAGCAGGGTGGTCACAGTGGCATTAGTGGTCTCCTGGTAACCATTGCCTGGTAACGGGGCAGTGGGTCACAGTGCACAGCAAGGGCTGCCTGGGAAGGGCTGCATTCAGATGGCTATGGTACAATTCCCCCTTTTCGTTGGTCCTCTGCAACCCTGAGGAGAATATGTGGGTATGATTTGGATAGAGTGGTTAATCATAAACTCAGCAGCAGATCTCTGTTTTAGGGGACTTGCTTTCAACCTCCATTCCTGGTTCATCTTTTCCCAAGTCTTTCAGGGAATGGGGTGACGACCACTCTAGCTACATCCTGCTGCAGGAAAGCAAAGCCCTACAGTGCATTCTGAGTTGGAAGCAATGCCACGTTGCAAGTCTTGATCCAAGTCTTATATAAACTTGTATAAGGAATCCAGGAGAATAAGCCTGAAAAGCAGCGTGAGGGTGGCACTCTGGGGGAGACGTTCTGGCAGGTAATCCAGACACGCAGAAGCAGAAGGGAAGAAATTGTTGTAAGTTGTTAGGATGTTGAGGGGAAGAGCTTCCCTTAACGGGAGAACACAGATCAAAATCAGCATTATTGCAAAGCAAATCCATAAACGTTAGTAGCATATGCATCTGTTTACTCAGTTTGTCAAAACTGCATTGGTAAGAGTCTTCTTGAAGTTGAAGCACTTTGGGAAAGCCTCAGCCTAACTATCTGTTAGACACTTAAAGAGGCAAGGTTAAAGATCGGATGACAAGGGGTTGCGAAGGAAGCTTAATCAAGTGGCTCTCATGTAACCGTCAGCATGGCTGACCGATTATCCCAAGGCATACCTGCATTTCAGAAACTTTGTACCCTTTCTAGAATATCGACAGGTTGACATGTATCCATCCTGTGAAATTGGAAAAGCTTCTCCCCCATTTCACAATGTTTTCTCTGTAATTTCCATACCAGATATACGACTGAAATAGTCCTCCTTGAGTTGCCTTAAGGGCCCCACAACTAATCCAAAGTTAACAAAATATTTCAAAACACCTGGTCCAATAAGCTCATCAGTCATTTGAAGAGAATTCTTCTTTCTTCTCCAAAGTGAGAAGAGATCTTAAAAGCAAATAGAGATCCCTTAAAGGCACGACAGTTCACATACCATGTTATTGAAAGCAGCATTCCAAGTAAACGTGTTCTCTTGGCAGAGGGGAACCCAATCCAGCCTTGAAAAAAACGTATTTTTAATAACAGTATCCATTTCCCGAAGTGGAGATTCGTTTCAGCCCAATGATGCATCAAATGTTGGTTTTTGGCTCAACACATTTATCCCACCTTCCTACTCTATCCTGAAATGTGTTCCTTTTCATGAGTTTCTTAGCTTTAATTACATATTTCGATTACAATCCTCAAGTCCTTAACACCTTCACTTAGTGAAAACCAAGAAGCAAGCAATTGTCAGCTGGATGCCATACCAGCATTTCTGATTGCAAACGGATGCTTTTGAGACCTTCTGCTAAGTAGGCAAAGGTAGGGAATCTTAGATGTGCCCAGCATCCAATGTTCCAAGCCTCTATCCTCTTTGAAATGACCCGGAGAGTCAAGGAATGCTTGCCACTTAACTTGGTGAAGTTTCATGCTCCCCAAATCTAGAGAGGCCATTTAGAAAGACTTTAAGTGTCATCATTTCAACTTATGGTCCTTGCTGTCAAATTGGCAACAGATATAAGGTCTTTTTGGATCTCTAAGAAACCTAGGGACCGCAGAAGGTTTACACTTCAGAATGCAAGAAGCTTAAGGCAGCTTCCATACCAGATATCAGTTCAGTACTAGCTATTTGCCAGATCATCAGGACCTGAAATCCATGGATGCCAATTCTCTCCAGAGGAGGAAGTATTGAATAGGTAAGTGCTTCCGTTTCAGTGAAATAGAGCTCATTTACACATCAACTCGGCAGTTGATGTCAATTGCCTTATCCCTCAAAGTGGCCCAAATCTGGAGAATGCACCTGAAAGGGGTGCGTTGGGGAAGCACATTTGAGTTTCCCAGAGCCACAACACTTTCACACAAAACAAACGCAAAAGTACATGCAAAGAAGAAACTCTCAGTCCTGAGGACCAAAGCAAAGGGTGAGGATGAACAACATCCTCAGTGTTTTCGAACTACGTTCCCTCATTTTAACAACAAAACGACAAACAACATGCAAATTGAAAGATAGGGAATCAGGACCACAGTTGTCATGCCTACTGACCTGGCAAGCAGAAAGAGCCAAAAAGGAAAAAGCAAAGAAATTAGGAAAAGTTCAATTTGCTTCATTAACTTCCACATGTCTCCTGGAAATATGCTCGTTTTCTCAGGGTCACAATGATGAAAACCAAAACTATTTACACTGAGCAAACTTTCTCTAACTGAATATTTTACATAGACTGGTTTTGGAGATATGAAAAAGATTCATTTGATGTCATGTTTCACCAGAACCTGTAGAATATGCTGGCCATGCAAAGTAAAAAAACAAAAAAATACTTGCTTGTACCTTAGCGGACTACAAGATGGACTAGAGCTCTGCTGATCACAGCAGGTGTTATCCAATAGCAGAGAGACAAATGCAATGCCAAAAGGTCTCTGAGGATCACAGTTCCCAGGCACCAAAGGGGAGATTCCTACCCATTGGAAAGGGAATATGTCAACCAATGTTCCACCACAGGAACGATACCTAGTGTGATCATATGCAAGCTCCGTTACTGTCCAAAGACGTCTCAAGTACTCAATGCAAGTGCTGTTTCACACACCTACAATGTACGAATCACAAACTGGATCCCACAAACCAAAGCACAGACTGCCGTGATTAACACCACATTGACACACACAAACACATGAAGAACAAATAAACACTCCAATCACAAAGACAGAAAGCCAGAGAAGGCATTTTGTCAACTTCCACTTCCACTCCCACATGGAGGCCCCCAGTTCTCAAGAGGGAATGGACTCAGAGGGGCTCACATCCGCTAAGGGGAGCAGCCCAGTTGGAGTAGACCTATTTCCCAGCCTGTGCAAGCTGGAGCCACTTACCCCCAAATGACATGAACTGTATACCGTTGCTCTGGACATGTCTCCAAGACAAGCAGCCTCGTGCTGTAGGGCAGCCACTGCATATCAGGGAGAATCCCTGCCAGTATCCTGGAGCCAAATGTACTCTGGCATGTGCTGGGAACTTTAAATGGGGATGCCCCTGATCGAGATCAACACACCATGGGCACAGACCTCCTGGCTGGCTCGCTATAATTGGTAACCAAAGGCCAGGATGTGTGCCCGATGCACAGTGAGGCCAAGCAACAGCAAAACATTGGACTTTGGAGCCGAGAAATATTTGTTGTTGAGACATTCAAGGAAATGGGTGGCTTATGCCGGGTAATCCCCAACCTTGAAAGCTTTTAGCAAAGCCCTCTTAGAGGTAAGGTGATGGAGGGGTGTGGCTGTTCGTTGAAAACTTCTCCCTGTCCGATCCTTTGTTCCTGAGGACAGGTCATAGTCAGGTCTCAATGTTCCTATCAATCTCCAGCAAACAAATGTCACTCTCTGGGTGACAAGAAAGGGCAAGATCTCAAGGCACAAGGCTCACCCTCTGAGGTCCAGACCCACCTAAGAGAAAGGGGTCCCTGGGAGGGGTGGTGGTCCGCCTGCCATGGAGGGTTTGTCCAGGAGCTGGTCTGGGTCCTCCCACCAGTGCCCACGCCTCCCAGAGGAGGCAGCTCTGCCTTGGTGGCTCCCTCAGGGCCAGGTCCCAGACCCTTGCTAGCTGTCATCACTGAGGGAGCCGGGTGCACATGACCCAACAGGTCTTAATGCTCCTCAGGCCACCCAAACAGTGGCGGTCAGGTACCCCAGACTGTGAGCCATACCCTTAGGGTCACAGTGGCTGTGTGTGGTAGAGGTTCAACACTGCCTCAAGGCCTGGTCTGGGCCAGTGGGCATTCATGGCCTTGGCTCTGGAGCCATGCAGGACACACCCCCAGCCTGTTCTCTGGGCCCCCCATCACACCAGCAGGCCCAAGGCCGTGTGAGCAGAAGAATGCTGGGGAGAAGGCTGGCACTTGCCTCTTACCTCACGCTCCAGGTCTGAACGGGAAGCACTGCACTGACTGCTGCCTAAAAAAGGGCCCCCACTAAAGATGGCTGACAGACAGTGGCTTGCTTGGGGCAGGGGCCCACTACACTGCCCACCAATGGCTGAGCAGGGTGGTCACAGTGGCATTAGTGGTCTCCTGGTAACCATTGCCTGGTAACGGGGCAGTGGGTCACAGTGCACAGCAAGGGCTGCCTGGGAAGGGCTGCATTCAGATGGCTATGGTACAATTCCCCCTTTTCGTTGGTCCTCTGCAACCCTGAGGAGAATATGTGGGTATGATTTGGATAGAGTGGTTAATCATAAACTCAGCAGCAGATCTCTGTTTTAGGGGACTTGCTTTCAACCTCCATTCCTGGTTCATCTTTTCCCAAGTCTTTCAGGGAATGGGGTGACGACCACTCTAGCTACATCCTGCTGCAGGAAAGCAAAGCCCTACAGTGCATTCTGAGTTGGAAGCAATGCCACGTTGCAAGTCTTGATCCAAGTCTTATATAAACTTGTATAAGGAATCCAGGAGAATAAGCCTGAAAAGCAGCGTGAGGGTGGCACTCTGGGGGAGACGTTCTGGCAGGTAATCCAGACACGCAGAAGCAGAAGGGAAGAAATTGTTGTAAGTTGTTAGGATGTTGAGGGGAAGAGCTTCCCTTAACGGGAGAACACAGATCAAAATCAGCATTATTGCAAAGCAAATCCATAAACGTTAGTAGCATATGCATCTGTTTACTCAGTTTGTCAAAACTGCATTGGTAAGAGTCTTCTTGAAGTTGAAGCACTTTGGGAAAGCCTCAGCCTAACTATCTGTTAGACACTTAAAGAGGCAAGGTTAAAGATCGGATGACAAGGGGTTGCGAAGGAAGCTTAATCAAGTGGCTCTCATGTAACCGTCAGCATGGCTGACCGATTATCCCAAGGCATACCTGCATTTCAGAAACTTTGTACCCTTTCTAGAATATTGACAGGTTGACATGTATCCATCCTGTGAAATTGGAAAAGCTTCTCCCCCATTTCACAATGTTTTCTCTGTAATTTCCATACCAGATATACGACTGAAATAGTCCTCCTTGAGTTGCCTTAAGGGCCCTGAAACTAATCCAAAGTTAACAAAATATTTCAAAACACCTGGTCCAATAAGCTCATCAGTCCTTTGAAGAGAATTCTTCTTTCTTCTCCAAAGTGAGAAGAGATCTTAAAAGCAAATAGAGATCCCTTCAAGGCAGGACAGTTCACATACCATGTTATTGAAAGCAGCATTCCAAGTAAATGTGTTCTCTTGGCAGAGGGGAACCCAATCCAGCCTTGAAAAAAACGTATTTTTAATAACAGTATCCATTTCCCGAAGTGGAGATTCGTTTCAGCCCAATGATGCATCAAATGTTGGTTTTTGGCTCAACACATTTATCCCACCTTCCTACTCTATCCTGAAATGTGTTCCTTTTCATGAGTTTCTTAGCTTTAATTACATATTTCGATTACAATCCTCAAGTCCTTAACACCTTCACTTAGTGAAAACCAAGAAGCAAGCAATTGTCAGCTGGATGCCATACCAGCATTTCTGATTGCAAACGGATGCTTTTGAGACCTTCTGCTAAGTAGGCAAAGGTAGGGAATCTTAGATGTGCCCAGCATCCAATGTTCCAATCCTCTATCCTCTTTGAAATGACCCGGAGAGTCAAGGAATGCTTGCCACTTAACTTGGTGAAGTTTCATGCTCCCCAAATCTAGAGAGGCCATTTAGAAAGACTTCAAGTGTCATCATTTCAACTTATGGTCCTTGCTGTCAAATTGGCAACCGATATAAGGTCTTTTTGGATCTCTAAGAAACCTAGGGACCACAGAAGGTTTACACTTCAGAATGCAAGAAGCTTAAGGCAGCTTCCATACCAGATATCAGTTCAGTACTAGCTATTTGCCAGATCATCAGGACCTGAAATCCATGGAGGCCAATTCTCTCCAGAGGAGGAAGTATTGAATAGGTAAGTGCTTCCCTTTCAGTGAAATAGAGCTCATTTACACATCAACTCGGCAGTTGATGTCAATTGCCTTATCCCTCAAAGTGGCCCAAATCTGGAGAATGCACCTGAAAGGGGTGCGTTGGGGAAGCACATTTGAGTTTCCCAGAGCCACAACACTTTCACACAAAACAAACGCAAAAGTACATGCAAAGAAGAAACTCTCAGTCCTGAGGACCAAAGCAAAGGGTGAGGATGAACAACATCCTCAGTGTTTTCGAACTACGTTCCCTCATTTTAACAACAAAACGACAAACAACATGCAAATTGAAAGATAGGGAATCAGGACCACAGTTGTCATGCCTACTGACCTGGCAAGCAGAAAGAGCCAAAAAGGAAAAAGCAAAGAAATTAGGAAAAGTTCAATTTGCTTCATTAACTTCCACATGTCTCCTGGAAATATGCTCGTTTTCTCAGGGTCACAATGATGAAAACCAAAACTATTTACACTGAGCAAACTTTCTCTAACTGAATATTTTACATAGACTGGTTTTGGAGATATGAAAAAGATTCATTTGATGTCATGTTTCACCAGAACCTGTAGAATATGCTGGCCATGCAAAGTAAAAAAACAAAAAAATACTTGCTTGTACCTTAGCGGACTACAAGATGGACTAGAGCTCTGCTGATCACAGCAGGTGTTATCCAATAGCAGAGAGACAAATGCAATGCCAAAAGGTCTCTGAGGATCACAGTTCCCAGGCACCAAAGGGGAGATTCCTACCCATTGGAAAGGGAATATGTCAACCAATGTTCCACCACAGGAACGATACCTAGTGTGATCATATGCAAGCTCCGTTACTGTCCAAAGACGTCTCAAGTACTCAATGCAAGTGCTGTTTCACACACCTACAATGTACGCATCACAAACTGGATCCCACAAACCAAAGCACAGACTGCCGTGATTAACACCACATTGACACACACAAACACATGAAGAACAAATAAACACTCCAATCACAAAGACAGAAAGCCAGAGAAGGCATTTTGTCAACTTCCACTTCCACTCCCACATGGAGGCCCCCAGTTCTCAAGAGGGAATGGACTCAGAGGGGCTCCCATCCGCTAAGGGGAGCAGCCCAGTTGGAGTAGACCTATTTCCCAGCCTGTGCAAGCTGGAGCCACTTACCCCCAAATGACATGAACTGTATACCGTTGCTCTGGACATGTCTCCAAGACAAGCAGCCTCGTGCTGTAGGGCAGCCACTGCATATCAGGGAGAATCCCTGCCAGTATCCTGGAGCCAAATGTACTCTGGCATGTGCTGGGAACTTTAAATGGGGATGCCCCTGATCGAGATCAACACACCATGGGCACACACCTCCTGGCTGGCTCGCTATAATTGGTAACCAAAGGCCAGGATGTGTGCCCGATGCACAGTGAGGCCAAGCAACAGCAAAACATTGGACTTTGGAGCCGAGAAATATTTGTTGTTGAGACATTCAAGGAAATGGGTGGCTTATGCCGGGTAATCCCCAACCTTGAAAGCTTTTAGCAAAGCCCTCTTAGAGGTAAGGTGATGGAGGGGTGTGGCTGTTCGTTGAAAACTTCTCCCTGTCCGATCCTTTGTTCCTGAGGACAGGTCATAGTCAGGTCTCAATGTTCCTATCAATCTCCAGCAAACAAATGTCACTCTCTGGGTGACAAGAAAGGGCAAGATCTCAAGGCACAAGGCTCACCCTCTGAGGTCCAGACCCACCTAAGAGAAAGGGGTCCCTGGGAGGGGTGGTGGTCCGCCTGCCATGGAGGGTTTGTCCAGGAGCTGGTCTGGGTCCTCCCACCAGTGCCCACGCCTCCCAGAGGAGGCAGCTCTGCCTTGGTGGCTCCCTCAGGGCCAGGTCCCAGACCCTTGCTAGCTGTCATCACTGAGGGAGCCGGGTGCACATGACCCAACAGGTCTTAATGCTCCTCAGGCCACCCAAACAGTGGCGGTCAGGTACCCCAGACTGTGAGCCATACCCTTAGGGTCACAGTGGCTGTGTGTGGTAGAGGTTCAACACTGCCTCAAGGCCTGGTCTGGGCCAGTGGGCATTCATGGCCTTGGCTCTGGAGCCCTGCAGGACACACCCCCAGCCTGTTCTCTGGGCCCCCCATCACACCAGCAGGCCCAAGGCCGTGTGAGCAGAAGAATGCTGGGGAGAAGGCTGGCACTTGCCTCTTACCTCACGCTCCAGGTCTGAACGGGAAGCACTGCACTGACTGCTGCCTAAAAAAGGGCCCCCACTAAAGATGGCTGACAGACAGTGGCTTGCTTGGGGCAGGGGCCCACTACACTGCCCACCAATGGCTGAGCAGGGTGGTCACAGTGGCATTAGTGGTCTCCTGGTAACCATTGCCTGGTAACGGGGCAGTGGGTCACAGTGCACAGCAAGGGCTGCCTGGGAAGGGCTGCATTCAGATGGCTATGGTACAATTCCCCCTTTTCGTTGGTCCTCTGCAACCCTGAGGAGAATATGTGGGTATGATTTGGATAGAGTGGTTAATCATAAACTCAGCAGCAGATCTCTGTTTTAGGGGACTTGCTTTCAACCTCCATTCCTGGTTCATCTTTTCCCAAGTCTTTCAGGGAATGGGGTGACGACCACTCTAGCTACATCCTGCTGCAGGAAAGCAAAGCCCTACAGTGCATTCTGAGTTGGAAGCAATGCCACGTTGCAAGTCTTGATCCAAGTCTTATATAAACTTGTATAAGGAATCCAGGAGAATAAGCCTGAAAAGCAGCGTGAGGGTGGCACTCTGGGGGAGACGTTCTGGCAGGTAATCCAGACACGCAGAAGCAGAAGGGAAGAAATTGTTGTAAGTTGTTAGGATGTTGAGGGGAAGAGCTTCCCTTAACGGGAGAACACAGATCAAAATCAGCATTATTGCAAAGCAAATCCATAAACGTTAGTAGCATATGCATCTGTTTACTCAGTTTGTCAAAACTGCATTGGTAAGAGTCTTCTTGAAGTTGAAGCACTTTGGGAAAGCCTCAGCCTAACTATCTGTTAGACACTTAAAGAGGCAAGGTTAAAGATCGGATGACAAGGGGTTGCGAAGGAAGCTTAATCAAGTGGCTCTCATGTAACCGTCAGCATGGCTGACCGATTATCCCAAGGCATACCTGCATTTCAGAAACTTTGTACCCTTTCTAGAATATTGACAGGTTGACATGTATCCATCCTGTGAAATTGGAAAAGCTTCTCCCCCATTTCACAATGTTTTCTCTGTAATTTCCATACCAGATAT
Source organism: Hippopotamus amphibius kiboko (assembly GCF_030028045.1). NCBI lineage: Eukaryota > Metazoa > Chordata > Mammalia > Artiodactyla > Hippopotamidae > Hippopotamus > Hippopotamus amphibius. The sequence goes on from NC_080195.1 coordinate 46,830,341, forward strand.
ACGACTGAAATAGTCCTCCTTGAGTTGCCTTAAGGGCCCTGAAACTAATCCAAAGTTAACAAAATATTTCAAAACACCTGGTCCAATAAGCTCATCAGTCCTTTGAAGAGAATTCTTCTTTCTTCTCCAAAGTGAGAAGAGATCTTAAAAGCAAATAGAGATCCCTTCAAGGCAGGACAGTTCACATACCATGTTATTGAAAGCAGCATTCCAAGTAAATGTGTTCTCTTGGCAGAGGGGAACCCAATCCAGCCTTGAAAAAAACGTATTTTTAATAACAGTATCCATTTCCCGAAGTGGAGATTCGTTTCAGCCCAATGATGCATCAAATGTTGGTTTTTGGCTCAACACATTTATCCCACCTTCCTACTCTATCCTGAAATGTGTTCCTTTTCATGAGTTTCTTAGCTTTAATTACATATTTCGATTACAATCCTCAAGTCCTTAACACCTTCACTTAGTGAAAACCAAGAAGCAAGCAATTGTCAGCTGGATGCCATACCAGCATTTCTGATTGCAAACGGATGCTTTTGAGACCTTCTGCTAAGTAGGCAAAGGTAGGGAATCTTAGATGTGCCCAGCATCCAATGTTCCAATCCTCTATCCTCTTTGAAATGACCCGGAGAGTCAAGGAATGCTTGCCACTTAACTTGGTGAAGTTTCATGCTCCCCAAATCTAGAGAGGCCATTTAGAAAGACTTCAAGTGTCATCATTTCAACTTATGGTCCTTGCTGTCAAATTGGCAACCGATATAAGGTCTTTTTGGATCTCTAAGAAACCTAGGGACCACAGAAGGTTTACACTTCAGAATGCAAGAAGCTTAAGGCAGCTTCCATACCAGATATCAGTTCAGTACTAGCTATTTGCCAGATCATCAGGACCTGAAATCCATGGAGGCCAATTCTCTCCAGAGGAGGAAGTATTGAATAGGTAAGTGCTTCCCTTTCAGTGAAATAGAGCTCATTTACACATCAACTCGGCAGTTGATGTCAATTGCCTTATCCCTCAAAGTGGCCCAAATCTGGAGAATGCACCTGAAAGGGGTGCGTTGGGGAAGCACATTTGAGTTTCCCAGAGCCACAACACTTTCACACAAAACAAACGCAAAAGTACATGCAAAGAAGAAACTCTCAGTCCTGAGGACCAAAGCAAAGGGTGAGGATGAACAACATCCTCAGTGTTTTCGAACTACGTTCCCTCATTTTAACAACAAAACGACAAACAACATGCAAATTGAAAGATAGGGAATCAGGACCACAGTTGTCATGCCTACTGACCTGGCAAGCAGAAAGAGCCAAAAAGGAAAAAGCAAAGAAATTAGGAAAAGTTCAATTTGCTTCATTAACTTCCACATGTCTCCTGGAAATATGCTCGTTTTCTCAGGGTCACAATGATGAAAACCAAAAGGATTTCACTGAGCAAACTTTCTCTAACTGAATATTTTACATAGACTGGTTTTGGAGATATGAAAAAGATTCATTTGATGTCATGTTTCACCAGAATCTGTAGAATATGCTCTCCATGCAATGTAAAAAAACAAAAAAATACTTGCTTGTACCTTAGCGGACTACAAGATGGACTAGAGCTCTGCTGATCACAGCAGGTGTTATCCAATAGCAGAGAGACAAATGCAATGCCAAAAGGTCTCTCAGGATCGCAGTTCCCAGGCACCAAAGGGGAGATTCCTACCCATTGGAAAGGGAATATGTCAACCAATGATCCACCACAGGAACGATACCTAGTGTGATCATATGCAAGCTCCGTTACTGTCCAAAGACGTCTCAAGTACTCAATGCAAGTGCTGTTTCACACACCTACAATGTACGCATCACAAACTGGATCCCACAAACCAAAGCACAGACTGCCGTGATTAACACCACATTGACACACACAAACACATGAAGAACAAATAAACACTCCAATCACAAAGACAGAAAGCCAGAGAAGGCATTTTGTCAACTTCCACTTCCACTCCCACATGGAGGCCCCCAGTTCTCAAGAGGGAATGGACTCAGAGGGGCTCCCATCCGCTAAGGGGAGCAGCCCAGTTGGAGTAGACCTATTTCCCAGCCTGTGCAAGCTGGAGCCACTTACCCCCAAATGACATGAACTGTATACCGTTGCTCTGGACATGTCTCCAAGACAACCAGCCTCGTGCTGTAGGGCAGCCACTGCATATCAGGGAGAATCCCTGCCAGTATCCTGGAGCCAAATGTACTCTGGCATGTGCTGGGAACTTTAAATGGGGATGCCCCTGATCGAGATCAACACACCATGGGCACAGACCTCCTGGCTGGCTCGCTATAATTGGTAACCAAAGGCCAGGATGTGTGCCCGATGCACAGTGAGGCCAAGCAACAGCAAAACATTGGACTTTGGAGCCGAGAAATATTTGTTGTTGAGACATTCAAGGAAATGGGTGGCTTATGCCGGGTAATCCCCAACCTTGAAAGCTTTTAGCAAAGCCCTCTTAGAGGTAAGGTGATGGAGGGGTGTGGCTGTTCGTTGAAAACTTCTCCCTGTCCGTTCCTTTGTTCCTGAGGACAGGTCATAGTCAGGTCTCAATGTTCCTATCAATCTCCAGCAAACAAATGTCACTCTCTGGGTGACAAGAAAGGGCAAGATCTCAAGGCACAAGGCTCACCCTCTGAGGTCCAGACCCACCTAAGAGAAAGGGGTCCCTGGGAGGGGTGGTGGTCCGCCTGCCATGGAGGGTTTGTCCAGGAGCTGGTCTGGGTCCTCCCACCAGTGCCCACGCCTCCCAGAGGAGGCAGCTCTGCCTTGGTGGCTCCCTCAGGGCCAGGTCCCAGACCCTTGCTAGCTGTCATCACTGAGGGAGCCGGGTGCACATGACCCAACAGGTCTTAATGCTCCTCAGGCCACCCAAACAGTGGCGGTCAGGTACCCCAGACTGTGAGCCATACCCTTAGGGTCACAGTGGCTGTGTGTGGTAGAGGTTCAACACTGCCTCAAGGCCTGGTCTGGGCCAGTGGGCATTCATGGCCTTGGCTCTGGAGCCCTGCAGGACACACCCCCAGCCTGTTCTCTGGGCCCCCCATCACACCAGCAGGCCCAAGGCCGTGTGAGCAGAAGAATGCTGGGGAGAAGGCTGGCACTTGCCTCTTACCTCACGCTCCAGGTCTGAACGGGAAGCACTGCACTGACTGCTGCCTAAAAAAGGGCCCCCACTAAAGATGGCTGACAGACAGTGGCTTGCTTGGGGCAGGGGCCCACTACACTGCCCACCAATGGCTGAGCAGGGTGGTCACAGTGGCATTAGTGGTCTCCTGGTAACCATTGCCTGGTAACGGGGCAGTGGGTCACAGTGCACAGCAAGGGCTGCCTGGGAAGGGCTGCATTCAGATGGCTATGGTACAATTCCCCCTTTTCGTTGGTCCTCTGCAACCCTGAGGAGAATATGTGGGTATGATTTGGATAGAGTGGTTAATCATAAACTCAGCAGCAGATCTCTGTTTTAGGGGACTTGCTTTCAACCTCCATTCCTGGTTCATCTTTTCCCAAGTCTTTCAGGGAATGGGGTGACGACCACTCTAGCTACATCCTGCTGCAGGAAAGCAAAGCCCTACAGTGCATTCTGAGTTGGAAGCAATGCCACGTTGCAAGTCTTGATCCAAGTCTTATATAAACTTGTATAAGGAATCCAGGAGAATAAGCCTGAAAAGCAGCGTGAGGGTGGCACTCTGGGGGAGACGTTCTGGCAGGTAATCCAGACACGCAGAAGCAGAAGGGAAGAAATTGTTGTAAGTTGTTAGGATGTTGAGGGGAAGAGCTTCCCTTAACGGGAGAACACAGATCAAAATCAGCATTATTGCAAAGCAAATCCATAAACGTTAGTAGCATATCCATCTGTTTACTCAGTTTGTCAAAACTGCATTGGTAAGAGTCTTCTTGAAGTTGAAGCACTTTGGGAAAGCCTCAGCCTAACTATCTGTTAGACACTTAAAGAGGCAAGGTTAAAGATCGGATGACAAGGGGTTGAGAAGGAAGCTTAATCAAGTGGCTCTCATGTAACCGTCAGCATGGCTGACCGATTATCCCAAGGCATACCTGCATTTCAGAAACTTTGTACCCTTTCTAGAATATCGACAGGTTGACATGTATCCATCCTGTGAAATTGGAAAAGCTTCTCCCCCATTTCACAATGTTTTCTCTGTAATTTCCATACCAGATATACGACTGAAATAGTCCTCCTTGAGTTGCCTTAAGGGCCCCGAAACTAATCCAAAGTTAACAAAATATTTCAAAACACCTGGTCCAATAAGCTCATCAGTCCTTTGAAGAGAATTCTTCTTTCTTCTCCAAAGTGAGAAGAGATCTTAAAAGCAAATAGAGATCCCTTAAAGGCACGACAGTTCACATACCATGTTATTGAAAGCAGCATTCCAAGTAAACGTGTTCTCTTGGCAGAGGGGAACCCAATCCAGCCTTGAAAAAAACGTATTTTTAATAACAGTATCCATTTCCCGAAGTGGAGATTCGTTTCAGCCCAATGATGCATCAAATGTTGGTTTTTGGCTCAACACATTTATCCCACCTTCCTACTCTATCCTGAAATGTGTTCCTTTTCATGAGTTTCTTAGCTTTAATTACATATTTCGATTACAATCCTCAAGTCCTTAACACCTTCACTTAGTGAAAACCAAGAAGCAAGCAATTGTCAGCTGGATGCCATACCAGCATTTCTGATTGCAAACGGATGCTTTTGAGACCTTCTGCTAAGTAGGCAAAGGTAGGGAATCTTAGATGTGCCCAGCATCCAATGTTCCAAGCCTCTATCCTCTTTGAAATGACCCGGAGAGTCAAGGAATGCTTGCCACTTAACTTGGTGAAGTTTCATGCTCCCCAAATCTAGAGAGGCCATTTAGAAAGACTTCAAGTGTCATCATTTCAACTTATGGTCCTTGCTGTCAAATTGGCAACAGATATAAGGTCTTTTTGGATCTCTAAGAAACCTAGGGACCGCAGAAGGTTTACACTTCAGAATGCAAGAAGCTTAAGGCAGCTTCCATACCAGATATCAGTTCAGTACTAGCTATTTGCCAGATCATCAGGACCTGAAATCCATGGATGCCAATTCTCTCCAGAGGAGGAAGTATTGAATAGGTAAGTGCTTCCGTTTCAGTGAAATAGAGCTCATTTACACATCAACTCGGCAGTTGATGTCAATTGCCTTATCCCTCAAAGTGGCCCAAATCTGGAGAATGCACCTGAAAGGGGTGCGTTGGGGAAGCACATTTGAGTTTCCCAGAGCCACAACACTTTCACACAAAACAAACGCAAAAGTACATGCAAAGAAGAAACTCTCAGTCCTGAGGACCAAAGCAAAGGGTGAGGATGAACAACATCCTCAGTGTTTTCGAACTACGTTCCCTCATTTTAACAACAAAACGACAAACAACATGCAAATTGAAAGATAGGGAATCAGGACCACAGTTGTCATGCCTACTGACCTGGCAAGCAGAAAGAGCCAAAAAGGAAAAAGCAAAGAAATTAGGAAAAGTTCAATTTGCTTCATTAACTTCCACATGTCTCCTGGAAATATGCTCGTTTTCTCAGGGTCACAATGATGAAAACCAAAAGTATTTACACTGAGCAAACTTTCTCTAACTGAATATTTTACATAGACTGGTTTTGGAGATATGAAAAAGATTCATTTGATGTCATGTTTCACCAGAACCTGTAGAATATGCTGGCCATGCAAAGTAAAAAAACAAAAAAATACTTGCTTGTACCTTAGCGGACTACAAGATGGACTAGAGCTCTGCTGATCACAGCAGGTGTTATCCAATAGCAGAGAGACAAATGCAATGCCAAAAGGTCTCTGAGGATCACAGTTCCCAGGCACCAAAGGGGAGATTCCTACCCATTGGAAAGGGAATATGTCAACCAATGTTCCACCACAGGAACGATACCTAGTGTGATCATATGCAAGCTCCGTTACTGTCCAAAGACGTCTCAAGTACTCAATGCAAGTGCTGTTTCACACACCTACAATGTACGCATCACAAACAGGATCCCACAAACCAAAGCACAGACTGCCGTGATTAACACCACATTGACACACACAAACACATGAAGAACAAATAAACACTCCAATCACAAAGACAGAAAGCCAGAGAAGGCATTTTGTCAACTTCCACTTCCACTCCCACATGGAGGCCCCCAGTTCTCAAGAGGGAATGGACTCAGAGGGGCTCACATCCGCTAAGGGGAGCAGCCCAGTTGGAGTAGACCTATTTCCCAGCCTGTGCAAGCTGGAGCCACTTACCCCCAAATGACATGAACCGTATACCGTTGCTCTGGACATGTCTCCAAGACAAGCAGCCTCGTGCTGTAGGGCAGCCACTGCATATCAGGGAGAATCCCTGCCAGTATCCTGGAGCCAAATGTACTCTGGCATGTGCTGGAAACTTTAAATGGGGATGACCCTGATCGAGATCAACACACCATGGGCACAGACCTCCTGGCTGGCTCGCTATAATTGGTAACCAAAGGCCAGGATGTGTGCCCGACGCACAGTGAGGCCAAGCAACAGCAAAACATTGGACTTTGGAGCCAAGAAATATTTGTTGTTGAGACATTCAAGGAAATGGGTGGCTTATGCCGGGTAATCCCCAACCTTGAAAGCTTTTAGCAAAGCCCTCTTAGAGGTAAGGTGATGGAGGGGTGTGGCTGTTCATTGAAAACTTCTCCCTGTCCGATCCTTTGTTCCTGAGGACAGGTCATAGTCAGGTCTCAATGTTCCTATCAATCTCCAGCCAACAAATGTCACTCTCTGGGTGACAAGAAAGGGCAAGGTCCCAAGGCACAAGGCTCACCCTCTGAGGTGCAGACCCACCTAAGAGAAAGGGGTCCCTGGGAGGGGTGGTGGTCCTCCTGCCATGGAGGGTTTGTCCAGGAGCTGGTCTGGGTCCTCCCACCAGTGCCCACGCCTCCCAGAGGAGGCAGCTCTGCCTTGGTGGCTCCCTCAGGGCCAGGTCCCAGACCCTTGCTAGCTGTCATCACTGAGGGGGCCGGGTGCACATGACCCAACAGGTCTTAATGCTCCTCAGGCCACCCAAACAGTGGCGGTCAGGTACCCCAGACTGTGAGCCATACCCTTAGGGTCACAGTGGCTGTGTGTGGTAGAGGTTCAACACTGCCTCAAGGCCTGGTCTGGGCCAGTGGGCATTCATGGCCTTGGCTCTGGAGCCATGCAGGACACACCCCCAGCCTGTTCTCTGGGCCCCCCATCACACCAGCAGGCCCAAGGCCGTGTGAGCAGAAGAATGCTGGGGAGAAGGCTGGCACTTGCCTCTTACCTCACGCTCCAGGTCTGAAGGGGCAGCACTCCACTGACTGCTGCCTAAAAAAGGGCCCCCACTAAAGATGGCTGACAGACAGTGGCTTGCTTGGGGCAGGGGCCCACTACACTGCCCACCAATGGCTGAGCAGAGTGGTCACAGTGGCATTAGTGGTCTCCTGGTAACCATTGCCTGGTAACGGGGCAGTGGGTCACAGTGCACAGCAAGGGCTGCCTGGGAAGGGCTGCATTCAGCTGGCTATGGTACAATTCCCCCTTTTCTTTGGTGCTCTTCAACCCTGAGGAGAATATGTGGGTATGATTTGGATAGAGTGGTTAATCATAAACTCAGCAGCAGATCTCTGTTTTAGGGGACTTGCTTTCAACCTCCATTCCTGGTTCATCTTTTCCCAAGTCTTTCAGGGAATGGGGTGACGACCACTCTAGCTACATCCTGCTGCAGGAAAGCAAAGCCCTACAGTGCATCTGAGTTGGAAGCAATGCCACGGTGCAAGTCTTGATCCAAGTCTTATATAAACTTGTATAAGGAATCCAGGAGAATAAGCCTGAAAAGCAGCGTGAGGGTGGCACTCTGGGGGAGACGTTCTGGCAGGGAATCCAGACACGCAGAAGCAGAAGGGAAGAAATTGTTGTAAGTTGTTAGGAAGTTGAGGGGAAGAGCTTCCCTTAACGGGAGAACACAGATCAAAATCAGCATTATTGCAAAGCAAATCCATAAACGTTAGTAGCATATGCATCTGTTTACTCAGTTTGTCAAAACTGCATTGGTAAGAGTCTTCTTGAAGTTGAAGCACTTTGGGAAAGCCTCAGCCTAACTATCTGTTAGACACTTAAAGAGGCAAGGTTAAAGATCGGATGACAAGGGGTTGCGAAGGAAGCTTAATCAAGTGGCTCTCATGTAACCGTCAGCATGGCTGACCGATTATCCCAAGGCATACCTGCATTTCAGAAACTTTGTACCCTTTCTAGAATATCGACAGGTTGACATGTATCCATCCTGTGAAATTGGAAAAGCTTCTCCCCCATTTCACAATGTTTTCTCTGTAATTTCCATACCAGATATACGACTGAAATAGTCCTCCTTGAGTTGCCTTAAGGGCCCTGAAACTAATCCAAAGTTAACAAAATATTTCAAAACACCTGGTCCAATAAGCTCATCAGTCCTTTGAAGAGAATTCTTCTTTCTTCTCCAAAGTGAGAAGAGATCTTAAAAGCAAATAGAGATCCCTTCAAGGCAGGACAGTTCACATACCATGTTATTGAAAGCAGCATTCCAAGTAAATGTGTTCTCTTGGCAGAGGGGAACCCAATCCAGCCTTGAAAAAAACGTATTTTTAATAACAGTATCCATTTCCCGAAGTGGAGATTCGTTTCAGCCCAATGATGCATCAAATGTTGGTTTTTGGCTCAACACATTTATCCCACCTTCCTACTCTATCCTGAAATGTGTTCCTTTTCATGAGTTTCTTAGCTTTAATTACATATTTCGATTACAATCCTCAAGTCCTTAACACCTTCACTTAGTGAAAACCAAGAAGCAAGCAATTGTCAGCTGGATGCCATACCAGCATTTCTGATTGCAAACGGATGCTTTTGAGACCTTCTGCTAAGTAGGCAAAGGTAGGGAATCTTAGATGTGCCCAGCATCCAATGTTCCAAGCCTCTATCCTCTTTGAAATGACCCGGAGAGTCAAGGAATGCTTGCCACTTAACTTGGTGAAGTTTCATGCTCCCCAAATCTAGAGAGGCCATTTAGAAAGACTTCAAGTGTCATCATTTCAACTTATGGTCCTTGCTGTCAAATTGGCAACCGATATAAGGTCTTTTTGGATCTCTAAGAAACCTAGGGACCACAGAAGGTTTACACTTCAGAATGCAAGAAGCTTAAGGCAGCTTCCATACCAGATATCAGTTCAGTACTAGCTATTTGCCAGATCATCAGGACCTGAAATCCATGGAGGCCAATTCTCTCCAGAGGAGGAAGTATTGAATAGGTAAGTGCTTCCGTTTCAGTGAAATAGAGCTCATTTACACATCAACTCGGCAGTTGATGTCAATTGCCTTATCCCTCAAAGTGGCCCAAATCTGGAGAATGCACCTGAAAGGGGTGCGTTGGGGAAGCACATTTGAGTTTCCCAGAGCCACAACACTTTCACACAAAACAAACGCAAAAGTACATGCAAAGAAGAAACTCTCAGTCCTGAGGACCAAAGCAAAGGGTGAGGATGAACAACATCCTCAGTGTTTTCGAACTACGTTCCCTCATTTTAACAACAAAACGACAAACAACATGCAAATTGAAAGATAGGGAATCAGGACCACAGTTGTCATGCCTACTGACCTGGCAAGCAGAAAGAGCCAAAAAGGAAAAAGCAAAGAAATTAGGAAAAGTTCAATTTGCTTCATTAACTTCCACATGTCTCCTGGAAATATGCTCGTTTTCTCAGGGTCACAATGATGAAAACCAAAAGGATTTCACTGAGCAAACTTTCTCTAACTGAATATTTTACATAGACTGGTTTTGGAGATATGAAAAAGATTCATTTGATGTCATGTTTCACCAGAATCTGTAGAATATGCTCTCCATGCAATGTAAAAAAACAAAAAAATACTTGCTTGTACCTTAGCGGACTACAAGATGGACTAGAGCTCTGCTGATCACAGCAGGTGTTATCCAATAGCAGAGAGACAAATGCAATGCCAAAAGGTCTCTCAGGATCGCAGTTCCCAGGCACCAAAGGGGAGATTCCTACCCATTGGAAAGGGAATATGTCAACCAATGATCCACCACAGGAACGATACCTAGTGTGATCATATGCAAGCTCCGTTACTGTCCAAAGACGTCTCAAGTACTCAATGCAAGTGCTGTTTCACACACCTACAATGTACGCATCACAAACTGGATCCCACAAACCAAAGCACAGACTGCCGTGATTAACACCACATTGACACACACAAACACATGAAGAACAAATAAACACTCCAATCACAAAGACAGAAAGCCAGAGAAGGCATTTTGTCAACTTCCACTTCCACTCCCACATGGAGGCCCCCAGTTCTCAAGAGGGAATGGACTCAGAGGGGCTCCCATCCGCTAAGGGGAGCAGCCCAGTTGGAGTAGACCTATTTCCCAGCCTGTGCAAGCTGGAGCCACTTACCCCCAAATGACATGAACTGTATACCGTTGCTCTGGACATGTCTCCAAGACAAGCAGCCTCGTGCTGTAGGGCAGCCACTGCATATCAGGGAGAATCCCTGCCAGTATCCTGGAGCCAAATGTACTCTGGCATGTGCTGGGAACTTTAAATGGGGATGACCCTGATCGAGATCAACACACCATGGGCACAGACCTCCTGGCTGGCTCGCTATAATTGGTAACCAAAGGCCAGGATGTGTGCCCGATGCACAGTGAGGCCAAGCAACAGCAAAACATTGGACTTTGGAGCCGAGAAATATTTGTTGTTGAGACATTCAAGGAAATGGGTGGCTTATGCCGGGTAATCCCCAACCTTGAAAGCTTTTAGCAAAGCCCTCTTAGAGGTAAGGTGATGGAGGGGTGTGGCTGTTCATTGAAAACTTCTCCCTGTCCGATCCTTTGTTCCTGAGGACAGGTCATAGTCAGGTCTCAATGTTCCTATCAATCTCCAGCCAACAAATGTCACTCTCTGGGTGACAAGAAAGGGCAAGGTCCCAAGGCACAAGGCTCACCCTCTGAGGTCCAGACCCACCTAAGAGAAAGGGGTCCCTGGGAGGGGTGGTGGTCCTCCTGCCATGGAGGGTTTGTCCAGGAGCTGGTCTGGGTCCTCCCACCAGTGCCCACGCCTCCCAGAGGAGGCAGCTCTGCCTTGGTGGCTCCCTCAGGGCCAGGTCCCAGACCCTTGCTAGCTGTCATCACTGAGGGAGCCGGGTGCACATGACCCAACAGGTCTTAATGCTCCTCAGGCCACCCAAACAGTGGCAGTCAGGTACCCCAGACTGTGAGCCATACCCTTAGGGTCACAGTGGCTGTGTGTGGTAGAGGTTCAACACTGCCTCAAGGCCTGGTCTGGGCCAGTGGGCATTCATGGCCTTGGCTCTGGAGCCATGCAGGACACACCCCCAGCCTGTTCTCTGGGCCCCCCATCACACCAGCAGGCCCAAGGCCGTGTGAGCAGAAGAATGCTGGGGAGAAGGCTGGCACTTGCCTCTTACCTCACGCTCCAGGTCTGAAGGGGCAGCACTGCACTGACTGCTGCCTAAAAAAGGGCCCCCACTAAAGATGGCTGACAGACAGTGGCTTGCTTGGGGCAGGGGCCCACTACACTGCCCACCAATGGCTGAGCAGGGTGGTCACAGTGGCATTAGTGGTCTCCTGGTAACCATTGCCTGGTAACGGGGCAGTGGGTCACAGTGCACAGCAAGGGCTGCCTGGGAAGGGCTGCATTCAGCTGGCTATGGTACAATTCCCCCTTTTCTTTGGTGCTCTTCAACCCTGAGGAGAATATGTGGGTATGATTTGGATAGAGTGGTTAATCATAAACTCAGCAGCAGATCTCTGTTTTAGGGGACTTGCTTTCAACCTCCATTCCTGGTTCATCTTTTCCCAAGTCTTTCAGGGAATGGGGTGACGACCACTCTAGCTACATCCTGCTGCAGGAAAGCAAAGCCCTACAGTGCATCTGAGTTGGAAGCAATGCCACGGTGCAAGTCTTGATCCAAGTCTTATATAAACTTGTATAAGGAATCCAGGAGAATAAGCCTGAAAAGCAGCGTGAGGGTGGCACTCTGGGGGAGACGTTCTGGCAGGGAATCCAGACACGCAGAAGCAGAAGGGAAGAAATTGTTGTAAGTTGTTAGGAAGTTGAGGGGAAGAGCTTCCCTTAACGGGAGAACACAGATCAAAATCAGCATTATTGCAAAGCAAATCCATAAACGTTAGTAGCATATGCATCTGTTTACTCAGTTTGTCAAAACTGCATTGGTAAGAGTCTTCTTGAAGTTGAAGCACTTTGGGAAAGCCTCAGCCTAACTATCTGTTAGACACTTAAAGAGGCAAGGTTAAAGATCGGATGACAAGGGGTTGCGAAGGAAGCTTAATCAAGTGGCTCTCATGTAACCGTCAGCATGGCTGACCGATTATCCCAAGGCATACCTGCATTTCAGAAACTTTGTACCCTTTCTAGAATATCGACAGGTTGACATGTATCCATCCTGTGAAATTGGAAAAGCTTCTCCCCCATTTCACAATGTTTTCTCTGTAATTTCCATACCAGATATACGACTGAAATAGTCCTCCTTGAGTTGCCTTAAGGGCCCCACAACTAATCCAAAGTTAACAAAATATTTCGAAACACCTGGTCCAATAAGCTCATCAGTCATTTGAAGAGAATTCTTCTTTCTTCTCCAAAGTGAGAAGAGATCTTAAAAGCAAATAGAGATCCCTTAAAGGCACGACAGTTCACATACCATGTTATTGAAAGCAGCATTCCAAGTAAACGTGTTCTCTTGGCAGAGGGGAACCCAATCCAGCCTTGAAAAAAACGTATTTTTAATAACAGTATCCATTTCCCGAAGTGGAGATTCGTTTCAGCCCAATGATGCATCAAATGTTGGTTTTTGGCTCAACACATTTATCCCACCTTCCTACTCTATCCTGAAATGTGTTCCTTTTCATGAGTTTCTTAGCTTTAATTACATATTTCGATTACAATCCTCAAGTCCTTAACACCTTCACTTAGTGAAAACCAAGAAGCAAGCAATTGTCAGCTGGATGCCATACCAGCATTTCTGATTGCAAACGGATGCTTTTGAGACCTTCTGCTAAGTAGGCAAAGGTAGGGAATCTTAGATGTGCCCAGCATCCAATGTTCCAAGCCTCTATCCTCTTTGAAATGACCCGGAGAGTCAAGGAATGCTTGCCACTTAACTTGGTGAAGTTTCATGCTCCCCAAATCTAGAGAGGCCATTTAGAAAGACTTCAAGTGTCATCATTTCAACTTATGGTCCTTGCTGTCAAATTGGCAACCGATATAAGGTCTTTTTGGATCTCTAAGAAACCTAGGGACCACAGAAGGTTTACACTTCAGAATGCAAGAAGCTTAAGGCAGCTTCCATACCAGATATCAGTTCAGTACTAGCTATTTGCCAGATCATCAGGACCTGAAATCCATGGAGGCCAATTCTCTCCAGAGGAGGAAGTATTGAATAGGTAAGTGCTTCCGTTTCAGTGAAATAGAGCTCATTTACACATCAACTCGGCAGTTGATGTCAATTGCCTTATCCCTCAAAGTGGCCCAAATCTGGAGAATGCACCTGAAAGGGGTGCGTTGGGGAAGCACATTTGAGTTTCCCAGAGCCACAACACTTTCACACAAAACAAACGCAAAAGTACATGCAAAGAAGAAACTCTCAGTCCTGAGGACCAAAGCAAAGGGTGAGGATGAACAACATCCTCAGTGTTTTCGAACTACGTTCCCTCATTTTAACAACAAAACGACAAACAACATGCAAATTGAAAGATAGGGAATCAGGACCACAGTTGTCATGCCTACTGACCTGGCAAGCAGAAAGAGCCAAAAAGGAAAAAGCAAAGAAATTAGGAAAAGTTCAATTTGCTTCATTAACTTCCACATGTCTCCTGGAAATATGCTCGTTTTCTCAGGGTCACAATGATGAAAACCAAAAGGATTTCACTGAGCAAACTTTCTCTAACTGAATATTTTACATAGACTGGTTTTGGAGATATGAAAAAGATTCATTTGATGTCATGTTTCACCAGAATCTGTAGAATATGCTCTCCATGCAATGTAAAAAAACAAAAAAATACTTGCTTGTACCTTAGCGGACTACAAGATGGACTAGAGCTCTGCTGATCACAGCAGGTGTTATCCAATAGCAGAGAGACAAATGCAATGCCAAAAGGTCTCTCAGGATCGCAGTTCCCAGGCACCAAAGGGGAGATTCCTACCCATTGGAAAGGGAATATGTCAACCAATGATCCACCACAGGAACGATACCTAGTGTGATCATATGCAAGCTCCGTTACTGTCCAAAGACGTCTCAAGTACTCAATGCAAGTGCTGTTTCACACACCTACAATGTACGCATCACAAACTGGATCCCACAAACCAAAGCACAGACTGCCGTGATTAACACCACATTGACACACACAAACACATGAAGAACAAATAAACACTCCAATCACAAAGACAGAAAGCCAGAGAAGGCATTTTGTCAACTTCCACTTCCACTCCCACATGGAGGCCCCCAGTTCTCAAGAGGGAATGGACTCAGAGGGGCTCCCATCCGCTAAGGGGAGCAGCCCAGTTGGAGTAGACCTATTTCCCAGCCTGTGCAAGCTGGAGCCACTTACCCCCAAATGACATGAACTGTATACCGTTGCTCTGGACATGTCTCCAAGACAAGCAGCCTCGTGCTGTAGGGCAGCCACTGCATATCAGGGAGAATCCCTGCCAGTATCCTGGAGCCAAATGTACTCTGGCATGTGCTGGGAACTTTAAATGGGGATGCCCCTGATCGAGATCAACACACCATGGGCACAGACCTCCTGGCTGGCTCGCTATAATTGGTAACCAAAGGCCAGGATGTGTGCCCGATGCACAGTGAGGCCAAGCAACAGCAAAACATTGGACTTTGGAGCCGAGAAATATTTGTTGTTGAGACATTCAAGGAAATGGGTGGCTTATGCCGGGTAATCCCCAACCTTGAAAGCTTTTAGCAAAGCCCTCTTAGAGGTAAGGTGATGGAGGGGTGTGGCTGTTCATTGAAAACTTCTCCCTGTCCGATCCTTTGTTCCTGAGGACAGGTCATAGTCAGGTCTCAATGTTCCTATCAATCTCCAGCCAACAAATGTCACTCTCTGGGTGACAAGAAAGGGCAAGGTCCCAAGGCACAAGGCTCACCCTCTGAGGTCCAGACCCACCTAAGAGAAAGGGGTCCCTGGGAGGGGTGGTGGTCCTCCTGCCATGGAGGGTTTGTCCAGGAGCTGGTCTGGGTCCTCCCACCAGTGCCCACGCCTCCCAGAGGAGGCAGCTCTGCCTTGGTGGCTCCCTCAGGGCCAGGTCCCAGACCCTTGCTAGCTGTCATCACTGAGGGAGCCGGGTGCACATGACCCAACAGGTCTTAATGCTCCTCAGGCCACCCAAACAGTGGCAGTCAGGTACCCCAGACTGTGAGCCATACCCTTAGGGTCACAGTGGCTGTGTGTGGTAGAGGTTCAACACTGCCTCAAGGCCTGGTCTGGGCCAGTGGGCATTCATGGCCTTGGCTCTGGAGCCATGCAGGACACACCCCCAGCCTGTTCTCTGGGCCCCCCATCACACCAGCAGGCCCAAGGCCGTGTGAGCAGAAGAATGCTGGGGAGAAGGCTGGCACTTGCCTCTTACCTCACGCTCCAGGTCTGAAGGGGCAGCACTCCACTGACTGCTGCCTAAAAAAGGGCCCCCACTAAAGATGGCTGACAGACAGTGGCTTGCTTGGGGCAGGGGCCCACTACACTGCCCACCAATGGCTGAGCAGGGTGGTCACAGTGGCATTAGTGGTCTCCTGGTAACCATTGCCTGGTAACGGGGCAGTGGGTCACAGTGCACAGCAAGGGCTGCCTGGGAAGGGCTGCATTCAGCTGGCTATGGTACAATTCCCCCTTTTCTTTGGTGCTCTTCAACCCTGAGGAGAATATGTGGGTATGATTTGGATAGAGTGGTTAATCATAAACTCAGCAGCAGATCTCTGTTTTAGGGGACTTGCTTTCAACCTCCATTCCTGGTTCATCTTTTCCCAAGTCTTTCAGGGAATGGGGTGACGACCACTCTAGCTACATCCTGCTGCAGGAAAGCAAAGCCCTACAGTGCATCTGAGTTGGAAGCAATGCCACGGTGCAAGTCTTGATCCAAGTCTTATATAAACTTGTATAAGGAATCCAGGAGAATAAGCCTGAAAAGCAGCGTGAGGGTGGCACTCTGGGGGAGACGTTCTGGCAGGGAATCCAGACACGCAGAAGCAGAAGGGAAGAAATTGTTGTAAGTTGTTAGGAAGTTGAGGGGAAGAGCTTCCCTTAACGGGAGAACACAGATCAAAATCAGCATTATTGCAAAGCAAATCCATAAACGTTAGTAGCATATGCATCTGTTTACTCAGTTTGTCAAAACTGCATTGGTAAGAGTCTTCTTGAAGTTGAAGCACTTTGGGAAAGCCTCAGCCTAACTATCTGTTAGACACTTAAAGAGGCAAGGTTAAAGATCGGATGACAAGGGGTTGCGAAGGAAGCTTAATCAAGTGGCTCTCATGTAACCGTCAGCATGGCTGACCGATTATCCCAAGGCATACCTGCATTTCAGAAACTTTGTACCCTTTCTAGAATATCGACAGGTTGACATGTATCCATCCTGTGAAATTGGAAAAGCTTCTCCCCCATTTCACAATGTTTTCTCTGTAATTTCCATACCAGATATACGACTGAAATAGTCCTCCTTGAGTTGCCTTAAGGGCCCCACAACTAATCCAAAGTTAACAAAATATTTCGAAACACCTGGTCCAATAAGCTCATCAGTCATTTGAAGAGAATTCTTCTTTCTTCTCCAAAGTGAGAAGAGATCTTAAAAGCAAATAGAGATCCCTTAAAGGCAGGACAGTTCACATACCATGTTATTGAAAGCAGCATTCCAAGTAAACGTGTTCTCTTGGCAGAGGGGAACCCAATCCAGCCTTGAAAAAAACGTATTTTTAATAACAGTATCCATTTCCCGAAGTGGAGATTCGTTTCAGCCCAATGATGCATCAAATGTTGGTTTTTGGCTCAACACATTTATCCCACCTTCCTACTCTATCCTGAAATGTGTTCCTTTTCATGAGTTTCTTAGCTTTAATTACATATTTCGATTACAATCCTCAAGTCCTTAACACCTTCACTTAGTGAAAACCAAGAAGCAAGCAATTGTCAGCTGGATGCCATACCAGCATTTCTGATTGCAAACGGATGCTTTTGAGACCTTCTGCTAAGTAGGCAAAGGTAGGGAATCTTAGATGTGCCCAGCATCCAATGTTCCAATCCTCTATCCTCTTTGAAATGACCCGGAGAGTCAAGGAATGCTTGCCACTTAACTTGGTGAAGTTTCATGCTCCCCAAATCTAGAGAGGCCATTTAGAAAGACTTCAAGTGTCATCATTTCAACTTATGGTCCTTGCTGTCAAATTGGCAACAGATATAAGGTCTTTTTGGATCTCTAAGAAACCTAGGGACCGCAGAAGGTTTACACTTCAGAATGCAAGAAGCTTAAGGCAGCTTCCATACCAGATATCAGTTCAGTACTAGCTATTTGCCAGATCATCAGGACCTGAAATCCATGGAGGCCAATTCTCTCCAGAGGAGGAAGTATTGAATAGGTAAGTGCTTCCCTTTCAGTGAAATAGAGCTCATTTACACATCAACTCGGCAGTTGATGTCAATTGCCTTATCCCTCAAAGTGGCCCAAATCTGGAGAATGCACCTGAAACGGGTGCGTTGGGGAAGCACATTTGAGTTTCCCAGAGCCACAACACTTTCACACAAAACAAACGCAAAAGTACATGCAAAGAAGAAACTCTCAGTCCTGAGGACCAAAGCAAAGGGTGAGGATGAACAACATCCTCAGTGTTTTCGAACTACGTTCCCTCATTTTAACAACAAAACGACAAACAACATGCAAATTGAAAGATAGGGAATCAGGACCACAGTTGTCATGCCTACTGACCTGGGAAGCAGAAAGAGCCAAAAAGGAAAAAGCAAAGAAATTAGGAAAAGTTCAATTTGCTTCATTAACTTCCACATGTCTCCTGGAAATATGCTCGTTTTCTCAGGGTCACAATGATGAAAACCAAAAGTATTTCACTGAGCAAACTTTCTCTAACTGAATATTTTACATAGACTGGTTTTGGAGATATGAAAAAGATTCATTTGATGTCATGTTTCACCAGAATCTGTAGAATATGCTCTCCATGCAATGTAAAAAAACAAAAAAATACTTGCTTGTACCTTAGCGGACTACAAGATGGACTAGAGCTCTGCTGATCACAGCAGGTGTTATCCAATAGCAGAGAGACAAATGCAATGCCAAAAGGTCTCTGAGGATCGCAGTTCCCAGGCACCAAAGGGGAGATTCCTACCCATTGGAAAGGGAATATGTCAACCAATGATCCACCACAGGAACGATACCTAGTGTGATCATATGCAAGCTCCGTTACTGTCCAAAGACGTCTCAAGTACTCAATGCAAGTGCTGTTTCACACACCTACAATGTACGAATCACAAACTGGATCCCACAAACCAAAGCACAGACTGCCGTGATTAACACCACATTGACACACACAAACACATGAAGAACAAATAAACACTCCAATCACAAAGACAGAAAGCCAGAGAAGGCATTTTGTCAACTTCCACTTCCACTCCCACATGGAGGCCCCCAGTTCTCAAGAGGGAATGGACTCAGAGGGGCTCCCATCCGCTAAGGGGAGCAGCCCAGTTGGAGTAGACCTATTTCCCAGCCTGTGCAAGCTGGAGCCACTTACCCCCAAATGACATGAACTGTATACCGTTGCTCTGGACATGTCTCCAAGACAAGCAGCCTCGTGCTGTAGGGCAGCCACTGCATATCAGGGAGAATCCCTGCCAGTATCCTGGAGCCAAATGTACTCTGGCATGTGCTGGGAACTTTAAATGGGGATGCCCCTGATCGAGATCAACACACCATGGGCACAGACCTCCTGGCTGGCTCGCTATAATTGGTAACCAAAGGCCAGGATGTGTGCCCGATGCACAGTGAGGCCAAGCAACAGCAAAACATTGGACTTTGGAGCCGAGAAATATTTGTTGTTGAGACATTCAAGGAAATGGGTGGCTTATGCCGGGTAATCCCCAACCTTGAAAGCTTTTAGCAAAGCCCTCTTAGAGGTAAGGTGATGGAGGGGTGTGGCTGTTCGTTGAAAACTTCTCCCTGTCCGATCCTTTGTTCCTGAGGACAGGTCATAGTCAGGTCTCAATGTTCCTATCAATCTCCAGCAAACAAATGTCACTCTCTGGGTGACAAGAAAGGGCAAGGTCCCAAGGCACAAGGCTCACCCTCTGAGGTCCAGACCCACCTAAGAGAAAGGGGTCCCTGGGAGGGGTGGTGGTCCGCCTGCCATGGAGGGTTTGTCCAGGAGCTGGTCTGGGTCCTCCCACCAGTGCCCACGCCTCCCAGAGGAGGCAGCTCTGCCTTGGTGGCTCCCTCAGGGCCAGGTCCCAGACCCTTGCTAGCTGTCATCACTGAGGGAGCCGGGTGCACATGACCCAACAGGTCTTAATGCTCCTCAGGCCACCCAAACAGTGGCGGTCAGGTACCCCAGACTGTGAGCCATACCCTTAGGGTCACAGTGGCTGTGTGTGGTAGAGGTTCAACACTGCCTCAAGGCCTGGTCTGGGCCAGTGGGCATTCATGGCCTTGGCTCTGGAGCCCTGCAGGACACACCCCCAGCCTGTTCTCTGGGCCCCCCATCACACCAGCAGGCCCAAGGCCGTGTGAGCAGAAGAATGCTGGGGAGAAGGCTGGCACTTGCCTCTTACCTCACGCTCCAGGTCTGAAGGGGCAGCACTGCACTGACTGCTGCCTAAAAAAGGGCCCCCACTAAAGATGGCTGACAGACAGTGGCTTGCTTGGGGCAGGGGCCCACTACACTGCCCACCAATGGCTGAGCAGGGTGGTCACAGTGGCATTAGTGGTCTCCTGGTAACCATTGCCTGGTAACGGGGCAGTGGGTCACAGTGCACAGCAAGGGCTGCCTGGGAAGGGCTGCATTCAGCTGGCTATGGTACAATTCCCCCTTTTCTTTGGTGCTCTTCAACCCTGAGGAGAATATGTGGGTATGATTTGGATAGAGTGGTTAATCATAAACTCAGCAGCAGATCTCTGTTTTAGGGGACTTGCTTTCAACCTCCATTCCTGGTTCATCTTTTCCCAAGTCTTTCAGGGAATGGGGTGACGACCACTCTAGCTACATCCTGCTGCAGGAAAGCAAAGCCCTACAGTGCATCTGAGTTAGAAGCAATGCCACGGTGCAAGTCTTGATCCAAGTCTTATATAAACTTGTATAAGGAATCCAGGAGAATAAGCCTGAAAAGCAGCGTGAGGGTGGCACTCTGGGGGAGACGTTCTGGCAGGGAATCCAGACACGCAGAAGCAGAAGGGAAGAAATTGTTGTAAGTTGTTAGGAAGTTGAGGGGAAGAGCTTCCCTTAACGGGAGAACACAGATCAAAATCAGCATTATTGCAAAGCAAATCCATAAACGTTAGTAGCATATGCATCTGTTTACTCAGTTTGTCAAAACTGCATTGGTAAGAGTCTTCTTGAAGTTGAAGCACTTTGGGAAAGCCTCAGCCTAACTATCTGTTACACACTTAAAGAGGCATGGTTAAAGATTGGATGACAAGGGGTTGAGAAGGAAGCTTAATCAAGTGGCTCTCATGTAACTGTCAGCATGGCTGACCGATTATCCCAAGGCATACCTGCATTTCAGAAACTTTGTACCCTTTCTAGAATATCGACAGGTTGACATGTATCCATCCTGTGAAATTGGAAAAGCTTCTCCCCCATTTCACAATGTTTTCTCTGTAATTTCCATACCAGATATACGACTGAAATAGTCCTCCTTGAGTTGCCTTAAGGGCCCTGAAACTAATCCAAAGTTAACAAAATATTTCAAAACACCTGGTCCAATAAGCTCATCAGTCATTTGAAGAGAATTCTTCTTTCTTCTCCAAAGTGAGAAGAGATCTTAAAAGCAAATAGAGATCCCTTAAAGGCACGACAGTTCACATACCATGTTATTGAAAGCAGCATTCCAAGTAAATGTGTTCTCTTGGCAGAGGGGAACCCAATCCAGCCTTGAAAAAAACGTATTTTTAATAACAGTATCCATTTCCCGAAGTGGAGATTCGTTTCAGCCCAATGATGCATCAAATGTTGGTTTTTGGCTCAACACATTTATCCCACCTTCCTACTCTATCCTGAAATGTGTTCCTTTTCATGAGTTTCTTAGCTTTAATTACATATTTCGATTACAATCCTCAAGTCCTTAACACCTTCACTTAGTGAAAACCAAGAAGCAAGCAATTGTCAGCTGGATGCCATACCAGCATTTCTGATTGCAAACGGATGCTTTTGAGACCTTCTGCTAAGTAGGCAAAGGTAGGGAATCTTAGATGTGCCCAGCATCCAATGTTCCAAGCCTCTATCCTCTTTGAAATGACCCGGAGAGTCAAGGAATGCTTGCCACTTAACTTGGTGAAGTTTCATGCTCCCCAAATCTAGAGAGGCCATTTAGAAAGACTTTAAGTGTCATCATTTCAACTTATGGTCCTTGCTGTCAAATTGGCAACAGATATAAGGTCTTTTTGGATCTCTAAGAAACCTAGGGACCGCAGAAGGTTTACACTTCAGAATGCAAGAAGCTTAAGGCAGCTTCCATACCAGATATCAGTTCAGTACTAGCTATTTGCCAGATCATCAGGACCTGAAATCCATGGAGGCCAATTCTCTCCAGAGGAGGAAGTATTGAATAGGTAAGTGCTTCCCTTTCAGTGAAATAGAGCTCATTTACACATCAACTCGGCAGTTGATGTCAATTGCCTTATCCCTCAAAGTGGCCCAAATCTGGAGAATGCACCTGAAAGGGGTGCGTTGGGGAAGCACATTTGAGTTTCCCAGAGCCACAACACTTTCACACAAAACAAACGCAAAAGTACATGCAAAGAAGAAACTCTCAGTCCTGAGGACCAAAGCAAAGGGTGAGGATGAACAACATCCTCAGTGTTTTCGAACTACGTTCCCTCATTTTAACAACAAAACGACAAACAACATGCAAATTGAAAGATAGGGAATCAGGACCACAGTTGTCATGCCTACTGACCTGGGAAGCAGAAAGAGCCAAAAAGGAAAAAGCAAAGAAATTAGGAAAAGTTCAATTTGCTTCATTAACTTCCACATGTCTCCTGGAAATATGCTCGTTTTCTCAGGGTCACAATGATGAAAACCAAAAGGATTTACACTGAGCAAACTTTCTCTAACTGAATATTTTACATAGACTGGTTTTGGAGATATGAAAAAGATTCATTTGATGTCATGTTTCACCAGAATCTGTAGAATATGCTGGCCATGCAATGTAAAAAAACAAAAAAATACTTGCTTGTACCTTAGCGGACTACAAGATGGACTAGAGCTCTGCTGATCACAGCAGGTGTTATCCAATAGCAGAGAGACAAATGCAATGCCAAAAGGTCTCTGAGGATCGCAGTTCCCAGGCACCAAAGGGGAGATTCCTACCCATTGGAAAGGGAATATGTCAACCAATGTTCCACCACAGGAACGATACCTAGTGTGATCATATGCAAGCTCCGTTACTGTCCAAAGACGTCTCAAGTACTCAATGCAAGTGCTGTTTCACACACCTACAATGTACGAATCACAAACTGGATCCCACAAACCAAAGCACAGACTGCCATGATTAACACCACATTGACACACACAAACACATGAAGAACAAATAAACACTCCAATCACAAAGACAGAAAGCCAGAGAAGGCATTTTGTCAACTTCCACTTCCACTCCCACATGGAGGCCCCCAGTTCTCAAGAGGGAATGGACTCAGAGGGGCTCCCATCCGCTAAGGGGAGCAGCCCAGTTGGAGTAGACCTATTTCCCAGCCTGTGCAAGCTGGAGCCACTTACCCCCAAATGACATGAACTGTATACCGTTGCTCTGGACATGTCTCCAAGACAAGCAGCCTCGTGCTGTAGGGCAGCCACTGCATATCAGGGAGAATCCCTGCCAGTATCCTGGAGCCAAATGTACTCTGGCATGTGCTGGGAACTTTAAATGGGGATGCCCCTGATCGAGATCAACACACCATGGGCACAGACCTCCTGGCTGGCTCGCTATAATTGGTAACCAAAGGCCAGGATGTGTGCCCGATGCACAGTGAGGCCAAGCAACAGCAAAACATTGGACTTTGGAGCCGAGAAATATTTGTTGTTGAGACATTCAAGGAAATGGGTGGCTTATGCCGGGTAATCCCCAACCTTGAAAGCTTTTAGCAAAGCCCTCTTAGAGGTAAGGTGATGGAGGGGTGTGGCTGTTCGTTGAAAACTTCTCCCTGTCCGATCCTTTGTTCCTGAGGACAGGTCATAGTCAGGTCTCAATGTTCCTATCAATCTCCAGCAAACAAATGTCACTCTCTGGGTGACAAGAAAGGGCAAGGTCCCAAGGCACAAGGCTCACCCTCTGAGGTCCAGACCCACCTAAGAGAAAGGGGTCCCTGGGAGGGGTGGTGGTCCGCCTGCCATGGAGGGTTTGTCCAGGAGCTGGTCTGGGTCCTCCCACCAGTGCCCACGCCTCCCAGAGGAGGCAGCTCTGCCTTGGTGGCTCCCTCAGGGCCAGGTCCCAGACCCTTGCTAGCTGTCATCACTGAGGGAGCCGGGTGCACATGACCCAACAGGTCTTAATGCTCCTCAGGCCACCCAAACAGTGGCGGTCAGGTACCCCAGACTGTGAGCCATACCCTTAGGGTCACAGTGGCTGTGTGTGGTAGAGGTTCAACACTGCCTCAAGGCCTGGTCTGGGCCAGTGGGCATTCATGGCCTTGGCTCTGGAGCCATGCAGGACACACCCCCAGCCTGTTCTCTGGGCCCCCCATCACACCAGCAGGCCCAAGGCCGTGTGAGCAGAAGAATGCTGGGGAGAAGGCTGGCACTTGCCTCTTACCTCACGCTCCAGGTCTGAACGGGCAGCACTGCACTGACTGCTGCCTAAAAAAGGGCCCCCACTAAAGATGGCTGACAGACAGTGGCTTGCTTGGGGCAGGGGCCCACTACACTGCCCACCAATGGCTGAGCAGGGTGGTCACAGTGGCATTAGTGGTCTCCTGGTAACCATTGCCTGGTAACGGGGCAGTGGGTCACAGTGCACAGCAAGGGCTGCCTGGGAAGGGTTGCATTCAGCTGACTATGGTACAATTCCCCCTTTTCGTTGGTCCTCTGCAACCCTGAGGAGAATATGTGGGTATGATTTGGATAGAGTGGTTAATCATAAACTCAGCAGCAGATCTCTGTTTTAGGGGACTTGCTTTCAACCTCCATTCCTGGTTCATCTTTTCCCAAGTCTTTCAGGGAATGGGGTGACGACCACTCTAGCTACATCCTGCTGCAGGAAAGCAAAGCCCTACAGTGCATTCTGAGTTGGAAGCAATGCCACGTTGCAAGTCTTGATCCAAGTCTTATATAAACTTGTATAAGGAATCCAGGAGAATAAGCCTGAAAAGCAGCGTGAGGGTGGCACTCTGGGGGAGACGTTCTGGCAGGTAATCCAGACACGCAGAAGCAGAAGGGAAGAAATTGTTGTAAGTTGTTAGGATGTTGAGGGGAAGAGCTTCCCTTAACGGGAGAACACAGATCAAAATCAGCATTATTGCAAAGCAAATCCATAAACGTTAGTAGCATATGCATCTGTTTACTCAGTTTGTCAAAACTGCATTGGTAAGAGTCTTCTTGAAGTTGAAGCACTTTGGGAAAGCCTCAGCCTAACTATCTGTTAGACACTTAAAGAGGCAAGGTTAAAGATCGGATGACAAGGGGTTGCGAAGGAAGCTTAATCAAGTGGCTCTCATGTAACCGTCAGCATGGCTGACCGATTATCCCAAGGCATACCTGCATTTCAGAAACTTTGTACCCTTTCTAGAATATCGACAGGTTGACATGTATCCATCCTGTGAAATTGGAAAAGCTTCTCCCCCATTTCACAATGTTTTCTCTGTAATTTCCATACCAGATATACGACTGAAATAGTCCTCCTTGAGTTGCCTTAAGGGCCCTGAAACTAATCCAAAGTTAACAAAATATTTCAAAACACCTGGTCCAATAAGCTCATCAGTCATTTGAAGAGAATTCTTCTTTCTTCTCCAAAGTGAGAAGAGATCTTAAAAGCAAATAGAGATCCCTTAAAGGCACGACAGTTCACATACCATGTTATTGAAAGCAGCATTCCAAGTAAACGTGTTCTCTTGGCAGAGGGGAACCCAATCCAGCCTTGAAAAAAACGTATTTTTAATAACAGTATCCATTTCCCGAAGTGGAGATTCGTTTCAGCCCAATGATGCATCAAATGTTGGTTTTTGGCTCAACACATTTATCCCACCTTCCTACTCTATCCTGAAATGTGTTCCTTTTCATGAGTTTCTTAGCTTTAATTACATATTTCGATTACAATCCTCAAGTCCTTAACACCTTCACTTAGTGAAAACCAAGAAGCAAGCAATTGTCAGCTGGATGCCATACCAGCATTTCTGATTGCAAACGGATGCTTTTGAGACCTTCTGCTAAGTAGGCAAAGGTAGGGAATCTTAGATGTGCCCAGCATCCAATGTTCCAAGCCTCTATCCTCTTTGAAATGACCCGGAGAGTCAAGGAATGCTTGCCACTTAACTTGGTGAAGTTTCATGCTCCCCAAATCTAGAGAGGCCATTTAGAAAGACTTCAAGTGTCATCATTTCAACTTATGGTCCTTGCTGTCAAATTGGCAACAGATATAAGGTCTTTTTGGATCTCTAAGAAACCTAGGGACCGCAGAAGGTTTACACTTCAGAATGCAAGAAGCTTAAGGCAGCTTCCATACCAGATATCAGTTCAGTACTAGCTATTTGCCAGATCATCAGGACCTGAAATCCATGGAGGCCAATTCTCTCCAGAGGAGGAAGTATTGAATAGGTAAGTGCTTCCCTTTCAGTGAAATAGAGCTCATTTACACATCAACTCGGCAGTTGATGTCAATTGCCTTATCCCTCAAAGTGGCCCAAATCTGGAGAATGCACCTGAAACGGGTGCGTTGGGGAAGCACATTTGAGTTTCCCAGAGCCACAACACTTTCACACAAAACAAACGCAAAAGTACATGCAAAGAAGAAACTCTCAGTCCTGAGGACCAAAGCAAAGGGTGAGGATGAACAACATCCTCAGTGTTTTCGAACTACGTTCCCTCATTTTAACAACAAAACGACAAACAACATGCAAATTGAAAGATAGGGAATCAGGACCACAGTTGTCATGCCTACTGACCTGGGAAGCAGAAAGAGCCAAAAAGGAAAAAGCAAAGAAATTAGGAAAAGTTCAATTTGCTTCATTAACTTCCACATGTCTCCTGGAAATATGCTCGTTTTCTCAGGGTCACAATGATGAAAACCAAAAGTATTTCACTGAGCAAACTTTCTCTAACTGAATATTTTACATAGACTGGTTTTGGAGATATGAAAAAGATTCATTTGATGTCATGTTTCACCAGAATCTGTAGAATATGCTGGCCATGCAATGTAAAAAAACAAAAAAAATACTTGCTTGTACCTTAGCGGACTACAAGATGGACTAGAGCTCTGCTGATCACAGCAGGTGTTATCCAATAGCAGAGAGACAAATGCAATGCCAAAAGGTCTCTCAGGATCGCAGTTCCCAGGCACCAAAGGGCAGATTCCTACCCATTGGAAAGGGAATATGTCAACCAATGTTCCACCACAGGAACGATACCTAGTGTGATCATATGCAAGCTCCGTTACTGTCCAAAGACGTCTCAAGTACTCAATGCAAGTGCTGTTTCACACACCTACAATGTACGAATCACAAACTGGATCCCACAAACCAAAGCACAGACTGCCGTGATTAACACCACATTGACACACACAAACACATGAAGAACAAATAAACACTCCAATCACAAAGACAGAAAGCCAGAGAAGGCATTTTGTCAACTTCCACTTCCACTCCCACATGGAGGCCCCCAGTTCTCAAGAGGGAATGGACTCAGAGGGGCTCACATCCGCTAAGGGGAGCAGCCCAGTTGGAGTAGACCTATTTCCCAGCCTGTGCAAGCTGGAGCCACTTACCCCCAAATGACATGAACTGTATACCGTTGCTCTGGACATGTCTCCAAGACAAGCAGCCTCGTGCTGTAGGGCAGCCACTGCATATCAGGGAGAATCCCTGCCAGTATCCTGGAGCCAAATGTACTCTGGCATGTGCTGGGAACTTTAAATGGGGATGCCCCTGATCGAGATCAACACACCATGGGCACAGACCTCCTGGCTGGCTCGCTATAATTGGTAACCAAAGGCCAGGATGTGTGCCCGATGCACAGTGAGGCCAAGCAACAGCAAAACATTGGACTTTGGAGCCGAGAAATATTTGTTGTTGAGACATTCAAGGAAATGGGTGGCTTATGCCGGGTAATCCCCAACCTTGAAAGCTTT
The DNA here is from genome assembly GCF_030028045.1 of Hippopotamus amphibius kiboko. Taxonomy (NCBI): domain Eukaryota; kingdom Metazoa; phylum Chordata; class Mammalia; order Artiodactyla; family Hippopotamidae; genus Hippopotamus; species Hippopotamus amphibius. The sequence goes on from NC_080195.1 coordinate 46,857,962, forward strand.
TAGCAAAGCCCTCTTAGAGGTAAGGTGATGGAGGGGTGTGGCTGTTCGTTGAAAACTTCTCCCTGTCCGATCCTTTGTTCCTGAGGACAGGTCATAGTCAGGTCTCAATGTTCCTATCAATCTCCAGCAAACAAATGTCACTCTCTGGGTGACAAGAAAGGGCAAGGTCCCAAGGCACAAGGCTCACCCTCTGAGGTCCAGACCCACCTAAGAGAAAGGGGTCCCTGGGAGGGGTGGTGGTCCGCCTGCCATGGAGGGTTTGTCCAGGAGCTGGTCTGGGTCCTCCCACCAGTGCCCACGCCTCCCAGAGGAGGCAGCTCTGCCTTGGTGGCTCCCTCAGGGCCAGGTCCCAGACCCTTGCTAGCTGTCATCACTGAGGGAGCCGGGTGCACATGACCCAACAGGTCTTAATGCTCCTCAGGCCACCCAAACAGTGGCGGTCAGGTACCCCAGACTGTGAGCCATACCCTTAGGGTCACAGTGGCTGTGTGTGGTAGAGGTTCAACACTGCCTCAAGGCCTGGTCTGGGCCAGTGGGCATTCATGGCCTTGGCTCTGGAGCCCTGCAGGACACACCCCCAGCCTGTTCTCTGGGCCCCCCATCACACCAGCAGGCCCAAGGCCGTGTGAGCAGAAGAATGCTGGGGAGAAGGCTGGCACTTGCCTCTTACCTCACGCTCCAGGTCTGAACGGGCAGCACTGCACTGACTGCTGCCTAAAAAAGGGCCCCCACTAAAGATGGCTGACAGACAGTGGCTTGCTTGGGGCAGGGGCCCACTACACTGCCCACCAATGGCTGAGCAGGGTGGTCACAGTGGCATTAGTGGTCTCCTGGTAACCATTGCCTGGTAACGGGGCAGTGGGTCACAGTGCACAGCAAGGGCTGCCTGGGAAGAGTTGCATTCAGCTGACTATGGTACAATTCCCCCTTTTCGTTGGTCCTCTGCAACCCTGAGGAGAATATGTGGGTATGATTTGGATAGAGTGGTTAATCATAAACTCAGCAGCAGATCTCTGTTTTAGGGGACTTGCTTTCAACCTCCATTCCTGGTTCATCTTTTCCCAAGTCTTTCAGGGAATGGGGTGACGACCACTCTAGCTACATCCTGCTGCAGGAAAGCAAAGCCCTACAGTGCATTCTGAGTTGGAAGCAATGCCACGTTGCAAGTCTTGATCCAAGTCTTATATAAACTTGTATAAGGAATCCAGGAGAATAAGCCTGAAAAGCAGCGTGAGGGTGGCACTCTGGGGGAGACGTTCTGGCAGGGAATCCAGACACGCAGAAGCAGAAGGGAAGAAATTGTTGTAAGTTGTTAGGAAGTTGAGGGGAAGAGCTTCCCTTAACGGGAGAACACAGATCAAAATCAGCATTATTGCAAAGCAAATCCATAAACGTTAGTAGCATATGCATCTGTTTACTCAGTTTGTCAAAACTGCATTGGTAAGAGTCTTCTTGAAGTTGAAGCACTTTGGGAAAGCCTCAGCCTAACTATCTGTTAGACACTTAAAGAGGCAAGGTTAAAGATCGGATGACAAGGGGTTGCGAAGGAAGCTTAATCAAGTGGCTCTCATGTAACCGTCAGCATGGCTGACCGATTATCCCAAGGCATACCTGCATTTCAGAAACTTTGTACCCTTTCTAGAATATCGACAGGTTGACATGTATCCATCCTGTGAAATTGGAAAAGCTTCTCCCCCATTTCACAATGTTTTCTCTGTAATTTCCATACCAGATATACGACTGAAATAGTCCTCCTTGAGTTGCCTTAAGGGCCCCACAACTAATCCAAAGTTAACAAAATATTTCAAAACACCTGGTCCAATAAGCTCATCAGTCATTTGAAGAGAATTCTTCTTTCTTCTCCAAAGTGAGAAGAGATCTTAAAAGCAAATAGAGATCCCTTAAAGGCACGACAGTTCACATACCATGTTATTGAAAGCAGCATTCCAAGTAAACGTGTTCTCTTGGCAGAGGGGAACCCAATCCAGCCTTGAAAAAAACGTATTTTTAATAACAGTATCCATTTCCCGAAGTGGAGATTCGTTTCAGCCCAATGATGCATCAAATGTTGGTTTTTGGCTCAACACATTTATCCCACCTTCCTACTCTATCCTGAAATGTGTTCCTTTTCATGAGTTTCTTAGCTTTAATTACATATTTCGATTACAATCCTCAAGTCCTTAACACCTTCACTTAGTGAAAACCAAGAAGCAAGCAATTGTCAGCTGGATGCCATACCAGCATTTCTGATTGCAAACGGATGCTTTTGAGACCTTCTGCTAAGTAGGCAAAGGTAGGGAATCTTAGATGTGCCCAGCATCCAATGTTCCAAGCCTCTATCCTCTTTGAAATGACCCGGAGAGTCAAGGAATGCTTGCCACTTAACTTGGTGAAGTTTCATGCTCCCCAAATCTAGAGAGGCCATTTAGAAAGACTTCAAGTGTCATCATTTCAACTTATGGTCCTTGCTGTCAAATTGGCAACAGATATAAGGTCTTTTTGGATCTCTAAGAAACCTAGGGACCGCAGAAGGTTTACACTTCAGAATGCAAGAAGCTTAAGGCAGCTTCCATACCAGATATCAGTTCAGTACTAGCTATTTGCCAGATCATCAGGACCTGAAATCCATGGATGCCAATTCTCTCCAGAGGAGGAAGTATTGAATAGGTAAGTGCTTCCCTTTCAGTGAAATAGAGCTCATTTACACATCAACTCGGCAGTTGATGTCAATTGCCTTATCCCTCAAAGTGGCCCAAATCTGGAGAATGCACCTGAAACGGGTGCGTTGGGGAAGCACATTTGAGTTTCCCAGAGCCACAACACTTTCACACAAAACAAACGCAAAAGTACATGCAAAGAAGAAACTCTCAGTCCTGAGGACCAAAGCAAAGGGTGAGGATGAACAACATCCTCAGTGTTTTCGAACTACGTTCCCTCATTTTAACAACAAAACGACAAACAACATGCAAATTGAAAGATAGGGAATCAGGACCACAGTTGTCATGCCTACTGACCTGGGAAGCAGAAAGAGCCAAAAAGGAAAAAGCAAAGAAATTAGGAAAAGTTCAATTTGCTTCATTAACTTCCACATGTCTCCTGGAAATATGCTCGTTTTCTCAGGGTCACAATGATGAAAACCAAAAGTATTTCACTGAGCAAACTTTCTCTAACTGAATATTTTACATAGACTGGTTTTGGAGATATGAAAAAGATTCATTTGATGTCATGTTTCACCAGAATCTGTAGAATATGCTGGCCATGCAATGTAAAAAAACAAAAAAAATACTTGCTTGTACCTTAGCGGACTACAAGATGGACTAGAGCTCTGCTGATCACAGCAGGTGTTATCCAATAGCAGAGAGACAAATGCAATGCCAAAAGGTCTCTCAGGATCGCAGTTCCCAGGCACCAAAGGGCAGATTCCTACCCATTGGAAAGGGAATATGTCAACCAATGTTCCACCACAGGAACGATACCTAGTGTGATCATATGCAAGCTCCGTTACTGTCCAAAGACGTCTCAAGTACTCAATGCAAGTGCTGTTTCACACACCTACAATGTACGAATCACAAACTGGATCCCACAAACCAAAGCACAGACTGCCGTGATTAACACCACATTGACACACACAAACACATGAAGAACAAATAAACACTCCAATCACAAAGACAGAAAGCCAGAGAAGGCATTTTGTCAACTTCCACTTCCACTCCCACATGGAGGCCCCCAGTTCTCAAGAGGGAATGGACTCAGAGGGGCTCACATCCGCTAAGGGGAGCAGCCCAGTTGGAGTAGACCTATTTCCCAGCCTGTGCAAGCTGGAGCCACTTACCCCCAAATGACATGAACTGTATACCGTTGCTCTGGACATGTCTCCAAGACAAGCAGCCTCGTGCTGTAGGGCAGCCACTGCATATCAGGGAGAATCCCTGCCAGTATCCTGGAGCCAAATGTACTCTGGCATGTGCTGGGAACTTTAAATGGGGATGCCCCTGATCGAGATCAACACACCATGGGCACAGACCTCCTGGCTGGCTCGCTATAATTGGTAACCAAAGGCCAGGATGTGTGCCCGATGCACAGTGAGGCCAAGCAACAGCAAAACATTGGACTTTGGAGCCGAGAAATATTTGTTGTTGAGACATTCAAGGAAATGGGTGGCTTATGCCGGGTAATCCCCAACCTTGAAAGCTTTTAGCAAAGCCCTCTTAGAGGTAAGGTGATGGAGGGGTGTGGCTGTTCGTTGAAAACTTCTCCCTGTCCGATCCTTTGTTCCTGAGGACAGGTCATAGTCAGGTCTCAATGTTCCTATCAATCTCCAGCAAACAAATGTCACTCTCTGGGTGACAAGAAAGGGCAAGGTCCCAAGGCACAAGGCTCACCCTCTGAGGTCCAGACCCACCTAAGAGAAAGGGGTCCCTGGGAGGGGTGGTGGTCCGCCTGCCATGGAGGGTTTGTCCAGGAGCTGGTCTGGGTCCTCCCACCAGTGCCCACGCCTCCCAGAGGAGGCAGCTCTGCCTTGGTGGCTCCCTCAGGGCCAGGTCCCAGACCCTTGCTAGCTGTCATCACTGAGGGAGCCGGGTGCACATGACCCAACAGGTCTTAATGCTCCTCAGGCCACCCAAACAGTGGCGGTCAGGTACCCCAGACTGTGAGCCATACCCTTAGGGTCACAGTGGCTGTGTGTGGTAGAGGTTCAACACTGCCTCAAGGCCTGGTCTGGGCCAGTGGGCATTCATGGCCTTGGCTCTGGAGCCCTGCAGGACACACCCCCAGCCTGTTCTCTGGGCCCCCCATCACACCAGCAGGCCCAAGGCCGTGTGAGCAGAAGAATGCTGGGGAGAAGGCTGGCACTTGCCTCTTACCTCACGCTCCAGGTCTGAACGGGAAGCACTGCACTGACTGCTGCCTAAAAAAGGGCCCCCACTAAAGATGGCTGACAGACAGTGGCTTGCTTGGGGCAGGGGCCCACTACACTGCCCACCAATGGCTGAGCAGGGTGGTCACAGTGGCATTAGTGGTCTCCTGGTAACCATTGCCTGGTAACGGGGCAGTGGGTCACAGTGCACAGCAAGGGCTGCCTGGGAAGAGTTGCATTCAGCTGACTATGGTACAATTCCCCCTTTTCGTTGGTCCTCTGCAACCCTGAGGAGAATATGTGGGTATGATTTGGATAGAGTGGTTAATCATAAACTCAGCAGCAGATCTCTGTTTTAGGGGACTTGCTTTCAACCTCCATTCCTGGTTCATCTTTTCCCAAGTCTTTCAGGGAATGGGGTGACGACCACTCTAGCTACATCCTGCTGCAGGAAAGCAAAGCCCTACAGTGCATTCTGAGTTGGAAGCAATGCCACGTTGCAAGTCTTGATCCAAGTCTTATATAAACTTGTATAAGGAATCCAGGAGAATAAGCCTGAAAAGCAGCGTGAGGGTGGCACTCTGGGGGAGACGTTCTGGCAGGGAATCCAGACACGCAGAAGCAGAAGGGAAGAAATTGTTGTAAGTTGTTAGGAAGTTGAGGGGAAGAGCTTCCCTTAACGGGAGAACACAGATCAAAATCAGCATTATTGCAAAGCAAATCCATAAACGTTAGTAGCATATGCATCTGTTTACTCAGTTTGTCAAAACTGCATTGGTAAGAGTCTTCTTGAAGTTGAAGCACTTTGGGAAAGCCTCAGCCTAACTATCTGTTAGACACTTAAAGAGGCAAGGTTAAAGATCGGATGACAAGGGGTTGCGAAGGAAGCTTAATCAAGTGGCTCTCATGTAACCGTCAGCATGGCTGACCGATTATCCCAAGGCATACCTGCATTTCAGAAACTTTGTACCCTTTCTAGAATATCGACAGGTTGACATGTATCCATCCTGTGAAATTGGAAAAGCTTCTCCCCCATTTCACAATGTTTTCTCTGTAATTTCCATACCAGATATACGACTGAAATAGTCCTCCTTGAGTTGCCTTAAGGGCCCCACAACTAATCCAAAGTTAACAAAATATTTCAAAACACCTGGTCCAATAAGCTCATCAGTCATTTGAAGAGAATTCTTCTTTCTTCTCCAAAGTGAGAAGAGATCTTAAAAGCAAATAGAGATCCCTTAAAGGCACGACAGTTCACATACCATGTTATTGAAAGCAGCATTCCAAGTAAACGTGTTCTCTTGGCAGAGGGGAACCCAATCCAGCCTTGAAAAAAACGTATTTTTAATAACAGTATCCATTTCCCAAAGTGGAGATTCGTTTCAGCCCAATGATGCATCAAATGTTGGTTTTTGGCTCAACACATTTATCCCACCTTCCTACTCTATCCTGAAATGTGTTCCTTTTCATGAGTTTCTTAGCTTTAATTACATATTTCGATTACAATCCTCAAGTCCTTAACACCTTCACTTAGTGAAAACCAAGAAGCAAGCAATTGTCAGCTGGATGCCATACCAGCATTTCTGATTGCAAACGGATGCTTTTGAGACCTTCTGCTAAGTAGGCAAAGGTAGGGAATCTTAGATGTGCCCAGCATCCAATGTTCCAAGCCTCTATCCTCTTTGAAATGACCCGGAGAGTCAAGGAATGCTTGCCACTTAACTTGGTGAAGTTTCATGCTCCCCAAATCTAGAGAGGCCATTTAGAAAGACTTCAAGTGTCATCATTTCAACTTATGGTCCTTGCTGTCAAATTGGCAACAGATATAAGGTCTTTTTGGATCTCTAAGAAACCTAGGGACCGCAGAAGGTTTACACTTCAGAATGCAAGAAGCTTAAGGCAGCTTCCATACCAGATATCAGTTCAGTACTAGCTATTTGCCAGATCATCAGGACCTGAAATCCATGGATGCCAATTCTCTCCAGAGGAGGAAGTATTGAATAGGTAAGTGCTTCCCTTTCAGTGAAATAGAGCTCATTTACACATCAACTCGGCAGTTGATGTCAATTGCCTTATCCCTCAAAGTGGCCCAAATCTGGAGAATGCACCTGAAAGGGGTGCGTTGGGGAAGCACATTTGAGTTTCCCAGAGCCACAACACTTTCACACAAAACAAACGCAAAAGTACATGCAAAGAAGAAACTCTCAGTCCTGAGGACCAAAGCAAAGGGTGAGGATGAACAACATCCTCAGTGTTTTCGAACTACGTTCCCTCATTTTAACAACAAAACGACAAACAACATGCAAATTGAAAGATAGGGAATCAGGACCACAGTTGTCATGCCTACTGACCTGGGAAGCAGAAAGAGCCAAAAAGGAAAAAGCAAAGAAATTAGGAAAAGTTCAATTTGCTTCATTAACTTCCACATGTCTCCTGGAAATATGCTCGTTTTCTCAGGGTCACAATGATGAAAACCAAAAGGATTTCACTGAGCAAACTTTCTCTAACTGAATATTTTACATAGACTGGTTTTGGAGATATGAAAAAGATTCATTTGATGTCATGTTTCACCAGAATCTGTAGAATATGCTGGCCATGCAATGTAAAAAAACAAAAAAAATACTTGCTTGTACCTTAGCGGACTACAAGATGGACTAGAGCTCTGCTGATCACAGCAGGTGTTATCCAATAGCAGAGAGACAAATGCAATGCCAAAAGGTCTCTCAGGATCGCAGTTCCCAGGCACCAAAGGGCAGATTCCTACCCATTGGAAAGGGAATATGTCAACCAATGTTCCACCACAGGAACGATACCTAGTGTGATCATATGCAAGCTCCGTTACTGTCCAAAGACGTCTCAAGTACTCAATGCAAGTGCTGTTTCACACACCTACAATGTACGAATCACAAACTGGATCCCACAAACCAAAGCACAGACTGCCGTGATTAACACCACATTGACACACACAAACACATGAAGAACAAATAAACACTCCAATCACAAAGACAGAAAGCCAGAGAAGGCATTTTGTCAACTTCCACTTCCACTCCCACATGGAGGCCCCCAGTTCTCAAGAGGGAATGGACTCAGAGGGGCTCACATCCGCTAAGGGGAGCAGCCCAGTTGGAGTAGACCTATTTCCCAGCCTGTGCAAGCTGGAGCCACTTACCCCCAAATGACATGAACTGTATACCGTTGCTCTGGACATGTCTCCAAGACAAGCAGCCTCGTGCTGTAGGGCAGCCACTGCATATCAGGGAGAATCCCTGCCAGTATCCTGGAGCCAAATGTACTCTGGCATGTGCTGGGAACTTTAAATGGGGATGCCCCTGATCGAGATCAACACACCATGGGCACAGACCTCCTGGCTGGCTCGCTATAATTGGTAACCAAAGGCCAGGATGTGTGCCCGATGCACAGTGAGGCCAAGCAACAGCAAAACATTGGACTTTGGAGCCAAGATATATTTGTTGTTGAGACATTCAAGGAAATGGGTGGCTTATGCCGGGTAATCCCCAACCTTGAAAGCTTTTAGCAAAGCCCTCTTAGAGGTAAGGTGATGGAGGGGTGTGGCTGTTCGTTGAAAACTTCTCCCTGTCCGATCCTTTGTTCCTGAGGACAGGTCATAGTCAGGTCTCAATGTTCCTATCAATCTCCAGCCAACAAATGTCACTCTCTGGGTGACAAGAAAGGGCAAGGTCCCAAGGCACAAGGCTCACCCTCTGAGGTCCAGACCCACCTAAGAGAAAGGGGTCCCTGGGAGGGGTGGTGGTCCGCCTGCCATGGAGGGTTTGTCCAGGAGCTGGTCTGGGTCCTCCCACCAGTGCCCACGCCTCCCAGAGGAGGCAGCTCTGCCTTGGTGGCTCCCTCAGGGCCAGGTCCCAGACCCTTGCTAGCTGTCATCACTGAGGGAGCCGGGTGCACATGACCCAACAGGTCTTAATGCTCCTCAGGCCACCCAAACAGTGGCGGTCAGGTACCCCAGACTGTGAGCCATACCCTTAGGGTCACAGTGGCTGTGTGTGGTAGAGGTTCAACACTGCCTCAAGGCCTGGTCTGGGCCAGTGGGCATTCATGGCCTTGGCTCTGGAGCCCTGCAGGACACACCCCCAGCCTGTTCTCTGGGCCCCCCATCACACCAGCAGGCCCAAGGCCGTGTGAGCAGAAGAATGCTGGGGAGAAGGCTGGCACTTGCCTCTTACCTCATGCTCCAGGTCTGAACGGGCAGCACTGCACTGACTGCTGCCTAAAAAAGGGCCCCCACTAAAGATGGCTGACAGACAGTGGCTTGCTTGGGGCAGGGGCCCACTACACTGCCCACCAATGGCTGAGCAGGGTGGTCACAGTGGCATTAGTGGTCTCCTGGTAACCATTGCCTGGTAACGGGGCAGTGGGTCACAGTGCACAGCAAGGGCTGCCTGGGAAGGGCTGCATTCAGATGGCTATGGTACAATTCCCCCTTTTCGTTGGTCCTCTGCAACCCTGAGGAGAATATGTGGGTATGATTTGGATAGAGTGGTTAATCATAAACTCAGCAGCAGATCTCTGTTTTAGGGGACTTGCTTTCAACCTCCATTCCTGGTTCATCTTTTCCCAAGTCTTTCAGGGAATGGGGTGACGACCACTCTAGCTACATCCTGCTGCAGGAAAGCAAAGCCCTACAGTGCATTCTGAGTTGGAAGCAATGCCACGTTGCAAGTCTTGATCCAAGTCTTATATAAACTTGTATAAGGAATCCAGGAGAATAAGCCTGAAAAGCAGCGTGAGGGTGGCACTCTGGGGGAGACGTTCTGGCAGGGAATCCAGACACGCAGAAGCAGAAGGGAAGAAATTGTTGTAAGTTGTTAGGAAGTTGAGGGGAAGAGCTTCCCTTAACGGGAGAACACAGATCAAAATCAGCATTATTGCAAAGCAAATCCGTAAACGTTAGTAGCTTATGCATCTGTTTACTCAGTTTGTCAAAACTGCATTGGTAAGAGTCTTCTTGAAGTTGAAGCACTTTGGGAAAGCCTCAGCCTAACTATCTGTTAGACACTTAAAGAGGCAAGGTTAAAGCTCGCATGACAAGGGGTTGAGAAGGAAGCTTAATCAAGTGGCTCTCATGTAACCGTCAGCATGGCTGACCGATTATCCCAAGGCATACCTGCATTTCAGAAACTTTGTACCCTTTCTAGAATATCGACAGGTTGACATGTATCCATCCTGTGAAATTGGAAAAGCTTCTCCCCCATTTCACAATGTTTTCTCTGTAATTTCCATACCAGATATACGACTGAAATAGTCCTCCTTGAGTTGCCTTAAGGGCCCCACAACTAATCCAAAGTTAACAAAATATTTCAAAACACCTGGTCCAATAAGCTCATCAGTCCTTTGAAGAGAATTCTTCTTTCTTCTCCAAAGTGAGAAGAGATCTTAAAAGCAAATAGAGATCCCTTAAAGGCACGACAGTTCACATACCATGTTATTGAAAGCAGCATTCCAAGTAAACGTGTTCTCTTGGCAGAGGGGAACCCAATCCAGCCTTGAAAAAAACGTATTTTTAATAACAGTATCCATTTCCCAAAGTGGAGATTCGTTTCAGCCCAATGATGCATCAAATGTTGGTTTTTGGCTCAACACATTTATCCCACCTTCCTACTCTATCCTGAAATGTGTTCCTTTTCATGAGTTTCTTAGCTTTAATTACATATTTCGATTACAATCCTCAAGTCCTTAACACCTTCACTTAGTGAAAACCAAGAAGCAAGCAATTGTCAGCTGGATGCCATACCAGCATTTCTGATTGCAAACGGATGCTTTTGAGACCTTCTGCTAAGTAGGCAAAGGTAGGGAATCTTAGATGTGCCCAGCATCCAATGTTCCAAGCCTCTATCCTCTTTGAAATGACCCGGAGAGTCAAGGAATGCTTGCCACTTAACTTGGTGAAGTTTCATGCTCCCCAAATCTAGAGAGGCCATTTAGAAAGACTTCAAGTGTCATCATTTCAACTTATGGTCCTTGCTGTCAAATTGGCAACAGATATAAGGTCTTTTTGGATCTCTAAGAAACCTAGGGACCGCAGAAGGTTTACACTTCAGAATGCAAGAAGCTTAAGGCAGCTTCCATACCAGATATCAGTTCAGTACTAGCTATTTGCCAGATCATCAGGACCTGAAATCCATGGATGCCAATTCTCTCCAGAGGAGGAAGTATTGAATAGGTAAGTGCTTCCCTTTCAGTGAAATAGAGCTCATTTACACATCAACTCGGCAGTTGATGTCAATTGCCTTATCCCTCAAAGTGGCCCAAATCTGGAGAATGCACCTGAAAGGGGTGCGTTGGGGAAGCACATTTGAGTTTCCCAGAGCCACAACACTTTCACACAAAACAAACGCAAAAGTACATGCAAAGAAGAAACTCTCAGTCCTGAGGACCAAAGCAAAGGGTGAGGATGAACAACATCCTCAGTGTTTTCGAACTACGTTCCCTCATTTTAACAACAAAACGACAAACAACATGCAAATTGAAAGATAGGGAATCAGGACCACAGTTGTCATGCCTACTGACCTGGGAAGCAGAAAGAGCCAAAAAGGAAAAAGCAAAGAAATTAGGAAAAGTTCAATTTGCTTCATTAACTTCCACATGTCTCCTGGAAATATGCTCGTTTTCTCAGGGTCACAATGATGAAAACCAAAAGTATTTACACTGAGCAAACTTTCTCTAACTGAATATTTTACATAGACTGGTTTTGGAGATATGAAAAAGATTCATTTGATGTCATGTTTCACCAGAATCTGTAGAATATGCTGGCCATGCAATGTAAAAAAACAAAAAAATACTTGCTTGTACCTTAGCGGACTACAAGATGGACTAGAGCTCTGCTGATCACAGCAGGTGTTATCCAATAGCAGAGAGACAAATGCAATGCCAAAAGGTCTCTGAGGATCGCAGTTCCCAGGCACCAAAGGGGAGATTCCTACCCATTGGAAAGGGAATATGTCAACCAATGTTCCACCACAGGAACGATACCTAGTGTGATCATATGCAAGCTCCGTTACTGTCCAAAGACGTCTCAAGTACTCAATGCAAGTGCTGTTTCACACACCTACAATGTACGAATCACAAACTGGATCCCACAAACCAAAGCACAGACTGCCGTGATTAACACCACATTGACACACACAAACACATGAAGAACAAATAAACACTCCAATCACAAAGACAGAAAGCCAGAGAAGGCATTTTGTCAACTTCCACTTCCACTCCCACATGGAGGCCCCCAGTTCTCAAGAGGGAATGGACTCAGAGGGGCTCCCATCCGCTAAGGGGAGCAGCCCAGTTGGAGTAGACCTATTTCCCAGCCTGTGCAAGCTGGAGCCACTTACCCCCAAATGACATGAACCGTATACCGTTGCTCTGGACATGTCTCCAAGACAAGCAGCCTCGTGCTGTAGGGCAGCCACTGCATATCAGGGAGAATCCCTGCCAGTATCCTGGAGCAAAATGTACTCTGGCATGTGCTGGGAACTTTAAATGGGGATGCCCCTGATCGAGATCAACACACCATGGGCACAGACCTCCTGGCTGGCTCGCTATAATTGGTAACCAAAGGCCAGGATGTGTGCCCGACGCACAGTGAGGCCAAGCAACAGCAAAACATTGGACTTTGGAGCCGAGAAATATTTGTTGTTGAGACATTCAAGGAAATGGGTGGCTTATGCCGGGTAATCCCCAACCTTGAAAGCTTTTAGCAAAGCCCTCTTAGAGGTAAGGTGATGGAGGGGTGTGGCTGTTCGTTGAAAACTTCTCCCTGTCCGATCCTTTGTTCCTGAGGACAGGTCATAGTCAGGTCTCAATGTTCCTATCAATCTCCAGCCAACAAATGTCACTCTCTGGGTGACAAGAAAGGGCAAGTTCCCAAGGCACAAGGCTCACCCTCTGAGGTCCAGACCCACCTAAGAGAAAGGGGTCCCTGGGAGGGGTGGTGGTCCTCCTGCCATGGAGGGTTTGTCCAGGAGCTGGTCTGGGTCCTCCCACCAGTGCCCACGCCTTCCAGAGGAGGCAGCTCTGCCTTGGTGGCTCCCTCAGGGCCAGGTCCCAGACCCTTGCTAGCTGTCATCACTGAGGGGGCCGGGTGCACATGACCCAACAGGTCTTAATGCTCCTCAGGCCACCCAAACAGTGGCGGTCAGGTACCCCAGACTGTGAGCCATACCCTTAGGGTCACAGTGGCTGTGTGTGGTAGAGGTTCAACACTGCCTCAAGGCCTGGTCTGGGCCAGTGGGCATTCATGGCCTTGGCTCTGGAGCCCTGCAGGACACACCCCCAGCCTGTTCTCTGGGCCCCCCATCACACCAGCAGGCCCAAGGCCGTGTGAGCAGAAGAATGCTGGGGAGAAGGCTGGCACTTGTCTCTTACCTCACGCTCCAGGTCTGAAGGGGCAGCACTCCACTGACTGCTGCCTAAAAAAGGGCCCCCACTAAAGATGGCTGACAGACAGTGGCTTGCTTGGGGCAGGGGCCCACTACACTGCCCACCAATGGCTGAGCAGGGTGGTCACAGTGGCATTAGTGGTCTCCTGGTAACCATTGCCTGGTAACGGGGCAGTGGGTCACAGTGCACAGCAAGGGCTGCCTGGGAAGGGCTGCATTCAGCTGGCTATGGTACAATTCCCCCTTTTCTTTGGTCCTCTGCAACCCTGAGGAGAATATGTGGGTATGATTTGGATAGAGTGGTTAATCATAAACTCAGCAGCAGATCTCTGTTTTAGGGGACTTGCTTTCAACCTCCATTCCTGGTTCATCTTTTCCCAAGTCTTTCAGGAAATGGGGTGACGACCACTCTAGCTACATCCTGCTGCAGGAAAGCAAAGCCCTACAGTGCATTCTGAGTTGGAAGCAATGCCACGTTGCAAGTCTTGATCCAAGTCTTATATAAACTTGTATAAGGAATCCAGGAGAATAAGCCTGAAAAGCAGCGTGAGGGTGGCACTCTGGGGGAGACGTTCTGGCAGGGAATCCAGACACGCAGAAGCAGAAGGGAAGAAATTGTTGTAAGTTGTTAGGAAGTTGAGGGGAAGAGCTTCCCTTAACGGGAGAACACAGATCAAAATCAGCATTATTGCAAAGCAAATCCATAAACGTTAGTAGCATATGCATCTGTTTACTCAGTTTGTCAAAACTGCATTGGTAAGAGTCTTCTTGAAGTTGAAGCACTTTGGGAAAGCCTCAGCCTAACTATCTGTTAGACACTTAAAGAGGCAAGGTTAAAGATCGGATGACAAGGGGTTGCGAAGGAAGCTTAATCAAGTGGCTCTCATGTAACCGTCAGCATGGCTGACCGATTATCCCAAGGCATACCTGCATTTCAGAAACTTTGTACCCTTTCTAGAATATCGACAGGTTGACATGTATCCATCCTGTGAAATTGGAAAAGCTTCTCCCCCATTTCACAATGTTTTCTCTGTAATTTCCATACCAGATATACGACTGAAATAGTCCTCCTTGAGTTGCCTTAAGGGCCCTGAAACTAATCCAAAGTTAACAAAATATTTCAAAACACCTGGTCCAATAAGCTCATCAGTCCTTTGAAGAGAATTCTTCTTTCTTCTCCAAAGTGAGAAGAGATCTTAAAAGCAAATAGAGATCCCTTAAAGGCAGGACAGTTCACATACCATGTTATTGAAAGCAGCATTCCAAGTAAATGTGTTCTCTTGGCAGAGGGGAACCCAATCCAGCCTTGAAAAAAACGTATTTTTAATAACAGTATCCATTTCCCGAAGTGGAGATTCGTTTCAGCCCAATGATGCATCAAATGTTGGTTTTTGGCTCAACACATTTATCCCACCTTCCTACTCTATCCTGAAATGTGTTCCTTTTCATGAGTTTCTTAGCTTTAATTACATATTTCGATTACAATCCTCAAGTCCTTAACACCTTCACTTAGTGAAAACCAAGAAGCAAGCAATTGTCAGCTGGATGCCATACCAGCATTTCTGATTGCAAACGGATGCTTTTGAGACCTTCTGCTAAGTAGGCAAAGGTAGGGAATCTTAGATGTGCCCAGCATCCAATGTTCCAATCCTCTATCCTCTTTGAAATGACCCGGAGTGTCAAGGAATGCTTGCCACTTAACTTGGTGAAGTTTCATGCTCCCCAAATCTAGAGAGGCCATTTAGAAAGACTTCAAGTGTCATCATTTCAACTTATGGTCCTTGCTGTCAAATTGGCAACCGATATAAGGTCTTTTTGGATCTCTAAGAAACCTAGGGACCGCAGAAGGTTTACACTTCAGAATGCAAGAAGCTTAAGGCAGCTTCCATACCAGATATCAGTTCAGTACTAGCTATTTGCCAGATCATCAGGACCTGAAATCCATGGATGCCAATTCTCTCCAGAGGAGGAAGTATTGAATAGGTAAGTGCTTCCCTTTCAGTGAAATAGAGCTCATTTACACATCAACTCGGCAGTTGATGTCAATTGCCTTATCCCTCAAAGTGGCCCAAATCTGGAGAATGCACCTGAAACGGGTGCGTTGGGGAAGCACATTTGAGTTTCCCAGAGCCACAACACTTTCACACAAAACAAACGCAAAAGTACATGCAAAGAAGAAACTCTCAGTCCTGAGGACCAAAGCAAAGGGTGAGGATGAACAACATCCTCAGTGTTTTCGAACTACGTTCCCTCATTTTAACAACAAAACGACAAACAACATGCAAATTGAAAGATAGGGAATCAGGACCACAGTTGTCATGCCTACTGACCTGGGAAGCAGAAAGAGCCAAAAAGGAAAAAGCAAAGAAATTAGGAAAAGTTCAATTTGCTTCATTAACTTCCACATGTCTCCTGGAAATATGCTCGTTTTCTCAGGGTCACAATGATGAAAACCAAAAGGATTTCACTGAGCAAACTTTCTCTAACTGAATATTTTACATAGACTGGTTTTGGAGATATGAAAAAGATTCATTTGATGTCATGTTTCACCAGAATCTGTAGAATATGCTCTCCATGCAATGTAAAAAAACAAAAAAATACTTGCTTGTACCTTAGCGGACTACAAGATGGACTAGAGCTCTGCTGATCACAGCAGGTGTTATCCAATAGCAGAGAGACAAATGCAATGCCAAAAGGTCTCTGAGGATCGCAGTTCCCAGGCACCAAAGGGGAGATTCCTACCCATTGGAAAGGGAATATGTCAACCAATGTTCCACCACAGGAACGATACCTAGTGTGATCATATGCAAGCTCCGTTACTGTCCAAAGACGTCTCAAGTACTCAATGCAAGTGCTGTTTCACACACCTACAATGTACGAATCACAAACTGGATCCCACAAACCAAAGCACAGACTGCCGTGATTAACACCACATTGACACACACAAACACATGAAGAACAAATAAACACTCCAATCACAAAGACAGAAAGCCAGAGAAGGCATTTTGTCAACTTCCACTTCCACTCCCACATGGAGGCCCCCAGTTCTCAAGAGGGAATGGACTCAGAGGGGCTCCCATCCGCTAAGGGGAGCAGCCCAGTTGGAGTAGACCTATTTCCCAGCCTGTGCAAGCTGGAGCCACTTACCCCCAAATGACATGAACTGTATACCGTTGCTCTGGACATGTCTCCAAGACAAGCAGCCTCGTGCTGTAGGGCAGCCACTGCATATCAGGGAGAATCCCTGCCAGTATCCTGCAGCCAAATGTACTCTGGCATGTGCTGGGAACTTTAAATGGGGATGCCCCTGATCGAGATCAACACACCATGGGCACAGACCTCCTGGCTGGCTCGCTATAATTGGTAACCAAAGGCCAGGATGTGTGCCCGATGCACAGTGAGGCCAAGCAACAGCAAAACATTGGACTTTGGAGCCGAGAAATATTTGTTGTTGAGACATTCAAGGAAATGGGTGGCTTATGCCGGGTAATCCCCAACCTTGAAAGCTTTTAGCAAAGCCCTCTTAGAGGTAAGGTGATGGAGGGGTGTGGCTGTTCGTTGAAAACTTCTCCCTGTCCGATCCTTTGTTCCTGAGGACAGGTCATAGTCAGGTCTCAATGTTCCTATCAATCTCCAGCAAACAAATGTCACTCTCTGGGTGACAAGAAAGGGCAAGTTCCCAAGGCACAAGGCTCACCCTCTGAGGTCCAGACCCACCTAAGAGAAAGGGGTCCCTGGGAGGGGTGGTGGTCCGCCTGCCATGGAGGGTTTGTCCAGGAGCTGGTCTGGGTCCTCCCACCAGTGCCCACGCCTCCCAGAGGAGGCAGCTCTGCCTTGGTGGCTCCCTCAGGGCCAGGTCCCAGACCCTTGCTAGCTGTCATCACTGAGGGAGCCGGGTGCACATGACCCAACAGGTCTTAATGCTCCTCAGGCCACCCAAACAGTGGCGGTCAGGTACCCCAGACTGTGAGCCATACCCTTAGGGTCACAGTGGCTGTGTGTGGTAGAGGTTCAACACTGCCTCAAGGCCTGGTCTGGGCCAGTGGGCATTCATGGCCTTGGCTCTGGAGCCCTGCAGGACACACCCCCAGCCTGTTCTCTGGGCCCCCCATCACACCAGCAGGCCCAAGGCCGTGTGAGTAGACGAATGCTGGGAAGAAGGCTGGCACTTGCCTCTTACCTCACGCTCCAGGTCTGAAGGGGCAGCACTCCACTGACTGCTGCCTAAAAAAGGGCCCCCACTAAAGATGGCTGACAGACAGTGGCTTGCTTGGGGCAGGGGCCCACTACACTGCCCACCAATGGCTGAGCAGGGTGGTCACAGTGGCATTAGTGGTCTCCTGGTAACCATTGCCTGGTAACGGGGCAGTGGGTCACAGTGCACAGCAAGGGCTGCCTGGGAAGGGCTGCATTCAGCTGGCTATGGTACAATTCCCCCTTTTCGTTGGTCCTCTGCAACCCTGAGGAGAATATGTGGGTATGATTTGGCTAGAGTGGTTAATCATAAACTCAGCAGCAGATCTCTGTTTTAGGGGACTTGCTTTCAACCTCCATTCCTGGTTCATCTTTTCCCAAGTCTTTCAGGGAATGGGGTGACGACCACTCTAGCTACATCCTGCTGCAGGAAAGCAAAGCCCTACAGTGCATTCTGAGTTGGAAGCAATGCCACGGTGCAAGTCTTGATCCAAGTCTTATATAAACTTGTATAAGGAATCCAGGAGAATAAGCCTGAAAAGCAGCGTGAGTGTGGCACTCTGGGGGAGACGTTCTGGCAGGTAATCCAGACACGCAGAAGCAGAAGGGAAGAAATTGTTGTAAGTTGTTAGGATGTTGAGGGGAAGAGCTTCCCTTAACGGGAGAACACAGATCAAAATCAGCATTATTGCAAAGCAAATCCATAAACGTTAGTAGCATATGCATCTGTTTACTCAGTTTGTCAAAACTGCATTGGTAAGAGTCTTCTTGAAGTTGAAGCACTTTGGGAAAGCCTCAGCCTAACTATCTGTTACACACTTAAAGAGGCAAGGTTAAAGATCGGATGACAAGGGGTTGCGAAGGAAGCTTAATCAAGTGGCTCTCATGTAACCGTCAGCATGGCTGACCGATTATCCCAAGGCATACCTGCATTTCAGAAACTTTGTACCCTTTCTAGAATATCGACAGGTTGACATGTATCCATCCTGTGAAATTGGAAAAGCTTCTCCCCCATTTCACAATGTTTTCTCTGTAATTTCCATACCAGATATACGACTGAAATAGTCCTCCTTGAGTTGCCTTAAGGGCCCTGAAACTAATCCAAAGTTAACAAAATATTTCAAAACACCTGGTCCAATAAGCTCATCAGTCCTTTGAAGAGAATTCTTCTTTCTTCTCCAAAGTGAGAAGAGATCTTAAAAGCAAATAGAGATCCCTTAAAGGCAGGACAGTTCACATACCATGTTATTGAAAGCAGCATTCCAAGTAAACGTGTTCTCTTGGCAGAGGGGAACCCAATCCAGCCTTGAAAAAAACGTATTTTTAATAACAGTATCCATTTCCCAAAGTGGAGATTCGTTTCAGCCCAATGATGCATCAAATGTTGGTTTTTGGCTCAACACATTTATCCCACCTTCCTACTCTATCCTGAAATGTGTTCCTTTTCATGAGTTTCTTAGCTTTAATTACATATTTCGATTACAATCCTCAAGTCCTTAACACCTTCACTTAGTGAAAACCAAGAAGCAAGCAATTGTCAGCTGGATGCCATACCAGCATTTCTGATTGCAAACGGATGCTTTTGAGACCTTCTGCTAAGTAGGCAAAGGTAGGGAATCTTAGATGTGCCCAGCATCCAATGTTCCAAGCCTCTATCCTCTTTGAAATGACCCGGAGAGTCAAGGAATGCTTGCCACTTAACTTGGTGAAGTTTCATGCTCCCCAAATCTAGAGAGGCCATTTAGAAAGACTTCAAGTGTCATCATTTCAACTTATGGTCCTTGCTGTCAAATTGGCAACCGATATAAGGTCTTTTTGGATCTCTAAGAAACCTAGGGACCGCAGAAGGTTTACACTTCAGAATGCAAGAAGCTTAAGGCAGCTTCCATACCAGATATCAGTTCAGTACTAGCTATTTGCCAGATCATCAGGACCTGAAATCCATGGATGCCAATTCTCTCCAGAGGAGGAAGTATTGAATAGGTAAGTGCTTCCCTTTCAGTGAAATAGAGCTCATTTACACATCAACTCGGCAGTTGATGTCAATTGCCTTATCCCTCAAAGTGGCCCAAATCTGGAGAATGCACCTGAAAGGGGTGCGTTGGGGAAGCACATTTGAGTTTCCCAGAGCCACAACACTTTCACACAAAACAAACGCAAAAGTACATGCAAAGAAGAAACTCTCAGTCCTGAGGACCAAAGCAAAGGGTGAGGATGAACAACATCCTCAGTGTTTTCGAACTACGTTCCCTCATTTTAACAACAAAACGACAAACAACATGCAAATTGAAAGATAGGGAATCAGGACCACAGTTGTCATGCCTACTGACCTGGGAAGCAGAAAGAGCCAAAAAGGAAAAAGCAAAGAAATTAGGAAAAGTTCAATTTGCTTCATTAACTTCCACATGTCTCCTGGAAATATGCTCGTTTTCTCAGGGTCACAATGATGAAAACCAAAAGTATTTCACTGAGCAAACTTTCTCTAACTGAATATTTTACATAGACTGGTTTTGGAGATATGAAAAAGATTCATTTGATGTCATGTTTCACCAGAATCTGTAGAATATGCTCTCCATGCAATGTAAAAAAACAAAAAAATACTTGCTTGTACCTTAGCGGACTACAAGATGGACTAGAGCTCTGCTGATCACAGCAGGTGTTATCCAATAGCAGAGAGACAAATGCAATGCCAAAAGGTCTCTGAGGATCGCAGTTCCCAGGCACCAAAGGGGAGATTCCTACCCATTGGAAAGGGAATATGTCAACCAATGTTCCACCACAGGAACGATACCTAGTGTGATCATATGCAAGCTCCGTTACTGTCCAAAGACGTCTCAAGTACTCAATGCAAGTGCTGTTTCACACACCTACAATGTACGAATCACAAACTGGATCCCACAAACCAAAGCACAGACTGCCGTGATTAACACCACATTGACACACACAAACACATGAAGAACAAATAAACACTCCAATCACAAAGACAGAAAGCCAGAGAAGGCATTTTGTCAACTTCCACTTCCACTCCCACATGGAGGCCCCCAGTTCTCAAGAGGGAATGGACTCAGAGGGGCTCCCATCCGCTAAGGGGAGCAGCCCAGTTGGAGTAGACCTATTTCCCAGCCTGTGCAAGCTGGAGCCACTTACCCCCAAATGACATGAACTGTATACCGTTGCTCTGGACATGTCTCCAAGACAAGCAGCCTCGTGCTGTAGGGCAGCCACTGCATATCAGGGAGAATCCCTGCCAGTATCCTGCAGCCAAATGTACTCTGGCATGTGCTGGGAACTTTAAATGGGGATGCCCCTGATCGAGATCAACACACCATGGGCACAGACCTCCTGGCTGGCTCGCTATAATTGGTAACCAAAGGCCAGGATGTGTGCCCGATGCACAGTGAGGCCAAGCAACAGCAAAACATTGGACTTTGGAGCCGAGAAATATTTGTTGTTGAGACATTCAAGGAAATGGGTGGCTTATGCCGGGTAATCCCCAACCTTGAAAGCTTTTAGCAAAGCCCTCTTAGAGGTAAGGTGATGGAGGGGTGTGGCTGTTCGTTGAAAACTTCTCCCTGTCCGATCCTTTGTTCCTGAGGACAGGTCATAGTCAGGTCTCAATGTTCCTATCAATCTCCAGCCAACAAATGTCACTCTCTGGGTGACAAGAAAGGGCAAGGTCCCAAGGCACAAGGCTCACCCTCTGAGGTCCAGACCCACCTAAGAGAAAGGGGTCCCTGGGAGGGGTGGTGGTCCGCCTGCCATGGAGGGTTTGTCCAGGAGCTGGTCTGGGTCCTCCCACCAGTGCCCACGCCTCCCAGAGGAGGCAGCTCTGCCTTGGTGGCTCCCTCAGGGCCAGGTCCCAGACCCTTGCTAGCTGTCATCACTGAGGGAGCCGGGTGCACATGACCCAACAGGTCTTAATGCTCCTCAGGCCACCCAAACAGTGGCGGTCAGGTACCCCAGACTGTGAGCCATACCCTTAGGGTCACAGTGGCTGTGTGTGGTAGAGGTTCAACACTGCCTCAAGGCCTGGCCTGGGCCAGTGGGCATTCATGGCCTTGGCTCTGGAGCCCTGCAGGACACACCCCCAGCCTGTTCTCTGGGCCCCCCATCACACCAGCAGGCCCAAGGCCGTGTGAGTAGACGAATGCTGGGAAGAAGGCTGGCACTTGCCTCTTACCTCACGCTCCAGGTCTGAAGGGGCAGCACTCCACTGACTGCTGCCTAAGAAAGGGCCCCCACTAAAGATGGCTGACAGACAGTGGCTTGCTTGGGGCAGGGGCCCACTACACTGCCCACCAATGGCTGAGCAGGGTGGTCACAGTGGCATTAGTGGTCTCCTGGTAACCATTGCCTGGTAACGGGGCAGTGGGTCACAGTGCACAGCAAGGGCTGCCTGGGAAGGGCTGCATTCAGCTGGCTATGGTACAATTCCCCCTTTTCGTTGGTCCTCTGCAACCCTGAGGAGAATATGTGGGTATGATTTGGATAGAGTGGTTAATCATAAACTCAGCAGCAGATCTCTGTTTTAGGGGACTTGCTTTCAACCTCCATTCCTGGTTCATCTTTTCCCAAGTCTTTCAGGGAATGGGGTGACGACCACTCTAGCTACATCCTGCTGCAGGAAAGCAAAGCCCTACAGTGCATCTGAGTTGGAAGCAATGCCACGGTGCAAGTCTTGATCCAAGTCTTATATAAACTTGTATAAGGAATCCAGGAGAATAAGCCTGAAAAGCAGCGTGAGGGTGGCACTCTGGGGGAGACGTTCTGGCAGGTAATCCAGACACGCAGAAGCAGAAGGGAAGAAATTGTTGTAAGTTGTTAGGATGTTGAGGGGAAGAGCTTCCCTTAACGGGAGAACACAGATCAAAATCAGCATTATTGCAAAGCAAATCCATAAACGTTAGTAGCATATGCATCTGTTTACTCAGTTTGTCAAAACTGCATTGGTAAGAGTCTTCTTGAAGTTGAAGCACTTTGGGAAAGCCTCAGCCTAACTATCTGTTACACACTTAAAGAGGCAAGGTTAAAGATCGGATGACAAGGGGTTGCGAAGGAAGCTTAATCAAGTGGCTCTCATGTAACCGTCAGCATGGCTGACCGATTATCCCAAGGCATACCTGCATTTCAGAAACTTTGTACCCTTTCTAGAATATCAACAGGTTGACATGTATCCATCCTGTGAAATTGGAAAAGCTTCTCCCCCATTTCACAATGTTTTCTCTGTAATTTCCATACCAGATATACGACTGAAATAGTCCTCCTTGAGTTGCCTTAAGGGCCCTGAAACTAATCCAAAGTTAACAAAATATTTCAAAACACCTGGTCCAATAAGCTCATCAGTCCTTTGAAGAGAATTCTTCTTTCTTCTCCAAAGTGAGAAGAGATCTTAAAAGCAAATAGAGATCCCTTAAAGGCAGGACAGTTCACATACCATGTTATTGAAAGCAGCATTCCAAGTAAACGTGTTCTCTTGGCAGAGGGGAACCCAATCCAGCCTTGAAAAAAACGTATTTTTAATAACAGTATCCATTTCCCGAAGTGGAGATTCGTTTCAGCCCAATGATGCATCAAATGTTGGTTTTTGGCTCAACACATTTATCCCACCTTCCTACTCTATCCTGAAATGTGTTCCTTTTCATGAGTTTCTTAGCTTTAATTACATATTTCGATTACAATCCTCAAGTCCTTAACACCTTCACTTAGTGAAAACCAAGAAGCAAGCAATTGTCAGCTGGATGCCATACCAGCATTTCTGATTGCAAACGGATGCTTTTGAGACCTTCTGCTAAGTAGGCAAAGGTAGGGAATCTTAGATGTGCCCAGCATCCAATGTTCCAAGCCTCTATCCTCTTTGAAATGACCCGGAGAGTCAAGGAATGCTTGCCACTTAACTTGGTGAAGTTTCATGCTCCCCAAATCTAGAGAGGCCATTTAGAAAGACTTCAAGTGTCATCATTTCAACTTATGGTCCTTGCTGTCAAATTGGCAACAGATATAAGGTCTTTTTGGATCTCTAAGAAACCTAGGGACCGCAGAAGGTTTACACTTCAGAATGCAAGAAGCTTAAGGCAGCTTCCATACCAGATATCAGTTCAGTACAAGCTATTTGCCAGATCATCAGGACCTGAAATCCATGGAGGCCAATTCTCTCCAGAGGAGGAAGTATTGAATAGGTAAGTGCTTCCCTTTCAGTGAAATAGAGCTCATTTACACATCAACTCGGCAGTTGATGTCAATTGCCTTATCCCTAAAAGTGGCCCAAATCTGGAGAATGCACCTGAAAGGGGTGCGTTGGGGAAGCACATTTGAGTTTCCCAGAGCCACAACACTTTCACACAAAACAAACGCAAAAGTACATGCAAAGAAGAAACTCTCAGTCCTGAGGACCAAAGCAAAGGGTGAGGATGAACAACATCCTCAGTGTTTTCGAACTACGTTCCCTCATTTTAACAACAAAACGACAAACAACATGCAAATTGAAAGATAGGGAATCAGGACCACAGTTGTCATGCCTACTGACCTGGGAAGCAGAAAGAGCCAAAAAGGAAAAAGCAAAGAAATTAGGAAAAGTTCAATTTGCTTCATTAACTTCCACATGTCTCCTGGAAATATGCTCGTTTTCTCAGGGTCACAATGATGAAAACCAAAAGTATTTACACTGAGCAAACTTTCTCTAACTGAATATTTTACATAGACTGGTTTTGGAGATATGAAAAAGATTCATTTGATGTCATGTTTCACCACAATCTGTAGAATATGCTGGCCATGCAATGTAAAAAAACAAAAAAAAAAATTGCTTGTACCTTAGCGGACTACAAGATGGACTAGAGCTCTGCTGATCACAGCAGGTGTTATCCAATAGCAGAGAGACAAATGCAATGCCAAAAGGTCTCTGAGGATCGCAGTTCCCAGGCACCAAAGGGGAGATTCCTACCCATTGGAAAGGGAATATGTCAACCAATGTTCCACCACAGGAACGATACCTAGTGTGATCATATGCAAGCTCCGTTACTGTCCAAAGACGTCTCAAGTACTCAATGCAAGTGCTGTTTCACACACCTACAATGTACGAATCACAAACTGGATCCCACAAACCAAAGCACAGACTGCCGTGATTAACACCACATTGACACACACAAACACATGAAGAACAAATAAACACTCCAATCACAAAGACAGAAAGCCAGAGAAGGCATTTTGTCAACTTCCACTTCCACTCCCACATGGAGGCCCCCAGTTCTCAAGAGGGAATGGACTCAGAGGGGCTCCCATCCGCTAAGGGGAGCAGCCCAGTTGGAGTAGACCTATTTCCCAGCCTGTGCAAGCTGGAGCCACTTACCCCCAAATGACATGAACTGTATACCGTTGCTCTGGACATGTCTCCAAGACAAGCAGCCTCGTGCTGTAGGGCAGCCACTGCATATCAGGGAGAATCCCTGCCAGTATCCTGGAGCCAAATGTACTCTGGCATGTGCTGGGAACTTTAAATGGGGATGCCCCTGATCGAGATCAACACACCATGGGCACAGACCTCCTGGCTGGCTCGCTATAATTGGTAACCAAAGGCCAGGATGTGTGCCCGATGCACAGTGAGGCCAAGCAACAGCAAAACATTGGACTTTGGAGCCGAGAAATATTTGTTGTTGAGACATTCAAGGAAATGGGTGGCTTATGCCGGGTAATCCCCAACCTTGAAAGCTTTTAGCAAAGCCCTCTTAGAGGTAAGGTGATGGAGGGGTGTGGCTGTTCGTTGAAAACTTCTCCCTGTCCGATCCTTTGTTCCTGAGGACAGGTCATAGTCAGGTCTCAATGTTCCTATCAATCTCCAGCCAACAAATGTCACTCTCTGGGTGACAAGAAAGGGCAAGGTCCCAAGGCACAAGGCTCACCCTCTGAGGTCCAGACCCACCTAAGAGAAAGGGGTCCCTGGGAGGGGTGGTGGTCCGCCTGCCATGGAGGGTTTGTCCAGGAGCTGGTCTGGGTCCTCCCACCAGTGCCCACGCCTCCCAGAGGAGGCAGCTCTGCCTTGGTGGCTCCCTCAGGGCCAGGTCCCAGACCCTTGCTAGCTGTCATCACTGAGGGAGCCGGGTGCACATGACCCAACAGGTCTTAATGCTCCTCAGGCCACCCAAACAGTGGCGGTCAGGTACCCCAGACTGTGAGCCATACCCTTAGGGTCACAGTGGCTGTGTGTGGTAGAGGTTCAACACTGCCTCAAGGCCTGGTCTGGGCCAGTGGGCATTCATGGCCTTGGCTCTGGAGCCCTGCAGGACACACCCCCAGCCTGTTCTCTGGGCCCCCCATCACACCAGCAGGCCCAAGGCCGTGTGAGCAGAAGAATGCTGGGGAGAAGGCTGGCACTTGCCTCTTACCTCATGCTCCAGGTCTGAAGGGGCAGCACTGCACTGACTGCTGCCTAAAAAAGGGCCCCCACTAAAGATGGCTGACAGACAGTGGCTTGCTTGGGGCAGGGGCCCACTACACTGCCCACCAATGGCTGAGCAGGGTGGTCACAGTGGCATTAGTGGTCTCCTGGTAACCATTGCCTGGTAACGGGGCAGTGGGTCACAGTGCACAGCAAGGGCTGCCTGGGAAGGGCTGCATTCAGCTGGCTATGGTACAATTCCCCCTTTTCGTTGGTCCTCTGCAACCCTGAGGAGAATATGTGGGTATGATTTGGATAGAGTGGTTAATCATAAACTCAGCAGCAGATCTCTGTTTTAGGGGACTTGCTTTCAACCTCCATTCCTGGTTCATCTTTTCCCAAGTCTTTCAGGGAATGGGGTGACGACCACTCTAGCTACATCCTGCTGCAGGAAAGCAAAGCCCTACAGTGCATTCTGAGTTGGAAGCAATGCCACGTTGCAAGTCTTGATCCAAGTCTTATATAAACTTGTATAAGGAATCCAGGAGAATAAGCCTGAAAAGCAGCGTGAGGGTGGCACTCTGGGGGAGACGTTCTGGCAGGGAATCCAGACACGCAGAAGCAGAAGGGAAGAAATTGTTGTAAGTTGTTAGGAAGTTGAGGGGAAGAGCTTCCCTTAACGGGAGAACACAGATCAAAATCAGCATTATTGCAAAGCAAATCCATAAACGTTAGTAGCATATGCATCTGTTTACTCAGTTTGTCAAAACTGCATTGGTAAGAGTCTTCTTGAAGTTGAAGCACTTTGGGAAAGCCTCAGCCTAACTATCTGTTAGACACTTAAAGAGGCAAGGTTAAAGATCGGATGACAAGGGGTTGCGAAGGAAGCTTAATCAAGTGGCTCTCATGTAACCGTCAGCATGGCTGACCGATTATCCCAAGGCATACCTGCATTTCAGAAACTTTGTACCCTTTCTAGAATATCGACAGGTTGACATGTATCCATCCTGTGAAATTGGAAAAGCTTCTCCCCCATTTCACAATGTTTTCTCTGTAATTTCCATACCAGATATACGACTGAAATAGTCCTCCTTGAGTTGCCTTAAGGGCCCTGAAACTAATCCAAAGTTAACAAAATATTTCAAAACACCTGGTCCAATAAGCTCATCAGTCCTTTGAAGAGAATTCTTCTTTCTTCTCCAAAGTGAGAAGAGACCTTAAAAGCAAATACAGATCCCTTAAAGGCAGGACAGTTCACATACCATGTTATTGAAAGCAGCATTCCAAGTAAACGTGTTCTCTTGGCAGAGGGGAACCCAATCCAGCCTTGAAAAAAACGTATTTTTAATAACAGTATCCATTTCCCGAAATGGAGATTCGTTTCAGCCCAATGATGCATCAAATGTTGGTTTTTGGCTCAACACATTGATCCCACCTTCCTACTCTATCCTGAAATGTGTTCCTTTTCATGAGTTTCTTAGCTTTAATTACATATTTCGATTACAATCCTCAAGTCCTTAACACCTTCACTTAGTGAAAACCAAGAAGCAAGCAATTGTCAGCTGGATGCCATACCAGCATTTCTGATTGCAAACGGATGCTTTTGAGACCTTCTGCTAAGTAGGCAAAGGTAGGGAATCTTAGATGTGCCCAGCATCCAATGTTCCAAGCCTCTATCCTCTTTGAAATGACCCGGAGAGTCAAGGAATGCTTGCCACTTAACTTGGTGAAGTTTCATGCTCCCCAAATCTAGAGAGGCCATTTAGAAAGACTTCAAGTGTCATCATTTCAACTTATGGTCCTTGCTGTCAAATTGGCAACCGATATAAGGTCTTTTTGGATCTCTAAGAAACCTAGGGACCGCAGAAGGTTTACACTTCAGAATGCAAGAAGCTTAAGGCAGCTTCCATACCAGATATCAGTTCAGTACTAGCTATTTGCCAGATCATCAGGACCTGAAATCCATGGATGCCAATTCTCTCCAGAGGAGGAAGTATTGAATAGGTAAGTGCTTCCCTTTCAGTGAAATAGAGCTCATTTACACATCAACTCGGCAGTTGATGTCAATTGCCTTATCCCTCAAAGTGGCCCAAATCTGGAGAATGCACCTGAAAGGGGTGCGTTGGGGAAGCACATTTGAGTTTCCCAGAGCCACAACACTTTCACACAAAACAAACGCAAAAGTACATGCAAAGAAGAAACTCTCAGTCCTGAGGACCAAAGCAAAGGGTGAGGATGAACAACATCCTCAGTGTTTTCAAACTACGTTCCCTCATTTTAACAACAAAACGACAAACAACATGCAAATTGAAAGATAGGGAATCAGGACCACAGTTGTCATGCCTACTGACCTGGGAAGCAGAAAGAGCCAAAAAGGAAAAAGCAAAGAAATTAGGAAAAGTTCAATTTGCTTCATTAACTTCCACATGTCTCCTGGAAATATGCTCGTTTTCTCAGGGTCACAATGATGAAAACCAAAAGTATTTACACTGAGCAAACTTTCTCTAACTGAATATTTTACATAGACTGGTTTTGGAGATATGAAAAAGATTCATTTGATGTCATGTTTCACCAGAATCTGTAGAATATGCTGGCCATGCAATGTAAAAAAACAAAAAAATACTTGCTTGTACCTTAGCGGACTACAAGATGGACTAGAGCTCTGCTGATCACAGCAGGTGTTATCCAATAGCAGAGAGACAAATGCAATGCCAAAAGGTCTCTGAGGATCGCAGTTCCCAGGCACCAAAGGGGAGATTCCTACCCATTGGAAAGGGAATATGTCAACCAATGTTCCACCACAGGAACGATACCTAGTGTGATCATATGCAAGCTCCGTTACTGTCCAAAGACGTCTCAAGTACTCAATGCAAGTGCTGTTTCACACACCTACAATGTACGAATCACAAACTGGATCCCACAAACCAAAGCACAGACTGCCGTGATTAACACCACATTGACACACACAAACACATGAAGAACAAATAAACACTCCAATCACAAAGACAGAAAGCCAGAGAAGGCATTTTGTCAACTTCCACTTCCACTCCCACATGGAGGCCCCCAGTTCTCAAGAGGGAATGGACTCAGAGGGGCTCACATCAGCTAAGGGGAGCAGCCCAGTTGGAGTAGACCTATTTCCCAGCCTGTGCAAGCTGGAGCCACTTACCCCCAAATGACATGAACCGTATACCGTTGCTCTGGACATGTTTCCAAGACAAGCAGCCTCGTGCTGTAGGGCAGCCACTGCATATCAGGGAGAATCCCTGCCAGTATCCTGGAGCCAAATGTACTCTGGCATGTGCTGGGAACTTTAAATGGGGATGCCCCTGATCGAGATCAACACACCATGGGCACAGACCTCCTGGCTGGCTTGCTATAATTGGTAACCAAAGGCCAGGATGTGTGCCCGACGCACAGTGAGGCCAAGCAACAGCAAAACATTGGACTTTGGAGCCGAGAAATATTTGTTGTTGAGACATTCAAGGAAATGGGTGGCTTATGCCGGGTAATCCCCAACCTTGAAAGCTTTTAGCAAAGCCCTCTTAGAGGTAAGGTGATGGAGGGGTGTGGCTGTTCGTTGAAAACTTCTCCCTGTCCGATCCTTTGTTCCTGAGGACAGGTCATAGTCAGGTCTCAATGTTCCTATCAATCTCCAGCCAACAAATGTCACTCTCTGGGTGACAAGAAAGGGCAAGGTCCCAAGGCACAAGGCTCACCCTCTGAGGTCCAGACCCACCTAAGAGAAAGGGGTCCCTGGGAGGGGTGGTGGTCCTCCTGCCATGGAGGGTTTGTCCAGGAGCTGGTCTGGGTCCTCCCACCAGTGCCCACGCCTCCCAGAGGAGGCAGCTCTGCCTTGGTGGCTCCCTCAGGGCCAGGTCCCAGACCCTTGCTAGCTGTCATCACTGAGGGGGCCGGGTGCACATGACCCAACAGGTCTTAATGCTCCTCAGGCCACCCAAACAGTGGCGGTCAGGTACCCCAGACTGTGAGCCATACCCTTAGGGTCACAGTGGCTGTGTGTGGTAGAGGTTCAACACTGCCTCAAGGCCTGGTCTGGGCCAGTGGGCATTCATGGCCTTGGCTCTGGAGCCCTGCAGGACACACCCCCAGCCTGTTCTCTGGGCCCCCCATCACACCAGCAGGCCCAAGGCCGTGTGAGCAGAAGAATGCTGGGGAGAAGGCTGGCACTTGCCTCTTACCTCACGCTCCAGGTCTGAAGGGGCAGCACTGCACTGACTGCTGCCTAAAAAAGGGCCCCCACTAAAGATGGCTGACAGACAGTGGCTTGCTTGGGGCAGGGGCCCACTACACTGCCCACCAATGGCTGAGCAGTGTGGTCACAGTGGCATCAGTGGTCTCCTGGTAACCATTGCCTGGTAACGGGGCAGTGGGTCACAGTGCACAGCAAGGGCTGCCTGGGAAGGGCTGCATTCAGCTGGCTATGGTACAATTCCCCCTTTTCTTAGGTCCTCTGCAACCCTGAGGAGAATATGTGGGTATGATTTGGATAGAGTGGTTAATCCTAAACTCAGCAGCGGATCTCTGTTTTAGGGGACTTGCTTTCAACCTCCATTCCTGGTTCATCTTTTCCCAAGTCTTTCAGGAAATGGGGTGACGACCACTCTAGCTACATCCTGCTGCAGGAAAGCAAAGCCCTACAGTGCATTCTGAGTTGGAAGCAATGCCACGTTGCAAGTCTTGATCCAAGTCTTATATAAACTTGTATAAGGAATCCAGGAGAATAAGCCTGAAAAGCAGCGTGAGGGTGGCACTCTGGGGGAGACATTCTGGCAGGGAATCCAGACACGCAGAAGCAGAAGGGAAGAAATTGTTGTAAGTTGTTAGGAAGTTGAGGGGAAGAGCTTCCCTTAACGGGAGAACACAGATCAAAATCAGCATTATTGCAAAGCAAATCCATAAACGTTAGTAGCATATGCATCTGTTTACTCAGTTTGTCAAAACTGCATTGGTAAGAGTCTTCTTGAAGTTGAAGCACTTTGGGAAAGCCTCAGCCTAACTATCTGTTAGACACTTAAAGAGGCAAGGTTAAAGATCGGATGACAAGGGGTTGCGAAGGAAGCTTAATCAAGTGGCTCTCATGTAACTGTCAGCATGGCTGACCGATTATCCCAAGGCATACCTGCATTTCAGAAACTTTGTACCCTTTCTAGAATATCGACAGGTTGACATGTATCCATCCTGTGAAATTGGAAAAGCTTCTCCCCCATTTCACAATGTTTTCTCTGTAATTTCCATACCAGATATACGACTGAAATAGTCCTCCTTGAGTTGCCTTAAGGGCCCTGAAACTAATCCAAAGTTAACAGAATATTTCAAAACACCTGGTCCAATAAGCTCATCAGTCCTTTGAAGAGAATTCTTCTTTCTTCTCCAAAGTGAGAAGAGATCTTAAAAGCAAATAGAGATCCCTTCAAGGCAGGACAGTTCTCATACCATGTTATTGAAAGCAGCATTCCAAGTAAACGTGTTCTCTTGGCAGAGGGGAACCCAATCCAGCCTTGAAAAAAACGTATTTTTAATAACAGTATCCATTTCCCGAAGTGGAGATTCGTTTCAGCCCAATGATGCATCAAATGTTGGTTTTTGGCTCAACACATTTATCCCACCTTCCTACTCTATCCTGAAATGTGTTCCTTTTCATGAGTTTCTTAGCTTTAATTACATATTTCGATTACAATCCTCAAGTCCTTAACACCTTCACTTAGTGAAAACCAAGAAGCAAGCAATTGTCAGCTGGATGCCATACCAGCATTTCTGATTGCAAACGGATGCTTTTGAGACCCTCTGCTAAGTAGGCAAAGGTAGGGAATCTTAGATGTGCCCAGCATCCAATGTTCCAAGCCTCTATCCTCTTTGAAATGACCCGGAGAGTCAAGGAATGCTTGCCACTTAACTTGGTGAAGTTTCATGCTCCCCAAATCTAGAGAGGCCATTTAGAAAGACTTCAAGTGTCATCATTTCAACTTATGGTCCTTGCTGTCAAATTGGCAACTGATATAAGGTCTTTTTGGATCTCTAAGAAACCTAGGGACCACAGAAGGTTTACACTTCAGAATGCAAGAAGCTTAAGGCAGCTTCCATACCAGATATCAGTTCAGTACTAGCTATTTGCCAGATCATCAGGACCTGAAATCCATGGAGGCCAATTCTCTCCAGAGGAGGAAGTATTGAATAGGTAAGTGCTTCCCTTTCAGTGAAATAGAGCTCATTTACACATCAACTCGGCAGTTGATGTCAATTGCCTTATCCCTCAAAGTGGCCCAAATCTGGAGAATGCACCTGAAAGGGGTGCGTTGGGGAAGCACATTTGAGTTTCCCAGAGCCACAACACTTTCACACAAAACAAACGCAAAAGTACATGCAAAGAAGAAACTCTCAGTCCTGAGGACCAAAGCAAAGGGTGAGGATGAACAACATCCTCAGTGTTTTCGAACTACGTTCCCTCATTTTAACAACAAAACGACAAACAACATGCAAATTGAAAGATAGGGAATCAGGACCACAGTTGTCATGCCTACTGACCTGGGAAGCAGAAAGAGCCAAAAAGGAAAAAGCAAAGAAATTAGGAAAAGTTCAATTTGCTTCATTAACTTCCACATGTCTCCTGGAAATATGCTCGTTTTCTCAGGGTCACAATGATGAAAACCAAAAGGATTTCACTGAGCAAACTTTCTCTAACTGAATATTTTACATAGACTGGTTTTGGAGATATGAAAAAGATTCATTTGATGTCATGTTTCACCAGAATCTGTAGAATATGCTCTCCATGCAATGTAAAAAAACAAAAAAATACTTGCTTGTCCCTTAGCGGACTACAAGATGGACTAGAGCTCTGCTCATCACAGCAGGTGTTATCCAATAGCAGAGAGACAAATGCAATGCCAAAAGGTCTCTGAGGATCGCAGTTCCCAGGCACCAAAGGGGAGATTCCTACCCATTGGAAAGGGAATATGTCAACCAATGATCCACCACAGGAACGATACCTAGTGTGATCATATGCAAGCTCCGTTACTGTCCAAAGACGTCTCAAGTACTCAATGCAAGTGCTGTTTCACACACCTACAATGTACGAATCACAAACTGGATCCCACAAACCAAAGCACAGACTGCCGTGATTAACACCACATTGACACACACAAACACATGAAGAACAAATAAACACTCCAATCACAAAGACAGAAAGCCAGAGAAGGCATTTTGTCAACTTCCACTTCCACTCCCACATGGAGGCCCCCAGTTCTCAAGAGGGAATGGACTCAGAGGGGCTCACATCCGCTAAGGGGAGCAGCCCAGTTGGAGTAGACCTATTTCCCAGCCTGTGCAAGCTGGAGCCACTTACCCCCAAATGACATGAACTGTATACCGTTGCTCTGGACATGTCTCCAAGACAAGCAGCCTCGTGCTGTAGGGCAGCCACTGCATATCAGGGAGAATCCCTGCCAGTATCCTGGAGCCAAATGTACTCTGGCATGTGCTGGGAACTTTAAATGGGGATGCCCCTGATCGAGATCAACACACCATGGGCACAGACCTCCTGGCTGGCTCGCTATAATTGGTAACCAAAGGCCAGGATGTGTGCCCGATGCACAGTGAGGCCAAGCAACAGCAAAACATTGGACTTAGGAGCCGAGAAATATTTGTTGTTGAGACATTCAAGGAAATGGGTGGCTTATGCCGGGTAATCCCCAACCTTGAAAGCTTTTAGCAAAGCCCTCTTAGAGGTAAGGTGATGGAGGGGTGTGGCTGTTCGTTGAAAACTTCTCCCTGTCCGATCCTTTGTTCCTGAGGACAGGTCATAGTCAGGTCTCAATGTTCCTATCAATCTCCAGCCAACAAATGTCACTCTCTGGGTGACAAGAAAGGGCAAGGTCCCAAGGCACAAGGCTCACCCTCTGAGGTCCAGACCCACCTAAGAGAAAGGGGTCCCTGGGAGGGGTGGTGGTCCGCCTGCCATGGAGGGTTTGTCCAGGAGCTGGTCTGGGTCCTCCCACCAGTGCCCACGCCTCCCAGAGGAGGCAGCTCTGCCTTGGTGGCTCCCTCAGGGCCAGGTCCCAGACCCTTGCTAGCTGTCATCACTGAGGGAGCCGGGTGCACATGACCCAACAGGTCTTAATGCTCCTCAGGCCACCCAAACAGTGGCGGTCAGGTACCCCAGACTGTGAGCCATACCCTTAGGGTCACAGTGGCTGTGTGTGGTAGAGGTTCAACACTGCCTCAAGGCCTGGTCTGGGCCAGTGGGCATTCATGGCCTTGGCTCTGGAGCCCTGCAGGACACACCCCCAGCCTGTTCTCTGGGCCCCCCATCACACCAGCAGGCCCAAGGCCGTGTGAGCAGAAGAATGCTGGGGAGAAGGCTGGCACTTGCCTCTTACCTCACGCTCCAGGTCTGAAGGGGCAGCACTGCACTGACTGCTGCCTAAAAAAGGGCCCCCACTAAAGATGGCTGACAGACAGTGGCTTGCTTGGGGCAGGGGCCCACTACACTGCCCACCAATGGCTGAGCAGGGTGGTCACAGTGGCATTAGTGGTCTCCTGGTAACCATTGCCTGGTAACGGGGCAGTGGGTCACAGTGCACAGCAAGGGCTGCCTGGGAAGGGCTGCATTCAGCTGGCTATGGTACAATTCCCCCTTTTCGTTGGTCCTCTGCAACCCTGAGGAGAATATGTGGGTATGATTTGGATAGAGTGGTTAATCATAAACTCAGCAGCAGATCTCTGTTTTAGGGGACTTGCTTTCAACCTCCATTCCTGGTTCATCTTTTCCCAAGTCTTTCAGGGAATGGGGTGACGACCACTCTAGCTACATCCTGCTGCAGGAAAGCAAAGCCCTACAGTGCATCTGAGTTGGAAGCAATGCCACGGTGCAAGTCTTGATCCAAGTCTTATATAAACTTGTATAAGGAATCCAGGAGAATAAGCCTGAAAAGCAGCGTGAGGGTGGCACTCTGGGGGAGACGTTCTGGCAGGGAATCCAGACACGCAGAAGCAGAAGGGAAGAAATTGTTGTAAGTTGTTAGGAAGTTGAGGGGAAGAGCTTCCCTTAACGGGAGAACACAGATCAAAATCAGCATTATTGCAAAGCAAATCCATAAACGTTAGTAGCATATGCATCTGTTTACTCAGTTTGTCAAAACTGCATTGGTAAGAGTCTTCTTGAAGTTGAAGCACTTTGGGAAAGCCTCAGCCTAACTATCTGTTAGACACTTAAAGAGGCAAGGTTAAAGATCGGATGACAAGGGGTTGCGAAGGAAGCTTAATCAAGTGGCTCTCATGTAACCGTCAGCATGGCTGACCGATTATCCCAAGGCATACCTGCATTTCAGAAACTTTGTACCCTTTCTAGAATATCGACAGGTTGACATGTATCCATCCTGTGAAATTGGAAAAGCTTCTCCCCCATTTCACAATGTTTTCTCTGTAATTTCCATACCAGATATACGACTGAAATAGTCCTCCTTGAGTTGCCTTAAGGGCCCTGAAACTAATCCAAAGTTAACAAAATATTTCAAAACACCTGGTCCAATAAGCTCATCACTCCTTTGAAGAGAATTCTTCTTTCTTCTCCAAAGTGAGAAGAGATCTTAAAAGCAAATAGAGATCCCTTCAAGGCAGGACAGTTCACATACCATGTTATTGAAAGCAGCATTCCAAGTAAATGTGTTCTCTTGGCAGAGGGGAACCCAATCCAGCCTTGAAAAAAACGTATTTTTAATAACAGTATCCATTTCCCGAAGTGGAGATTCGTTTCAGCCCAATGATGCATCAAATGTTGGTTTTTGGCTCAACACATTGATCCCACCTTCCTACTCTATCCTGAAATGTGTTCCTTTTCATGAGTTTCTTAGCTTTAATTACATATTTCGATTACAATCCTCAAGTCCTTAACACCTTCACTTAGTGAAAACCAAGAAGCAAGCAATTGTCAGCTGGATGCCATACCAGCATTTCTGATTGCAAACGGATGCTTTTGAGACCTTCTGCTAAGTAGGCAAAGGTAGGGAATCTTAGATGTGCCCAGCATCCAATGTTCCAAGCCTCTATCCTCTTTGAAATGACCCGGAGAGTCAAGGAATGCTTGCCACTTAACTTGGTGAAGTTTCATGCTCCCCAAATCTAGAGAGGCCATTTAGAAAGACTTCAAGTGTCATCATTTCAACTTATGGTCCTTGCTGTCAAATTGGCAACTGATATAAGGTCTTTTTGGATCTCTAAGAAACCTAGGGACCACAGAAGGTTTACACTTCAGAATGCAAGAAGCTTAAGGCAGCTTCCATACCAGATATCAGTTCAGTACTAGCTATTTGCCAGATCATCAGGACCTGAAATCCATGGAGGCCAATTCTCTCCAGAGGAGGAAGTATTGAATAGGTAAGTGCTTCCCTTTCAGTGAAATAGAGCTCATTTACACATCAACTCGGCAGTTGATGTCAATTGCCTTATCCCTCAAAGTGGCCCAAATCTGGAGAATGCACCTGAAAGGGGTGCGTTGGGGAAGCACATTTGAGTTTCCCAGAGCCACAACACTTTCACACAAAACAAACGCAAAAGTACATGCAAAGAAGAAACTCTCAGTCCTGAGGACCAAAGCAAAGGGTGAGGATGAACAACATCCTCAGTGTTTTCGAACTACGTTCCCTCATTTTAACAACAAAAAGACAAACAACATGCAAATTGAAAGATAGGGAATCAGGACCACAGTTGTCATGCCTACTGACCTGGGAAGCAGAAAGAGCCAAAAAGGAAAAAGCAAAGAAATTAGGAAAAGTTCAATTTGCTTCATTAACTTCCACATGTCTCCTGGAAATATGCTCGTTTTCTCAGGGTCACAATGATGAAAACCAAAAGGATTTCACTGAGCAAACTTTCTCTAACTGAATATTTTACATAGACTGGTTTTGGAGATATGAAAAAGATTCATTTGATGTCATGTTTCACCAGAATCTGTAGAATATGCTCTCCATGCAATGTAAAAAAACAAAAAAATACTTGCTTGTCCCTTAGCGGACTACAAGATGGACTAGAGCTCTGCTGATCACAGCAGGTGTTATCCAATAGCAGAGAGACAAATGCAATGCCAAAAGGTCTCTGAGGATCGCAGTTCCCAGGCACCAAAGGGGAGATTCCTACCCATTGGAAAGGGAATATGTCAACCAATGATCCACCACAGGAACGATACCTAGTGTGATCATATGCAAGCTCCGTTACTGTCCAAAGACGTCTCAAGTACTCAATGCAAGTGCTGTTTCACACACCTACAATGTACGAATCACAAACTGGATCCCACAAACCAAAGCACAGACTGCCGTGATTAACACCACATTGACACACACAAACACATGAAGAACAAATAAACACTCCAATCACAAAGACAGAAAGCCAGAGAAGGCATTTTGTCAACTTCCACTTCCACTCCCACATGGAGGCCCCCAGTTCTCAAGAGGGAATGGACTCAGAGGGGCTCCCATCCGCTAAGGGGAGCAGCCCAGTTGGAGTAGACCTATTTCCCAGCCTGTGCAAGCTGGAGCCACTTACCCCCAAATGACATGAACTGTATACCGTTGCTCTGGACATGTCTCCAAGACAAGCAGCCTCGTGCTGTAGGGCAGCCACTGCATATCAGGGAGAATCCCTGCCAGTATCCTGGAGCCAAATGTACTCTGGCATGTGCTGGGAACTTTAAATGGGGATGCCCCTGATCGAGATCAACACACCATGGGCACAGACCTCCTGGCTGGCTCGCTATAATTGGTAACCAAAGGCCAGGATGTGTGCCCGATGCACAGTGAGGCCAAGCAACAGCAAAACATTGGACTTAGGAGCCGAGAAATATTTGTTGTTGAGACATTCAAGGAAATGGGTGGCTTATGCCGGGTAATCCCCAACCTTGAAAGCTTTTAGCAAAGCCCTCTTAGAGGTAAGGTGATGGAGGGGTGTGGCTGTTCGTTGAAAACTTCTCCCTGTCCGATCCTTTGTTCCTGAGGACAGGTCATAGTCAGGTCTCAATGTTCCTATCAATCTCCAGCCAACAAATGTCACTCTCTGGGTGACAAGAAAGGGCAAGGTCCCAAGGCACAAGGCTCACCCTCTGAGGTCCAGACCCACCTAAGAGAAAGGGGTCCCTGGGAGGGGTGGTGGTCCGCCTGCCATGGAGGGTTTGTCCAGGAGCTGGTCTGGGTCCTCCCACCAGTGCCCACGCCTCCCAGAGGAGGCAGCTCTGCCTTGGTGGCTCCCTCAGGGCCAGGTCCCAGACCCTTGCTAGCTGTCATCACTGAGGGAGCCGGGTGCACATGACCCAACAGGTCTTAATGCTCCTCAGGCCACCCAAACAGTGGCGGTCAGGTACCCCAGACTGTGAGCCATACCCTTAGGGTCACAGTGGCTGTGTGTGGTAGAGGTTCAACACTGCCTCAAGGCCTGGTCTGGGCCAGTGGGCATTCATGGCCTTGGCTCTGGAGCCCTGCAGGACACACCCCCAGCCTGTTCTCTGGGCCCCCCATCACACCAGCAGGCCCAAGGCCGTGTGAGCAGAAGAATGCTGGGGAGAAGGCTGGCACTTGCCTCTTACCTCACGCTCCAGGTCTGAAGGGGCAGCACTGCACTGACTGCTGCCTAAAAAAGGGCCCCCACTAAAGATGGCTGACAGACAGTGGCTTGCTTGGGGCAGGGGCCCACTACACTGCCCACCAATGGCTGAGCAGGGTGGTCACAGTGGCATTAGTGGTCTCCTGGTAACCATTGCCTGGTAACGGGGCAGTGGGTCACAGTGCACAGCAAGGGCTGCCTGGGAAGGGCTGCATTCAGCTGGCTATGGTACAATTCCCCCTTTTCTTTGGTGCTCTGCAACCCTGAGGAGAATATGTGGGTATGATTTGGATAGAGTGGTTAATCATAAACTCAGCAGCAGATCTCTGTTTTAGGGGACTTGCTTTCAACCTCCATTCCTGGTTCATCTTTTCCCAAGTCTTTCAGGGAATGGGGTGACGACCACTCTAGCTACATCCTGCTGCAGGAAAGCAAAGCCCTACAGTGCATCTGAGTTGGAAGCAATGCCACGGTGCAAGTCTTGATCCAAGTCTTATATAAACTTGTATAAGGAATCCAGGAGAATAAGCCTGAAAAGCAGCGTGAGGGTGGCACTCTGGGGGAGACGTTCTGGCAGGGAATCCAGACACGCAGAAGCAGAAGGGAAGAAATTGTTGTAAGTTGTTAGGAAGTTGAGGGGAAGAGCTTCCCTTAACGGGAGAACACAGATCAAAATCAGCATTATTGCAAAGCAAATCCATAAACGTTAGTAGCATATGCATCTGTTTACTCAGTTTGTCAAAACTGCATTGGTAAGAGTCTTCTTGAAGTTGAAGCACTTTGGGAAAGCCTCAGCCTAACTATCTGTTACACACTTAAAGAGGCAAGGTTAAAGATCGGATGACAAGGGGTTGCGAAGGAAGCTTAATCAAGTGGCTCTCATGTAACCGTCAGCATGGCTGACCGATTATCCCAAGGCATACCTGCATTTCAGAAACTTTGTACCCTTTCTAGAATATCGACAGGTTGACATGTATCCATCCTGTGAAATTGGAAAAGCTTCTCCCCCATTTCACAATGTTTTCTCTGTAATTTCCATACCAGATATACGACTGAAATAGTCCTCCTTGAGTTGCCTTAAGGGCCCTGAAACTAATCCAAAGTTAACAAAATAT
The DNA here is from genome assembly GCF_030028045.1 of Hippopotamus amphibius kiboko. NCBI lineage: Eukaryota > Metazoa > Chordata > Mammalia > Artiodactyla > Hippopotamidae > Hippopotamus > Hippopotamus amphibius. Next base: position 46,897,514 of record NC_080195.1, read on the forward strand.
TTCAAAACACCTGGTCCAATAAGCTCATCAGTCATTTGAAGAGAATTCTTCTTTCTTCTCCAAAGTGAGAAGAGATCTTAAAAGCAAATAGAGATCCCTTAAAGGCACGACAGTTCACATACCATGTTATTGAAAGCAGCATTCCAAGTAAACGTGTTCTCTTGGCAGAGGGGAACCCAATCCAGCCTTGAAAAAAACGTATTTTTAATAACAGTATCCATTTCCCGAAGTGGAGATTCGTTTCAGCCCAATGATGCATCAAATGTTGGTTTTTGGCTCAACACATTGATCCCACCTTCCTACTCTATCCTGAAATGTGTTCCTTTTCATGAGTTTCTTAGCTTTAATTACATATTTCGATTACAATCCTCAAGTCCTTAACACCTTCACTTAGTGAAAACCAAGAAGCAAGCAATTGTCAGCTGGATGCCATACCAGCATTTCTGATTGCAAACGGATGCTTTTGAGACCTTCTGCTAAGTAGGCAAAGGTAGGGAATCTTAGATGTGCCCAGCATCCAATGTTCCAAGCCTCTATCCTCTTTGAAATGACCCGGAGAGTCAAGGAATGCTTGCCACTTAACTTGGTGAAGTTTCATGCTCCCCAAATCTAGAGAGGCCATTTAGAAAGACTTCAAGTGTCATCATTTCAACTTATGGTCCTTGCTGTCAAATTGGCAACAGATATAAGGTCTTTTTGGATCTCTAAGAAACCTAGGGACCGCAGAAGGTTTACACTTCAGAATGCAAGAAGCTTAAGGCAGCTTCCATACCAGATATCAGTTCAGTACTAGCTATTTGCCAGATCATCAGGACCTGAAATCCATGGAGGCCAATTCTCTCCAGAGGAGGAAGTATTGAATAGGTAAGTGCTTCCGTTTCAGTGAAATAGAGCTCATTTACACATCAACTCGGCAGTTGATGTCAATTGCCTTATCCCTCAAAGTGGCCCAAATCTGGAGAATGCACCTGAAAGGGGTGCGTTGGGGAAGCACATTTGAGTTTCCCAGAGCCACAACACTTTCACACAAAACAAACGCAAAAGTACATGCAAAGAAGAAACTCTCAGTCCTGAGGACCAAAGCAAAGGGTGAGGATGAACAACATCCTCAGTGTTTTCGAACTACGTTCCCTCATTTTAACAACAAAACGACAAACAACATGCAAATTGAAAGATAGGGAATCAGGACCACAGTTGTCATGCCTACTGACCTGGGAAGCAGAAAGAGCCAAAAAGGAAAAAGCAAAGAAATTAGGAAAAGTTCAATTTGCTTCATTAACTTCCACATGTCTCCTGGAAATATGCTCGTTTTCTCAGGGTCACAATGATGAAAACCAAAAGGATTTCACTGAGCAAACTTTCTCTAACTGAATATTTTACATAGACTGGTTTTGGAGATATGAAAAAGATTCATTTGATGTCATGTTTCACCAGAATCTGTAGAATATGCTCTCCATGCAATGTAAAAAAACAAAAAAATACTTGCTTGTCCCTTAGCGGACTACAAGATGGACTAGAGCTCTGCTCATCACAGCAGGTGTTATCCAATAGCAGAGAGACAAATGCAATGCCAAAAGGTCTCTGAGGATCGCAGTTCCCAGGCACCAAAGGGGAGATTCCTACCCATTGGAAAGGGAATATGTCAACCAATGATCCACCACAGGAACGATACCTAGTGTGATCATATGCAAGCTCCATTACTGTCCAAAGACGTCTCAAGTACTCAATGCAAGTGCTGTTTCACACACCTACAATGTACGCATCACAAACTGGATCCCACAAACCAAAGCACAGACTGCCGTGATTAACACCACATTGACACACACAAACACATGAAGAACAAATAAACACTCCAATCACAAAGACAGAAAGCCAGAGAAGGCATTTTGTCAACTTCCACTTCCACTCCCACATGGAGGCCCCCAGTTCTCAAGAGGGAATGGACTCAGAGGGGCTCCCATCCGCTAAGGGGAGCAGCCCAGTTGGAGTAGACCTATTTCCCAGCCTGTGCAAGCTGGAGCCACTTACCCCCAAATGACATGAACTGTATACCGTTGCTCTGGACATGTCTCCAAGACAAGCAGCCTCGTGCTGTAGGGCAGCCACTGCATATCAGGGAGAATCCCTGCCAGTATCCTGGAGCCAAATGTACTCTGGCATGTGCTGGGAACTTTAAATGGGGATGCCCCTGATCGAGATCAACACACCATGGGCACAGACCTCCTGGCTGGCTCGCTATAATTGGTAACCAAAGGCCAGGATGTGTGCCCGATGCACAGTGAGGCCAAGCAACAGCAAAACATTGGACTTAGGAGCCGAGAAATATTTGTTGTTGAGACATTCAAGGAAATGGGTGGCTTATGCCGGGTAATCCCCAACCTTGAAAGCTTTTAGCAAAGCCCTCTTAGAGGTAAGGTGATGGAGGGGTGTGGCTGTTCGTTGAAAACTTCTCCCTGTCCGATCCTTTGTTCCTGAGGACAGGTCATAGTCAGGTCTCAATGTTCCTATCAATCTCCAGCCAACAAATGTCACTCTCTGGGTGACAAGAAAGGGCAAGGTCCCAAGGCACAAGGCTCACCCTCTGAGGTCCAGACCCACCTAAGAGAAAGGGGTCCCTGGGAGGGGTGGTGGTCCGCCTGCCATGGAGGGTTTGTCCAGGAGCTGGTCTGGGTCCTCCCACCAGTGCCCACGCCTCCCAGAGGAGGCAGCTCTGCCTTGGTGGCTCCCTCAGGGCCAGGTCCCAGACCCTTGCTAGCTGTCATCACTGAGGGAGCCGGGTGCACATGACCCAACAGGTCTTAATGCTCCTCAGGCCACCCAAACAGTGGCGGTCAGGTACCCCAGACTGTGAGCCATACCCTTAGGGTCACAGTGGCTGTGTGTGGTAGAGGTTCAACACTGCCTCAAGGCCTGGTCTGGGCCAGTGGGCATTCATGGCCTTGGCTCTGGAGCCCTGCAGGACACACCCCCAGCCTGTTCTCTGGGCCCCCCATCACACCAGCAGGCCCAAGGCCGTGTGAGCAGAAGAATGCTGGGGAGAAGGCTGGCACTTGCCTCTTACCTCACGCTCCAGGTCTGAAGGGGCAGCACTGCACTGACTGCTGCCTAAAAAAGGGCCCCCACTAAAGATGGCTGACAGACAGTGGCTTGCTTGGGGCAGGGGCCCACTACACTGCCCACCAATGGCTGAGCAGGGTGGTCACAGTGGCATTAGTGGTCTCCTGGTAACCATTGCCTGGTAACGGGGCAGTGGGTCACAGTGCACAGCAAGGGCTGCCTGGGAAGGGCTGCATTCAGCTGGCTATGGTACAATTCCCCCTTTTCTTTGGTGCTCTTCAACCCTGAGGAGAATATGTGGGTATGATTTGGATAGAGTGGTTAATCATAAACTCAGCAGCAGATCTCTGTTTTAGGGGACTTGCTTTCAACCTCCATTCCTGGTTCATCTTTTCCCAAGTCTTTCAGGGAATGGGGTGACGACCACTCTAGCTACATCCTGCTGCAGGAAAGCAAAGCCCTACAGTGCATCTGAGTTGGAAGCAATGCCACGGTGCAAGTCTTGATCCAAGTCTTATATAAACTTGTATAAGGAATCCAGGAGAATAAGCCTGAAAAGCAGCGTGAGGGTGGCACTCTGGGGGAGACGTTCTGGCAGGGAATCCAGACACGCAGAAGCAGAAGGGAAGAAATTGTTGTAAGTTGTTAGGAAGTTGAGGGGAAGAGCTTCCCTTAACGGGAGAACACAGATCAAAATCAGCATTATTGCAAAGCAAATCCATAAACGTTAGTAGCATATGCATCTGTTTACTCAGTTTGTCAAAACTGCATTGGTAAGAGTCTTCTTGAAGTTGAAGCACTTTGGGAAAGCCTCAGCCTAACTATCTGTTACACACTTAAAGAGGCATGGTTAAAGATCGGATGACAAGGGGTTGAGAAGGAAGCTTAATCAAGTGGCTCTCATGTAACTGTCAGCATGGCTGACCGATTATCCCAAGGCATACCTGCATTTCAGAAACTTTGTACCCTTTCTAGAATATCGACAGGTTGACATGTATCCATCCTGTGAAATTGGAAAAGCTTCTCCCCCATTTCACAATGTTTTCTCTGTAATTTCCATACCAGATATACGACTGAAATAGTCCTCCTTGAGTTACCTTAAGGGCCCTGAAACTAATCCAAAGTTAACAAAATATTTCAAAACACCTGGTCCAATAAGCTCATCAGTCATTTGAAGAGAATTCTTCTTTCTTCTCCAAAGTGAGAAGAGATCTTAAAAGCAAATAGAGATCCCTTAAAGGCACGACAGTTCACATACCATGTTATTGAAAGCAGCATTCCAAGTAAACGTGTTCTCTTGGCAGAGGGGAACCCAATCCAGCCTTGAAAAAAACGTATTTTTAATAACAGTATCCATTTCCCAAAGTGGAGATTCGTTTCAGCCCAATGATGCATCAAATGTTGGTTTTTGGCTCAACACATTTATCCCACCTTCCTACTCTATCCTGAAATGTGTTCCTTTTCATGAGTTTCTTAGCTTTAATTACATATTTCGATTACAATCCTCAAGTCCTTAACACCTTCACTTAGTGAAAACCAAGAAGCAAGCAATTGTCAGCTGGATGCCATACCAGCATTTCTGATTGCAAACGGATGCTTTTGAGACCTTCTGCTAAGTAGGCAAAGGTAGGGAATCTTAGATGTGCCCAGCATCCAATGTTCCAATCCTCTATCCTCTTTGAAATGACCCGGAGAGTCAAGGAATGCTTGCCACTTAACTTGGTGAAGTTTCATGCTCCCCAAATCTAGAGAGGCCATTTAGAAAGACTTCAAGTGTCATCATTTCAACTTATGGTCCTTGCTGTCAAATTGGCAACAGATATAAGGTCTTTTTGGATCTCTAAGAAACCTAGGGACCGCAGAAGGTTTACACTTCAGAATGCAAGAAGCTTAAGGCAGCTTCCATACCAGATATCAGTTCAGTACTAGCTATTTGCCAGATCATCAGGACCTGAAATCCATGGATGCCAATTCTCTCCAGAGGAGGAAGTATTGAATAGGTAAGTGCTTCCCTTTCAGTGAAATAGAGCTCATTTACACATCAACTCGGCAGTTGATGTCAATTGCCTTATCCCTCAAAGTGGCCCAAATCTGGAGAATGCACCTGAAAGGGGTGCGTTGGGGAAGCACATTTGAGTTTCCCAGAGCCACAACACTTTCACACAAAACAAACGCAAAAGTACATGCAAAGAAGAAACTCTCAGTCCTGAGGACCAAAGCAAAGGGTGAGGATGAACAACATCCTCAGTGTTTTCGAACTACGTTCCCTCATTTTAACAACAAAACGACAAACAACATGCAAATTGAAAGATAGGGAATCAGGACCACAGTTGTCATGCCTACTGACCTGGGAAGCAGAAAGAGCCAAAAAGGAAAAAGCAAAGAAATTAGGAAAAGTTCAATTTGCTTCATTAACTTCCACATGTCTCCTGGAAATATGCTCGTTTTCTCAGGGTCACAATGATGAAAACCAAAAGTATTTACACTGAGCAAACTTTCTCTAACTGAATATTTTACATAGACTGGTTTTGGAGATATGAAAAAGATTCATTTGATGTCATGTTTCACCACAATCTGTAGAATATGCTGGCCATGCAATGTAAAAAAACAAAAAAATACTTGCTTGTACCTTAGCGGACTACAAGATGGACTAGAGCTCTGCTGATCACAGCAGGTGTTATCCAATAGCAGAGAGACAAATGCAATGCCAAAAGGTCTCTGAGGATCGCAGTTCCCAGGCACCAAAGGGGAGATTCCTACCCATTGGAAAGGGAATATGTCAACCAATGTTCCACCACAGGAACGATACCTAGTGTGATCATATGCAAGCTCCGTTACTGTCCAAAGACGTCTCAAGTACTCAATGCAAGTGCTGTTTCACACACCTACAATGTACGAATCACAAACAGGATCCCACAAACCAAAGCACAGACTGCCATGATTAACACCACATTGACACACACAAACACATGAAGAACAAATAAACACTCCAATCACAAAGACAGAAAGCCAGAGAAGGCATTTTGTCAACTTCCACTTCCACTCCCACATGGAGGCCCCCAGTTCTCAAGAGGGAATGGACTCAGAGGGGCTCACATCCGCTAAGGGGAGCAGCCCAGTTGGAGTAGACCTATTTCCCAGCCTGTGCAAGCTGGAGCCACTTACCCCCAAATGACATGAACTGTATACCGTTGCTCTGGACATGTCTCCAAGACAAGCAGCCTCGTGCTGTAGGGCAGCCACTGCATATCAGGGAGAATCCCTGCCAGTATCCTGCAGCCAAATGTACTCTGGCATGTGCTGGGAACTTTAAATGGGGATGCCCCTGATCGTGATCAACACACCATGGGCACAGACCTCCTGGCTGGCTCGCTATAATTGGTAACCAAAGGCCAGGATGTGTGCCCGATGCACAGTGAGGCCAAGCAGCAGCAAAACATTGGACTTTGGAGCCGAGAAATATTTGTTGTTGAGACATTCAAGGAAATGGGTGGCTTATGCCGGGTAATCCCCAACCTTGAAAGCTTTTAGCAAAGCCCTCTTAGAGGTAAGGTGATGGAGGGGTGTGGCTGTTCGTTGAAAACTTCTCCCTGTCCGATCCTTTGTTCCTGAGGACAGGTCATAGTCAGGTCTCAATGTTCCTATCAATCTCCAGCCAACAAATGTCACTCTCTGGGTGACAAGAAAGGGCAAGGTCCCAAGGCACAAGGCTCACCCTCTGAGGTCCAGACCCACCTAAGAGAAAGGGGTCCCTGGGAGGGGTGGTGGTCCGCCTGCCATGGAGGGTTTGTCCAGGAGCTGGTCTGGGTCCTCCCACCAGTGCCCACGCCTCCCAGAGGAGGCAGCTCTGCCTTGGTGGCTCCCTCAGGGCCAGGTCCCAGACCCTTGCTAGCTGTCATCACTGAGGGAGCCGGGTGCACATGACCCAACAGGTCTTAATGCTCCTCAGGCCACCCAAACAGTGGCGGTCAGGTACCCCAGACTGTGAGCCATACCCTTAGGGTCACAGTGGCTGTGTGTGGTAGAGGTTCAACACTGCCTCAAGGCCTGGTCTGGGCCAGTGGGCATTCATGGCCTTGGCTCTGGAGCCCTGCAGGACACACCCCCAGCCTGTTCTCTGGGCCCCCCATCACACCAGCAGGCCCAAGGCCGTGTGAGCAGAAGAATGCTGGGGAGAAGGCTGGCACTTGCCTCTTACCTCACGCTCCAGGTCTGAACGGGCAGCACTGCACTGACTGCTGCCTAAAAAAGGGCCCCCACTAAAGATGGCTGACAGACAGTGGCTTGCTTGGGGCAGGGGCCCACTACACTGCCCACCAATGGCTGAGCAGGGTGGTCACAGTGGCATTAGTGGTCTCCTGGTAACCATTGCCTGGTAACGGGGCAGTGGGTCACAGTGCACAGCAAGGGCTGCCTGGGAAGGGTTGCATTCAGCTGACTATGGTACAATTCCCCCTTTTCGTTGGTCCTCTGCAACCCTGAGGAGAATATGTGGGTATGATTTGGATAGAGTGGTTAATCATAAACTCAGCAGCAGATCTCTGTTTTAGGGGACTTGCTTTCAACCTCCATTCCTGGTTCATCTTTTCCCAAGTCTTTCAGGGAATGGGGTGACGACCACTCTAGCTACATCCTGCTGCAGGAAAGCAAAGCCCTACAGTGCATTCTGAGTTGGAAGCAATGCCACGTTGCAAGTCTTGATCCAAGTCTTATATAAACTTGTATAAGGAATCCAGGAGAATAAGCCTGAAAAGCAGCGTGAGGGTGGCACTCTGGGGGAGACGTTCTGGCAGGTAATCCAGACACGCAGAAGCAGAAGGGAAGAAATTGTTGTAAGTTGTTAGGATGTTGAGGGGAAGAGCTTCCCTTAACGGGAGAACACAGATCAAAATCAGCATTATTGCAAAGCAAATCCATAAACGTTAGTAGCATATGCATCTGTTTACTCAGTTTGTCAAAACTGCATTGGTAAGAGTCTTCTTGAAGTTGAAGCACTTTGGGAAAGCCTCAGCCTAACTATCTGTTACACACTTAAAGAGGCAAGGTTAAAGATCGGATGACAAGGGGTTGCGAAGGAAGCTTAATCAAGTGGCTCTCATGTAACCGTCAGCATGGCTGACCGATTATCCCAAGGCATACCTGCATTTCAGAAACTTTGTACCCTTTCTAGAATATCGACAGGTTGACATGTATCCATCCTGTGAAATTGGAAAAGCTTCTCCCCCATTTCACAATGTTTTCTCTGTAATTTCCATACCAGATATACGACTGAAATAGTCCTCCTTGAGTTGCCTTAAGGGCCCTGAAACTAATCCAAAGTTAACAAAATATTTCAAAACACCTGGTCCAATAAGCTCATCAGTCATTTGAAGAGAATTCTTCTTTCTTCTCCAAAGTGAGAAGAGATCTTAAAAGCAAATAGAGATCCCTTAAAGGCACGACAGTTCACATACCATGTTATTGAAAGCAGCATTCCAAGTAAACGTGTTCTCTTGGCAGAGGGGAACCCAATCCAGCCTTGAAAAAAACGTATTTTTAATAACAGTATCCATTTCCCGAAGTGGAGATTCGTTTCAGCCCAATGATGCATCAAATGTTGGTTTTTGGCTCAACACATTGATCCCACCTTCCTACTCTATCCTGAAATGTGTTCCTTTTCATGAGTTTCTTAGCTTTAATTACATATTTCGATTACAATCCTCAAGTCCTTAACACCTTCACTTAGTGAAAACCAAGAAGCAAGCAATTGTCAGCTGGATGCCATACCAGCATTTCTGATTGCAAACGGATGCTTTTGAGACCTTCTGCTAAGTAGGCAAAGGTAGGGAATCTTAGATGTGCCCAGCATCCAATGTTCCAAGCCTCTATCCTCTTTGAAATGACCCGGAGAGTCAAGGAATGCTTGCCACTTAACTTGGTGAAGTTTCATGCTCCCCAAATCTAGAGAGGCCATTTAGAAAGACTTCAAGTGTCATCATTTCAACTTATGGTCCTTGCTGTCAAATTGGCAACAGATATAAGGTCTTTTTGGATCTCTAAGAAACCTAGGGACCGCAGAAGGTTTACACTTCAGAATGCAAGAAGCTTAAGGCAGCTTCCATACCAGATATCAGTTCAGTACTAGCTATTTGCCAGATCATCAGGACCTGAAATCCATGGATGCCAATTCTCTCCAGAAGAGGAAGTATTGAATAGGTAAGTGCTTCCCTTTCAGTGAAATAGAGCTCATTTACACATCAACTCGGCAGTTGATGTCAATTGCCTTATCCCTCAAAGTGGCCCAAATCTGGAGAATGCACCTGAAAGGGGTGCGTTGGGGAAGCACATTTGAGTTTCCCAGAGCCACAACACTTTCACACAAAACAAACGCAAAAGTACATGCAAAGAAGAAACTCTCAGTCCTGAGGACCAAAGCAAAGGGTGAGGATGAACAACATCCTCAGTGTTTTCGAACTACGTTCCCTCATTTTAACAACAAAACGACAAACAACATGCAAATTGAAAGATAGGGAATCAGGACCACAGTTGTCATGCCTACTGACCTGGGAAGCAGAAAGAGCCAAAAAGGAAAAAGCAAAGAAATTAGGAAAAGTTCAATTTGCTTCATTAACTTCCACATGTCTCCTGGAAATATGCTCGTTTTCTCAGGGTCACAATGATGAAAACCAAAAGTATTTCACTGAGCAAACTTTCTCTAACTGAATATTTTACATAGACTGGTTTTGGAGATATGAAAAAGATTCATTTGATGTCATGTTTCACCAGAATCTGTAGAATATGCTGGCCATGCAATGTAAAAAAACAAAAAAAATACTTGCTTGTACCTTAGCGGACTACAAGATGGACTAGAGCTCTGCTCATCACAGCAGGTGTTATCCAATAGCAGAGAGACAAATGCAATGCCAAAAGGTCTCTGAGGATCGCAGTTCCCAGGCACCAAAGGGGAGATTCCTACCCATTGGAAAGGGAATATGTCAACCAATGTTCCACCACAGGAACGATACCTAGTGTGATCATATGCAAGCTCCGTTACTGTCCAAAGACGTCTCAAGTACTCAATGCAAGTGCTGTTTCACACACCTACAATGTACGAATCACAAACTGGATCCCACAAACCAAAGCACAGACTGCCGTGATTAACACCACATTGACACACACAAACACATGAAGAACAAATAAACACTCCAATCACAAAGACAGAAAGCCAGAGAAGGCATTTTGTCAACTTCCACTTCCACTCCCACATGGAGGCCCCCAGTTCTCAAGAGGGAATGGACTCAGAGGGGCTCACATCCGCTAAGGGGAGCAGCCCAGTTGGAGTAGACCTATTTCCCAGCCTGTGCAAGCTGGAGCCACTTACCCCCAAATGACATGAACTGTATACCGTTGCTCTGGACATGTCTCCAAGACAAGCAGCCTCGTGCTGTAGGGCAGCCACTGCATATCAGGGAGAATCCCTGCCAGTATCCTGGAGCCAAATGTACTCTGGCATGTGCTGGGAACTTTAAATGGGGATGCCCCTGATCGAGATCAACACACCATGGGCACAGACCTCCTGGCTGGCTCGCTATAATTGGTAACCAAAGGCCAGGATGTGTGCCCGATGCACAGTGAGGCCAAGCAACAGCAAAACATTGGACTTTGGAGCCGAGAAATATTTGTTGTTGAGACATTCAAGGAAATGGGTGGCTTATGCCGGGTAATCCCCAACCTTGAAAGCTTTTAGCAAAGCCCTCTTAGAGGTAAGGTGATGGAGGGGTGTGGCTGTTCGTTGAAAACTTCTCCCTGTCCGATCCTTTGTTCCTGAGGACAGGTCATAGTCAGGTCTCAATGTTCCTATCAATCTCCAGCCAACAAATGTCACTCTCTGGGTGACAAGAAAGGGCAAGGTCCCAAGGCACAAGGCTCACCCTCTGAGGTCCAGACCCACCTAAGAGAAAGGGGTCCCTGGGAGGGGTGGTGGTCCGCCTGCCATGGAGGGTTTGTCCAGGAGCTGGTCTGGGTCCTCCCACCAGTGCCCACGCCTCCCAGAGGAGGCAGCTCTGCCTTGGTGGCTCCCTCAGGGCCAGGTCCCAGACCCTTGCTAGCTGTCATCACTGAGGGAGCCGGGTGCACATGACCCAACAGGTCTTAATGCTCCTCAGGCCACCCAAACAGTGGCGGTCAGGTACCCCAGACTGTGAGCCATACCCTTAGGGTCACAGTGGCTGTGTGTGGTAGAGGTTCAACACTGCCTCAAGGCCTGGTCTGGGCCAGTGGGCATTCATGGCCTTGGCTCTGGAGCCCTGCAGGACACACCCCCAGCCTGTTCTCTGGGCCCCCCATCACACCAGCAGGCCCAAGGCCGTGTGAGCAGAAGAATGCTGGGGAGAAGGCTGGCACTTGCCTCTTACCTCACGCTCCAGGTCTGAACGGGCAGCACTGCACTGACTGCTGCCTAAAAAAGGGCCCCCACTAAAGATGGCTGACAGACAGTGGCTTGCTTGGGGCAGGGGCCCACTACACTGCCCACCAATGGCTGAGCAGGGTGGTCACAGTGGCATTAGTGGTCTCCTGGTAACCATTGCCTGGTAACGGGGCAGTGGGTCACAGTGCACAGCAAGGGCTGCCTGGGAAGGGTTGCATTCAGCTGACTATGGTACAATTCCCCCTTTTCGTTGGTCCTCTGCAACCCTGAGGAGAATATGTGGGTATGATTTGGATAGAGTGGTTAATCATAAACTCAGCAGCAGATCTCTGTTTTAGGGGACTTGCTTTCAACCTCCATTCCTGGTTCATCTTTTCCCAAGTCTTTCAGGGAATGGGGTGACGACCACTCTAGCTACATCCTGCTGCAGGAAAGCAAAGCCCTACAGTGCATTCTGAGTTGGAAGCAATGCCACGTTGCAAGTCTTGATCCAAGTCTTATATAAACTTGTATAAGGAATCCAGGAGAATAAGCCTGAAAAGCAGCGTGAGGGTGGCACTCTGGGGGAGACGTTCTGGCAGGTAATCCAGACACGCAGAAGCAGAAGGGAAGAAATTGTTGTAAGTTGTTAGGATGTTGAGGGGAAGAGCTTCCCTTAACGGGAGAACACAGATCAAAATCAGCATTATTGCAAAGCAAATCCATAAACGTTAGTAGCTTATGCATCTGTTTACTCAGTTTGTCAAAACTGCATTGGTAAGAGTCTTCTTGAAGTTGAAGCACTTTGGGAAAGCCTCAGCCTAACTATCTGTTAGACACTTAAAGAGGCAAGGTTAAAGATCGCATCACAAGGGGTTGCGAAGGAAGCTTAATCAAGTGGCTCTCATGTAACCGTCAGCATGGCTGACCGATTATCCCAAGGCATACCTGCATTTCAGAAACTTTGTACCCTTTCTAGAATATCGACAGGTTGACATGTATCCATCCTGTGAAATTGGAAAAGCTTCTCCCCCATTTCACAATGTTTTCTCTGTAATTTCCATACCAGATATACGACTGAAATAGTCCTCCTTGAGTTGCCTTAAGGGCCCCACAACTAATCCAAAGTTAACAAAATATTTCAAAACACCTGGTCCAATAAGCTCATCAGTCCTTTGAAGAGAATTCTTCTTTCTTCTCCAAAGTGAGAAGAGATCTTAAAAGCAAATAGAGATCCCTTAAAGGCACGACAGTTCACATACCATGTTATTGAAAGCAGCATTCCAAGTAAACGTGTTCTCTTGGCAGAGGGGAACCCAATCCAGCCTTGAAAAAAACGTATTTTTAATAACAGTATCCATTTCCCGAAGTGGAGATTCGTTTCAGCCCAATGATGCATCAAATGTTGGTTTTTGGCTCAACACATTTATCCCACCTTCCTACTCTATCCTGAAATGTGTTCCTTTTCATGAGTTTCTTAGCTTTAATTACATATTTCGATTACAATCCTCAAGTCCTTAACACCTTCACTTAGTGAAAACCAAGAAGCAAGCAATTGTCAGCTGGATGCCATACCAGCATTTCTGATTGCAAACGGATGCTTTTGAGACCTTCTGCTAAGTAGGCAAAGGTAGGGAATCTTAGATGTGCCCAGCATCCAATGTTCCAAGCCTCTATCCTCTTTGAAATGACCCGGAGAGTCAAGGAATGCTTGCCACTTAACTTGGTGAAGTTTCATGCTCCCCAAATCTAGAGAGGCCATTTAGAAAGACTTCAAGTGTCATCATTTCAACTTATGGTCCTTGCTGTCAAATTGGCAACAGATATAAGGTCTTTTTGGATCTCTAAGAAACCTAGGGACCGCAGAAGGTTTACACTTCAGAATGCAAGAAGCTTAAGGCAGCTTCCATACCAGATATCAGTTCAGTACTAGCTATTTGCCAGATCATCAGGACCTGAAATCCATGGATGCCAATTCTCTCCAGAGGAGGAAGTATTGAATAGGTAAGTGCTTCCCTTTCAGTGAAATAGAGCTCATTTACACATCAACTCGGCAGTTGATGTCAATTGCCTTATCCCTCAAAGTGGCCCAAATCTGGAGAATGCACCTGAAAGGGGTGCGTTGGGGAAGCACATTTGAGTTTCCCAGAGCCACAACACTTTCACACAAAACAAACGCAAAAGTACATGCAAAGAAGAAACTCTCAGTCCTGAGGACCAAAGCAAAGGGTGAGGATGAACAACATCCTCAGTGTTTTCGAACTACGTTCCCTCATTTTAACAACAAAACGACAAACAACATGCAAATTGAAAGATAGGGAATCAGGACCACAGTTGTCATGCCTACTGACCTGGGAAGCAGAAAGAGCCAAAAAGGAAAAAGCAAAGAAATTAGGAAAAGTTCAATTTGCTTCATTAACTTCCACATGTCTCCTGGAAATATGCTCGTTTTCTCAGGGTCACAATGATGAAAACCAAAAGTATTTCACTGAGCAAACTTTCTCTAACTGAATATTTTACATAGACTGGTTTTGGAGATATGAAAAAGATTCATTTGATGTCATGTTTCACCAGAATCTGTAGAATATGCTGGCCATGCAATGTAAAAAAACAAAAAAAATACTTGCTTGTACCTTAGCGGACTACAAGATGGACTAGAGCTCTGCTCATCACAGCAGGTGTTATCCAATAGCAGAGAGACAAATGCAATGCCAAAAGGTCTCTGAGGATCGCAGTTCCCAGGCACCAAAGGGGAGATTCCTACCCATTGGAAAGGGAATATGTCAACCAATGTTCCACCACAGGAACGATACCTAGTGTGATCATATGCAAGCTCCGTTACTGTCCAAAGACGTCTCAAGTACTCAATGCAAGTGCTGTTTCACACACCTACAATGTACGAATCACAAACTGGATCCCACAAACCAAAGCACAGACTGCCGTGATTAACACCACATTGACACACACAAACACATGAAGAACAAATAAACACTCCAATCACAAAGACAGAAAGCCAGAGAAGGCATTTTGTCAACTTCCACTTCCACTCCCACATGGAGGCCCCCAGTTCTCAAGAGGGAATGGACTCAGAGGGGCTCACATCCGCTAAGGGGAGCAGCCCAGTTGGAGTAGACCTATTTCCCAGCCTGTGCAAGCTGGAGCCACTTACCCCCAAATGACATGAACTGTATACCGTTGCTCTGGACATGTCTCCAAGACAAGCAGCCTCGTGCTGTAGGGCAGCCACTGCATATCAGGGAGAATCCCTGCCAGTATCCTGGAGCCAAATGTACTCTGGCATGTGCTGGGAACTTTAAATGGGGATGCCCCTGATCGAGATCAACACACCATGGGCACAGACCTCCTGGCTGGCTCGCTATAATTGGTAACCAAAGGCCAGGATGTGTGCCCGATGCACAGTGAGGCCAAGCAACAGCAAAACATTGGACTTTGGAGCCGAGAAATATTTGTTGTTGAGACATTCAAGGAAATGGGTGGCTTATGCCGGGTAATCCCCAACCTTGAAAGCTTTTAGCAAAGCCCTCTTAGAGGTAAGGTGATGGAGGGGTGTGGCTGTTCGTTGAAAACTTCTCCCTGTCCGATCCTTTGTTCCTGAGGACAGGTCATAGTCAGGTCTCAATGTTCCTATCAATCTCCAGCCAACAAATGTCACTCTCTGGGTGACAAGAAAGGGCAAGGTCCCAAGGCACAAGGCTCACCCTCTGAGGTCCAGACCCACCTAAGAGAAAGGGGTCCCTGGGAGGGGTGGTGGTCCGCCTGCCATGGAGGGTTTGTCCAGGAGCTGGTCTGGGTCCTCCCACCAGTGCCCACGCCTCCCAGAGGAGGCAGCTCTGCCTTGGTGGCTCCCTCAGGGCCAGGTCCCAGACCCTTGCTAGCTGTCATCACTGAGGGAGCCGGGTGCACATGACCCAACAGGTCTTAATGCTCCTCAGGCCACCCAAACAGTGGCGGTCAGGTACCCCAGACTGTGAGCCATACCCTTAGGGTCACAGTGGCTGTGTGTGGTAGAGGTTCAACACTGCCTCAAGGCCTGGTCTGGGCCAGTGGGCATTCATGGCCTTGGCTCTGGAGCCCTGCAGGACACACCCCCAGCCTGTTCTCTGGGCCCCCCATCACACCAGCAGGCCCAAGGCCGTGTGAGCAGAAGAATGCTGGGGAGAAGGCTGGCACTTGCCTCTTACCTCACGCTCCAGGTCTGAACGGGCAGCACTGCACTGACTGCTGCCTAAAAAAGGGCCCCCACTAAAGATGGCTGACAGACAGTGGCTTGCTTGGGGCAGGGGCCCACTACACTGCCCACCAATGGCTGAGCAGGGTGGTCACAGTGGCATTAGTGGTCTCCTGGTAACCATTGCCTGGTAACGGGGCAGTGGGTCACAGTGCACAGCAAGGGCTGCCTGGGAAGGGTTGCATTCAGCTGACTATGGTACAATTCCCCCTTTTCGTTGGTCCTCTGCAACCCTGAGGAGAATATGTGGGTATGATTTGGATAGAGTGGTTAATCATAAACTCAGCAGCAGATCTCTGTTTTAGGGGACTTGCTTTCAACCTCCATTCCTGGTTCATCTTTTCCCAAGTCTTTCAGGGAATGGGGTGACGACCACTCTAGCTACATCCTGCTGCAGGAAAGCAAAGCCCTACAGTGCATTCTGAGTTGGAAGCAATGCCACGTTGCAAGTCTTGATCCAAGTCTTATATAAACTTGTATAAGGAATCCAGGAGAATAAGCCTGAAAAGCAGCGTGAGGGTGGCACTCTGGGGGAGACGTTCTGGCAGGTAATCCAGACACGCAGAAGCAGAAGGGAAGAAATTGTTGTAAGTTGTTAGGATGTTGAGGGGAAGAGCTTCCCTTAACGGGAGAACACAGATCAAAATCAGCATTATTGCAAAGCAAATCCATAAACGTTAGTAGCTTATGCATCTGTTTACTCAGTTTGTCAAAACTGCATTGGTAAGAGTCTTCTTGAAGTTGAAGCACTTTGGGAAAGCCTCAGCCTAACTATCTGTTAGACACTTAAAGAGGCAAGGTTAAAGATCGCATCACAAGGGGTTGCGAAGGAAGCTTAATCAAGTGGCTCTCATGTAACCGTCAGCATGGCTGACCGATTATCCCAAGGCATACCTGCATTTCAGAAACTTTGTACCCTTTCTAGAATATCGACAGGTTGACATGTATCCATCCTGTGAAATTGGAAAAGCTTCTCCCCCATTTCACAATGTTTTCTCTGTAATTTCCATACCAGATATACGACTGAAATAGTCCTCCTTGAGTTGCCTTAAGGGCCCCACAACTAATCCAAAGTTAACAAAATATTTCAAAACACCTGGTCCAATAAGCTCATCAGTCCTTTGAAGAGAATTCTTCTTTCTTCTCCAAAGTGAGAAGAGATCTTAAAAGCAAATAGAGATCCCTTAAAGGCACGACAGTTCACATACCATGTTATTGAAAGCAGCATTCCAAGTAAACGTGTTCTCTTGGCAGAGGGGAACCCAATCCAGCCTTGAAAAAAACGTATTTTTAATAACAGTATCCATTTCCCGAAGTGGAGATTCGTTTCAGCCCAATGATGCATCAAATGTTGGTTTTTGGCTCAACACATTTATCCCACCTTCCTACTCTATCCTGAAATGTGTTCCTTTTCATGAGTTTCTTAGCTTTAATTACATATTTCGATTACAATCCTCAAGTCCTTAACACCTTCACTTAGTGAAAACCAAGAAGCAAGCAATTGTCAGCTGGATGCCATACCAGCATTTCTGATTGCAAACGGATGCTTTTGAGACCTTCTGCTAAGTAGGCAAAGGTAGGGAATCTTAGATGTGCCCAGCATCCAATGTTCCAAGCCTCTATCCTCTTTGAAATGACCCGGAGAGTCAAGGAATGCTTGCCACTTAACTTGGTGAAGTTTCATGCTCCCCAAATCTAGAGAGGCCATTTAGAAAGACTTCAAGTGTCATCATTTCAACTTATGGTCCTTGCTGTCAAATTGGCAACAGATATAAGGTCTTTTTGGATCTCTAAGAAACCTAGGGACCGCAGAAGGTTTACACTTCAGAATGCAAGAAGCTTAAGGCAGCTTCCATACCAGATATCAGTTCAGTACTAGCTATTTGCCAGATCATCAGGACCTGAAATCCATGGATGCCAATTCTCTCCAGAGGAGGAAGTATTGAATAGGTAAGTGCTTCCCTTTCAGTGAAATAGAGCTCATTTACACATCAACTCGGCAGTTGATGTCAATTGCCTTATCCCTCAAAGTGGCCCAAATCTGGAGAATGCACCTGAAAGGGGTGCGTTGGGGAAGCACATTTGAGTTTCCCAGAGCCACAACACTTTCACACAAAACAAACGCAAAAGTACATGCAAAGAAGAAACTCTCAGTCCTGAGGACCAAAGCAAAGGGTGAGGATGAACAACATCCTCAGTGTTTTCGAACTACGTTCCCTCATTTTAACAACAAAACGACAAACAACATGCAAATTGAAAGATAGGGAATCAGGACCACAGTTGTCATGCCTACTGACCTGGGAAGCAGAAAGAGCCAAAAAGGAAAAAGCAAAGAAATTAGGAAAAGTTCAATTTGCTTCATTAACTTCCACATGTCTCCTGGAAATATGCTCGTTTTCTCAGGGTCACAATGATGAAAACCAAAAGTATTTACACTGAGCAAACTTTCTCTAACTGAATATTTTACATAGACTGGTTTTGGAGATATGAAAAAGATTCATTTGATGTCATGTTTCACCAGAATCTGTAGAATATGCTGGCCATGCAATGTAAAAAAACAAAAAAAATACTTGCTTGTACCTTAGCGGACTACAAGATGGACTAGAGCTCTGCGGATCACAGCAGGTGTTATCCAATAGCAGAGAGACAAATGCAATGCCAAAAGGTCTCTGAGGATCGCAGTTCCCAGGCACCAAAGGGCAGATTCCTACCCATTGGAAAGGGAATATGTCAACCAATGTTCCACCACAGCTGAAACACAACGCAGGAGGGAACGATACCTAGTGTGATCATATGCAAGCTCCGTTACTGACCAAAGACGTCTCAAGTACTCAATGCAAGTGCTGTTTCACACACCTACAATGTACGAATCACAAACAGGATCCCACAAACCAAAGCACAGACTGCCGTGATTAACACCACATTGACACACACAAACACATGAAGAACAAATAAACACTCCAATCACAAAGACAGAAAGCCAGAGAAGGCATTTTGTCAACTTCCACTTCCACTCCCACATGGAGGCCCCCAGTTCTCAAGAGGGAATGGACTCAGAGGGGCTCACATCCGCTAAGGGGAGCAGCCCAGTTGGAGTAGACCTATTTCCCAGCCTGTGCAAGCTGGAGCCACTTACCCCCAAATGACATGAACTGTATACCGTTGCTCTGGACATGTCTCCAAGACAAGCAGCCTCGTGCTGTAGGGCAGCCACTGCATATCAGGGAGAATCCCTGCCAGTATCCTGGAGCCAAATGTACTCTGGCATGTGCTGGGAACTTTAAATGGGGATGCCCCTGATCGAGATCAACACACCATGGGCACAGACCTCCTGGCTGGCTCGCTATAATTGGTAACCAAAGGCCAGGATGTGTGCCCGATGCACAGTGAGGCCAAGCAACAGCAAAACATTGGACTTTGGAGCCGAGAAATATTTGTTGTTGAGACATTCAAGGAAATGGGTGGCTTATGCCGGGTAATCCCCAACCTTGAAAGCTTTTAGCAAAGCCCTCTTAGAGGTAAGGTGATGGAGGGGTGTGGCTGTTCGTTGAAAACTTCTCCCTGTCCGATCCTTTGTTCCTGAGGACAGGTCATAGTCAGGTCTCAATGTTCCTATCAATCTCCAGCCAACAAATGTCACTCTCTGGGTGACAAGAAAGGGCAAGGTCCCAAGGCACAAGGCTCACCCTCTGAGGTCCAGACCCACCTAAGAGAAAGGGGTCCCTGGGAGGGGTGGTGGTCCGCCTGCCATGGAGGGTTTGTCCAGGAGCTGGTCTGGGTCCTCCCACCAGTGCCCACGCCTCCCAGAGGAGGCAGCTCTGCCTTGGTGGCTCCCTCAGGGCCAGGTCCCAGACCCTTGCTAGCTGTCATCACTGAGGGAGCCGGGTGCACATGACCCAACAGGTCTTAATGCTCCTCAGGCCACCCAAACAGTGGCGGTCAGGTACCCCAGACTGTGAGCCATACCCTTAGGGTCACAGTGGCTGTGTGTGGTAGAGGTTCAACACTGCCTCAAGGCCTGGTCTGGGCCAGTGGGCATTCATGGCCTTGGCTCTGGAGCCCTGCAGGACACACCCCCAGCCTGTTCTCTGGGCCCCCCATCACACCAGCAGGCCCAAGGCCGTGTGAGCAGAAGAATGCTGGGGAGAAGGCTGGCACTTGCCTCTTACCTCACGCTCCAGGTCTGAACGGGCAGCACTGCACTGACTGCTGCCTAAAAAAGGGCCCCCACTAAAGATGGCTGACAGACAGTGGCTTGCTTGGGGCAGGGGCCCACTACACTGCCCACCAATGGCTGAGCAGGGTGGTCACAGTGGCATTAGTGGTCTCCTGGTAACCATTGCCTGGTAACGGGGCAGTGGGTCACAGTGCACAGCAAGGGCTGCCTGGGAAGGGTTGCATTCAGCTGACTATGGTACAATTCCCCCTTTTCGTTGGTCCTCTGCAACCCTGAGGAGAATATGTGGGTATGATTTGGATAGAGTGGTTAATCATAAACTCAGCAGCAGATCTCTGTTTTAGGGGACTTGCTTTCAACCTCCATTCCTGGTTCATCTTTTCCCAAGTCTTTCAGGGAATGGGGTGACGACCACTCTAGCTACATCCTGCTGCAGGAAAGCAAAGCCCTACAGTGCATTCTGAGTTGGAAGCAATGCCACGTTGCAAGTCTTGATCCAAGTCTTATATAAACTTGTATAAGGAATCCAGGAGAATAAGCCTGAAAAGCAGCGTGAGGGTGGCACTCTGGGGGAGACGTTCTGGCAGGTAATCCAGACACGCAGAAGCAGAAGGGAAGAAATTGTTGTAAGTTGTTAGGATGTTGAGGGGAAGAGCTTCCCTTAACGGGAGAACACAGATCAAAATCAGCATTATTGCAAAGCAAATCCATAAACGTTAGTAGCTTATGCATCTGTTTACTCAGTTTGTCAAAACTGCATTGGTAAGAGTCTTCTTGAAGTTGAAGCACTTTGGGAAAGCCTCAGCCTAACTATCTGTTAGACACTTAAAGAGGCAAGGTTAAAGATCGCATCACAAGGGGTTGCGAAGGAAGCTTAATCAAGTGGCTCTCATGTAACCGTCAGCATGGCTGACCGATTATCCCAAGGCATACCTGCATTTCAGAAACTTTGTACCCTTTCTAGAATATCGACAGGTTGACATGTATCCATCCTGTGAAATTGGAAAAGCTTCTCCCCCATTTCACAATGTTTTCTCTGTAATTTCCATACCAGATATACGACTGAAATAGTCCTCCTTGAGTTGCCTTAAGGGCCCCACAACTAATCCAAAGTTAACAAAATATTTCAAAACACCTGGTCCAATAAGCTCATCAGTCCTTTGAAGAGAATTCTTCTTTCTTCTCCAAAGTGAGAAGAGATCTTAAAAGCAAATAGAGATCCCTTAAAGGCACGACAGTTCACATACCATGTTATTGAAAGCAGCATTCCAAGTAAACGTGTTCTCTTGGCAGAGGGGAACCCAATCCAGCCTTGAAAAAAACGTATTTTTAATAACAGTATCCATTTCCCGAAGTGGAGATTCGTTTCAGCCCAATGATGCATCAAATGTTGGTTTTTGGCTCAACACATTGATCCCACCTTCCTACTCTATCCTGAAATGTGTTCCTTTTCATGAGTTTCTTAGCTTTAATTACATATTTCGATTACAATCCTCAAGTCCTTAACACCTTCACTTAGTGAAAACCAAGAAGCAAGCAATTGTCAGCTGGATGCCATACCAGCATTTCTGATTGCAAACGGATGCTTTTGAGACCTTCTGCTAAGTAGGCAAAGGTAGGGAATCTTAGATGTGCCCAGCATCCAATGTTCCAAGCCTCTATCCTCTTTGAAATGACCCGGAGAGTCAAGGAATGCTTGCCACTTAACTTGGTGAAGTTTCATGCTCCCCAAATCTAGAGAGGCCATTTAGAAAGACTTCAAGTGTCATCATTTCAACTTATGGTCCTTGCTGTCAAATTGGCAACAGATATAAGGTCTTTTTGGATCTCTAAGAAACCTAGGGACCGCAGAAGGTTTACACTTCAGAATGCAAGAAGCTTAAGGCAGCTTCCATACCAGATATCAGTTCAGTACTAGCTATTTGCCAGATCATCAGGACCTGAAATCCATGGATGCCAATTCTCTCCAGAGGAGGAAGTATTGAATAGGTAAGTGCTTCCCTTTCAGTGAAATAGAGCTCATTTACACATCAACTCGGCAGTTGATGTCAATTGCCTTATCCCTCAAAGTGGCCCAAATCTGGAGAATGCACCTGAAAGGGGTGCGTTGGGGAAGCACATTTGAGTTTCCCAGAGCCACAACACTTTCACACAAAACAAACGCAAAAGTACATGCAAAGAAGAAACTCTCAGTCCTGAGGACCAAAGCAAAGGGTGAGGATGAACAACATCCTCAGTGTTTTCGAACTACGTTCCCTCATTTTAACAACAAAACGACAAACAACATGCAAATTGAAAGATAGGGAATCAGGACCACAGTTGTCATGCCTACTGACCTGGGAAGCAGAAAGAGCCAAAAAGGAAAAAGCAAAGAAATTAGGAAAAGTTCAATTTGCTTCATTAACTTCCACATGTCTCCTGGAAATATGCTCGTTTTCTCAGGGTCACAATGATGAAAACCAAAAGTATTTACACTGAGCAAACTTTCTCTAACTGAATATTTTACATAGACTGGTTTTGGAGATATGAAAAAGATTCATTTGATGTCATGTTTCACCAGAATCTGTAGAATATGCTGGCCATGCAATGTAAAAAAACAAAAAAAATACTTGCTTGTACCTTAGCGGACTACAAGATGGACTAGAGCTCTGCGGATCACAGCAGGTGTTATCCAATAGCAGAGAGACAAATGCAATGCCAAAAGGTCTCTGAGGATCGCAGTTCCCAGGCACCAAAGGGCAGATTCCTACCCATTGGAAAGGGAATATGTCAACCAATGTTCCACCACAGCTGAAACACAACGCAGGAGGGAACGATACCTAGTGTGATCATATGCAAGCTCCGTTACTGACCAAAGACGTCTCAAGTACTCAATGCAAGTGCTGTTTCACACACCTACAATGTACGAATCACAAACAGGATCCCACAAACCAAAGCACAGACTGCCGTGATTAACACCACATTGACACACACAAACACATGAAGAACAAATAAACACTCCAATCACAAAGACAGAAAGCCAGAGAAGGCATTTTGTCAACTTCCACTTCCACTCCCACATGGAGGCCCCCAGTTCTCAAGAGGGAATGGACTCAGAGGGGCTCCCATCCGCTAAGGGGAGCAGCCCAGTTGGAGTAGACCTATTTCCCAGCCTGTGCAAGCTGGAGCGACTTACCCCCAAATGACATGAACTGTATACCGTTGCTCTGGACATGTCTCCAAGACAAGCAGCCTCGTGCTGTAGGGCAGCCACTGCATATCAGGGAGAATCCCTGCCAGTATCCTAGGGCCAAATGTACTCTGGTATGTGCTGGGAACTATAAGTGGCGACGCCCCTGATCGAGATCAACACACCATGGGCACAGACCTCCTGGCTGGCTCGCTATAATTGGTAACCAAAGTCCAGGATGTGTGGGCGACGCACAGTGAGGCCAAACAACAGCAAAACATTGGACTTTGGAGCCGAGAAATATTTGTTGTTGAGACATTCAAGGAAATGGGTGGCTTATGCTGGGTAATCCCCAACCTTGAAAGCTTTTAGCAAAGCCCTCTTAGAGGTAAGGTGATGGAGGGGTGTGGCTTTTCGTTGAAAACTTCTCCCTGTCCAATCCATTGTTCTTGAGGACAGGTCATAGTCAGGTCTCAATGTTCCTATCAATCTCCAGCAAACAAATGTCACTCTCTGGGTGACAAGAAAGGGCAAGGTCCCAAGGCACAAGGCTCACCCTCTGAGGTCCAGACCCACCTAAGAGAAAGGGGTCCCTGGGAGGGGTGGTGGTCCTCCTGCCATGGAGGGTTTGTCCAGGAGCTGGTCTGGGTCCTCCCACCAGTGCCCACGCCTCACAGAGGAGGCAGCTCTGCCTTGGTGGCTCCCTCAGGGCCAGGTCCCAGACCCTTGCTAGCTCTCATCACTGAGGGAGCCGGGTGCACATGACCCAACAGGTCTTAATGCTCCTCAGGCCACCCAAACAGTGGCAGTCAGGTACCCCAGACTGTGAGCCATACCCTTAGGGTCACAGTGGTGGTGTGTGGTAGAGGTTCAACACTGCCTCAAGGCCTGGTCTGGGCCAATGGTCATTCATGGCCTTGGCTCTGGAGCCCTGCAGGACACACCCCCAGCCTGTTCTCTGGGCCCCCCATCACACCAGCTGGCCCAAGGCCGTGTGAGCAGAAGAATGCTGGGGAGAAGGCTGGCACTTGCCTCTTACCTCATGCTCCAGGTCTGAAGGCGCAGCACTCCACTGACTGCTGCCTAACAAAGGGCCCCCACTAAAGATGGCTGACAGACAGTGGCTTGCTTGGGGCAGGGGCCCACTACACTGCCCACCAATGGCTGAGCAGGGTGGTCACAGTGGCATTAGTGGTCTCCTGGTAACCATTGCCTGGTAACGGGGCAGTGGGTCACAGTGCACAGCAAGGGCTGCCTGGGAAGGGCTGCATTCAGCTGGCTATGGTACAATTCCCCCTTTTCTTTGGTCCTCTGCAACCCTGAGGAGTATATTTGGGTATGATTTGGATAGAGTGGTTAATCCTAAACTCAGCAGCGGATCTCTGTTTTAGGGGACTTGCTTTCAACCTAGATTCCTGGTTCACCTTTTCCCAAGTCTTTCAAGGAATGGGGTGACCACCACTCTAGCTACGTCCTGCTGCACGAAAGCAAAGCCCTACAGTGCATTCTGAGTTGGAAGCAATGCCACGTTGCAAGTCTTGATCCAAGTCTTATATAAACTTGTATAAGGAATCCAGGAGAATAAGCCTGAAAAGCAGCGTGAGGGTGGCACTCTGGGGGAGACGTTCTGGCAGGGAATCCAGACACGCAGAAGCAGAAGGGAAGAAATTGTTGTAAGTTGTTAGGAAGTTGAGGGGAAGAGCTTCCCTTAACGGGAGAACACAGATCAAAATCAGCATTATTGCAAAGCAAATCCATAAACGTTAGTAGCATATGCATCTGTTTACTCAGTTTGTCAAAACTGCATTGGTAAGAGTCTTCTTGAAGTTGAAGCACTTTGGGAAAGCCTCAGCCTAACTATCTGTTAGACACTTAAAGAGGCAAGGTTAAAGATCGCATGACAAGGGGTTGAGAAGGAAGCTTAATCAAGTGGCTCTCATGTAACCGTCAGCATGGCTGACCGATTATCCCAAGGCATACCTGCATTTCAGAAACTTTGTACCCTTCCTAGAATATCGCCAGGTGTGCCATGTATCCATCCTGTGTAATTGGAGAAGCTTCTCCCCCATTTCACAATGTTTTCTCTGTAATTTCCATACCAGATATACGACTGAAATAGTCCTCCTTGAGTTGCCTTAAGGGCCCCGCAACTAATCCAAAGTTAAACTATTTCAAAACACCTGGTCCAATAAGCTCATCAGTCCTTTGAAGAGAATTCTTCTTTCTTCTCCAAAGTGAGAAGAGATCTTAAAAGCAAATCGAGATCCCTTAAAGGCAGGACAGTTCACATACCATGTTATTGAAAGCAGCATTCCAAGTAAACGTGTACTCTTGGCAGAGGGGAACCCAATCAAGCCTTGAAAAAAACGTATTTTTAATAACAGTATCCATTTCCCGAAGTGGAGTTTCGTTTCAGCCCAATGATGCATCAAATGTTGGTTTTTGGCTCAACACATTTATCCCACCTTCCTACTCTATCCTGAAATGTGTTCCTTTTCATGAGTTTCTTAGCTTTAATTACATATTTCGATTACAATCCTCAAGTCCTTAACACCTTCACTTAGTGAAAACCAAGAAGCAAGCAATTGTCAGCTGGATGCCATACCAGCATTTCTGATTGCAAACGGATGCTTCTGAGACCTTCTGCTAAGTAGGCAAAGGTAGGGAATCTTAGATGTGCTCAGCATCCAATGTCCCAATCCTCTATCCACTTTGAAATGACCCGGAGAGTCAAGGAATGCTTGCCACTTACCTTGGTGAAGTTTCATGCTCCCCAAATCTAGAGAGGCCATTTAGAAAGACTTCAAGTGTCATCATTTCAACTTATGGTCCTTGCTGTCAAATTGGCAACAGATATAAGGTCTTTTTGGATCTCTAAGAAACCTAGGGACCGCAGAAGGTTTATACTTCAGAATGCAAGAAGCTTAAGGCAGCTTCCATACCAGATATCAGTTCAGTACTAGCTATTTGCCAGATCATCAGGACCTGAAATCCATGGAGGCCAATTCTCTCAAGAGGAGGAAGTATTGAATAGGTAAGTGCTTCCCTTTCAGTGAAATAGAGCTCATTTACACATCAACTCGGCAGTTGATGTCAATTGCCTTATCCCTAAAAGTGGCCAAAATCTGGAGAATGCACCTGAAAGGGGTGCGTTGGGGAAGCACATTTGAGTTTCCCAGAGCCACAACACTTTCACACAAAACAAACGCAAAAGTACATGCAAAAAAGAAACTCTCAGTCCTGAGGACCAAAGCAAAGGGTGAGGATGAGCAACATCCTCAGTGTTTTTATAGTATGTTCCCTCATTTTAACAACAAAACGACAAACAACATGCAAATTGAAAGATAGGGAATCAGGACCACTGTTGTCATGCCTACTGACCTGGGAAGCAGAAAGAGCCAAAAAGGAAAAAGCAAAGAAATTAGGAAAAGTTCAATTTGCTTCATTAACTTCCACATGTCTCCTGGAAATATGCTCGTTTTCTCAGGGTCACAATGATGAAAACCAAAAGGATTTCACTGAGCAAACTTTCTCTAACTGAATATTTTACATAGACTGATTTGGAGATATGAAAATGATTCATTTGATGCCATGTTTCACCAGAATCTGTAGAATATGCTGGCCATGCAATGTAAAAAAGAAAAAAATACTTGCTTTTCCCTTAGCGGACTACAAGCTGGACTAGAGCTCTGCTGATCACAGCAGGTGTTATCCAATAGCAGAGAGACAAATGCAATGCCAAAAGGTCTCTCAGGATCGCAGTTCCCAGGCACCAAAGGGCAGATTCCTACCCATTGGAAAGGGTATATGTCAACCAATGTTCCACCACAGCTGAAACACAACGCAGGAGGGAACGATACCTAGTGTGATCATATGCAAGCTCCGTTACTGTCCAAAGACGTCTCAAGTACTCAATGCAAGTGCTGTTTCACACACCTACAATGTACGAATCACAAACAGGATCCCACAAACCAAAGCCCAGACTGCCGTGATTAACACCACATTGACACACACAAACACATGAAGAACAAATAAACACTCCAATCACAAAGACAGAAAGCCAGAGAAGGCATTTTGTCAACTTCCACTTCCACTCCCACATGGAGGCCCCCAGTTCTCAAGAGGGAATGGACTCAGAGGGGCTCACATCCGCTAAGGGGAGCAGCCCAGTTGGAGTAGACCTATTTCCCAGCCTGTGCAAGCTGGAGCGACTTACCCCCAAATGACATGAAGTGTATACCATTGCTCTGGACATGTCTCCAAGACAAGCAGCCTCGTGCTGTAGGGCAGCCACTGCATATCAGGGAGAATCCCTGCCAGTATCCTGGAGCCAAATGTACTCTGGCATTTGCTGGGAACTATAAATGGCGACGCCCCTAATCGAGATCAACACACCATGGGCACACACCTCCTGGCTGGCTCGCTATAATTGGTAACCAAAGGCCAGGATGTGTGCGCGACGCACAGTGAGGCCAAACAACAGCAAAACATTGGACTTTGGAGCCGAGAAATATTTGTTGTTGAGACATTCAAGGAAATGGGTGGCTTATGCTGGGTAATCCCCAACCTTGAAAGCTTTTAGCAAAGCCCTCTTAGAGGTAAGGTGATGGAGGGGTGTGGCTTTTCGTTGAAAACTTCCCCTGTCCAATCCATTGTTCTTGAGGACAGGTCATAGTCAGGTCTCAATGTTCCTATCAATCTCCAGCAAACAAATGTCACTCTCTGGGTGACAAGAAAGGGCAAGTTCCCAAGGCACGAGACACACCCTCTGAGGTCCAGACCCACCTAAGAGAAAGGGGTCCCTGGGAGGGGTGGTGGTCCGCCTGCCATGGAGGGTTTGTCCAGGAGCTGGTCTGGGTCCTCCCACCAGTGCCCACGCCTCACAGAGGAGGCAGCTCTGCCTTGGTGGCTCCCTCAGGGCCAGGTCCCAGACCCTTGCTAGCTCTCATCACTGAGGGAGCCGGGTGCACATGACCCAACAGGTCTTAATGCTCCTCAGGCCACCCAAACAGTGGTGGTCAGGTACCCCAGACTGTGAGCCATACCCTTAGGGTCACAGTGGTGGTGTGTGGTAGAGGTTCAGCACTGCCTCAAGGCCTGGTCTGGGCCAATGGTCATTCATGGCCTTGGCACTGGAGCCCTGCAGGACACACCCCCAGCCTTTTCTCTGGGCCCCCCATCACACCAGCTGGCCCAAGGCCGTGTGAGCAGAAGAATGCTGGGGAGAAGGCTGGCACTTGCCTCTTACCTCATGCTCCAGGTCTGAAGGGGCAGCACTCCACTGACTGCTGCCTAACAAAGGGCCCCCACTAAAGATGGCTGACAGACAGTGGCTTGCTTGGGGCAGGGGCCCACTACACTGCCCACCAATGGCTGAGCAGGGTGGTCACAGTGGCATTAGTGGTCTCCTGGTAACCATTGCCTGGTAACGGGGCAGTGGCTCACAGTGCACAGCAAGGGCTGCCTGGGAAGGGCTGCATTCAGCTGGCTATGGTACAATTCCCCCTTTTCTTTGGTCCTCTGCAACCCTGAGGAGAATATGTGGGTATGATTTGGATAGAGTGGTTAATCATAAACTCAGCAGCGGATCTCTGTTTTAGGGGACTTGCTTTCAACCTAGATTCCTGGTTCACCTTTTCCCAAGTCTTTCAAGGAATGGGGTGACGACCACTCTAGCTACGTCCTGCTGGAGGAAAGCAAAGCCCTACAGTGCATTCTGAGTTGGAAGCAATGCCACGTTGCAAGTCTTGATCCAAGTCTTATATAAACTTGTATAAGGAATCCAGGAGAATAAGCCTGAAAAGCAGCGTGAGGGTGGCACTCTGGGGCAGACGTTCTGGCAGGCAATCCAGACACGCAGAAGCAGAAGGGAAGAAATTGTTGTAAGTTGTTAGGAAGTTGAGGGGAAGAGCTTCCCGTAACGGGAGAACACAGATCAAAATCAGCATTATTGCGAAGCAAATCCACAAACGTTAGTAGCATATGCATCTGTTTACTCAGTTTGTCAAAACTGCATTGGTAA
Organism: Hippopotamus amphibius kiboko; assembly: GCF_030028045.1. NCBI lineage: Eukaryota > Metazoa > Chordata > Mammalia > Artiodactyla > Hippopotamidae > Hippopotamus > Hippopotamus amphibius. The sequence continues at coordinate 46,926,574 of NC_080195.1, forward strand.
GAGTCTTCTTGAAGTTGAAGCACTTTGGGAAAGCCTCAGCCTAACTATCTGTTAGACACTTAAAGAGGCAAGGTTAAAGATCGGATGACAAGGGGTTGCGAAGGAAGCTTAATCAAGTGGCTCTCATGTAACCGTCAGCATGGCTGACCGATTATCCCAAGGCATACCTGCATTTCAGAAACTTTGTACCCTTCCTAGAATATCGCCAGGTGTGCCATGTATCCATCCTGTGTAATTGGAGAAGCTTCTCCCCCATTTCACAATGTTTTCTCTGTAATTTCCATACCAGATATACGACTGAAATAGTCCTCCTTGAGTTGCCTTAAGGGCCCCGCAACTAATCCAAAGTTAACAAACTATTTCAAAACACCTGGTCCAATAAGCTCATCAGTCCTTTGAAGAGAATTCTTCCTTCTTCTCCAAAGTGAGAAGAGATCTTAAAAGCAAATCGAGATCCCTTAAAGGCAGGACAGTTCACATACCATGTTATTGAAAGCAGCATTCCAAGTAAACGTGTACTCTTGGCAGAGGGGAACCCAATCCAGCCTTGAAAAAAAACGTATTTTTAATAACAGTATCCATTTCCCGAAGTGGAGTTTCGTTTCAGCCCAATGATGCATCAAATGTTGGTTTTTGGCTCAACACATTTATCCCACCTTCCTACTCTATCCTGAAATGTGTTCCTTTTCATGAGTTTCTTAGCTTTAATTACATATTTCGATTACAATCCTCAAGTCCTTAACACCTTCACTTAGTGAAAACCAAGAAGCAAGCAATTGTCAGCTGGATGCCATACCAGCATTTCTGATTGCAAACGGATGCTTCTGAGACCTTCTGCTAAGTAGGCAAAGGTAGGGAATCCTAGATGTGCCCAGCATCCAATGTCCCAATCCTCTATCCACTTTGAAATGACCCGGAGAGTCAAGGAATGCTTGCCACTTACCTTGGTGAAGTTTCATGCTACCCAAATCTAGAGAGGCCATTTAGAAAGACTTCAAGTGTCATCATTTCAACTTATGGTCCTTGCTGTCAAATTGGCAACAGATATAAGGTCTTTTTGGATCTCTAAGAAACCTAGGGACCGCAGAAGGTTTATACTTCAGAATGCAAGAAGCTTAAGGCAGCTTCCATACCAGATATCAGTTCAGTACTAGCTATTTGCCAGATCATCAGGACCTGAAATCCATGGAGGCCAATTCTCTCAAGAGGAGGAAGTATTGAATAGGTAAGTGCTTCCCTTTCAGTGAAATAGAGCTCATTTACACATGAACTCGGCAGTTGATGTCAATTGCCTTATCCCTAAAAGTGGCCCAAATCTGGAGAATGCACCTGAAAGGGGTGCGTTGGGGAAGCACATTTGAGTTTCCCAGAGCCACAACACTTTCACACAAAACAAACGCAAAAGTACATGCAAAAAAGAAACTCTCAGTCCTGACGACCAAAGCAAAGGGTGAGGATGAACAACATCCTCAGTGTTTTTATAGTATGTTCCCTCATTTTAACAACAAAACGACAAACAACATGCAAATTGAAAGATAGGGAATCAGGACCACTGTTGTCATGCCTACTGACCTGGGAAGCAGAAAGAGCCAAAAAGGAAAAAGCAAAGAAATTAGGAAAAGTTCAATTTGCTTCATTAACTTCCACATGTCTCCTGGAAATATGCTCGTTTTCTCAGGGTCACAATGATGAAAACCAAAAGTATTTACACTGAGCAAACTTTCTCTAACTGAATATTTTACATAGACTGGTTTTGGAGATATGAAAATGATTCATTTGATGCCATGTTTCACCAGAATCTGTAGAATATGCTGGCCATGCAATGTAAAAAAGAAAAAAATACTTGCTTTTCCCTTAGCGGACTACAAGCTGGACTAGAGCTCTGCTGATCACAGCAGGTGTTATCCAATAGCAGAGAGACAAATGCAATGCCAAAAGGTCTCTCAGGATCGCAGTTCCCAGGCACCAAAGGGCAGATTCCTACCCATTGGAAAGGGAATATGTCAACCAATGTTCCACCACAGCTGAAACACAACGCAGGAGGGAACGATACCTAGTGTGATCATATGCAAGCTCCGTTACTGACCAAAGACGTCTCAAGTACTCAATGCAAGTGCTGTTTCACACACCTACAATGTACGAATCACAAACAGGATCCCACAAACCAAAGCACAGACTGCCGTGATTAACACCACATTGACACACACAAACACATGAAGAACAAATAAACACTCCAATCACAAAGACAGAAAGCCAGAGAAGGCATTTTGTCAACTTCCACTTCCACTCCCACATGGAGGCCCCCAGTTCTCAAGAGGGAATGGACTCAGAGGGGCTCCCATCCGCTAAGGGGAGCAGCCCAGTTGGAGTAGACCTATTTCCCAGCCTGTGCAAGCTGGAGCGACTTACCCCCAAATGACATGAAGTGTATACCATTGCTCTGGACATGTCTCCAAGACAAGCAGCCTCGTGCTGTAGGGCAGCCACTGCATATCAGGGAGAATCCCTGCCAGTATCCTGGAGCCAAATGTACTCTGGCATGTGCTGGGAACTATAAATGGCGACGCCCCTGATCGAGATCAACACACCATGGGCACACACCTCCTGGCTGGCTCGCTATAATTGGTAACCAAAGTCCAGGATGTGTGGGCGACGCACAGTGAGGCCAAACAACAGCAAAACATTGGACTTTGGAGCCGAGAAATATTTGTTGTTGAGACATTCAAGGAAATGGGTGGCTTATGCTGGGTAATCCCCAACCTTGAAAGCTTTTAGCAAAGCCCTCTTAGAGGTAAGGTGATGGAGGGGTGTGGCTTTTCGTTGAAAACTTCCCCTGTCCAATCCATTGTTCTTGAGGACAGGTCATAGTCAGGTCTCAATGTTCCTATCAATCTCCAGCAAACAAATGTCACTCTCTGGGTGACAAGAAAGGGCAAGTTCCCAAGGCACAAGACTCACCCTCTGAGGTCCAGACCCACCTAAGAGAAAGGGGTCCCTGGGAGAGGTGGTGGTCCTCCTGCCATGGAGGGTTTGTCCAGGAGCTGGTCTGGGTCCTCCCACCAGTGCCCATGCCTCACAGAGGAGGCAGCTCTGCCTTGGTGGCTCCCTCAGGTCCAGGTCCCAGACCCTTGCTAGCTGTCATCACTGAGGGAGCCGGGTGCACATGACCCAACAGGTCTTAATGCTCCTCAGGCCACCCAAACAGTGGCGGTCAGGTACCCCAGACTGTGAGCCATACCCTTAGGGTCACAGTGGTGGTGTGTGGTAGAGGTTCAGCACTGCCTCAAGGTCTGGTTTGGGCCAATGGTCATTCATGGACTTGGCACTGGAGCCCTGCAGGACACACCCCCAGCCTGTTCTCTGGGCCCCCCATCACACCAGCTGGCCCAAGGCCGTGTGAGCAGAAGAATGCTGGGGAGAAGGCTGGCACTTGCCTCTTACCTCATGCTCCAGGTCTGAAGGGGCAGCACTCCACTGACTGCTGCCTAACAAAGGGCCCCCACTAAAGATGGCTGACAGACAGTGGCTTGCTTGGGGCAGGGGCCCACTACACTGCCCACCAATGGCTGAGCAGGGTGGTCACAGTGGCATTAGTGGTCTCCTGGTAACCATTGCCTGGTAACGGGGCAGTGGCTCACAGTGCACAGCAAGGGCTGCCTGGGAAGGGCTGCATTCAGCTGGCTATGGTACAATTCCCCCTTTTCTTTGGTCCTCTGCAACCCTGAGGAGAATATGTGGGTATGATTTGGATAGAGTGGTTAATCATAAACTCAGCAGCGGATCTCTGTTTTAGGGGACTTGCTTTCAACCTAGATTCCTGGTTCACCTTTTCCCAAGTCTTTCAAGGAATGGGGTGACGACCACTCTAGCTACGTCCTGCTGGAGGAAAGCAAAGCCCTACAGTGCATTCTGAGTTGGAAGCAATGCCACGTTGCAAGTCTTGATCCAAGTCTTATATAAACTTGTATAAGGAATCCAGGAGAATAAGCCTGAAAAGCAGCGTGAGGGTGGCACTCTGGGGCAGACGTTCTGGCAGGCAATCCAGACACGCAGAAGCAGAAGGGAAGAAATTGTTGTAAGTTGTTAGGAAGTTGAGGGGAAGAGCTTCCCGTAACGGGAGAACACAGATCAAAATCAGCATTATTGCGAAGCAAATCCACAAACGTTAGTAGCATATGCATCTGTTTACTCAGTTTGTCAAAACTGCATTGGTAAGAGTCTTCTTGAAGTTGAAGCACTTTGGGAAAGCCTCAGCCTAACTATCTGTTAGACACTTAAAGAGGCAAGGTTAAAGATCGGATGACAAGGGGTTGCGAAGGAAGCTTAATCAAGTGGCTCTCATGTAACCGTCAGCATGGCTGACCGATTATCCCAAGGCATACCTGCATTTCAGAAACTTTGTACCCTTCCTAGAATATCGCCAGGTGTGCCATGTATCCATCCTGTGTAATTGGAGAAGCTTCTCCCCCATTTCACAATGTTTTCTCTGTAATTTCCATACCAGATATACGACTGAAATAGTCCTCCTTGAGTTGCCTTAAGGGCCCCGCAACTAATCCAAAGTTAACAAACTATTTCAAAACACCTGGTCCAATAAGCTCATCAGTCCTTTGAAGAGAATTCTTCCTTCTTCTCCAAAGTGAGAAGAGATCTTAAAAGCAAATCGAGATCCCTTAAAGGCAGGACAGTTCACATACCATGTTATTGAAAGCAGCATTCCAAGTAAACGTGTACTCTTGGCAGAGGGGAACCCAATCCAGCCTTGAAAAAAAACGTATTTTTAATAACAGTATCCATTTCCCGAAGTGGAGTTTCGTTTCAGCCCAATGATGCATCAAATGTTGGTTTTTGGCTCAACACATTTATCCCACCTTCCTACTCTATCCTGAAATGTGTTCCTTTTCATGAGTTTCTTAGCTTTAATTACATATTTCGATTACAATCCTCAAGTCCTTAACACCTTCACTTAGTGAAAACCAAGAAGCAAGCAATTGTCAGCTGGATGCCATACCAGCATTTCTGATTGCAAACGGATGCTTCTGAGACCTTCTGCTAAGTAGGCAAAGGTAGGGAATCCTAGATGTGCCCAGCATCCAATGTCCCAATCCTCTATCCACTTTGAAATGACCCGGAGAGTCAAGGAATGCTTGCCACTTACCTTGGTGAAGTTTCATGCTACCCAAATCTAGAGAGGCCATTTAGAAAGACTTCAAGTGTCATCATTTCAACTTATGGTCCTTGCTGTCAAATTGGCAACAGATATAAGGTCTTTTTGGATCTCTAAGAAACCTAGGGACCGCAGAAGGTTTATACTTCAGAATGCAAGAAGCTTAAGGCAGCTTCCATACCAGATATCAGTTCAGTACTAGCTATTTGCCAGATCATCAGGACCTGAAATCCATGGAGGCCAATTCTCTCAAGAGGAGGAAGTATTGAATAGGTAAGTGCTTCCCTTTCAGTGAAATAGAGCTCATTTACACATGAACTCGGCAGTTGATGTCAATTGCCTTATCCCTAAAAGTGGCCCAAATCTGGAGAATGCACCTGAAAGGGGTGCGTTGGGGAAGCACATTTGAGTTTCCCAGAGCCACAACACTTTCACACAAAACAAACGCAAAAGTACATGCAAAAAAGAAACTCTCAGTCCTGAGGACCAAAGCAAAGGGTGAGGATGAACAACATCCTCAGTGTTTTTATAGTATGTTCCCTCATTTTAACAACAAAACGACAAACAACATGCAAATTGAAAGATAGGGAATCAGGACCACTGTTGTCATGCCTACTGACCTGGGAAGCAGAAAGAGCCAAAAAGGAAAAAGCAAAGAAATTAGGAAAAGTTCAATTTGCTTCATTAACTTCCACATGTCTCCTGGAAATATGCTCGTTTTCTCAGGGTCACAATGATGAAAACCAAAAGGATTTCACTGAGCAAACTTTCTCTAACTGAATATTTTACATAGACTGGTTTTGGAGATATGAAAATGATTCATTTGATGCCATGTTTCACCAGAATCTGTAGAATATGCTGGCCATGCAATGTAAAAAAGAAAAAAATACTTGCTTTTCCCTTAGCGGACTACAAGCTGGACTAGAGCTCTGCTGATCACAGCAGGTGTTATCCAATAGCAGAGAGACAAATGCAATGCCAAAAGGTCTCTCAGGATCGCAGTTCCCAGGCACCAAAGGGCAGATTCCTACCCATTGGAAAGGGAATATGTCAACCAATGTTCCACCACAGCTGAAACACAACGCAGGAGGGAACGATACCTAGTGTGATCATATGCAAGCTCCGTTACTGACCAAAGACGTCTCAAGTACTCAATGCAAGTGCTGTTTCACACACCTACAATGTACGAATCACAAACAGGATCCCACAAACCAAAGCACAGACTGCCGTGATTAACACCACATTGACACACACAAACACATGAAGAACAAATAAACACTCCAATCACAAAGACAGAAAGCCAGAGAAGGCATTTTGTCAACTTCCACTTCCACTCCCACATGGAGGCCCCCAGTTCTCAAGAGGGAATGGACTCAGAGGGGCTCCCATCCGCTAAGGGGAGCAGCCCAGTTGGAGTAGACCTATTTCCCAGCCTGTGCAAGCTGGAGCGACTTACCCCCAAATGACATGAAGTGTATACCATTGCTCTGGACATGTCTCCAAGACAAGCAGCCTCGTGCTGTAGGGCAGCCACTGCATATCAGGGAGAATCCCTGCCAGTATCCTGGAGCCAAATGTACTCTGGCATGTGCTGGGAACTATAAATGGCGACGCCCCTGATCGAGATCAACACACCATGGGCACACACCTCCTGGCTGGCTCGCTATAATTGGTAACCAAAGTCCAGGATGTGTGGGCGACGCACAGTGAGGCCAAACAACAGCAAAACATTGGACTTTGGAGCCGAGAAATATTTGTTGTTGAGACATTCAAGGAAATGGGTGGCTTATGCTGGGTAATCCCCAACCTTGAAAGCTTTTAGCAAAGCCCTCTTAGAGGTAAGGTGATGGAGGGGTGTGGCTTTTCGTTGAAAACTTCCCCTGTCCAATCCATTGTTCTTGAGGACAGGTCATAGTCAGGTCTCAATGTTCCTATCAATCTCCAGCAAACAAATGTCACTCTCTGGGTGACAAGAAAGGGCAAGTTCCCAAGGCACAAGACTCACCCTCTGAGGTCCAGACCCACCTAAGAGAAAGGGGTCCCTGGGAGAGGTGGTGGTCCTCCTGCCATGGAGGGTTTGTCCAGGAGCTGGTCTGGGTCCTCCCACCAGTGCCCATGCCTCACAGAGGAGGCAGCTCTGCCTTGGTGGCTCCCTCAGGTCCAGGTCCCAGACCCTTGCTAGCTGTCATCACTGAGGGAGCCGGGTGCACATGACCCAACAGGTCTTAATGCTCCTCAGGCCACCCAAACAGTGGCGGTCAGGTACCCCAGACTGTGAGCCATACCCTTAGGGTCACAGTGGTGGTGTGTGGTAGAGGTTCAGCACTGCCTCAAGGTCTGGTTTGGGCCAATGGTCATTCATGGACTTGGCACTGGAGCCCTGCAGGACACACCCCCAGCCTGTTCTCTGGGCCCCCCATCACACCAGCTGGCCCAAGGCCGTGTGAGCAGAAGAATGCTGGGGAGAAGGCTGGCACTTGCCTCTTACCTAATGCTCCAGGTCTGAAGGGGCAGCACTCCACTGACTGCTGCCTAACAAAGGGCCCCCACTAAAGATGGCTGACAGACAGTGGCTTGCTTGGGGCAGGGGCCCACTACACTGCCCACCAATGGCTGAGCAGGGTGGTCACAGTGGCATTAGTGGTCTCCTGGTAACCATTGCCTGGTAACGGGGCAGTGGGTCACAGTGCACAGCAAGGGCTGCCTGGGAAGGGCTGCATTCAGCTGGCTATGGTACAATTCCCCCTTTTCTTTGGTCCTCTGCAACCCTGAGGAGAATATGTGGGTATGATTTGGATAGAGTGGTTAATCATAAACTCAGCAGCGGATCTCTGTTTTAGGGGACTTGCTTTCAACCTAGATTCCTGGTTCACCTTTTCCCAAGTCTTTCAAGGAATGGGGTGACGACCACTCTAGCTACGTCCTGCTGGAGGAAAGCAAAGCCCTACAGTGCATTCTGAGTTGGAAGCAATGCCACGTTGCAAGTCTTGATCCAAGTCTTATATAAACTTGTATAAGGAATCCAGGAGAATAAGCCTGAAAAGCAGCGTGAGGGTGGCACTCTGGGGCAGACGTTCTGGCAGGCAATCCAGACACGCAGAAGCAGAAGGGAAGAAATTGTTGTAAGTTGTTAGGAAGTTGAGGGGAAGAGCTTCCCGTAACGGGAGAACACAGATCAAAATCAGCATTATTGCGAAGCAAATCCACAAACGTTAGTAGCATATGCATCTGTTTACTCAGTTTGTCAAAACTGCATTGGTAAGAGTCTTCTTGAAGTTGAAGCACTTTGGGAAAGCCTCAGCCTAACTATCTGTTAGACACTTAAAGAGGCAAGGTTAAAGATCGCATGACAAGGGGTTGAGAAGGAAGCTTAATCAAGTGGCTCTCATGTAACCGTCAGCATGGCTGACCGATTATCCCAAGGCATACCTGCATTTCAGAAACTTTGTACCCTTCCTAGAATATCGCCAGGTGTGCCATGTATCCATCCTGTGTAATTGGAGAAGCTTCTCCCCCATTTCACAATGTTTTCTCTGTAATTTCCATACCAGATATACGACTGAAATAGTCCTCCTTGAGTTGCCTTAAGGGCCCCGCAACTAATCCAAAGTTAACAAACTATTTCAAAACACCTGGTCCAATAAGCTCATCAGTCCTTTGAAGAGAATTCTTCCTTCTTCTCCAAAGTGAGAAGAGATCTTAAAAGCAAATCGAGATCCCTTAAAGGCAGGACAGTTCACATACCATGTTATTGAAAGCAGCATTCCAAGTAAACGTGTACTCTTGGCAGAGGGGAACCCAATCCAGCCTTGAAAAAAAACGTATTTTTAATAACAGTATCCATTTCCCGAAGTGGAGTTTCGTTTCAGCCCAATGATGCATCAAATGTTGGTTTTTGGCTCAACACATTTATCCCACCTTCCTACTCTATCCTGAAATGTGTTCCTTTTCATGAGTTTCTTAGCTTTAATTACATATTTCGATTACAATCCTCAAGTCCTTAACACCTTCACTTAGTGAAAACCAAGAAGCAAGCAATTGTCAGCTGGATGCCATACCAGCATTTCTGATTGCAAACGGATGCTTCTGAGACCTTCTGCTAAGTAGGCAAAGGTAGGGAATCCTAGATGTGCCCAGCATCCAATGTCCCAATCCTCTATCCACTTTGAAATGACCCGGAGAGTCAAGGAATGCTTGCCACTTACCTTGGTGAAGTTTCATGCTACCCAAATCTAGAGAGGCCATTTAGAAAGACTTCAAGTGTCATCATTTCAACTTATGGTCCTTGCTGTCAAATTGGCAACAGATATAAGGTCTTTTTGGATCTCTAAGAAACCTAGGGACCGCAGAAGGTTTATACTTCAGAATGCAAGAAGCTTAAGGCAGCTTCCATACCAGATATCAGTTCAGTACTAGCTATTTGCCAGATCATCAGGACCTGAAATCCATGGAGGCCAATTCTCTCAAGAGGAGGAAGTATTGAATAGGTAAGTGCTTCCCTTTCAGTGAAATAGAGCTCATTTACACATGAACTCGGCAGTTGATGTCAATTGCCTTATCCCTAAAAGTGGCCCAAATCTGGAGAATGCACCTGAAAGGGGTGCGTTGGGGAAGCACATTTGAGTTTCCCAGAGCCACAACACTTTCACACAAAACAAACGCAAAAGTACAAGCAAAAAAGAAACTCTCAGTCCTGACGACCAAAGCAAAGGGTGAGGATGAACAACATCCTCAGTGTTTTTATAGTATGTTCCCTCATTTTAACAACAAAACGACAAACAACATGCAAATTGAAAGATAGGGAATCAGGACCACAGTTGTCATGCCTACTGACCTGGGAAGCAGAAAGAGCCAAAAAGGAAAAAGCAAAGAAATTAGGAAAAGTTCAATTTGCTTCATTAACTTCCACATGTCTCCTGGAAATATGCTCGTTTTCTCAGGGTCACAATGATGAAAACCAAAAGGATTTCACTGAGCAAACTTTCTCTAACTGAATATTTTACATAGACTGGTTTTGGAGATATGAAAATGATTCATTTGATGCCATGTTTCACCAGAATCTGTAGAATATGCTGGCCATGCAATGTAAAAAAGAAAAAAATACTTGCTTTTCCCTTAGCGGACTACAAGCTGGACTAGAGCTCTGCTGATCACAGCAGGTGTTATCCAATAGCAGAGAGACAAATGCAATGCCAAAAGGTCTCTCAGGATCGCAGTTCCCAGGCACCAAAGGGCAGATTCCTACCCATTGGAAAGGGAATATGTCAACCAATGTTCCACCACAGCTGAAACACAACGCAGGAGGGAACGATACCTAGTGTGATCATATGCAAGCTCCGTTACTGACCAAAGACGTCTCAAGTACTCAATGCAAGTGCTGTTTCACACACCTACAATGTACGAATCACAAACAGGATCCCACAAACCAAAGCACAGACTGCCGTGATTAACACCACATTGACACACACAAACACATGAAGAACAAATAAACACTCCAATCACAAAGACAGAAAGCCAGAGAAGGCATTTTGTCAACTTCCACTTCCACTCCCACATGGAGGCCCCCAGTTCTCAAGAGGGAATGGACTCAGAGGGGCTCCCATCCGCTAAGGGGAGCAGCCCAGTTGGAGTAGACCTATTTCCCAGCCTGTGCAAGCTGGAGCGACTTACCCCCAAATGACATGAAGTGTATACCATTGCTCTGGACATGTCTCCAAGACAAGCAGCCTCGTGCTGTAGGGCAGCCACTGCATATCAGGGAGAATCCCTGCCAGTATCCTGGAGCCAAATGTACTCTGGCATGTGCTGGGAACTATAAATGGCGACGCCCCTGATCGAGATCAACACACCATGGGCACAGACCTCCTGGCTGGCTCGCTATAATTGGTAACCAAAGGCCAGGATGTGTGCGCGACGCACAGTGAGGCCAAACAACAGCAAAACATTGGACTTTGGAGCCGAGAAATATTTGTTGTTGAGACATTCAAGGAAATGGGTGGCTTATGCTGGGTAATCCCCAACCTTGAAAGCTTTTAGCAAAGCCCTCTTAGAGGTAAGGTGATGGAGGGGTGTGGCTTTTCGTTGAAAACTTCCCCTGTCCAATCCATTGTTCTTGAGGACAGGTCATAGTCAGGTCTCAATGTTCCTATCAATCTCCAGCAAACAAATGTCACTCTCTGGGTGACAAGAAAGGGCAAGTTCCCAAGGCACGAGACACACCCTCTGAGGTCCAGACCCACCTAAGAGAAAGGGGTCCCTGGGAGGGGTGGTGGTCCTCCTGCCATGGAGGGTTTGTCCAGGAGCTGGTCTGGGTCCTCCCACCAGTGCCCACGCCTCACAGAGGAGGCAGCTCTGCCTTGGTGGCTCCCTCAGGGCCAGGTCCCAGACCCTTGCTAGCTCTCATCACTGAGGGAGCCGGGTGCACATGACCCAACAGGTCTTAATGCTCCTCAGGCCACCCAAACAGTGGCGGTCAGGTACCCCAGACTGTGAGCCATACCCTTAGGGTCACAGTGGTGGTGTGTGGTAGAGGTTCAGCACTGCCTCAAGGCCTGGTCTGGGCCAATGGTCATTCATGGCCTTGGCACTGGAGCCCTGCAGGACACACCCCCAGCCTGTTCTCTGGGCCCCCCATCACACCAGCTGGCCCAAGGCCGTGTGAGCAGAAGAATGCTGGGGAGAAGCCTGGCACTTGCCTCTTACCTCATGCTCCAGGTCTGAAGGGGCAGCACTCCACTGACTGCTGCCTAACAAAGGGCCCCCACTAAAGATGGCTGACAGACAGTGGCTTGCTTGGGGCAGGGGCCCACTACACTGCCCACCAATGGCTGAGCAGGGTGGTCACAGTGGCATTAGTGGTCTCCTGGTAACCATTGCCTGGTAACGGGGCAGTGGGTCACAGTGCACAGCAAGGGCTGCCTGGGAAGGGCTGCATTCAGCTGGCTATGGTACAATTCCCCCTTTTCTTTGGTCCTCTGCAACCCTGAGGAGTATATGTGGGTATGATTTGGATAGAGTGGTTAATCCTAAACTCAGCAGCGGATCTCTGTTTTAGGGGACTTGCTTTCAACCTAGATTCCTGGTTCACCTTTTCCCAAGTCTTTCAAGGAATGGGGTGACGACCACTCTAGCTACGTCCTGCTGCACGAAAGCAAAGCCCTACAGTGCATTCTGAGTTGGAAGCAATGCCACGTTGCAAGTCTTGATCCAAGTCTTATATAAACTTGTATAAGGAATCCAGGAGAATAAGCCTGAAAAGCAGCATGAGGGTGGCACTCTGGGGGAGACGTTCTGGCAGGGAATCCAGACACGCAGAAGCAGAAGGGAAGAAATTGTTGTAAGTTGTTAGGAAGTTGAGGGGAAGAGCTTCCCTTAACGGGAGAACACAGATCAAAATCAGCATTATTGCAAAGCAAATCCATAAACGTTAGTAGCATATGCATCTGTTTACTCAGTTTGTCAAAACTGCATTGGTAAGAGTCTTCTTGAAGTTGAAGCACTTTGGGAAAGCCTCAGCCTAACTATCTGTTAGACACTTAAAGAGGCAAGGTTAAAGATCGCATGACAAGGGGTTGAGAAGGAAGCTTAATCAAGTGGCTCTCATGTAACCGTCAGCATGGCTGACCGATTATCCCAAGGCATACCTGCATTTCAGAAACTTTGTACCCTTCCTAGAATATCGCCAGGTGTGCCATGTATCCATCCTGTGTAATTGGAGAAGCTTCTCCCCCATTTCACAATGTTTTCTCTGTAATTTCCATACCAGATATACGACTGAAATAGTCCTCCTTGAGTTGCCTTAAGGGCCCCGCAACTAATCCAAAGTTAACAAACTATTTCAAAACACCTGGTCCAATAAGCTCATCAGTCCTTTGAAGAGAATTCTTCCTTCTTCTCCAAAGTGAGAAGAGATCTTAAAAGCAAATCGAGATCCCTTAAAGGCAGGACAGTTCACATACCATGTTATTGAAAGCAGCATTCCAAGTAAACGTGTACTCTTGGCAGAGGGGAACCCAATCCAGCCTTGAAAAAAACGTATTTTTAATAACAGTATCCATTTCCCGAAGTGGAGTTTCGTTTCAGCCCAATGATGCATCAAATGTTGGTTTTTGGCTCAACACATTTATCCCACCTTCCTACTCTATCCTGAAATGTGTTCCTTTTCATGAGTTTCTTAGCTTTAATTACATATTTCGATTACAATCCTCAAGTCCTTAACACCTTCACTTAGTGAAAACCAAGAAGCAAGCAATTGTCAGCTGGATGCCATACCAGCATTTCTGATTGCAAACGGATGCTTCTGAGACCTTCTGCTAAGTAGGCAAAGGTAGGGAATCCTAGATGTGCCCAGCATCCAATGTCCCAATCCTCTATCCACTTTGAAATGACCCGGAGAGTCAAGGAATGCTTGCCACTTACCTTGGTGAAGTTTCATGCTACCCAAATCTAGAGAGGCCATTTAGAAAGACTTCAAGTGTCATCATTTCAACTTATGGTCCTTGCTGTCAAATTGGCAACAGATATAAGGTCTTTTTGGATCTCTAAGAAACCTAGGGACCGCAGAAGGTTTATACTTCAGAATGCAAGAAGCTTAAGGCAGCTTCCATACCAGATATCAGTTCAGTACTAGCTATTTGCCAGATCATCAGGACCTGAAATCCATGGAGGCCAATTCTCTCCAGAGGAGGAAGTATTGAATAGGTAAGTGCTTCCCTTTCAGTGAAATAGAGCTCATTTACACATGAACTCGGCAGTTGATGTCAATTGCCTTATCCCTAAAAGTGGCCCAAATCTGGAGAATGCACCTGAAATGGGTGCGTTGGGGAAGCACATTTGAGTTTCCCAGAGCCACAACACTTTCACACAAAACAAACGCAAAAGTACAAGCAAAAAAGAAACTCTCAGTCCTGACGACCAAAGCAAAGGGTGAGGATGAACAACATCCTCAGTGTTTTTATAGTATGTTCCCTCATTTTAACAACAAAACGACAAACAACATGCAAATTGAAAGATAGGGAATCAGGACCACAGTTGTCATGCCTACTGACCTGGGAAGCAGAAAGAGCCAAAAAGTAAAAAGCAAAGAAATTAGGAAAAGTTCAATTTGCTTCATGAACTTCCACATGTCTCCTGGAAATATGCTCGTTTTCTCAGGGTCACAATGATGAAAACCAAAAGGATTTCACTGAGCAAACTTTCTCTACCTGAATATTTTACATAGACTGGTTTTGGAGATATGAAAATGATTCATTTGATGCCATGTTTCACCAGAATCTGTAGAATATGCTGGCCATGCAATGTAAAAAAGAAAAAAATACTTGCTTTTCCCTTAGCGGACTACAAGCTGGACTAGAGCTCTGCTGATCACAGCAGGTGTTATCCAATAGCAGAGAGACAAATGCAATGCCAAAAGGTCTCTCAGGATCGCAGTTCCCAGGCACCAAAGGGCAGATTCCTACCCATTGGAAAGGGAATATGTCAACCAATGTTCCACCACAGCTGAAACACAACGCAGGAGGGAACGATACCTAGTGTGATCATATGCAAGCTCCGTTACTGACCAAAGACGTCTCAAGTACTCAATGCAAGTGCTGTTTCACACACCTACAATGTACGAATCACAAACAGGATCCCACAAACCAAAGCACAGACTGCCGTGATTAACACCACATTGACACACACAAACACATGAAGAACAAATAAACACTCCAATCACAAAGACAGAAAGCCAGAGAAGGCATTTTGTCAACTTCCACTTCCACTCCCACATGGAGGCCCCCAGTTCTCAAGAGGGAATGGACTCAGAGGGGCTCCCATCCGCTAAGGGGAGCAGCCCAGTTGGAGTAGACCTATTTCCCAGCCTGTGCAAGCTGGAGCGACTTACCCCCAAATGACATGAAGTGTATACCATTGCTCTGGACATGTCTCCAAGACAAGCAGCCTCGTGCTGTAGGGCAGCCACTGCATATCAGGGAGAATCCCTGCCAGTATCCTGGAGCCAAATGTACTCTGGCATGTGCTGGGAACTATAAATGGCGACGCCCCTGATCGAGATCAACACACCATGGGCACAGACCTCCTGGCTGGCTCGCTATAATTGGTAACCAAAGGCCAGGATGTGTGCGCGACGCACAGTGAGGCCAAACAACAGCAAAACATTGGACTTTGGAGCCGAGAAATATTTGTTGTTGAGACATTCAAGGAAATGGGTGGCTTATGCTGGGTAATCCCCAACCTTGAAAGCTTTTAGCAAAGCCCTCTTAGAGGTAAGGTGATGGAGGGGTGTGGCTGTTCGTTGAAAACTTCCCCTGTCCAATCCATTGTTCTTGAGGACAGGTCATAGTCAGGTCTCAATGTTCCTATCAATCTCCAGCAAACAAATGTCACTCTCTGGGTGACAAGAAAGGGCAAGTTCCCAAGGCACGAGACACACCCTCTGAGGTCCAGACCCACCTAAGAGAAAGGGGTCCCTGGGAGGGGTGGTGGTCCTCCTGCCATGGAGGGTTTGTCCAGGAGCTGGTCTGGGTCCTCCCACCAGTGCCCACGCCTCACAGAGGAGGCAGCTCTGCCTTGGTGGCTCCCTCAGGGCCAGGTCCCAGACCCTTGCTAGCTCTCATCACTGAGGGAGCCGGGTGCACATGACCCAACAGGTCTTAATGCTCCTCAGGCCACCCAAACAGTGGCGGTCAGGTACCCCAGACTGTGAGCCATACCCTTAGGGTCACAGTGGTGGTGTGTGGTAGAGGTTCAGCACTGCCTCAAGGCCTGGTCTGGGCCAATGGTCATTCATGGCCTTGGCACTGGAGCCCTGCAGGACACACCCCCAGCCTGTTCTCTGGGCCCCCCATCACACCAGCTGGCCCAAGGCCGTGTGAGCAGAAGAATGCTGGGGAGAAGCCTGGCACTTGCCTCTTACCTCATGCTCCAGGTCTGAAGGGGCAGCACTCCACTGACTGCTGCCTAACAAAGGGCCCCCACTAAAGATGGCTGACAGACAGTGGCTTGCTTGGGGCAGGGGCCCACTACACTGCCCACCAATGGCTGAGCAGGGTGGTCACAGTGGCATTAGTGGTCTCCTGGTAACCATTGCCTGGTAACGGGGCAGTGGGTCACAGTGCACAGCAAGGGCTGCCTGGGAAGGGCTGCATTCAGCTGGCTATGGTACAATTCCCCCTTTTCTTTGGTCCTCTGCAACCCTGAGGAGTATATGTGGGTATGATTTGGATAGAGTGGTTAATCATAAACTCAGCAGCGGATCTCTGTTTTAGGGGACTTGCTTTCAACCTAGATTCCTGGTTCACCTTTTCCCAAGTCTTTCAAGGAATGGGGTGACGACCACTCTAGCTACGTCCTGCTGCACGAAAGCAAAGCCCTACAGTGCATTCTGAGTTGGAAGCAATGCCACGTTGCAAGTCTTGATCCAAGTCTTATATAAACTTGTATAAGGAATCCAGGAGAATAAGCCTGAAAAGCAGCGTGAGGGTGGCACTCTGGGGGAGACGTTCTGGCAGGGAATCCAGACACGCAGAAGCAGAAGGGAAGAAATTGTTGTAAGTTGTTAGGAAGTTGAGGGGAAGAGCTTCCCTTAACGGGAGAACACAGATCAAAATCAGCATTATTGCAAAGCAAATCCATAAACGTTAGTAGCATATGCATCTGTTTACTCAGTTTGTCAAAACTGCATTGGTAAGAGTCTTCTTGAAGTTGAAGCACTTTGGGAAAGCCTCAGCCTAACTATCTGTTAGACACTTAAAGAGGCAAGGTTAAAGATCGCATGACAAGGGGTTGAGAAGGAAGCTTAATCAAGTGGCTCTCATGTAACCGTCAGCATGGCTGACCGATTATCCCAAGGCATACCTGCATTTCAGAAACTTTGTACCCTTCCTAGAATATCGCCAGGTGTGCCATGTATCCATCCTGTGTAATTGGAGAAGCTTCTCCCCCATTTCACAATGTTTTCTCTGTAATTTCCATACCAGATATACGACTGAAATAGTCCTCCTTGAGTTGCCTTAAGGGCCCCGCAACTAATCCAAAGTTAACAAACTATTTCAAAACACCTGGTCCAATAAGCTCATCAGTCCTTTGAAGAGAATTCTTCCTTCTTCTCCAAAGTGAGAAGAGATCTTAAAAGCAAATCGAGATCCCTTAAAGGCAGGACAGTTCACATACCATGTTATTGAAAGCAGCATTCCAAGTAAACGTGTACTCTTGGCAGAGGGGAACCCAATCCAGCCTTGAAAAAAACGTATTTTTAATAACAGTATCCATTTCCCGAAGTGGAGTTTCGTTTCAGCCCAATGATGCATCAAATGTTGGTTTTTGGCTCAACACATTTATCCCACCTTCCTACTCTATCCTGAAATGTGTTCCTTTTCATGAGTTTCTTAGCTTTAATTACATATTTCGATTACAATCCTCAAGTCCTTAACACCTTCACTTAGTGAAAACCAAGAAGCAAGCAATTGTCAGCTGGATGCCATACCAGCATTTCTGATTGCAAACGGATGCTTCTGAGACCTTCTGCTAAGTAGGCAAAGGTAGGGAATCCTAGATGTGCCCAGCATCCAATGTCCCAATCCTCTATCCACTTTGAAATGACCCGGAGAGTCAAGGAATGCTTGCCACTTACCTTGGTGAAGTTTCATGCTACCCAAATCTAGAGAGGCCATTTAGAAAGACTTCAAGTGTCATCATTTCAACTTATGGTCCTTGCTGTCAAATTGGCAACAGATATAAGGTCTTTTTGGATCTCTAAGAAACCTAGGGACCGCAGAAGGTTTATACTTCAGAATGCAAGAAGCTTAAGGCAGCTTCCATACCAGATATCAGTTCAGTACTAGCTATTTGCCAGATCATCAGGACCTGAAATCCATGGAGGCCAATTCTCTCAAGAGGAGGAAGTATTGAATAGGTAAGGGCTTCCCTTTCAGTGAAATAGAGCTCATTTACACATCAACTCGGCAGTTGATGTCAATTGCCTTATCCCTAAAAGTGGCCCAAATCTGGAGAATGCACCTGAAAGGGGTGCGTTGGGGAAGCACATTTGAGATTCCCAGAGCCACAACACTTTCACACAAAACAAACGCAAAAGTACATGCAAAAAAGAAACTCTCAGTCCTGACGACCAAAGCAAAGGGTGAGGATGAACAACATCCTCAGTGTTTTTATAGTACGTTCCCTCATTTTAACAACAAAACGACAAACAACATGCAAATTGAAAGATAGGGAATCAGGACCACAGTTGTCATGCCTACTGACCTGGGAAGCAGAAAGAGCCAAAAAGGAAAAAGCAAAGAAATTAGGAAAAGTTCAATTTGCTTCATTAACTTCCACATGTCTCCTGGAAATATGCTCGTTTTCTCAGGGTCACAATGATGAAAACCAAAAGGATTTCACTGAGCAAACTTTCTCTAACTGAATATTTTACATAGACTGGTTTTGGAGATATGAAAATGATTCATTTGATGTCATGTTTCACCAGAATCTGTAGAATATGCTGGCCATGCAATGTAAAAAAACAAAAAAATACTTGCTTGTCCCTTAGCGGACTACAAGATGGACTAGAGCTCTGCTGATCACAGCAGGTGTTATCCAATAGCAGAGAGACAAATGCAATGCCAAAAGGTCTCTCAGGATCGCAGTTCCCAGGCACCAAAGGGCAGATTCCTACCCACTGGAAAGGGAATATGTCAACCAATGTTCCACCACAACTGAAACACAACGCAGGAGGGAACGATACCTAGTGTGATCATATGCAAGCTCCGTTACTGACCAAAGACGTCTCAAGTACTCAATGCAAGTGCTGTTTCACACACCTACAATGTACGAATCACAAACAGGATTCCACAAACCAAAGCCCAGACTGCCGTGATTAACACCACATTGACACACACAAACACATGAAGAACAAATAAACACTCCAATCACAAAGACAGAAAGCCAGAGAAGGCATTTTGTCAACTTCCACTTCCACTCCCACATGGAGGCCCCCAGTTCTCAAGAGGGAATGGACTCAGAGGGGCTCACATCCGCTAAGGGGAGCAGCCCAGTTGGAGTAGACCTATTTCCCAGCCTGTGCAAGCTGGAGCGACTTACCCCCAAATGACATGAAGTGTATACCATTGCTCTGGACATGTCTCCAAGACAAGCAGCCTCGTGCTGTAGGGCAGCCACTGCATATCAGGGAGAATCCCTGCCAGTATCCTGGAGCCAAATGTACTCTGGCATGTGCTGGGAACTATAAATGGCGACGCCCCTGATCGAGATCAACACACCATGGGCACAGACCTCCTGGCTGGCTCGCTATAATTGGTAACCAAAGGCCAGGATGTGTGCGCGACGCACAGTGAGGCCAAACAACAGCAAAACATTGGACTTTGTAGCCGAGAAATATTTGTTGTTGAGACATTCAAGGAAATGGGTGGCTTATGCTGGGTAATCCCCAACCTTGAAAGCTTTTAGCAAAGCCCTCTTAGAGGTAAGGTGATGGAGGGGTGTGGCTTTTCGTTGAAAACTTCTCATTGTCCAATCCATTGTTCTTGAGGACAGGTCATAGTCAGGTCTCAATGTTCCTATCAATCTCCAGCAAACAAATGTCACTCTCTGGGTGACAAGAAAGGGCAAGTTCCCAAGGCACAAGACTCACCCTCTGAGGTCCAGACCCACCTAAGAGAAAGGGGTCCCTGGGAGGGGTGGTGGTCCTCCTGCCATGGAGGGTTTGTCCAGGAGCTGGTCTGGGTCCTCCCACCAGTGCCCATGCCTCACAGAGGAGGCAGCTCTGCCTTGGTGGCTCCCTCAGGTCCAGGTCCCTGACCCTTGCTAGCTGTCATCACTGAGGGAGCCGGGTGCACATGACCCAACAGGTCTTAATGCTCCTCAGGCCACCCAAACAGTGGCGGTCAGGTACCCCAGACTGTGAGCCATACCCTTAGGGTCACAGTGGTGGTGTGTGGTAGAGGTTCAGCACTGCCTCAAGGCCTGGTTTGGGCCAATGGTCATTCATGGACTTGGCACTGGAGCCCTGCAGGACACACCCCCAGCCTGTTCTCTGGGCCCCCCATCACACCAGCTGGCCCAAGGCCGTGTGAGCAGAAGAATGCTGGGGAGAAGGCTGGCACTTGCCTCTTACCTCATGCTCCAGGTCTGAAGGGGCAGCACTCCACTGACTGCTGCCTAACAAAGGGCCCCCACTAAAGATGGCTGACAGACAGTGGCTTGCTTGGGGCAGGGGCCCACTACACTGCCCACCAATGGCTGAGCAGGGTGGTCACAGTGGCATTAGTGGTCTCCTGGTAACCATTGCCTGGTAACGGGGCAGTGGGTCACAGTGCACAGCAAGGGCTGCCTGGGAAGGGCTGCATTCAGCTGGCTATGGTACAATTCCCCCTTTTCTTTGGTCCTCTGCAACCCTGAGGAGAATATGTGGGTATGATTTGGATAGAGTGGTTAATCATAAACTCCGCAGCGGATCTCTGTTTTAGGGGACTTGCTTTCAACCTAGATTCCTGGTTCACCTTTTCCCAAGTCTTTCAAGGAATGGGGTGACGACCACTCTAGCTACGTCCTGCTGCACGAAAGCAAAGCCCTACAGTGCATTCTGAGTTGGAAGCAATGCCACGTTGCAAGTCTTGATCCAAGTCTTATATAAACTTGTATAAGGAATCCAGGAGAATAAGCCTGAAAAGCAGCGTGAGGGTGGCACTCTGGGGCAGACGTTCTGGCAGGTAATCCAGACACGCAGAAGCAGAAGGGAAGAAATTGTTGTAAGTTGTTAGGAAGTTGAGGGGAAGAGCTTCCCGTAACGGGAGAACACAGATCAAAATCAGCATTATTGCGAAGCAAATCCACAAACGTTAGTAGCATATGCATCTGTTTACTCAGTTTGTCAAAACTGCATTGGTAAGAGTCTTCTTGAAGTTGAAGCACTTTGGGAAAGCCTCAGCCTAACTATCTGTTAGACACTTAAAGAGGCAAGGTTAAAGATCGCATGACAAGGGGTTGAGAAGGAAGCTTAATCAAGTGGCTCTCATGTAACCGTCAGCATGGCTGACCGATTATCCCAAGGCATACCTGCATTTCAGAAACTTTGTACCCTTTCTAGAATATCGACAGGTGTGCCATGTATCCATCCTGTGTAATTGGAGAAGCTTCTCCCCCATTTCACAATGTTTTCTCTGTAATTTCCATACCAGATATACGACTGAAATAGTCCTCCTTGAGTTGCCTTAAGGGCCCCGCAACTAATCCAAAGTTAACAAACTATTTCAAAACACCTGGTCCAATAAGCTCATCAGTCCTTTGAAGAGAATTCTTCTTTCTTCTCCAAAGTGAGAAGAGATCTTAAAAGCAAATCGAGATCCCTTAAAGGCAGGACAGTTCACATACCATGTTATTGAAAGCAGCATTCCAAGTAAACGTGTTCTCTTGGCAGAGGGGAACCCAATCCAGCCTTGAAAAAAACGTATTTTTAATAACAGTATCCATTTCCCAAAGTGGAGTTTCGTTTCAGCCCAATGATGCATCAAATGTTGGTTTTTGGCTCAACACATTTATCCCACCTTCCTACTCTATCCTGAAATGTGTTCCTTTTCATGAGTTTCTTAGCTTTAATTACATATTTTGATTACAATCCTCAAGTCCTTAACACCTTCACTTAGTGAAAACCAAGAAGCAAGCAATTGTCAGCTGGATGCCATACCAGCATTTCTGATTGCAAACGGATGCTTCTGAGACCTTCTGCTAAGTAGGCAAAGGTAGGGAATCCTAGATGTGCCCAGCATCCAATGTCCCAATCCTCTATCCACTTTGAAATGACCCGGAGAGTCAAGGAATGCTTGCCACTTACCTTGGTGAAGTTTCATGCTACCCAAATCTAGAGAGGCCATTTAGAAAGACTTCAAGTGTCATCATTTCAACTTATGGTCCTTGCTGTCAAATTGGCAACAGATATAAGGTCTTTTTGGATCTCTAAGAAACCTAGGGACCGCAGAAGGTTTATACTTCAGAATGCAAGAAGCTTAAGGCAGCTTCCATACCAGATATCAGCTCAGTACTAGCTATTTGCCAGATCATCAGGACCTGAAATCCATGGAGGCCAATTCTCTCAAGAGGAGGAAGTATTCAATAGGTAAGTGCTTCCCTTTCAGTGAAATAGAGCTCATTTACACATCAACTCGGCAGTTGATGTCAATTGCCTTATCCCTAAAAGTGGCCCAAATCTGGAGAATGCACCTGAAAGGGGTGCGTTGGGGAAGCACATTTGAGATTCCCAGAGCCACAACCCTTTCACACAAAACAAACGCAAAAGTACATGCAAAAAAGAAACTCTCAGTCCTGACGACCAAAGCAAAGGGTGAGGATGAACAACATCCTCAGTGTTTTTATAGTACGTTCCCTCATTTTAACAACAAAACGACAAACAACATGCAAATTGAAAGATAGGGAATCAGGACCACAGTTGTCATGCCTACTGACCTGGGAAGCAGAAAGAGCCAAAAAGGAAAAAGCAAAGAAATTAGGAAAAGTTCAATTTGCTTCATGAACTTCCACATGTCTCCTGGAAATATGCTCGTTTTCTCAGGGTCACAATGATGAAAACCAAAAGGATTTCACTGAGCAAACTTTCTCTACCTGAATATTTTACATAGACTGGTTTTGGAGATATGAAAATGATTCATTTGATGCCATGTTTCACCAGAATCTGTAGAATATGCTGGCCATGCAATGTAAAAAAACAAAAAAATACTTGCCTGTACCTTAGCGGACTACAAGATGGACTAGAGCTCTGCGGATCACAGCAGGTGTTATCCAATAGCAGAGAGACAAATGCAATGCCAAAAGGTCTCTCAGGATCGCAGTTCCCAGGCACCAAAGGGCAGATTCCTACCCACTGGAAAGGGAATATGTCAACCAATGTTCCACCACAACTGAAACACAACGCAGGAGGAAACGATACCTAGTGTGATCATATGCAAGCTCCGTTACTGACCAAAGACGTCTCAAGTACTCAATGCAAGTGCTGTTTCACACACCTACAATGTACGAATCACAAACAGGATCCCACAAACCAAAGCCCAGACTGCCGTGATTAACACCACATTGACACACACAAACACATGAAGAACAAATAAACACTCCAATCACAAAGACAGAAAGCCAGAGAAGGCATTTTGTCAACTTCCACTTCCACTCCCACATGGAGGCCCCCAGTTCTCAAGAGGGAATGGACTCAGAGGGGCTCACATCCGCTAAGGGGAGCAGCCCAGTTGGAGTAGACCTATTTCCCAGCCTGTGCAAGCTGGAGCGACTTACCCCCAAATGACATGAAGTGTATACCATTGCTCTGGACATGTCTCCAAGACAAGCAGCCTCGTGCTGTAGGGCAGCCACTGCATATCAGGGAGAATCCCTGCCAGTATCCTGGAGCCAAATGTACTCTGGCATGTGCTGGGAACTATAAATGGCGAAGCCCCTGATCGAGATCAACACACCATGGGCACAGACCTCCTGGCTGGCTCGCTATAATTGGTAACCAAAGGCCAGGATGTGTGCGCGACGCACAGTGAGGCCAAACAACAGCAAAACATTGGACTTTGTAGCCGAGAAATATTTGTTGTTGAGACATTCAAGGAAATGGGTGGCTTATGCTGGGTAATCCCCAACCTTGAAAGCTTTTAGCAAAGCCCTCTTAGAGGTAAGGTGATGGAGGGGTGTGGCTTTTCGTTGAAAACTTCTCCCTGTCCAATCCATTGTTCTTGAGGACAGGTCATAGTCAGGTCTCAATGTTCCTATCAATCTCCAGCAAACAAATGTCACTCTCTGGGTGACAAGAAAGGGCAAGTTCCCAAGGCACAAGACTCACCCTCTGAGGTCCAGACCCACCTAAGAGAAAGGGGTCCCTGGGAGGGGTGGTGGTCCTCCTGCCATGGAGGGTTTGTCCAGGAGCTGGTCTGGGTCCTCCCACCAGTGCCCATGCCTCACAGAGGAGGCAGCTCTGCCTTGGTGGCTCCCTCAGGTCCAGGTCCCTGACCCTTGCTAGCTGTCATCACTGAGGGAGCCGGGTGCACATGACCCAACAGGTCTTAATGCTCCTCAGGCCACCCAAACAGTGGCGGTCAGGTACCCCAGACTGTGAGCCATACCCTTAGGGTCACAGTGGTGGTGTGTGGTAGAGGTTCAGCACTGCCTCAAGGCCTGGTTTGGGCCAATGGTCATTCATGGACTTGGCACTGGAGCCCTGCAGGACACACCCCCAGCCTGTTCTCTGGGCCCCCCATCACACCAGCTGGCCCAAGGCCGTGTGAGCAGAAGAATGCTGGGGAGAAGGCTGGCACTTGCCTCTTACCTCATGCTCCAGGTCTGAAGGGGCAGCACTCCACTGACTGCTGCCTAACAAAGGGCCCCCACTAAAGATGGCTGACAGACAGTGGCTTGCTTGGGGCAGGGGCCCACTACACTGCCCACCAATGGCTGAGCAGGGTGGTCACAGTGGCATTAGTGGTCTCCTGGTAACCATTGCCTGGTAACGGGGCAGTGGGTCACAGTGCACAGCAAGGGCTGCCTGGGAAGGGCTGCATTCAGCTGGCTATGGTACAATTCCCCCTTTTCTTTGGTCCTCTGCAACCCTGAGGAGAATATGTGGGTATGATTTGGATAGAGTGGTTAATCATAAACTCCGCAGCGGATCTCTGTTTTAGGGGACTTGCTTTCAACCTAGATTCCTGGTTCACCTTTTCCCAAGTCTTTCAAGGAATGGGGTGACGACCACTCTAGCTACGTCCTGCTGGAGGAAAGCAAAGCCCTACAGTGCATTCTGAGTTGGAAGCAATGCCACGTTGCAAGTCTTGATCCAAGTCTTATATAAACTTGTATAAGGAATCCAGGAGAATAAGCCTGAAAAGCAGCGTGAGGGTGGCACTCTGGGGGAGACGTTCTGGCAGGTAATCCAGACACGCAGAAGCAGAAGGGAAGAAATTGTTGTAAGTTGTTAGGAAGTTGAGGGGAAGAGCTTCCCGTAACGGGAGAACACAGATCAAAATCAGCATTATTGCGAAGCAAATCCACAAACGTTAGTAGCATATGCATCTGTTTACTCAGTTTGTCAAAACTGCATTGGTAAGAGTCTTCTTGAAGTTGAAGCACTTTGGGAAAGCCTCAGCCTAACTATCTGTTAGACACTTAAAGAGGCAAGGTTAAAGATCGCATGACAAGGGGTTGAGAAGGAAGCTTAATCAAGTGGCTCTCATGTAACCGTCAGCATGGCTGACCGATTATCCCAAGGCATACCTGCATTTCAGAAACTTTGTACCCTTTCTAGAATATCGACAGGTGTGCCATGTATCCATCCTGTGTAATTGGAGAAGCTTCTCCCCCATTTCACAATGTTTTCTCTGTAATTTCCATACCAGATATACGACTGAAATAGTCCTCCTTGAGTTGCCTTAAGGGCCCCGCAACTAATCCAAAGTTAACAAACTATTTCAAAACACCTGGTCCAATAAGCTCATCAGTCCTTTGAAGAGAATTCTTCTTTCTTCTCCAAAGTGAGAAGAGATCTTAAAAGCAAATCGAGATCCCTTAAAGGCAGGACAGTTCACATACCATGTTATTGAAAGCAGCATTCCAAGTAAACGTGTTCTCTTGGCAGAGGGGAACCCAATCCAGCCTTGAAAAAAACGTATTTTTAATAACAGTATCCATTTCCCAAAGTGGAGTTTCGTTTCAGCCCAATGATGCATCAAATGTTGGTTTTTGGCTCAACACATTTATCCCACCTTCCTACTCTATCCTGAAATGTGTTCCTTTTCATGAGTTTCTTAGCTTTAATTACATATTTTGATTACAATCCTCAAGTCCTTAA
The DNA here is from genome assembly GCF_030028045.1 of Hippopotamus amphibius kiboko. NCBI lineage: Eukaryota > Metazoa > Chordata > Mammalia > Artiodactyla > Hippopotamidae > Hippopotamus > Hippopotamus amphibius. Next base: position 46,952,601 of record NC_080195.1, read on the forward strand.
CACCTTCACTTAGTGAAAACCAAGAAGCAAGCAATTGTCAGCTGGATGCCATACCAGCATTTCTGATTGCAAACGGATGCTTCTGAGACCTTCTGCTAAGTAGGCAAAGGTAGGGAATCCTAGATGTGCCCAGCATCCAATGTCCCAATCCTCTATCCACTTTGAAATGACCCGGAGAGTCAAGGAATGCTTGCCACTTACCTTGGTGAAGTTTCATGCTACCCAAATCTAGAGAGGCCATTTAGAAAGACTTCAAGTGTCATCATTTCAACTTATGGTCCTTGCTGTCAAATTGGCAACAGATATAAGGTCTTTTTGGATCTCTAAGAAACCTAGGGACCGCAGAAGGTTTATACTTCAGAATGCAAGAAGCTTAAGACAGCTTCCATACCAGATATCAGTTCAGTACTAGCTATTTGCCAGATCATCAGGACCTGAAATCCATGGAGGCCAATTCTCTCAAGAGGAGGAAGTATTGAATAGGTAAGTGCTTCCCTTTCAGTGAAATAGAGCTCATTTACACATCAACTCGGCAGTTGATGTCAATTGCCTTATCCCTAAAAGTGGCCCAAATCTGGAGAATGCACCTGAAAGGGGTGCGTTGGGGAAGCACATTTGAGTTTCCCAGAGCCACAACACTTTCACACAAAACAAACGCAAAAGTACATGCAAAAAAGAAACTCTCAGTGCTGAGGACCAAAGCAAAGGGTGAGGATGAACAACATCCTCGGTGTTTTCGAACTACGTTCCCTCATTTTAACAACAAAACGACAAACAACATGCAAATTGAAAGATAGGGAATCAGGACCACAGTTGTCATGCCTACTGACCTGGGAAGCAGAAAGAGCCAAAAAGGAAAAAGCAAAGAAATTAGGAAAAGTTCAATTTGCTTCATGAACTTCCACATGTCTCCTGGAAATATGCTCATTTTCTCAGGGTCACAATGATGAAAACCAAAAGGATTTCACTGAGCAAACTTTCTCTACCTGAATATTTTACATAGACTGGTTTTGGAGATATGAAAATGATTCATTTGATGTCATGTTTCACCAGAATCTGTAGAATATGCTGGCCATGCAATGTAAAAAAAAAAAAAATACTTGCTTATCCCTTAGTGGACTACAAGATGGACTAGAGCTCTGCTGATCACAGCAGGTGTTATCCAATAGCAGAGAGACAAATGCAATGCCAAAAGGTCTCTCAGGATCGCAGTTCCCAGGCACCAAAGGGCAGATTCCTACCCATTGGAAAGGGAATATGTCAACCAATGTTCCACCACAGCTGAAACATAACGCAGGAGGGAACGATACCTAGTGTGATCATATGCAAGCTCCGTTACTGACCAAAGACGTCTCAAGTACTCAATGCAAGTGCTGTTTCACACACCTACAATGTACGAATCACAAACAGGATCCCACAAACCAAAGCACAGACTGCCGTGATTAACACCACATTGACACACACAAACACATGAAGAACAAATAAACACTCCAATCACAAAGACAGAAAGCCAGAGAAGGCATTTTGTCAACTTCCACTTCCACTCCCACATGGAGGCCCCCAGTTCTCAAGAGGGAATGGACTCAGAGGGGCTCACATCCGCTAAGGGGAGCAGCCCAGTTGGAGTAGACCTATTTCCCAGCCTGTGCAAGCTGGAGCGACTTACCCCCAAATGACATGAAGTGTATACCATTGCTCTGGACATGTCTCCAAGACAAGCAGCCTCGTGCTGTAGGGCAGCCACTGCATATCAGGGAGAATCCCTGCCAGTATCCTGGAGCCAAATGTACTCTGGCATGTGCTGGGAACTATAAATGGCGACGCCCCTGATCGAGATCAACACACCATGGGCACAGACCTCCTGGCTGGCTCGCTATAATTGGTAACCAAAGGCCAGGATGTGTGCGCGACGCACAGTGAGGCCAAACAACAGCAAAACATTGGACTTTGGAGCCGAGAAATATTTGTTGTTGAGACATTCAAGGAAATGGGTGGCTTATGCTGGGTAATCCCCAACCTTGAAAGCTTTTAGCAAAGCCCTCTTAGAGGTAAGGTGATGGAGGGGTGTGGCTGTTCGTTGAAAACTTCTCCCTGTCCGATCCATTGTTCTTGAGGACAGGTCATAGTCAGGTCTCAATGTTCCTATCAATCTCCAGCAAACAAATGTCACTCTCTGGGTGACAAGAAAGGGCAAGGTCCCAAGGCACAAGACTCACCCTCTGAGGTCCAGACCCACCTAAGAGAAAGGGGTCCCTGGGAGGGGTGGTGGTCCTCCTGCCATGGAGGGTTTGTCCAGGAGCTGGTCTGGGTCCTCCCACCAGTGCCCACGCCTCACAGAGGAGGCAGCTCTGCCTTGGTGGCTCCCTCAGCGCCAGGTCCCAGACCCTTGCTAGCTGTCATCAATGAGGGAGCCGGGTGCACATGAGCCAACAGGTCTTAATGCTCCTCAGGCCACCCAAACAGTGGCGGTCAGGTACCCCAGACTGTGAGCCATACCCTTAGGGTCACAGTGGCGGTGTGTGGTAGAGGTTCAACACTGCCTCAAGGCCTGGTCTGGGCCAATGGTCATTCATGGCCTTGGCTCTGGAGCCCTGCAGGACACACACCCAGCCTGTTCTCTGGGCCTCCCATCACACCAGCTGGCCCAAGGCCGTGTGAGCAGAAGAATGCTGGGGAGAAGGCTGGCACTTGCCTCTTACCTCATGCTCCAGGTCTGAAGGGGCAGCACTGCATTGACTGCTGCCTAACAAAGGGCCCCCACTAAAGATGGCTGACAGACAGTGGCTTGCTTGGGGCAGGGGCCCACTACACTGCCCACCAATGGCTGAGCAGGGTGGTCACAGTGGCATTAGTGGTCTCCTGGTAACCATTGCCTGGTAACGGGGCAGTGGGTCAGAGTACACAGCAAGGGCTGCCTGGGAAGAGCTGCATTCAGCTGGCTATGGTACAATTCCCCCTTTTCTTTGGTCCTCTGCAACCCTGAGGAGAATATGTGGGTATGATTTGGATAGAGTGGTTAATCATAAACTCCGCAGCGGATCTCTGTTTTAGGGGACTTGCTTTCAACCTCCATTCCTGGTTCATCTTTTCCCAAGTCTTTCAGGGAATGGGGTGACGACCACTCTAGCTACGTCCTGCTGCACGAAAGCAAAGCCCTACAGTGCATTCTGAGTTGGAAGCAATGCCACGTTGCAAGTCTTGATCCAAGTCTTATATAAACTTGTATAAGGAATCCAGGAGAATAAGCCTGAAAAGCAGCGTGAGTGTGGCACTCTGGGGGAGACGTTCTGGCAGGTAATCCAGACACACAGAAGCAGAAGGGAAGAAATTGTTGTAAGTTGTTAGGAAGTTGAGGGGAAGAGCTTCCCTTAATGGGAGAACACAGATCAAAATCAGCATTATTGCAAAGCAAATCCATAAACGTTAGTAGCATATGCATCTGTTTACTCAGTTTGTCAAAACTGCATTGGTAAGAGTCTTCTTGAAGTTGAAGCACTTTGGGAAAGCCTCAGCCTAACTATCTGTTAGACACTTAAAGAGGCATGGTTAAAGATCGGATGACAAGGGGTTGAGAAGGAAGCTTAATCAAGTGGCTCTCATGTAACCGTCAGCATGGCTGACCTATTATCCCAAGGCATACCTGCATTTCAGAAACTTTGTACCCTTTCTAGAATATCGACAGGTGTGCCATGTATCCATCCTGTGTAATTGGAGAAGCTTCTCCCCCATTTCACAATGTTTTCTCTGTAATTTCCATACCAGATATACGACTGAAATAGTCCTCCTTGAGTTGCCTTAAGGGCCCCGCAACTAATCCAAAGTTCACAAACTATTTCAAAACACCTGGTCCAATAAGCTCATCAGTCCTTTGAAGAGAATTCTTCTTTCTTCTCCAAAGTGAGAAGAGATCTTAAAAGCAAATAGAGATCCCTTAAAGGCAGGACAGTTCACATACCATGGTATTGAAAGCAGCGTTCCAAGTAAACGTGTTCTCTTGGCAGAGGGGAACCCAATCCAGCCTTGAAAAAAACGTATTTTTAATAACAGTATCCATTTCCCCAGGTGGAGTTTCGTTTCAGACCAATGATGCATCAAATGTTGGTTTTTGGCTCAACACATTTATCCCACCTTCCTACTCTATCCTGAAATGTGTTCCTTTTCATGAGTTTCTTAGCTTTAATTACATATTTCGATTACAATCCTCAAGTCCTTAACATCTTCACTTAGTGAAAACCAAGAAGCAAGCAATTGTCAGCTGGATGTCATACCAGCATTTCTGATTGCAAGCGGATGCTTTTGAGACCTTCTGCTAAGTAGGCAAAGGTAGGGAATCTTAGATGTGCCCAGCATCCAATGTTCCAATCCTCTATCCTCTTTGAAATGACCCGGAGAGTCAAGGAATGCTTGCCACTTAACTTGGTGAAGTTTCATGCTACCCAAATCTAGAGAGGCCATTTAGAAAGACTTCAAGTGTCATCATTTCAACTTATGGTCCTTGCTGTCAAATTGGCAACAGATATAAGGTCTTTTTGGATCTCTAAGAAACCTAGGGACCGCAGAAGGTTTACACTTCAGAATGCAAGAAGCTTAAGGCAGCTTCCATACCAGATATCAGTTCAGTACTAGCTATTTGCCAGATCATCAGGACCTGAAATCCATGGAGGCCAATTTTCTCCAGAGGAGGAAGTATTAAATTGGTAAGTGCTTCCCTTTCAGTGAAATAGAGCTCATTTACACATCAACTCGGCAGTTGATGTCAATTGCCTTATCCCTAAAAGTGGCCCAAATCTGGAGAATGCACCTGAAAGGGGTGCGTTGGGGAAGCACATTTGAGTTTCCCAGAGCCACAACACTTTCACACAAAACAAACGCAAAAGTACATGCAAAAAAGAAACTCTCAGTCCTGAGGACCAAAGCAAAGGGTGAGGATGAACAACATCCTCAGTGTTTTCGAACTACGTTCCCTAATTTTAACAACAAAACGACAAACAACATGCAAATTGAAAGATAGGGAATCAGGACCACAGTTGTCATGCCTACTGACCTGGGAAGCAGAAAGAGCCAAAAAGGAAAAAGCAAAGAAATTACGAAAAGTTCAATTTGCTTCATTAACTTCCACATGTCTCCTGGAAATATGCTCGTTTTCTCAGGGTCACAATGATGAAAACCAAAAGGATTTCACTGAGCAAACTTTCTCTACCTGAATATTTTACATAGACTGGTTTTGGAGATATGAAAAAGATTCATTTGATGCCATGTTTCACCAGAATCTGTAGAATATGCTGGCCATGCAATGTAAAAAAACAAAAAAAATACTTGCTTGTCCCTTAGTGGACTACAAGATGGACTAGAGCTCTGCTGCTCACAGCAGGTGTTATCCAATAGCAGAGAGACAAATGCAATGCCAAAAGGTCTCTCAGGATCGCAGTTCCCAGGCACCAAAGGGCAGATTCCTACCCATTGGAAAGGGAATATGTCAACGAATGTTCCACCACAGCTGAAACACAACGCAGGAGGGAACGATACCTAGTGTGATCATATGCAAGCTCCGTTACTGACCAAAGACGTCTCAAGTACTCAATGCAAGTGCTGTTTCACACACCTACAATGTACGAATCACAAACAGGATCCCACAAACCACAGCACAGACTGCCGTGATTAACACCACATTGACACACACAAACACATGAAGAACAAATAAACACTCCAATCACAAAGACAGAAAGCCAGAGAAGGCATTTTGTCAACTTCCACTTCCACTCCCACATGGAGGCCCCCAGTTCTCAAGAGGGAATGGACTCAGAGGGGCTCACATCCGCTAAGGGGAGCAGCCCAGTTGGAGTAGACCTATTTCCCAGCCTGTGCAAGCTGGAGCCACTTACCCCCAAATGACATGAACTGTATACCGTTGCTCTGGACATGTCTCCAAGACAAGCAGCCTCGTGCTGTAGGGCAGCCACTGCATATCAGGGAGAATCCCTGCCAGTATCCTGGAGCCAAATGTACTCTGGCATGTGCTGGGAACTTTAAATGGCGACGCCCCTGATTGAGATCAACACACCATGGGCACACACCTCCTGGCTGGCTCGCTATAATTGGTAACCAAAGGCCAGGATGTGTGCCCGACGCACAGTGAGGCCAAGCAACAGCAAAACATTGGACTTTGGAGCCGAGAAATATTTGTTGTTGAGACATTCAAGGAAATGGGTGGCTTATGTCGGGTAATCCCCAACTTTGAAAGTTTTTAGCAAAGCCCTCTTAGAGGTAAGGTGATGGAGGGGTGTGGCTGTTCGTTGAAAACTTCTCCCGGCCCGATCCTTTGTTCTTGAGGACAGGTCATAGTCAGGTCTCAATGTTCCTATCAATCTCCAGCAAACAAATGTCACTCTCTGGGTGACAAGAAAGGGCAAGGTCCCAAGGCACAAGGCTCACCCTCTGAGGTCCAGACCCACCTAAGAGAAAGGGGTCCCTGGGAGGGGTGGTGGTCCTCCTGCCATGGAGGGTTTGTCCAGGAGCTGGTCTGGGTCCTCCCACCAGTGCCCACGCCTCACAGAGGAGGCAGCTCTGCCTTGGTGGCTCCCTCAGGGCCAGGTCCCAGACCCTTGCTAGCTGTCATCACTGAGGGAGCCGTATGCATATGACCCAAAAGGTCTTAATGCTCCTCAGGCCACCCAAACAGTGGCAGTCAGGTACCCCAGACTGTGAGCCATACCCTTAGGGTCACAGTGGCGGTGTGTGGTAGAGGTTCAACACTGCCTCAAGGCCTGGTCTGGGCCAGTGGGCATTCATGGCCTTGGCTCTGGAGCCCTGCAGGACACACCCCCAGCCTGTTCTCTGGGCCCCCCATCACACCAGCTGGCCCAAGGCCGTGTGAGCAGAAGAATGCTGGGGAGAAGGCTGGCACTTGCCTCTTACCTCACGCTCCAGGTCTGAAGGGGCAGCACTCCACTGACTGCTGCCTAAAAAAGGGCCCCCACTAAAGATGGCTGACAGACAGTGGCTTGCTTGGGGCAGGGGCCCACTACACTGCCCACCAATGGCTGAGCAGGGTGGTCACAGTGGCATTAGTGGTCTCCTGGTAACCATTGCCTGGTAACGGGGCAGTGGGTCACAGTGCACAGCAAGGGCTGCCTGGGAAGAGCTGCATTCAGCTGGCTATGGTACAATTCCCCCTTTTCTTTGGTCCTCTGCAACCCTGAGGAGAATATGTGGGTATGATTTGGATAGAGTGGTTAATCATAAACTCCGCAGCGGATCTCTGTTTTAGGGGACTTGCTTTCAACCTCCATTCCTGGTTCATCTTTTCCCAAGTCTTTCAGGGAATGGGGTGACGACCACTCTAGCTACGTCCTGCTGCACGAAAGCAAAGCCCTACAGTGCATTCTGAGTTGGAAGCAATGCCACGTTGCAAGTCTTGATCCAAGTCTTATATAAACTTGTATAAGGAATCCAGGAGAATAAGCCTGAAAAGCAGCGTGAGGGTGGCACTCTGGGGGAGACGTTCTGGCAGGTAATCCAGACACACAGAAGCAGAAGGGAAGAAATTGTTGTAAGTTGTTAGGAAGTTGAGGGGAAGAGCTTCCCTTAATGGGAGAACACAGATCAAAATCAGCATTATTGCAAAGCAAATCCATAAACGTTAGTAGCATATGCATCTGTTTACTCAGTTTGTCAAAACTGCATTGGTAAGAGTCTTCTTGAAGTTGAAGCACTTTGGGAAAGCCTCAGCCTAACTATCTGTTAGACACTTAAAGAGGCATGGTTAAAGATCGGATGACAAGGGGTTGAGAAGGAAGCTTAATCAAGTGGCTCTCATGTAACCGTCAGCATGGCTGACCGATTATCCCAAGGCATACCTGCATTTCAGAAACTTTGTACCCTTTCTAGAATATCGACAGGTGTGCCATGTATCCATCCTGTGTAATTGGAGAAGCTTCTCCCCCATTTCACAATGTTTTCTCTGTAATTTCCATACCAGATATACGACTGAAATAGTCCTCCTTGAGTTGCCTTAAGGGCCCCGCAACTAATCCAAAGTTCACAAACTATTTCAAAACACCTGGTCCAATAAGCTCATCAGTCCTTTGAAGAGAATTCTTCTTTCTTCTCCAAAGTGAGAAGAGATCTTAAAAGCAAATAGAGATCCCTTAAAGGCAGGACAGTTCACATACCATGGTATTGAAAGCAGCATTCCAAGTAAACGTGTTCTCTTGGCAGAGGGGAACCCAATCCAGCCTTGAAAAAAACGTATTTTTAATAACAGTATCCATTTCCCCAGGTGGAGTTTCGTTTCAGACCAATGATGCATCAAATGTTGGTTTTTGGCTCAACACATTTATCCCACCTTCCTACTCTATCCTGAAATGTGTTCCTTTTCATGAGTTTCTTAGCTTTAATTACATATTTTGATTACAATCCTCAAGTCCTTAACATCTTCACTTAGTGAAAACCAAGAAGCAAGCAATTGTCAGCTGGATGTCATACCAGCATTTCTGATTGCAAGCGGATGCTTTTGAGACCTTCTGTTAAGTAGGCAAAGGTAGGGAATCTTAGATGTGCCCAGCATCCAATGTTCCAAGCCTCTATCCTCTTTGAAATGACCCGGAGAGTCAAGGAATGCTTGCCACTTAACTTGGTGAAGTTTCATGCTCCCCAAATCTAGAGAGGCCATTTAGAAAGACTTCAAGTGTCATCATTTCAACTTATGGTCCTTGCTGTCAAATTGGCAACAGATATAAGGTCTTTTTGGATCTCTAAGAAACCTAGGGACCGCAGAAGGTTTACACTTCAGAATGCAAGAAGCTTAAGGCAGCTTCCATACCAGATATCAGTTCAGTACTAGCTATTTGCCAGATCATCAGGACCTGAAATCCATGGAGGCCAATTCTCCCCAGAGGAGGAAGTATTGAATAGGTAAGTGCTTCCCTTTCAGTGAAATAGAGCTCATTTACACATCAACTCGGCAGTTGATGTCAATTGCCTTATCCCTAAAAGTGGCCCAAATCTGGAGAATGCACCTGAAAGGGGTGCGTTGGGGAAGCACATTTGAGTTTCCCAGAGCCACAACACTTTCACACAAAACAAACGCAAAAGTACATGCAAAAAAGAAACTCTCAGTCCTGACGACCAAAGCAAAGGGTGAGGATGAACAACATCCTCAGTGTTTTCGAACTACGTTCCCTCATTTTAACAACAAAACGACAAACAACATGCAAATTGAAAGATAGGGAATCACGACCACAGTTGTCATGCCTACTGACCTGGGAAGCAGAAAGAGCCAAAAAGGAAAAAGCAAAGAAATTAGGAAAAGTTCAATTTGCTTCATTAACTTCCACATGTCTCCTGGAAATATGCTCGTTTTCTCAGGGTCACAATGATGAAAACCAAAAGGATTTCACTGAGCAAACTTTCTCTAACTGAATATTTTACATAGACTGGTTTTGGAGATATGAAAAAGATTCATTTGATGCCATGTTTCACCAGAATCTGTAGAATATGATGGCCATGCAATGTAAAAAAACAAAAAAAATACTTGCTTGTCCCTTAGTGGACTACAAGATGGACTAGAGCTCTGCTGATCACAGCAGGTGTTATCCAATAGCAGAGAGACAAATGCAATGCCAAAAGGTCTCTCAGGATCGCAGTTCCCAGGCACCAAAGGGCAGATTCCTACCCATTGGAAAGGGAATATGTCAACCAATGTTCCACCACAGATGAAACACAACGCAGGAGGGAACGATACCTAGTGTGATCTTATGCAAGCTCCATTACTGACCAAAGACGTCTCAAGTACTCAATGCAAGTGCTGTTTCACACACCTACAATGTACGAATCACAAACAGGATCCCACAAACCACAGAACAGACTGCCGTGATTAACACCACATTGACACACACAAACACATGAAGAACAAATAAACACTCCAATCACAAAGACAGAAAGCCAGAGAAGGCATTTTGTCAACTTCCACTTCCACTCCCACATGGAGGCCCCCAGTTCTCAAGAGGGAATGGACTCAGAGGGGCTCACATCCGCTAAGGGGAGCAGCCCAGTTGGAGTAGACCTATTTCCCAGCCTGTGCAAGCTGGAGCCACTTACCCCCAAATGACATGAACTGTATACCGTTGCTCTGGACATGTCTCCAAGACAAGCAGCCTCGTGCTGTAGGGCAGCCACTGCATATCAGGGAGAATCCCTGCCAGTATCCTGGAGCCAAATGTACTCTGGCATGTGCTGGGAACTTTAAATGGTGACGCCCCTGATCAAGATCAACACACCATGGGCACACACCTCCTGGCTGGCTCGCTATAATTGGTAACCAAAGGCCAGGATGTGTGCCCGACGCACAGTGAGGCCAAGCAACAGCAAAACATTGGACTTTGGAGCCGAGAAATATTTGTTGTTGAGACATTCAAGGAAATGGGTGGCTTATGCTGAGTAATCCCCAACCTTGAAAGCTTTTAGCAAAGCCCTCTTAGAGGTAAGGTGATGGAGGGGTGTGGCTTTTCGTTGAAAACTTCTCCCTGTCCGATCCTTTGTTGTTGAGGACAGGTCATAGTCAGGTCTCAATGTTCCTATCAATCTCCAGCAAACAAATGTCACTCTCTGGGTGACAAGAAAGGGCAAGGTCCCAAGGCACAAGACTCACCCTCTGAGGTCCAGACCCACCTAAGAGAAAGGGGTCCCTGGGAGGGGTGGTGGTTCTCCTGCCATGGAGGGTTTGTCCAGGAGCTGGTCTGGGTCCTCCCACCAGTGCCCATGCCTCACAGAGGAGGCAGCTCTGCCTTGGTGGCTCCCTCAGGGCCAAGTCCCAGACCCTTGCTAGCTCTCATCACTGAGGGAGCCGGGTGCACATGAGCCAACATGTCTTAATGCTCCTCAGGCCACCCAAACAGTGGCGGTCAGGTACCCCAGACTGTGAGCCATACCCTTAGGGTCACAGTGGCGGTGTGTGGTAGAGGTTCAACACTGCCTCAAGGCCTGGTCTGGGCCAGTGGGCATTCATGGCCTTGGCTCTGGAGCCCTGCAGGACACACCCCCAGCCTGTTCTCTGGGCCCCCCATCACACCAGCTGGCCCAAGGCCGTGTGAGCAGAAGAATGCTGGGGAGAAGGCTGGCACTTGCCTCTTACCTCACGCTCCAGGTCTGAAGGGGCAGCACTCCACTGACTGCTGCCTAAAAAAGGGCCCCCACTAAAGATGGCTGACAGACAGTGGCTTGCTTGGGGCAGGGTCACACTACACTGCCCACCAATGGCTGAGCAGGGTGGTCACAGTGGCATTAGTGGTCTCCTGGTAACCATTGCCTGGTAACGGGGCAGTGGCTCACAGTGCACAGCAAGGGCTGCCTGGGAAGGGCTGCATTCAGCTGGCTATGGTACAATTCCCCCTTTTCTTTGGTCCTCTGCATCCCTGAGGAGAATATGTGGGTATGATTAGGATAGAGTGGTTAATCATAAACTCTGCAGCGGATCTCTGTTTTAGGGGACTTGCTTTCAACCTCCATTCCTGGTTCATCTTTTCCCAAGACTTTCAGGGAATGGGGTGACGACCACTCTAGCTACGTCCTGCTGCACGAAAGCAAAGCCCTACAGTGCATTCTGAGTTGGAAGCAATGCCACGTTGCAAGTCTTGATCCAAGTCTTATATAAACTTGTATAAGGAATCCAGGAGAATAAGCCTGAAAAGCAGCGTGAGGGTGGCACTCTGGGGGAGACGTTCTGGCAGGTAATCCAGACACGCAGAAGCAGAAGGGAAGAAATTGTTGTAAGTTGTTAGGAAGTTGAGGGGAAGAGCTTCCCTTAACGGGAGAACACAGATCAAAATCAGCATTATTGCAAAGCAAATCCATAAACGTTAGTAGCATATGCATCTGTTTACTCAGTTTGTCAAAACTGCATTGGTAAGAGTCTTCTTGAAGTTGAAGCACTTTGGGAAAGCCTCAGCCTAACTATCTGTTAGACACTTAAAGAGGCAAGGTTAAAGATCGCATGACAAGGGGTTGAGAAGGAAGCTTAATCAAGTGGCTCTCATGTAACCGTCAGCATGGCTGACCGATTATCCCAAGGCATACCTGCACTTCAGAAACTTTGTACCCTTTCTAGAATATCGACAGGTGTGCCATGTATCCATCCTGTGTAATTGGAGAAGCTTCTCCCCCATTTCACAATGTTTTCTCTGTAATTTCCATACCAGATATACGACTGAAATAGTCCTCCTTGAGTTGCCTTAAGGGCCCCGCAACTAATCCAAAGTTAACAAAATATTTCAAAACACCTGGTCCAATAAGCTCATCAGTCCTTTGAAGAGAATTCTTCTTTCTTCTCCAAAGTGAGAAGAGATCTTAAAAGCAAATCGAGATCCCTTAAAGGCAGGACAGTTCACATACCATGTTATTGAAAGCAGCATTCCAAGTAAACGTGTTCTCTTGGCAGAGGGGAACCCAATCCAGCCTTGAAAAAAAGTATTTTTAATAACAGTATCCATTTCCCGAGGTGGAGTTTCGTTTCAGCCCAATGATGCATCAAATGTTGGTTTTTGGCTCAACACATTTATCCCACCTTCCTACTCTATCCTGAAATGTGTTCCTTTTCATGAGTTTCTTAGCTTTAATTACATATTTCGATTACAATCCTCAAGTCCTTAACACCTTCACTTAGTGAAAAGCAAGAAGCAAGCAATTGTCAGCTGGATGTCATACCAGCATTTCTGATTGCAAACGGATGCTTTTGAGACCTTCTGCTAAGTAGGCAAATGTAGGGAATCTTAGATGTGCCCAGCATCCAATGTTCCAATCCTCTATCCTCTTTGAAATGACCCGGAGAGTCAAGGAATGCTTGCCACTTACCTTGGTGAAGTTTCATGCTACCCAAATCTAGAGAGGCCATTTAGAAAGACTTCAAGTGTCATCATTTCAACTTATGGTCCTTGCTGTCAAATTGGCAACAGATATAAGGTCTTTTTGGATCTCTAAGAAACCTAGGGACCGCAGAAGGTTTATACTTCAGAATGCAAGAAGCTTAAGGCAGCTTCCATACCAGATATCAGTTCAGTACTAGCTATTTGCCAGATCATCAGGACCTGAAATCCATGGAGGCCAATTCTCTCCAGAGGAGGAAGTATTGAATAGGTAAGTGCTTCCCTTTCAGTGAAATAGAGCTCATTTACACATCAACTCGGCAGTTGATGTCAATTGCCTTATCCCTAAAAGTGGCCCAAATCTGGAGAATGCACCTGAAAGCGGTGCGTTGGGGAAGCACATTTGAGTTTCCCAGAGCCACAACACTTTCACACAAAACAAACGCAAAAGTACATGCCAAAAAGAAACTCTCAGTCCTGAGGGCCAAAGCAAAGGGTGAGGATGAACAACATCCTCAGTGTTTTCGAACTACGTTCCCTCATTTTAACAACAAAACGACAAACAACATGCAAATTGAAAGATAGGGAATCAGGACCACAGTTGTCATGCCTACTGACCTGGGAAGCAGAAAGAGCCAAAAAGTAAAAAAGCAAAGAAATTAGGAAAAGTTCAATTTGCTTCATTAACTTCCACATGTCTCCTGGAAATATGCTCGTTTTCTCAGGGTCACAATGATGAAAACCAAAAGGATTTCACTGAGCAAACTTTCTCTACCTGAATATTTTACATAGACTGGTTTTGGAGATATGAAAATGATTCATTTGATGCCATGTTTCACCAGAATCCGTAGAATATGCTGGCCATGCAATGTAAAAAAAAAAAAAAATTCTTGCTTGTCCCTTAGCGGACTACAAGATGGACTAGAGCTCTGCTGATCACAGCAGGTGTTATCCAATAGCAGAGAGACAAATGCAATGCCAAAAGGTCTCTCAGGATCACAGTTCCCAGGCACCAAAGGGCAGATTCCTACCCATTGGAAAGGGAATATGTCAACCAATGTTCCACCACAGCTGAAACACAACGCAGGAGGGAATGATACCTAGTGTGATCATATGCAAGCTCCGTTACTGACCAAAGACGTCTCAAGTACTCAATGCAAGTGCTGTTTCACACACCTACAATGTACGAATCACAAACAGGATCCCACAAACCACAGCACAGACTGCCGTGATTAACACCACATTGACACACACAAACACATGAAGAACAAATAAACACTCCAATCACAAAGACAGAAAGCCAGAGAAGGCATTTTGTCAACTTCCACTTCCACTCCCACATGGAGGCCCCCAGTTCTCAAGAGGGAATGGACTCAGAGGGGCTCACATCCGCTAAGGGGAGCAGCCCAGTTGGAGTAGACCTATTTCCCAGCCTGTGCAAGCTGGAGCGACTTACCCCCAAATGACATGAACTGTATACCGTTGCTCTGGACATGTCTCCAAGACAAGCAGCCTCGTGCTGTAGGGCAGCCACTGCATATCAGGGAGAATCCCTGCCAGTATCCTGGAGCCAAATGTATTCTGGCATGTGCTGGGAACTATAAATGGCGATGCCCCTGATCGAGATCAACACACCATGGGCACAGACCTCCTGGCTGGCTCGCTATAATTGGTAACCAAAGGCCAGGATGTGTGCGCGATGCACAGTGAGGCCAAACAACAACAAAACATTGGACTTTGGAGCTGAGAAATATTTGTTGTTGAGACATTCAAGGAAATGGGTGGCTTATGCTGGGTAATCCCCAACCTTGAAAGCTTTTAGCAAAGCCCTGTTAGAGGTAAGGTGATGGAGGGGTGTGGCTGTTCGTTGAAAACTTCTCCCTGTCCGATCCATTGTTCTTGAGGACAGGTCATAGTCAGGTCTCAATGTTCCTATCAATCTCCAGCAAACAAATGTCACTCTCTGGGTGACAAGAAAGGGCAAGGTCCCAAGGCACAAGACTCACCCTCTGAGGTCCAGACCCACCTAAGAGAAAGGGGTCCCTGGGAGGGGTGGTGGTCCTCCTGCCATGGAGGGTTTGTCCAGGAGCTGGTCTGGGTCCGCCCACCAGTGCCCACGCCTCCCAGAGGAGGCAGCTCTGCCTTGGTGGCTCCCTCAGGGCCAGGTCCCAGACCCTTGCTAGCTCTCATCACTGAGGGAGCCAGGTGCACATGACCCAACAGGTCTTAATGCTCCTCAGGCCACCCAAACAGTGGCGGTCGGGTACCCCAGACTGTGAGCCATACCCTTAGGGTCACAGTGGCGGTGTGTGGTAGAGGTTCAACACTGCCTCAAGGCCTGGTCTGGGCCAGTGGGCATTCATGGCCTTGGCTCTGGAGCCCTGCAGGACACACCCCCAGCCTGTTCTCTGGGCCCCCCATCACACCAGCTGCCCCAAGGCCGTGTGAGCAGAAGAATGCTGGGGAGAAGGCTGGCACTTGCCTCTTACCACATGCTCCAGGTCTGAAGGGGCAGCACTCCACTGACTGCTGCCTAACAAAGGGCCCCCACTAAAGATGGCTGACAGACAGTGGCTTGCTTGGGGCAGGGGCCCACTACACTGCCCACCAATGGCTGAGCAGGGTGGTCACAGTGGCATTAGTGGTCTCCTGGTAACCATTGCCTGGTAACGGGGCAGTGGCTCACAGTGCACAGCAAGGGCTGCCTGGGAAGGGCTGCATTCAGCTGGCTATGGTACAATTCCCCCTTTTCTTTGGTCCTCTGCAACCCTGAGGAGAATATGTGGGTATGATTTGGATAGAGTGGTTAATCATAAACTCAGCACCGGATCTCTGTTTTAGGGGACTTGCTTTCAACCTCCATTCCTGGTTCATCTTTTCCCAAGTCTTTCAGGGAATGGGGTGACGACCACTGTAGCTACGTCCTGCTGCAGGAAAGCAAAGCCCTACAGTGCATTCTGAGTTGGAAGCAATGCCACGTTGCAAGTCTTGATCCAAGTCTTATATAAACTTGTATAAGGAATCCAGGAGAAGAAGCCTGAAAAGCAGCGTGAGGGTGGCACTCTGGGGGAGACGTTCTGGCACGTAATCCAGACACGCAGAAGCAGAAGGGAAGAAATTGTTGTAAGTTGTTAGGAAGTTGAGGGGAAGAGCTTCCCTTAGCGGGAGAACACAGATCAAAATCAGCATTATTGCGAAGCAAATCCACAAAAGTTAGTAGCATATGCATCTGTTTACTCAGTTTGTCAAAACTGCATTGGTAAGAGTCTTCTTGAAGTTGAAGCACTTTGGGAAAGCCTCAGCCTAACTATCTGTTAGACACTTAAAGAGGCAAGGTTAAAGATCGCATGACAAGGGGTTGAGAAGGAAGCTTAATCAAGTGGCTCTCATGTAACCGTCAGCATGGCTGACCGATTATCCCAAGGCATACCTGCATTTCAGAAACTTTGTACCCTTTCTAGAATATCGACAGGTGTGCCATGTATCCATCCTGTGTAATTGGAGAAGTTTCTCCCCCATTTCACAATGTTTTCTCTGTAATTTCCATACCAGATATACGACTGAAATAGTCCTCCTTGAGTTGCCTTAAGGGCCCCGCAACTAATCCAAAGTTAACAAACTATTTCAAAACACCTGGTCCAATAAGCTCATCAGTCCTTTGAAGAGAATTCTTCTTTCTTCTCCAAAGTGAGAAGAGATCTTAAAAGCAAATCGAGATCCCTTAAAGGCAGGACAGTTCACATACCATGTTATTGAAAGCAGCATTCCACGTAAACGTGTTCTCTTGGCAGAGGGGAACCCAATCCAGCCTTGAAAAAAACGTATTTTTAATAACAGTATCCATTTCCCGAAGTGGAGTTTCGTTTCAGCCCAATGATGCATCAAATGTTGGTTTTTGGCTCAACACATTTATCCCACCTTCCTACTCTATCCTGAAATGTGTTCCTTTTCATGAGTTTCTTAGCTTTAATTACATATTTCGATTACAATCCTCAAGTCCTTAACACCTTCACTTAGTGAAAACCAAGAAGCAAGCAATTGTCAGCTGGATGCCATACCAGCATTTCTGATTGCAAACGGATGCTTTTGAGACCTTCTGCTAAGTAGGCAAAGGTAGGGAATCTTAGATGTGCCCAGCATCCAATGTCCCAATCCTCTATCCTCTTTGAATTGACCCGGAGAGTCAAGGAATGCTTGCCACTTACCTTGGTGAAGTTTCATGCTACCCAAATCTAGAGAGGCCATTTAGAAAGACTTCAAGTGTCATCATTTCAACTTATGGTCCTTGCTGTCAAATTGGCAACAGATATAAGGTCTTTTTGGATCTCTAAGAAACCTAGGGACCGCAGAAGGTTTATACTTCAGAATGCAAGAAGCTTAAGGCAGCTTCCATACCAGATATCAGTTCAGTACTAGCTATTTGCCAGATCATCAGGACCTGAAATCCATGGAGGCCAATTCTCTCCAGAGGAGGAAGTATTGAATAGGTAAGTGCTTCCCTTTCAGTGAAATAGAGCTCATTTACACATCAACTCGGCAGTTGATGTCAATTGCCTTATCCCTAAAAGTGGCCCAAATCTGGAGAATGCACCTGAAAGGGGTGCGTTGGGGAAGCATTTTCAGTTTCCCAGAGCCACAACACTTTCACACAAAACAAACGCAAAAGTACATGCAAAAAAGAAACTCTCAGTCCTGACGACCAAAGCAAAGGTTGAGGATGAACAACATCCTCAGTGTTTTTATAGTACGTTCCCTCATTTTAACAACAAAACGACAAACAACATGCAAATTGAAAGATAGGGAATCACGACCACAGTTGTCATGCCTACTGACCTGGGAAGCAGAAAGAGCCAAAATGGAAAAAGCAAAGAAATTAGGAAAAGTTCAATTTGCTTCATTAACTTCCACATGTCTCCTGGAAATATGCTCGTTTTCTCAGGGTCACAATGATGAAAACCAAAAGGATTTCACTGAGCAAACTTTCTCTACCTGAATATTTTACATAGACTGGTTTTGGAGATATGAAAATGATTCATTTGATGCCATGTTTCACCAGAATCTGTAGAATATGTTGGCCATGCAATGTAAAAAAAAAAAAAATACTTGCTTGTCCCTTAGCGGACTACAAGATGGACTAGAGCTCTGCTGATCACAGCAGGTGTTATCCAATAGCAGAGAGACAAATGCAATGCCAAAAGGTCTCTCGGGATCGCAGTTCCCAGGCACCAAAGGGGAGATTCCTACCCACTGAAAAGGGAATATGTCAACCAATGTTCCACCACAGCTGAAACACAATGCAGGAGGGAACGATACCTAGTGTGATCATATGCAAGCTCCGTTACTGACCAAAGACGTCTCAAGTACTCAATGCAAGTGCTGTTTCACACACATACAATGTACGAATCACAAACAGGATCCCACAAACCAAAGCACAAACTGCAGTGATTAACACCACATTGACGCACACAAACACATGAAGAACAAATAAACACTCCAATCACAAAGACAGAAAGCCAGAGAAGGCATTTTGTCAACTCCCACTCGGAGTGGTGGTGGGCGGTGAGTAGCTGGGCGCCAGGCGGGCGTCTCCGAGGGCTTGGGGTGAGGCACTAGGCGATGCCAGTAGAAACATATGGTACACTGTTGTGCAGCCAGGTGACAGTGTGGAAACCACACGGGAAGAAGTTGGGGTCGAGTCCCGTGACTGTCCCGTGTGCTCTGCAGTGGGAAACGGGAAGTCAAAGTCGGGCAGTGGAGGGGAACGCAGGGGGGTCGCCTGGGGAGAGGAAGGGTGGTCCACCTGCAAAGTCCCGGGTGAAGACCCCCATCCGGAGGCAGACAGGCTGGGGGAGTCAGGCCCGTTGTTTGGGCCGTCAAGGCTGGGGGAGCGTTCAGGCCTAGAAAAGGCCATGGCCCCCGTCTCCTCGGATGCAGACCTGGTGGAGAAACCTGCTGCTTTTAGGACACCCTGCCCCCTCCTCTGGCCACAGGAATGTGGTCGTGCGTGTCTGTGTGTGTGTGTGTGTGTGTGTGTGTGTGTGGTGTGTTTGAGTCTGTGTGGGATTCTGTTTGTGTGTCTGTATGGTGAGGGAGTGCGTCCTCCAAAGGAAGGCAGATCTGAAGAAAGCAGACAGACAGAGATTCAGGTAGCCAAGTGTTCTCTCCTTCTGTCTTGGGAATGGGCTTCCAGCGGGCAGGACGCTGTCAGCACCGGGCACACGCAGAAGCTCAGGCCAATGGCTGAGTCGTCTGAGATGCTGCGCGCAGAGCCTGGCTGCGCGAGCCTTTATGGAGCCTGGGCGCCGGTGTGGGCGGGGATTCAGAGCGGCAGGGGCGGAGCTTCACCGCTCCTTCCACCCACCCAGGGCCAGGTGGGGCAGCCTCCCTGTACTCGGAGAAAAAGGACTCTCTCTACCAGAGACTAGGCTCCAAGAGTCCACTCCTGGAAGGCAAAGGGCTTGGAAGGTTTGGATGGAGAATGGCTTCGGAGGAGTCCGTGTCTGTTCATGCGGTGGGGGTGGGGGTGGATGGGGCTGTGCTGTTCCTAATGGGAAAGCCTCGGCTTCTGTGGAGCCTGGGATAGAGAAAAGATGCTCAGTACCACAAGCACCCCTCCTCACCCCACCTCAGCACATCCCAGCCCGATGGGCTAACCGGTAATTGCAAACGGCTCTACCGATAGTTTGGTATGTGTTTGAAAGGAAGACGTAAAGGAAAAGTTTCCCGCAACATGAAAGTACCAACAAACCACAAGCAACAAAAAACCAACTGCAGGGATTCGCAGCGCTACACTCTGCCTTTCTGCTGGCAGGATTCGCAACAGACAGTGCCCCAGGAGAAAGGGAGGATCACTGGATGAGAGCAGGTGGGGGGGAAGAGAAAGGAAAGAAAGGAAAGGAAAGAAAAGCTGCGTTTTTCTGGATTGCTGTCATTGTTTGTTTCTGTTTTGTGAGCATGGGTAGGAAAAAGAGAAACTGAAATGGAGCGTTGCCTCCAGACTACCGTTGCAGTGATTGGTATGTGAGAATACAGAGTCACAGGGCCCTGGTCCATCGCCCGAAGACACCTGACTCCTTGTTTGGCATCTTGTACTTCTCTGAGCAATGGAGGGGAACAGCCTCGTGAGAGCAAACCCACCTTGTGTATAGCTCTTCTTTTCCCATTTGGCCATCAGAAAAGTTGTAGCTCTTGGCGTAGTTGTTGATAGTCTTGTAGTTGAGCTATACTCCTTTTTTGGAATAGGTGTGAGATGAAACTAACGTGGCAGGTTTCACAGTACCGAGCCTATTGGTAACTTTGTTCCTTGAAAGATAATGTGGACAGTTTAACGGAGGCTGTGACCGTCATCAAGACACAGTCACACTTTTTCTGTGGACAGGTGTGTATTGAGCCTTGCCTGGGGTTTGTGACAGCATGGAATGGACCCACAGCCGTGGATGTGATAACAGGGTGCGGACAAACTCCCACTGGCCGTAGTAGCATGAGGTGACCATAGCACTAGGATTGTGACTATCCTGAGTGGCCATTCACAAGTATGTTGTTCTAGATATGACTTGACTCACACACAGGTTTTAATAGCAGTTAGCAGATGCAGAATGGTGGTTCGTTGCAGTAGGCAGGAATACTCATGCAAGTCTGTGATTTTCCAGGAGGGAAATTCATACATGTGTTGTCGCATGTTTGAGGGAACACTGACACGTGAGTGTGACAGCAGGCGGTGGACACTCTCTAGCCAGCCATGACAAGAATTAGGGACCCTTGGATAATGGCCTGTGACAGTCCGGAAGGGACATTCATACATGGGTTAGGACAATAGTGAGTGAACACTCACACATGTGTTGAGATAGTACGGACCAGACTCACAACTGTGGTACATAATGACAGAGTGGAGTTGTATCCCCGCAGTGCCTGATAGAAGGTGGGGGACCCTTGAACAGAGGATGGGACATTCCTGAAGGGACATTCCAATGTGGTTTGAGACAGGTTTTAGTTGATATTTACACTTGGGTTGTGAAAAAAGAGAGCAGACACACAACCATCTGATGGGACAGCAGGAAGTAGACACAATCTCGTAGGACCTGAGAAGTGGGGACCCTCTATTGGGGGCTGTCCAGAAGGTATATTCACATGTGAGTTGCGACAGGTGTGAGGTTACACTCACACAAGGCCTGTGACAGCAGAGAACGGACACACAACCATGAGGCATGACAGGAGGTGTGGATGCTTGGTAAGGTGCTGTGACAGTCAAGAAGGGACATCCACAGGTGGGTTGGGACAGGAGTGAGAGGACAGTCACACTTGCGTTGTGACACCAGAGAGCAGATGCTCAATCATGGAATGTGACAACAGGGAGAAGACAGACTAGTGCAATCCTGACATGACGTGGGGCCCCTCAGACGGGGGCTGTGATGATCCAGAAGGGACAGTCCCACGTGGGTTGGGACAGCTGTGAGATGACACTCACAATTGGGTCACAACAGCAGGGAGTAGACAAGGAACCATGGGACATGACATCAGGGTGCAGACACTGCAATGGGCCCTGACGGGAGGTTGGGACCATTGCGTTGGGGTTGTGACAGTCTTTAATGGACTTTCACACGTAGGTT
Source organism: Hippopotamus amphibius kiboko (assembly GCF_030028045.1). Taxonomy (NCBI): domain Eukaryota; kingdom Metazoa; phylum Chordata; class Mammalia; order Artiodactyla; family Hippopotamidae; genus Hippopotamus; species Hippopotamus amphibius. Next base: position 46,974,064 of record NC_080195.1, read on the forward strand.
GGGACTGGTGTGAGGTGACACTCACACTCAGGGTGTGACTTCAGGGAGCAGATGTGCAACCATGGGACATGACAGCAGGGAGCAGACCCACACCTGGGGGTCCTGATGGGAGTTGGGGAGCCTCAGACAAGGGCTGTGACAGCCCAGAAGGGAAATTCAGATGTGGGTTGGGACAGGTGTGAGGAGGTACTCACATGCAGTTTGTGACAGCAGGGAGCGAACGTGCAGCTGTGGGCTGTGACAGGAGGCAGGGAACCTCAGATGGGTACTGTGACACTCCTGAAGGGACATTCACACATGGGGTGGGAAAGGTGTGTGGCGGCACTCACATGCTAGTTGTGACAGCAGGGGTTGGATAGGCAAACGTGGGACATGAGAGCAGCTATGGGTGAACTCCCAGGGCTCTTGTCAGGAGGTGGGAACCCTCCGATGGTGGCTGTGACAGCCCAGAGGGGACATACACACGTTGGTTGGGACAGGTGTGAGGTGACATTCACACGCAGGTTGCATTGGCAGGGAGAGAACTCGTTCTGTGCGCTGTGACAGGAGTTATAGACTCTTGAATGGCAGCTGTGACAGTCTGTAATGCACTTTCACATGTGGTTTTGGACAGGTGTGAGGTGACACTCACACGTGGGTTGTGACAGCAGGGAGAAGGCATGAACAGTGAGACATGACAGCAAGGAATGGACACACTCCTGCCAGCCATGACAACGGGTGGGGATCCTCCAACAGGCACTGAGAAAGTCAGGAGTTACTTTCACACGTCCGTTGGGACAGGTGTGAGGTGATACTCACACGTGGATTGTCACAGCAGAGAGTGGGGGCACAATCATGGGCCATGACAGGAGCTGGGGACACTCAAAAGTGGGCTGTGACAGTCCAGAAGGGACATTCACACATGGGTTGGGACATGTGTGAATTGAAACTCACATGAGGGTTGTGGAAGCAGGGACCAGATGCTCAAAAGTGGGATGTGGAAACAGGCAGCAGATTCAAGCCCCTTGAGCTTGACGGGAGGTGGGGTCCCTCAGACAAGCTCTGTGAGAGTCCAGAAGGGACATTCACGTGTGAGTTGGGACAGGTGTGATGAGTCACTCACGCAACGGCTGTGACAGCAGGGAGGGAATTGTGCAACTGTGGGCCGTGTCAGGAGGCAGGGACCCTTGGACATGTACTGTGACAGTCCTGAAGGGATGTGAGAGCAGCGACAGATGACCTCCTACGGACACGAGTGTGGGGGGACACAGGCGGGTGGTGAGGGCAGGGACCGAATAGGTTCTGTGGGCCATGACAGGAGTTAGGGAACCTCAGAGCGGGGCTGTGACAGACCACAAGGGACTTTCACACTTGGGTTGGACGGGTGTGAGGTGACAATCAGAAGCGGGTTGTGAGAACAGGGAGTGGATGCTCGACAGAGGAACGTGACAACAGGGACCAGACACAGTTCCACAGGCCTTGACAGGAGGTGGAGACCTGCGAATGGGGGCTATCACCATCCGGAAGGGACAGTCGCGCATTTACGGGGACAGGTGTGAGGTGACACACACTTGTGACAGTAGGGGGCAGACGCGTCACCTTAGGATGGGACGGCAGGGAGCAGATGCACTAACATGCTCCCTGAGAGGAGGTTGGGACCCCACATGCAGGGGCTGTGACGGTCCAGAAGGGACCGTCACACGTTTGTTGGGACAGGTGGGAGGTGACACACACGGATTGTGACGGCAGGGAGCAGACGCCACCCTTGGTCTGTGACAGGAGACGGGCATGCTCAGAAGGGTCTGTGGGATTCTTGAAGGGACATTCACATGTGGGTAGTTACAGGTGTGAGGTGACACTCCCATGAGAATGGTGACAGAAGGGAGAGGACGTGAAACCTTGGGAGCCACAGCAGGGAGCGGATGCACTCGCGTGCACCCTGACAGGAGGCAGGGAGGCTCACTGGAAGCTGTGATAGTCTGGAGGGGACATTCACAGGCGGGTTGGGACAGGTGTAAGGCGACACTCACACTCGCATTGTGAGCGCAGGGAGAGTACGTACGATCATGGGGAAAGACAGCACAAAGCGAGTGCACCTCCACGGGCTCTGCGAGGAGATGTGGAGCCTTGGACGGGGGCTGTGCCGATCTGTAAGAGACGTTCATAAGAGGGTTGGGACAGGTGTGAGGTGAAACTCACACACAGATCGTGACAGCAGGGAGTGTACACCAGAGACTGCTTCCGAGCCCCCTACCCAGACGCTCTTCCCACCAACCACACAGCTCGGTCCAGGGGAAATTGCACAGTGCACATTACGTTTAAAGGTATCAGTAGTGCTCGTGACAAGGGCTTTACTCTGATTGAAGCTGAGATTTAACTGGCAAATAATTTGACTATTTCAAGAACTACCACAAAGTAAAATCTTAATGTCAGTGTCACTACTGAAAAAGAACAGTTTCCTATAGCAAGGAAAAAAGTGCAGTGTTACAACAGTACTTAATAGAAAATAATTTAAGAGAGAATTTCTAAAGCTCCTAATACAGTAATATAATTTAAAAGTCAGGTCGAATGGAAACTTTTAAAACCAGACTAAACACAATATATTAATTGCCTTTAATACATACATTTGTAATCCCTGTAACTGGTTTTTAATGGTCCCATGGATCATTTTAATGAAATTTACATTCCAGCTGAAGAGAGAACTAAGAAATCTTCTTTCCTATAAATTAAAAAATAGCATATAATGTTAAAATTGCAACCAAATAAAAAGTTCCCAGTAACTAAAAAACAAACAACTCTTTGAAAGTGTAGTAGCACTAAAGTTTGCTACACCCAACAAAGGAAGCATCCCTATGTCTAAGTTAGAATCTACACACTGAAGCTGCACTCAGGCACAGCCTTTGGGTGGCAGGCTTGCGCAGTCATGGTGGCAGGAGCCTTGGCAGGACCGAGCTGGGCAGCAGGAGAGGGTGGGAGGCTCCTCGTGGAGGGCAGAGCAGAAGACACCTCAGAGCCACCTTCTTGTCCAACCACAGGGTGACCCAGACAGCTACCCCGCCACCCAGCAGGCAAGTTCAACGGCTCTGTCATGATGTCTCCATAACCTAAAATCAAAGAATGCTTGAAATCTAGCATTGTGGGGGTGGGAATGGACCTGAACATCACTTCATTTCATCTTTTATAAGAGAGAAAACTGAGGACTTGTGAAGTTAAGAAGCTAAGTATTTGCCAACGAAGAATTTTCAAATACGTATTGTCCCCATACATTATATGTAGTTATAAAATGTCACACATATATCATGTACTATTAGTTTTTATGCATACTACTAGATTGCACATGTGAACCTAAAAAACAAGATTGTATCTACTCTCTACAGAGGGCATAAATTATGTCTGCCAAGAGTTTCCTGTGAAGGGCACCATCACCTCTTCACTGCTCTGTAGCACACTGCAGTTTCCGGAATCCTACAGACATGCAACATACTCTGATACAAAGTGCAGGGTAACCATGCTTGCAATAGGCAAGTTTTTGAAAAAGCATTTACTGGGACTTCTCTGATGGTCCAGTGGTTAGGACTCCAAGATCTCAATGCAGGGAGACTGGGTTTGATCCCTGATTGGGGAACTAGATCCCTCATGGCACAACTAAAGATCCTGTACACGGCAACTAAGACCCGGTGCAGAAAAATAAATTAAAAAATGTTTAAAGTAGTTACTGGAAGTAACTTTCCAGTAGAGTATAGAAGAGTTCTATCATTACCCGGAATGACTGGAAACTGACCTGACCAAATTCATGACTGATTAGGAAAGTAAGTTTAGATATCTTAAATTCAAAAGAGCACCTCAGTTTTAAAAAAAGAGGGAGTTTTAAAACACACTCGCACACATATGTGTTACACAAGCACGACTCATCAGCTGCTGTGTATGAGTCAATATAAAGAAAGTTCATTTGTCTGAATCCACTCTTAACTTCCTTCCTCTCCCAAATTTCACAACAACCAGGGGACACTCAGGGCAGAGGCCATGCGTCCAGTGTCTCCCCAGCATTGATGACGGGAGAGCAGCAACAGCACCTCCTGCCCTGCAGGCCCTAAAGCCTCTAAGAATGACCTTATGTGCCCCTCTCGGGAATCCTGGGAGAGGCCAAGTGTTGGTCTGGTTTTACAGAAGGAAATACTGAGGTTGAAAGCAGTGTGATGAAGGTCACCACCTACTCAGTGGACAAACAGAGGTCTGAACACAGCCTTTGTGACCCCAAGGGCTGAAAGTCTTGGCTAATGTGGTCAGCAAACGGGTACAGCCCTTTAACCTCTCTGACAGAGATGGTGCATGGGGAGTGGACAAACTGGAGTCAAATCCTTCTCTCCCCCAATGGGCTGTGAGGGTGAGACCTTGAGCAAACTCTCCATTTAGGGGCTCCTCCTCCTCCTCTGGGAGGTCCCTCCCCACACCTCCTTCAGGGAGGGGTGACAACTGCCTCCTTTTGCCTCAAATCATGTCTGCCAGGCCACTAGCAATCAGAAACAAGGCTATATTCTACATAAAAACAATGCGTTTTGCATCCCCGGCATGGGAATACAGTCAATCTAAAACGACTACAGAAAACTCCTAAGACAAGAAGTCAGCATGTCCAAAGGAACCAGGAAAGCCACTCTGTAGCTTTTAATTCTCTAGTAGCCACATTAATAAAAGTAAAAAAGATTAAATTAACTTTAATAATATATTATATAACACAAAACATCCAAAATATTATTTAAATATGTAATAAATATATAAAAATTATTAGTGGGCTATTTAACATTCTTTTTCCATATTAAGTTTTAAATCCATGTGTATTTTACACTTAAGGCCATAACTGGGCTGGCCATATTTCATGTGCTTGCTCAGTAGCCACGTGTGGGAGTGATCACCAGTGGACAGTGAAGCACTAGGCCAGAAGCCTCTCTTTGGATTTACTGTATGGGTAAGAGAAAGGAACCAAGAATTCTGTGTGATGACGGTTTTGAGTTATATGCCAATTGACCTGGAATTAGAGCAGAGGGTCAGATTTGATCCATGGGGACGTGCTTTCTCAATTAAATTTAAATTTCTTTAATTTAAATGCAATCATGGTCCCCCGAGAATTCACACAGCCACCTGTTACCATCTGATTTAATGATGAAATACACAATGACTTGTAGAACATTTGCTTAACACTGCCATGCGGTAAAAAGGAATTGCAACAAACATAATAACTCTTGATCATTAAGGGGACTCTTTTATGACAACACTGAGCATGATGCAAACAGCAAACACACGAACTTAGGGAAAATGTCCATTAAAAAGCAGTTCACACACACACAAAAAAGCAGTTCACAAACACACCAAAAAAGAAAAACCATTTACCTCTTCTTTTCTGATATAATTAATATTTATGAAGCAGCATGTCTTTGATTTCTCTATTTCTCTCCAAATCATAATCAAAGCAGTACAAAACCTGATGGACATGCCGTAGCCGGCAGAGGTCTGAGCCCTGGGGACCACAAGGAGAGAGAAAGGCCAAGTCCTTCTATAAAGGGCAAGGTCACATTTCAAATTAGCTATGAGACTATTCTATATCATCAAGAAAGAAATAAAAGACAAAACATTTTAAAATTTGCAGATGGGGCTCTAGAGAACATTTTCTTAAAACCTAGGCAGAAGCAAGTGGGGGTGCTGACAGCCAGTGCTGTCCACCAGTGTCATGCGACGAGGACGTGAGCCTGTGCTGACCGGTGCAGGGCCATCGGCCACGCTGGGCTGTGGAGCAGCTGACCTGGTGCCACCCAGGAAACAAATCTTCAGCTTTCTTACTTGAAATGTAAATGGTCCGTGTGGCTGGTGGCTACCATGGTGCATGGCACATGTGTGGGACACGAGGAAGACGTTCAATGAAGTCTTAATTTAAAAGCTGACCAAAAATGGCAGGGAAAATGGATTTTAAAAAGGCAGACCAACGATGGTACAAGGCGACGTTCTGACACAAACAAGGATTTTCAACCCATCCTATGGCAGCAGGGAAGTCAGAGCCCCAGCTGAGGACACAGCCAGAAAGCTTCTTTCCTGCCATCACACTGACTACTCTGGGGACCACAGCTAGATGGCCTCTCCCGGGGGTGTAAGACCGTGATGAGCTGCGAGCGTCACAGAACGCTGTTGGCAATGTGTACCAAGAGCTCCAAGTTCAAACCCACTGACCTACACACTTCACTTGCAGGAATCTGTGTCAAGCGAGTAAAGATGTGAGCGGGGAGGCCAGGGAGAAATCCCCGAGGATCCCTAGAACCACAAGGGTCACCATGGCTGTGGGATTATGGACCGTGTTTCTCTTCCTTATTTTCCTTCTTATTCATTTGCCCCATTTTCTAAGATGAATATAAGTATCTGCTGTTGTCTGACCAGGGGAAAACACTGCCCTTTTCCTGGATTTCTGAATTGTATACCAAAGACTGAAGGATGAGAAACAGCCCAAGTTACACCCACCCCCACCATGCTCTCCGTTGGCCCCACGGAAGTCTCCTCAGGCCTGGGCTGCAGTCCACAGCCCCTCCGTGGCCGCTCCTCGGGTCTGCAGGCTCTCCCTGACCACCCCACACCCTTCTGTTCTCCCCCGAGCAATTCCCACCATGGGGAGAGCCTCTCAAAGGCCACACACCAAGGAAGACAAAGCCTGTGTATGACCACATGTGGAGCCTCTGCCCATGCTCGACTGCCCACCTCTGAACATCCTCTGGTGAAAACCCCTAACTGGAAGCCACCGGGTCAGGCCTCTCACAAGCAAACACAATTCCTAACCTGTATAAACACATGTACTTTTCAAGTAAAGCACAGCAGGTATTTTGGAAAGTGGACACACTGTTTTCGTCTTGAGACTCCACCTCAGCAGCACCACGAAAGCAGTCTTGCCCATGTCCTTCTCAGCAGGTAGGCCCCTCTCCCACCCCATCACACACAGATCCTGGATGGACTCCCACAGCTCTCGGTCAGACTCGGGCAGTGTGTACAAAATACCTGCAACCGATCAGTTGTTGTGCAGTGAGTGAAGGGAACCGGTGTTCCTCCAGATCCAACCGTGTAGAGCACTATGACTTCAAAGGTTTGCCAAGCAAATATTAGTTTACGTTTAACTTGCCAGAGATTTGTACATTATTTATGGGATACAAATGGTATTAATTTAAAAAAAATTGTTTTACCACTATTATGAAAGCAGACCCAGTAGAACAGAGAATTTTAGAACTGGAAGACCCAAAGAGGGCCTGTTGTCCAAACTCCTCATCTACAAGAGGCAGACACTGAGGCTCCAAACTGGAGGGCAGGGACACCCACGGCCACACTGGGCAGCAGAGCCAGGCCAGGCCCGGTGACCACCAATTGGTCAGCCTCAAGTTCTGGCTCACTGGTGAAAAATAGTAAAAGCAACTATTGTAACAAATACAAAAACTGTAATGCTGTTATTAACAGAACAGCTCAAGAACTAATTTAAAATACTGATAATGTGGTCGTAACTGCAATCCACAGGCATCTGAGGGCCACTACTCAAATGTGAAATTCCTGAAGTAATGGAACTGGCCACAATGTTAGCACTCACCATTTCAGAAAGCACGTTTGGAGGCTGAAGATAAACTGGTGCTAACACCCACAAGCATTTGGGAGCTACCTTCATACTGATTAGGGTCACTTCTTAATAAGACACATTATTTCAAGGCAAGAAGTCTGAATAAAACAGCATACTAAACAGATGCATGGAACTGAGACTCTGTCACATGGAACTAATCAGATTCTCACAGTCGGAGGTGAGACTACTTGGGAGATTTTTCTTAAAGGACATTACTAAAAGTTACTTTTGAATCTTTCATATCTGTAATTTATACATACAATGTTATATAATCAGATCCTCTCATTAGTTCAGATCAGTGTTCCTACTAAATTAATAACTATAGTTTTACGGTTTAGTTACAATTTGAAAAGTATCATGATATAAATATTAGTATAGTAAAACTCCTGTAAGAGTTAACAATTATTCCTCAGGTCATGTTTATAACATATTTATAGAAAAAAATGCAATGTCATAAATGTTGGGCTAACTTGAACTGTCTGGCAGTAATTAGCAGCTGAGAAATCTTCCCTCTTATCAGCTCTTATCCTTGGTCCTCAAGGTCAAATAAGACATTTCTAAAAACCCCTAAACAGCAGTCAGTTGCTCAGTAATGCACATTTTCACCATGTGAAACATTTACATGTGGCTTAAATTAAATAATAATTCAGGAGAGCCCCTAAAAGAATGCTCCTTTGCTCATTTTTTTTTTTTTTTAGCTGAAGCACAAGAGCTTGATTGCAAAGTTCTGCTTCTCCACTGCTGGGGTCTTCCTTTTACTGAGTGTCACTCAGACACATCACTTGTACACACATCACATTACAGCTAAGCCAACTTACCACCTACTATAACAGCACACTCCAGTGAGGCTTCATAATTCCCACTTTCCTTTATTACAGACACAGAAGCAAGAATTACAGATGTAACTGCATGAATTATTTCTGTTTTTTTTCCTATAAATGAAAAAAATCAAAGAACAAGTAAACTAAAACCAACTTAAAACTTAATTTTTAAATGTGAAAGTTACTAAATTCATAAAAATCAAGCCACACTTGACACTTATTCCAAAGAGTGAACACAAGTCAGCCTTCTGAAAAGAATACCAACACTGAATACTCAATTAATAATGGTAGGATCAGAAAAGGGTATAACTGCATTAAACAGACTTCTCATATTCTTTTTTTTTTATTGGCTGTGTTGGGACTTTGTTGCTGCACATAGGCTTTCTCTAGTTGTGGTGAGTGGGGGCTACTCTTTGTTGTGGTGTGTGGGCTCCTCATTGTGCTGGTCTCTCCTGTTGCAGAGCACGGGCTCTAGGTGTGTGGGCTTCAGTAGTTGCAGCACAGGTGCTCAATAGTTGTGGCTCACAGGCTCTAGAGCACAGGCTCAAATGTTGTGGCACATGGGTTTAGTTGCTCCACGGCATGTGGGATCTTCCTGGGTCAAGGATGGAACCCGTGTCTGGCAGGTGGATTCCCAACCACTGTGCCACCTAGGAAGTCCAGACTTCTCATATTCTTGACTGACTTCTAACTTTAAAATGTTTCCTTAAAATTCAACTATACAGAATAAACAATTATCTTTTAACAAAGAAAAGGAACATTTGTTTTTGAAAGCCCAGTGCTACTATTCGTGAGCCCTGCTCTGTCTCCACACCGTCTCCACCAGGGGCTTCCACTGGCTGCCATCCATCCCCCAGGCTCTCCAGCAACACATCAGTTAATAAAGCCTTGAGCCTTTGCCACAGCTCTTCTTTCTGTTTCCTTGATAATTCATCCAGCAATTCATTTAGGTTGAAAGGGTCAAAAGTATCTTTCTTCAAAATAAATAGCACATTTCAAACACAACAAATTAGTTCTATCCTTGGCATCAAAAGAAAAGTTTATGCGCTAACTTGGTTACAAGTTCAAAAGTTTGGCTGTAGTTTTCAAAGTCCATTCCTAAAAGAGAAAATTACAGGGATTATCAGACAGAAAGTAGCAGATTCCTCCTCCCCCTAGTAATCTTCACCCACTTAGCCAAAACCCTCCCTGAAATCAACCCATCCAGATGTCCACCAACTCCAGGCCTATAATTACATTGCAAAAATATTCCAGAGCTAAAGTGATGATAAAAGTACCAGCAACATTACTGCAGCCAGCCCGACTGAATGCTAAGTGTCTGCTCTCCAACCTGAGTCCAGTTGGGTACAATCTGAGCCCCAAAATAGCCACAGTAAGGGATTATAAACCTTTGAATAAAATAAGAATCAATGAGGCCATACTGATAATAAATAAACAATAGCCAATAAGTAACTTATGGCATTGGCATGCTATCGAATAGCAATGAAGAAATACAGAAGCAAAATGGGATTGGAAAATCACAGTTTTGTAGCTATCATAGTAATAATCGATTCAGGCAAGAATCATCAACTACTTGGATGAAGAGCAGGGACTTTGCCTAGTCTCAAATTATTTCCCCACAGATCGCTGTTAATTATGAAGATGGAAATACAGCTTCACAGCGGAGAAATCTGGTGGACACCTTCCTCTCCCCCCACCCACCCCTGGTGACTGATCAAAACTAATGCACCAACAACGGGACAAACTGACAACACGTGCCTCCTTGAGGAGGTCCTCACACCATTTAGGCATGCAGCTCCTCCAAAACATGTAAACAAACTTAACCACATCAGCACTACAAGGGCAAGGGAAGGACAGGCCACAAAACTGCTACCTGCACTTCTCAAGACTGTCAGTCATGAAAAGGGGTGGGGGCTGTGAAACTCTCTGGATTAAAGAGACCAGCAAGTCAGGACAGCAGAGCAGAGAGCGTGACACCAGACTGGGCAAAAAGACCTGGAAACATGCCCTGCGGGTGACCATCCAGTTCCTGCTTTGAAGGTTTTACTGTGACTCTACAGGAGAGTGTCTCTGTTCTAGGAAAACCCACGGGAATAATGAGGGATCATGAAACACACCACCTGCAACTGACTCGCCAATGATGCGAAAAGAGTACCGGAAGACTAAGAACGCTGGAGAGGAGGGGCAGGCGGGTCCGGGCAGGGCTCCTCACTAGGCAGGGGAAGCAGCCCTCAGGGCCCTCCAAGGCCACTTCTCCATCCTAATGCTACCAGCTTCCTCTCGCGGGACACCCACCCAAGCTGTCCAAGGGCCATCTGTCCCCTTTGTCCAGAGTTCTCTCTCCCAAACTCCACACACCCCATTCAGATCCCTGATCAAACTACCCTTCCCCTCCCACCCTCCAACCTGCTCGGTTATCTATACACCTGTCTTGTTTCTCTCCCTCCACCACCAGAAATAAACCGTGTGGGCAGAAACTCTGCTTTTCGTGTGCCCACAGAGCAGAGCCCGGCACACAGAAGGCACTCAGGAGGTATCAGCTATGTGGCAGAACTCCCTGCAGTCCTGAGCCCTCCATGCCCCTCTGCCCTCCGTTCTCAACCGCTGAGTGTGGCACAGTCAGCTCTGCTCTGTAACTCTTGTCTTGAAACTCAAGCTTTTTCCAACACGATCGATAACGTAGGGAACAATTTGAGCAAAGGCGAATTTCCAGTTTGCTTATGTGGGATTTCCTTCCCAGATGAATTCAGAAAACTGCCCACTGAGGGGAGTCTGAGCACACCTGTGGGGACAAAACAACGCCTGCCCGCCCTGGGAAGCCCACATGTGCTTTGAGCTAGGCCAAGCACACCTGGGGGCCCTCCCGCCCCCAGCAAGGCCCTGGCCACTCCCTGCACTCCCCTCTCCAGCCTGCTCTGTTCTCTTCCTCTTCCTTCCACATGGGGTCCGAAGGCTGCCCACCTCCACCTGCAAACCTCGGGTCTCTTTCAAGGCGATGTGTCATATTTACGATGGCATCTATATACCCCATAGTGACTTAATATGTATAAAACTGCTGTGTTTTTTGTTAGGTCCCTCTCATTTTCCAAAGTGTCACTTGTGAAGTTTTCAGTGTTATGCCCCAACCCCATTTTCCCACAGCCTCTCTGGTTTTCACTGCCCATCCTGCAGTGTGCAGCAATTTTTAGGAATGTGTATGTCACATTAAAGCAGAACTGACTGTATTGGGAGAGGGCCACCTTGTATCTTTCAAACTGGCTTAAAATAAGTCTTTTCTTTAGTTCTTATGAGGTTGATGATGTGAAATTGCCATTATTCAACTATTCTGCCCTAAAAACTATTTCGTATCATTCAACTTAAACCAAGTGATATGCAATTCTACGTTTCCATTTTTATGTTCAACTAAAAGTGATACAGTGACTGAGGTGTTAGGTGTTCATAAAACTTGCCATGGATAAACTGAAACTAATGCCTTACTAACACAAGGGCTAATTCTGCATTCTACCCAGACATTGGCCACCAAGCAACAGTTCCAGGCTCTCTGGGGTCGGGGGCAGGGAGAGGGGGCTGGAATGGATATGCTGCATGGTTCCATGCCACCGGGCCGCCCTTCTGCCTTTTTATTTTTAAAGTAATACTAACTTAGCTCAACTTCATCAATTTAGTTTGTGGCTTTAGTTAACACGACAGAACATCGTTTGTAACAGCTCTCTTTTAGACTTCAAAGCTTCTACACTCCTATCGCTAACAAAGCAGACATTTACCTGACATCTAAAGAGTTTGCCCTTGTAGACACTTCCATGGTGATGTGCCGCCTGTGAGTCTGTGCTGGTTATTTTTAAGTTTACAGGATTCCATTTTATAATATTGAATCATTTTATAAGCTCATTTCTCTCTCATAAAAGAAATAACCTCATAAATGTTGTAGCAACAAATTCATGGTGAGATTCCTCTCTAATTCTTAGCTGTTGCTAATTTGATTTTCGCTGCATGATCAGAACAAGTGAGGTATGTGTCACCTTCCCCAAGGTCATGAGCATTTTAGAGTTGGTGGCTTAAAGTTGGGTTTCTCCTGAGTTCTGTGCTAGGCCTTTTCTCTTATTACTCGACGTAGATGACCCATGACTTAAGCTCCCAACTGGAGCTGATGACCCTGAGTCTCTGTCTCCGGCCCAGAGCTCCCTCCTGGGCACCAGGCCTGCCTCTCCATCCCCTACTGCACACCTCCTCACACACATTCCCTGGCTGCTACTCAGCACGTCCAAAAGGAGCCCATCTTCTCCCCCAAGCTGCCTTCTTCCCACTTCATGACCTTGCTGAGTGGCACTCCGACTCAGAAACCTGGGACCCTCCCTGGCCCACACCCAGTCCCTCCTGCCACCACCCAACAGTGCACATGGGCTGACACCCACCCACATCCACATCCTGATTCAACCTCTGTCACGTAGGACACAGCCTCTTCCTTACTCTCCAGCATCTTGTGTCACCCTCTTCAATCTATTCTTCACGTGCAGCCAAAGGAATATTTCCAAAAGGAAGTTTCTCATCTTTCTGACTCTATCTCTTTTGCCCCACGAGCTTTCTCTCCCCCTTTTGTTCTTTTGCACACAGGTCACTCTCTGCTTAAAGGCCCTGTTCCTCTCAGGATTAAGTCTCAACTCCTTAGAAGGGTCTATGTCTCAGCCCAGGGCTCACCTCTTGCCCTCTTCCTCAGCTGGCGTTTCTACACCCAGCATCTTCTAGTTCAAGCACAAGGTGCCTCTCCAGCCTTCAGAGTGAATCCTTTGGTTAGAGCAGTCCTTCCCCATGTCCCTCTTTGACTGGCTAACTTCTGTTCACCTTTTAGATCTCAGCTTCCATAGCCTTTCCTTTGGGATGGGGAACATTCTATGTCTAAATCTGGGTTCCCCTCCATTCTTGCCCCAGCTCAGCCCTTACTCTGATGTATTTACATACCTGGACCCACCACAAATGATGTCTTCCTCACTATGCCACGCACATAGCAAGAGATCAATAAACATTTAAGTAATTAGAAGCACACTGTTACACCACTTAACATCCTTTCAACAACCCTTTTAAAAGAAAGCAGGAAATACCATTTGTGAGTAGTTGCCCATCAACAGGTCTATTTGTGTATACTTCTGTTTTACTTTTTAAAATAAACCATGGTCCCTACAGATTCACTGAGGTGACTGTATTTCGTTTGTGGATACGATGATTTTAGGAAAATGTAGTACATTAACAGTCAAAATCACAATAAAGCTAAACATAAAATTTACATTAAGTTGAATGAATTGCAGGAACTCTCCAATCAGCTCCTTAGACACTGCTTGTACAAATGCCTCACGTTTTTCCATGGCAGATCAAACTGGTTTTCATGTGGCATTTATTTTGTAACCTAGTGAAAAACACAATCATACTAAAACTTGCATTCACAAATATACCTTTTCCTACAGGATGTAATTTGGTACGTTAGTATCCAAAACTGCAAGAAAATCCCTGTACCACCTATGATAGACAGTTTCTAACAATATTCTGACATAAGAAGTTATAATATCTGAAAAATAACTTCCCTCCCCAGGGGGAAAAGGGGAGGGAGGGATAGATTGGGAGATTGGGATTAAGATATACACACCAAAATATATAAAATAGATAACTGATAAGGACCTACTGTGCATGCAGCACAGGGAACTCTACTCAATACTCTGTAATGACCTATATGGGAAAAGAATGTGAAAGAGTGGATATATGTATATGTGAAACTGATTCACTTTGCTGTACGCCTGAAACTAACACAACACTGCGAATCAAATACACTGCAATAAAAATTAATTGAAAAAATAAAAATAACTTCCATATTTTCTTCCCTGAGAACAGTATCAAGATAACATCGTGTTTTTATTAAATGTTAATGAAGTTACCAACTAAGGAAAGAGAAACCCAACAGTTCTAGGAGGCTCACCTTCTCTCCCTTTTTAGCACCTTCGCAAGATGCTCCTCCAGGTCTGAGTCAGCTCAGAACAGACTGAGCCCAGCTGCTAAATCCTGAAGACTCTCCCTTCCTAAAGCACCATTCCTCCAACAAGAAAATCACTGTCACAGTCCCCTGGTTATGCGGAGTGTGGTTCTGGGTCACCTGAGAGCTTTCAATGGTGTGCATCAGGTGCTCCCAACCACAGCACACTTCTCCCCACCCCTGCAGGATGAGAGCTCAGGGACTGTGTGTAACCTCTCTCCCTGCTTGTGTTTCCTCAAACAAATTCTATTTTCCATTTGCACCACCTAGTGCTAGCAGTCCCTGGTTTGAAAGACATCAACCCAATGAAGTAATAGCAAAATGATGGAACATACATGTAACAAGTAGAGCGATATGGAAAATTACTGGTACCAATGGCAATAATTGTGGGGGCAGAGTCATCTTAAATACAGAACTCCAAGATCTCAGCACTTAAATTAAACCAACAAGAATGGAAAATAACTTCTCCACATAAGCACCACTGAAGTGTGGCCATCTCATCCCTCAACTCAGATGGCTGAGCTATGAGCACAGCTTGCGACTGGCCACGTGGGCAGGAACAAGCTTGATGAGTGATCATAGCTGGTACCCAGTCAAGAGTTTAAATAGACAACGTTCCAAAGAGGCGCAAGCAACCACACAGAACCACACACCTTAAACTGGGGCCTTCTTTGCTTTGTGTGATTCTGGTAACTCTTTTGGTTTGCTCTATTTCCAAGTGTAATTCTTGGCACGTTGGTCTTAACCACAGGAATCCACTTCCATTAGACTACCGGATTTACTGCCACACTCCCCACTTTCTCTCTGCAATTGTAGTTCTTTAAGGGTTACTGATCTTCCAACTTACACTCAATCTCTCTCTCTCTCTCTCTCAAAGTGACCCACCACTGTGTGCACAAGGCCGCTCCCCTCCAGCCAGAGCCACCTTCTAGATGAGAGGTCATCCAACCTTGCAGCCACCGTCTCCACATCCCAAGGCAGGGTGCTCCTCACACAGGAGGTCTAGCACTGACTTAAGATGAGAATTAAAAAGAGATCCCTGTCACGTTGTCACCTTGGAAAACCCCCATCACCTGGAGCAAATCATTCATCTCAGAACTAGGAGAGATACTTGAGGACAGGTTTCCCAGGCACAAGGGCTCAGGGAACTGATCTCAGAGGTCAGTCCCAGACCCAGGGCTCAGGGAGGTCCTCTCCGGGGTCAGCCCCTGGTCCAGGCTGGAGGTCCTCTGTATTCAGTCGCATAGGGATGGCACAAAGTATCACATGCTCCCGGTCCCAGTCCCCTGCCTGCAGCCGTTCATGGGCCAGCACCACAGAGCTCACCTCGTCCCCAGGACCTGCTGTTTCCCATGCTCAGACCAGATTCAAACCCACCCACCAGCGCCCTCAACATGCTCCTCCAGGAAGCATGTTACCACACCTGGCCCACCCAGTCCGCACCCGGGCCCCGCCTCTTCCATGCAGGTTCAGATCCTGACATTTTTTAGTCTGACATCAGAGTTTGGCTTGCCTTGACTGAAATAAATGCAACCTCTGACATAATTGTAAAGATTGACTTTTAAAATAAAAGTGTGACATCACCCTTAATATATATATCCAGTGATGTCTGAATACTCTAGCAATTAGACACCTGGTCTTCATGAACTCATGTCCATTCCTCGCTTCCCACATAATTCTGTCCTAACGTAGTATCTACATTTGCTATGCAGCAAAATTATATATATGTGTATATATATATATGAACACGTATACAGGTATACACATATATATTTACTGTCTCCTGAGCAAAATGCTTTAGATTTACAAACTTAAGCTCAAAGCCATATAAAAGATTATAAATTTGATAAGTACTTATTAAATATAAAACTAAAATTTTGTTGAAGCACACTTCTTAATGCTATGGTTAAGACTATTTTTTCAATCAGTTTATGTTTCTAAGAATAAACATTCTATTCTGATTTTTTTTATGTTTATAGATGTAAATGCTGAGAAAACTTGTTTACACAAAAAAGCAGACAGAAATGAAAAAAAAAATAATAGCAATATACCCAATTCCTTGAATGTATTTCAGTTAAATGCCCCAAGTCACATAATGATCTATCATCAATTTCTTTTAATTTAACTTGTATCAGCTAATAACTTGATTGGGCTTTCCTTCAATTTTTGTTGAAAGGACAGACTTGGAAACCACCTGAATTTTGAAAAGCATTTTTATCCAATCACTAGAAATCATTTACTTTCTCAGTTTCCGAAAGACCTTTACCCAGATACATTGAATTACTATTACTTATATCAGTTACTCTTATTTCAAGCCACTTTTGCCAATGCAATTTTTTTAAAAAGTAAAACTTCTACTGCTTGCTTTACATGTTTCCCCACACCTCGGAGAGCTGCAGGTTGTACTCACTCAGTTCATGGAAACAGCCCTGTCGGGAAATCCAGGCCTCAGCTGTTAATCAGCCAAATCAGAATGAACCTGGTTGGAAAAGTCTGGGGAGCTGTTTATAAACTACTTAGGAATAAAGAGTGCATCTCTAAGCTTGCGGCCGTGGGCCCACTCTGACCACCAGGGTAAAGGAACAGAGGTCCCCCTGGGCTAACCCCAGGCCTGTCCTCCACCTGGAGTCAGAACCTGGAGGAAGACTGTCCCCAGGAGTCCAGCATGAGACAACCCCTGGTGTCCTGAGGCTTTGGGTGTTGCTGTGGGGACTCAGCTGTGGTGCAGGTGCCCTGGGCCTCCCTGGGCCCCCTGCCCTGTTCAAGCCAGTCACCACAGAAAGCCGCACCCCATCTCCCAGCCGCAGTCCCCACGAGGCCCTGTGCTAGCCCTTCCCCCACCCACCCCAATGTCCAAAATCCTTCCTCTGTGTCCTGAAACCCCAGTCCCTTGCCAGCAGAACGCTGTCCCCTCCTGCCCAGCTGCCCTCTGCAAGGATGTGGCCTCTCAGCTGTCTTCCCTCAGGCTGGAAATCGCTCAGGCTGGAAAAGTCCAGAGCGGATTCTGGACTAAGTGGCAGCCCAGGGAGGTGCAGGGTGGTCCTGCCTTCTTGGTACAGCATGGCCCATGGTCCAATGGCAAAATGACCTGAGCCACATCCTTAGCTGTGACCCCAGTCACCCCACTAGCAAAAGTGAAAACAAGCAGGTGAAGTGCCTCATGAAACCCATTAGATCAAAAATACTGTGATGTCAACAACATGAAAGCAGAGCCTTTTGGCGGGGGGAGGGGGGCATTCCTCCTGGTCTGTCAGGAAGCTTGTGGCAGTGAGGCCGGAGGGGTCCACTGGAGGCCTGGGGAGTGCGGCCATGTCCCCCGGAGGTCGGCGCAGCCCCTACCCACCTCTCACCTGGCGCAGCCCCTCTGCCTCCCCTGCTTTCGGGGCAGCTCCGGCTCCCCTGCCACACACAGAGTCAGGCCCCCCTCTTCACTCTGAAGCCAGTGACCCCATCCTAGGCATCCACTCCCACCTCGGAACCCACAGCTCCCTGCACACTCAAGCCCGCCCCAGGCTCCGGGTGCCAAACGTGCGGCCCTTCTTCCCTCTTTCCATCTCCCCTCCCCACGCACACTCCCGGGGGGCTCTGTCTCCTGGGCGGAAGGCAGTAAACAAGGAGGTTCTGAAGCCACATACCAAAGGGGGCAGGTCAGGGCCAACCTGGAGGTGCGTGCAGAAACACGCCCTTCTTTTTGTGGTTTTATACTGTCCTGTCTGTCAGTAAAGTTTGAGCTTGGGAAACGTAGATGTGGATGTATTTGAACAAAATGAAAGAAAAAGCAGAGGTAACTGGAAACTTGAGGCCCACCTTTGCCCTACCCTGGGGACTTGGTCTCAGACTGAGGGACCCGAGGGAAACACCAGGGAAAGGGGAAAGGTGAAGATGGCCCCCCTCTGCAGGCACCACCGCTCCTAGCTGAACCTTCCATAAAGGATTTTGCACGCCCAGATGCCCTGATGACCTTGGGAAGATGATGAAAAAGGGGAGGTGTCCACCTTCGTCTTCCTCCCGGCTCCGGGCACAGGGGCAGCTCCTCCCAGGGAGACCACCACAGAGCTGGGTGGGGGTCTCTCGCGTGGGTAACTCAGAGGAGATGGAGATAGATGACCCAGAGCAAAGCCTGCTCAGCCCCACTGCAAGGTGGAATTTAGTGAGCTGCTTATGAGAACACGAACCTATACCTGTGCAGATCAATCAAGGCAGGAGGCTGGGGGACGCAGTGGGCACTGGTGTTTTTAACTAGTGTCAGGGTCCCCAGGTGTTCCAGGGAGACTGATACTCGATCAGAATTCCGGCATGACACAGGCATTGGATGTGGTCCCGAATTCCCAGACGTGCCTCTCGCAGTACTGGATATTGCCTCTGCCTGACAGGAGTGGCGCCTGGCCTCAGGTCCACCACAATGAGTGCATGGGTTTTGGCTAAACCTGGGAGCCCCTTTTCTGCCCAGACAGCAGGCAGTTCTTCTAGCAGGATAGTTGGATTCGTTTGTTCTCTTTCTGGAGAATAAATACGCCATTCATCTTCCCTGGGCACGGTCACAGACATTATTAGAGCTGGATTGCTCCCCAGGGTGAGGCTTGCGGGCTTCCCAGGGACAAAGATGATCTGTGCCCCAAGCTTTGTCAGCAAGTCTCTGCCCAGCAAAGGAATGGGGTGCTCTGGAAAGCCCAGGAATTCATGAGTCACTAGTGGCCTGCCAGCTGACATGAGCGGGCCTTGCAGAATGAATGGGCAGTCCTGTCCCCTGTGGCCCCAGTGATAGTTGCTGTTCGACCTATGAGGGGAGCCACAGGTGTGGTCACCACAGAGTGTTCAGCTCCAGTATCCACCATAAAAGTCATTGATTGGCCCCCTACTTTCCTTGTGACCATAGGCTCCCGGGGGACCAGGATCAGTGTCCTCCCTATCCTGATGTTACTTCAGCCAGGCCAATAAGGTCTTGGACGGCTAGCTCAGATGGGCACCTTCCTCTGCTGGCTTGACTGAACTTCTTTGACCCTTCAGCTGTCCCTTTATGATGGGGACCTTCATTCTTCCAGTGGCTGGTTTCTTTGCAATAGGCGCGCTGGTCACGATGTAGTGGCAGTCTCCTCTTGGCTTCCCCTTTCCGAGGGGGAGCAGTCTGCTTTACCAAACCTGGGTTCCCCAGTGTGGCAGCCAGCAGGGACACCTTCTGCTTCATGCGCCTTTCACCTACCTTTTGGTCTTCCTGGTCGTGGTTGACAAACACCTTGTTTGCGACTTCCGGCAGCTGAGTGGCATTCATTCTAGCAAAGACGTCAGGATTCTGAAGCTTACACTGGATGTCAGCATGAGACTAGGCCACAAACGCCACATTGACCATGCTTTGGTTTTCCTGTGTTTCAGGGTCAAAAAGGGTATCCACCAGGAATGCCTCACACAGTCTCTCACAGAACTCCATGGGTGGTTCATCTGGCTTTTGGTGCACTTCTGTTGTCTTGGACATGTTGGTTGGTTTTCTGGCTCCTGCACTCAGTCCTTGCAGCAGGGCTTGTCCGTATTTATGAAGAGAGCCCTTCCCAGCTGGGGCATTGAAGTCCCAGTTGGGTTGATCGTCCGGTGCAGCCCTCAGGGCCCAGGCTGCAGGATCTACTGTACCAGCTGGTGCCTGCCCTTGGAGCCATTCCCATGCCTCTGACAGGATCTGGCAGCATTCCTCGGTGTTGAAGAGAGTCAGGAGGAGATGGTGGCAGTCGTCTCAGGTAGGTTGGTGGGTGTAAAAAATGGACTCAAGAAGGTCAGTCATTGCTGTGGCTTTTCTGAATAGGACTGGGTGTGCTGTTTCCAGTTGAGAAGGTCGGTGGTGCTGAAGGGCTGATAATAAAGGACTGGGTGTCCTGGCTAGACAGAGCCATCCTCATTGACCTGGGGTGGGCCGCAGGCCTCTCACAAGGTCATCTGCAGGGCTGTGGGCTTTTGAGCTGATTGGTTGGCCAAGCAAAGTTGCCGTGGGCTTGGAGGGCACTCTGGATTTGGAGGCAGTGGAGACACAGATGGCGGAGGGCTGTCTGGTAAAGGGTGAGCAGGCTGAATGGGAACTGGTGGAGCAGCTGTTAGATAGGGTGGAGGCACAGGGGGCTCTTCTTAGGGGTCTGCTTGGTGAATAAACTTTGCCAGCTTTTCTTTGCTTGTCCTCAGAGCTGGTTGGGCCACAAAGATCCTACACTGTCCCTGCCTATTTGCACAGAACCGAACCCAAGGAGGCAGCTGATCAGTGATTTGCAACCAGTAATCTATGAATGGAAACTGGTCTGGGTGCCCAGGGGTCTCTGTCACCACTCGGTATACAGCTCTAACCATAGGAAGGTTTAGAGTACCCTCCACGGGCCATCCCACCCCAAAGGTGGGCCATTCTAACTCGCACAGGGTGTGGAGCTTTCCCGAGGTCATCTTAACCCCATAGCCTCCAGATAAACCTTTCTTAAAGTGTTTCATCATACAATCCAAGTCAGGTAGTGCTGATGTTGCTACTCCTGGAAAGCCTCCCCTGGAAGGGCTATCGCGAGGATTAAAGATGCGGCGAATCCACAGCCTGGCCCGCCGCAGCATGCTTTCATGGTCATCCCTCATCCCTGCCCGCATCCTTTCAGGGAAAACGCTTTCCAAGAGTGGCCTTGGCATGTCTAAGCTGAGCACTCTGAGGCTCTCCTCCCTGGCAGCCACGTGTCAGGCGCAATGGCAGGCAGGCTGGCAGAGGTCAAAGCTGCAGAGACAACCAGCACCGTGCACAGAGACTCGCAGAGGGCCAGAGAACAAGGAGCTCTTCGCCACACTCTGTCTCCTGTATGGCCAGCAGGTGTAAACCACATCCATGGGAAATCTGTCAATACAACCCAACCAAACACACCGCCCTCAGACCCACAGTCACATGGAAAGCATCAAAAAATCACTATAAAACTCACTGCCAGTACCCCTGGCAGCTTCTCTCTCTTCAAGGCAGTATTTGCAAGTGTATTTGTGGAAGGGGACTAAAGCTGGCCAATGTCACGCAAAAGCCCATCCGTGCAGGCAGTGGCTAGGCTGCAGAGAGATTTGGCAGGCATGGGTGGCACCTACTGTAAGTGCTTTGCCTCTGCTGTTGCTGCTGGGTGGAAAATTTTCACATGAAAGCTGGCAAGGAGCAGGTAAGAAAAAGGAGAGACCTCAATATAATCTAGCAGGTGTTTATGGCCTGAGTGGTGCCCCTGCCCAAGGTCACAGATTGTTAGGGCTACAAAGGGCCTCAGAGATGAACTGGTTCAAGCCTTTTCCCTTTACAGATGAGAAAGGAAGGCTCATGGAGGTTACGGGGTTTGCCCAAGGTCGCACTGCCAATTATGTGGCTGAGCCAGCACCCAGCCTGTGTTCTTTCCCTCACAGGCCCTGGAGGAGGGAAGACATGGTCATGACCCTGACCTCTGTCATCTGTGAATTTCTACTTATGTTTTAGGGATACCTTCAATCTTCTTCTATGTCTACGGTGCCAATGAGTTCTGAGAATACCCCAATAGAAGTAAAAGAACCATAATTTTAAAATGAGCCAGAGTGGTTGAAAAAATGCACAAGACAATGAGGAGGTCAACGATTTAGGGAAGTTGCAAAATGGAGAGATAACAAGTCTGTAAAACGACATAAGTCACAGGGTCTTAAGTATAATCATTTCACACAGAAAGAATTTTTATTTAGCAAATAGCAAGCAAATTATGCTTAAACTGCCCCCCACCCCCCAACACACATGACTGTCCCCAAACTGGGGGAGTATAAATGAGCATAAATATAGTGGCTTTATTTTGTTTTGTTTTGTTTTTATAAAGCACTAAATGCTCAATAGATAGCCTTGAGGTAGGGACATGCATGGCAGGTTTGAGGAAGAGCGGGAAGGCCAACGTGGCTGGAGCAGAGGCAGGAGGAAAGGAGAGTGCGGTGGTCTAGAGGCCAAGTGATGAAAGTTGTTACAGGAAGAGGGAAGGATCATTTGTGTTAAGTGTTAAGGTGATAAGTCAAGGGAAAATGAGGACTGAGAACAGTCCATTGCATTTGGTATCATGAAGGTTTTGATGGCCTCGACAAAAACCGTTTGAGAGGAGGGATGATATGAAAGCTTGATGACAATGGTCTCAAGAGATAATTAGAGCAAATATAGGCAACTCTTTTAAAGAGTCTGAATGTACAAGAGAGAGGGAAAATGCAGTGGTGAATGAAGGGGCAAGCAGAATCAAGAGAAAGCTTTTATGATGGCAGAAATAACAGTATGTTTATGGGCTGATAGGAAAAGTCCAGTATGGAAAGAAGGGAGGGAGGGAGAAAGGGAGGAAGGATTTGAAGGACTTAGGGATTTGCAAGTGGGGATGGGATCTGGAACATACGTGGAAAGACTGGCCTTTGCTAGGGGAACAGTCAGGTGATTTACCCCTCATAACTGGACAGAAGTCAGAGTCCATGAACTAGATGCAGGTGGAAGATGTGGAAATCTTCTTCTCATCACTTCTATTGTCTCAAATAGGAATCTGTGAGTAGAAACATGGAAGAAATTGTGGGAGGTCTGATCAGAGAAAAGAAAGAAAATATTCATCTGAGGGAGTGAGAGAGTGGATGGACTTGGGAAGTGCAGTGTGACTGCTGAGCAACCCAAGGGCCCAGCAGAGGACAGTGGTCTTGAATTGAACGCAGTCACATTCACCTGCATGGGCGGGATTAACCTGAGTTAAGGTTTAGCCAAGAGAGTGCACTGAAGACAGAGAAGAAAGAAATCAAGGGTGTGGTTAAAATGACTGGCCAAGGCATTGCAGCTGGCCAGGGAGGGGAGTAGGGTGAGTGAGGTACAGGGAGGAGGTGGTGGGAATTAGGGCTTGTCGGCCCCAGTAGATTTGAAGAATGATGGAGCTGGGAATTCTAGAGGAAGCGAACTGTGAAAAATAGGAATGAAATTGAGAGAGTAAAATACCCAACACTGAGATTATGGGGGAATTACATTATTGTAAACACAAGCCCTCTAACCTATACAGGCTCCATAAACCTGGCCTGGACACCACACCTAGCTTGTCATTAGTTTCAGTGGCGACAGTGATAACGCCTTGTCCAGAGTCCCAAACAGAACGTGAAGCTCGCTATCAATGACACAGACCGCCAAGACCAAAGTCAGTCTCACTGCCGTGAAGGCCATTTTCACTGCGAATAATTTGATATTCTAACAACAAAAGAATAAAGAACAAGAGGATATTAAAACAGAAGTGACTTGAAGCAAACAGCCCCCCCCAAATGAAACAGAAGCAAATATCCTTGAAGTTAAGTGCTTCTAGTGAAGATGCAATGACTGTCCACAATAATATGCAGAAACTGTACACGGGTGTGGTGGGCTTGATAATGGCTCCCCAAGATAAGTCCCTGTCATGCTCCATGTCTGGAGAAAGGGCCTCTGCAGATGGGATTAAATTAAGGATTTTGAGATGAGGAGATTATCCTGGATTATCCAGCTGAGCCTGGACTCCATCACGAGAGAGAGACAGAAAGGGGTTTGGACATACAGAGAGAAGGTGACAGGAGGACAGAGCAGAGACTGGAATGCTGCAGCCACAGCTAAGGACGACCAAGGGGTTGCTGGGAGCCCCCAGTGGCGAGAAGAGGCAAGGAACTGATTCTCCCCACAGTCTCTGAGGGGAGCATGGCCCTGCTGACACCTGTATGTTGGATTTCTGGTCTCTGTAACCATGAGAATACACTTCTCTCATTTTAAGCCACCTAGTTTGTGGCAGTTTATTACAGCAGTCAAAGGAGATGCCTGCAGTTTAATCTAAGGAGTGTCTACTAGGCATGGTGCTGGGCGGGGCACTTTGGGAGGACCCAAGATGTACAAGGCTTAGTCCTTTTCCTTAAAAGTTTTAACTATCTAGTTTAATTGCTCTGAAAGAAGGGATCAATCAAATACAGAAAATAAGAAATCAAACTACTTGAAGAAATGTGGGGAAAAGATCATGTCACACTACAAGAGGAGTTCTCCAGATAGCAGATTCCTGAATAAATTCCAAAGAGCTTGCCCTTTACTCACATTTGCTTCAAAAAAAAAAAAAAAAAAAAAAAGAATAAGCTGTTGTAATAACCTTATTCCTTAGATCACTGTATTCAAAATGAAAACATTTTCTGGGATAGCCCATACAAAAGGGAATATATTTATCCCCACCCAACATACAGAAAAGACATAAAATGAATGAAATAAATTTAGTGGAAGGGCTTCCTGTCATCTGTTCCAAAGTCTCAGCTTCAAAAATCACCCAAGAAATGAATGACTCTAAAGGAGGAGCCTTGAGAGGAAAAAGATGGCGGCGAAGTAGAGAGACGTGGAGTGCATCCCTCTCCACAGATGCATTGGGAATGCACGGAAGGACGCAGTCATTCCCACAGAGAACCAGCTGAACACCAGCAGACGGCCTCGGACACCAGAAAGGGCTGCGGGGAGCCCGACATAGCCGGTAGGGAGGCATCTACGAGGGCTCAAAGAGGGGGAAGCGACGGAGCTGTGGCAGACGGGAGGGAGTGAGAAACATACGGAGGGTCCGTAGCGCAGCTCAGCGTTCCCGGACCGAGACATCGATCCGCGGCTGAACGGAGGGTCCAGGAGCAGGAGCGTGGGAACCGGAGAGCTGGTTCAGGGTGAGAAACATTGTTGCCGGTAGGGTGACGGACCGAGAGGACAGGAGGGAGGAGGTCCGCGGAGAGGAGTGCCGGTCCCTGAGAGCTGCCCGGCCATGATGGCGGCTGGAGGCTGCAGGCTCCTGGGCAGGGGGGAGGAGCCGCGCTCGTAGCCTCTCCCTCTCTTTCAGTGCCTCTGCAACAGGCAGTGGAGAGACGCCCTGCGGGCCACCTAAGGCGCTCAGGGATAACAAGCACTCTCAGGCACTCGGGCGGGGCTAGATTAAAACTCCTTGCAACGCCAGCAGCAGGGAGGCTGCCGAGAGAAAAAAAAAAACCAGCATCAAAAAGAAAAAACCCCGAGAGAGGCCCAACTCTAAGACTTTCTGTGTACGCCTGAGCCACCAGCGCCCTCTGCAACAGGCACCTCCAAGCCTGACTGAAACAACAGTGCGCCACTGCTCACTCACTCCCAGGAGAAGGAGCCACTATTGTACCCTCTCCCTCCCCACACACCGAGGCTTACAGACGAACAATAAAGGAACCTCTGCTGGTCACAGAATAACGCAAAAAAAAAAAAAAAAAAAAAACCCAAGGCAAGGAGAAGGACACTTACAGCTGAGACGCTAAGGAAACAGAAATAGTAGTATCAATACCTATTGAACTGGTCCATTCTGGGATCAGTTCTGGATTTTTTTTTTTTTTCTTTCTCTCTCTCTTTTTTTTTTTTTGATTTATTAAATACAATCTTAGCCCTAAGGGATCTACAAGTTTTACAACATAATTTTTTAAGGATATTTTTTATTCTTTTTTTTTTTTGCCTTTTTATATACTTCTATATCTAGCTAAGTTTTTGGTAGTACGGACAAAATATCTCTCATACTTTCCTTTCATCCCTTTCTTTTATACACTTCTATTCCTTTCTTTTTCTTTGCATATTTCCAACCACATTACGCTCTTCTGTTCCCCTTTCTTCCAGCCATTTTAAGTGTATTTTATCTTAACATACTTATAAGCAACACTATCGGTCTGCTCAGACTCCTTGCTCTATTCTCCAGATGATGCACTGCCTTGGTATTAATATTAGGCTTTTGTCTTTATCTTAGTTCTTAGTACAGTTGTCTAATTACATTCTGAGAATCTCCATTCTCTCTGGTGGTACTCCAGCTCATTTCTATATTTGATCCTAGCTTACAAAATCTCCCTGGATTGATGTTTGTATGTGTAGGGTGTTATTTGTTGTTTGTTTGCTTTTGCTTTTGTCTCTGATTTGTTCTGTTTCAGTTGTCAATTTCCGCTGGGTTTCTCTTTGAATATCTGATAGCACACTGGGGTTCTGTCAGGTCTTTCTAGAGCCTTATGTCCTAACGGATTCAATAATTGTGTGTCTTATACATGTATGTGTTTCCTAGACTGAATATTCGTTTAATCCAATACTTGGACATTAGTCTGAGGCTTGGACAGTCTTCTATAAACACCTCTATCACCAGGACAAGCAACCAAAAACTTGGATAACCATGAGGAAACAAAGAAACCCCATGCAGGCAAAGGAGCAGGAAAAAAACCCACAAGACCAAATAAATGAGGAGGAAATAGGAAAAATGCCTGAAAAAGAATTCAGAGTAATGATAGTAAAAATGATACAAAATCTCGATAACAAAATAGAGAAAGTACAAGAAACAGTTCATAAGAACTCAGAAAAACAAACAGCAATGGATAACAAAATAACCGAAATTAAAAATACTCTAGATGCTATAACCAGCAGAATGACTGAGGCAGAAGAACGAATAAGTGAGTTGGAAGATAGAATGGGAGAAATAAACGCCACAGAGCAGGAAAAAGAAAAAAAAATAAAAAAACTAGAAGACAGCCTCAGAGACCTCAGTGATAACCTTAAACGTACCAACATTCGAATTATAGGCATCCCAGAAGAAGAAGAAAACAAGAAAGGGTCTGAGAAAATATTTGAAGAGGTTCTAGTGGAAAACTTCCCCAACATGGGAAAGGAAATAATTCACCAAGTCCAAGAAGCACAGAGAGTCCCATACAGAATAAACCCAAGGAGAAATACACCAAGACACATATTAATCAAACTAACGACAATTCAACACAAAGAAAAAATATTAAAAGCAGCAAGAGAAAAGCAACAAACAACATATAAGGGAAAACCCATCAGGATAACATCTGACCTTTCTACAGAAACTCTGCAGGCCAGAAGGGAATGGCAGGATATACTGAAAGTCCTGAAAGAGAGAAACCTACAACCAAGAATACTCTACCCAGCAAGAATCTCATTCAGATTTGAGGGAGAAATCAAAAGCTTTCCAGACAAGCAAAAGTTAAGAGAATTCAGCACCACCAAACCAGCCTTACAACAAGTGCTAAAGGAACTTCTCTAAGGAGGAAACACAAGAAAAGGAAAACACCTACAAATACAAACCCAAAACAATTCAGAAAATGGTCATTGGAACACACATGTCAATAATCACTTTAAATGTAAATGGATTAAATGCTCCAACCAAAAGACACAGACTGGCTGAATGGATCCAAAAACAAGACCCTTCTATATGCTGCCTACAAGAAACCCACTTCAGACCAAGGGATACATATAGACTGAAAGTGAAGGGATGGAAAAAGATATTCCATGCAAATGGAAGTCAAAAGAAAGCTGGAGTAGCAATACTCATATCAGACAAATTAGACTTGAAAGTAAAGACTATTAAAAGAGACAAGGAGGGGCACTACATAATGATCAAGGGATCCATCCAAGAAGAACATATCACAATGGTAAATATCTATGCCCCCAATATAGGAGCACCTCAATACATAAGGCAAAAGCTAACAGCTATAAAAGGGGACATCGACAGTAACACAATAATAGTGGGAGACTTGAACACCCCACTTACATCAATGGACAGATCATCCAAACAGAAAATAAATAAAGACACACAAGCTTTAAATGACACATTAGACCATCTCGACTTAATTGATATTTATAGGACATTCCATCCAAAAACGACAGACTACACTTTCCTCTCAAGTGCACACGGAACATTTTCCAGGATAGATCACATCTTGGGTCACAAATCAAACCTCAGCAAATTCAAGAAAATTGAAATCATATCAAGCATCTTCTCAGACCACAATGCCATGAGACTAGATATCAATTACAGGAAAAAAACTGCAAAAAATACAAACACATGGAGGCTAAACAATTCACTCTTAAACAACCAAGGAATCACTACAGAAATCAAAGAGGAAATCAAAAAATATCTAGAAACAAATGACAACGAAAACACAACAACCCAAAACCTATGGGACGCAGCAAAAGCAGTTCTAAGAGGGAAGTTTATAGCAATACAGTCCTACCTTAAGAAACAAGAAAATGATCGAACAAACAACCTAACCTTACACCTAAAACAACTAGAGGAAGAAGAACAAAGAAACCCCAAAGGGAGCAGAAGGAAAGAAATCATAAAGATCAGAGCAGAAATAAATGAAAAAGAAAGGAAAGAAACCAAAAGAAAAATAAATGAAACTAAAAGCTGGTTCTTTGAGAAGATTAACAAAATTGATAAACCATTAGCCAGACTCATCAAGAAAAAAAGGGAGCAGATGCAAATCAACAGAATTAGAAATGAAAAAGGAGAAGTCACAACGGACACCTCAGAAATACAAAACGTCATGAGAGACTACTACAAGCAACTCTATGCCAATCAATTGGATAACCTGGAAGAAATGGATACATTCTTAGAAAAATACAATCTTCCAAGACTGAACCAGGAAGAAATAGAAACCATGAAGAGACCAATCACAAGTACAGAAATTGAGACAGTGATTAAAAATCTCCCAACACACAAAAGCCCAGGACCAGATGGATTCACAGGCGAATTCTATCAAACATTTCGAGAAGAGTTAACACCTATCCTTCTCAAACTCTTCCAAAATATTGCAGAAGGCGGAGCACTCCCAAACTCATTCTACGAGGCTACCATCACCCTGATACCAAAACCAGGCAAAGATGTCACAAAAAAAGAAAACTACAGACCAATATCACTGATGAATATAGATGCAAAAATCCTCAACAAAATACTAGCTAACAGAATCCAACAGCACATTAAAAAAATCATACACCACGATCAAGTGGGGTTTATCCCTGGGATGCAAGAATTCTTCAATATACGCAAATCAATCAACGTGATACATCATATCAACAAATTGAAGGATCAAAACCATATGATCATTTCAATAGATGCAGAAAAAGCTTTTGACAAAGTTCAACATCCATTTATGATAAAAGCTCTGCAGAAAATGGGCATAGAAGGAAATTACCTCAACATAATAAAAGCCATATATGACAAACCAAAAGCCAACATTGTTCTCAATGGAGAAAAACTGGAAGAATTCCCTCTAAGAACAGGAACAAGACAAGGGTGTCCACTCTCACCACTGTTATTCAACATAGTTTTGGAAGTGTTAGCCACAGCAATCAGAGAAGAAAAAGAAATTAAAGGAATCCAAATTGGAAAAGAAGAAGTAAAATTGTCACTCTTTGCAGATGACATGATATTATATATAGAAAACCCTAAAGACTCTACCAGAAAACTGCTAGCACTAATTGATGAGTTTAGTAAAGTAGCAGGATACAAAATTAATGCACAGAAATCTCTTGCATTCCTATACACTAACAACGGAAGAGCAGAAAGAGAAATTAAGGAAACTCTCCCATTCACCATTGCAACAAAAAGAATAAAATACCTAGGAATAAAGCTGCCTAAGGAGGCAAAAGATCTGTATGCAGAAAACTTTAAGACACTGATGAGAGAAATCAAAGACGACACAAACAGATGGAGGGACATAGCATGTTCCTGGATTGGAAGAATCAACATCGTGAAAATGACGGTACTACCCAAAGCAATTTACAGATTCAATGCAATCCCGATCAAATTACCAATGGCATTTTTCACAGAACTAGAGCAAGAAATCTTACGATTTGTATGGAAACGCAAAAGACCCCGAATAGCCAAAGCAATCTTGAGAAGGAAAAATGGAGTTGGAGGAATCAGGCTTCCTGACTTCAAACTATACTACAAGGCCATAGTGATCAAGACAGTATGGTACTGGCACAAAAATAGAAAGGATGATCAATGGAATAGAATAGAGAACTCAGAAGTAAGCCCAAACACATATGGGCACCTTATCTTTGACAAAGGAGGCAAGAATATACAATGGAAAAAAGACAGCCTCTTCAATAAGTGGTGCTGGGAAAATTGGACAGCAACATGTCAAAGAATGAAATTAGTACACTTCCTAACACCATACACAAAAATAAACTCCAAATGGATTAAAGACCTACATGTAAGGCCAGACACTATAAAACTCCTAGAGGAAAACATAGGCAGAACACTCTTTGACATACATCAAAGCAACATCCTTTTTGACCCACCTCCTAGAATCATGGAAATAAAATCAAGAATAAACGAATGGGACCTCATGAAACTTAAAAGCTTTTGCACAGCAAAAGAAACCATAAACAAGACAAGGAGGCAACCCTCAGAATGGGAAAAAATAATTGCCTATGAAACAACGGACAAAGGATTAACCTCCAAAATATACAAGCAGCTCATGCAGCTTCATACCAAAAAAGCAAATAACCCAATCCACAAATGGGCAGAAGACCTAAATAGACATTTCTCCAAAGAAGACATACAGATGGCCAACAAACACATGAAAAGATGCTCAACATCACTCATCATCAGAGAAATGCAACTCAAAGCCACAATGAGGTATCACCTCACACCAATCAGAATGGCCATCATCACAAAGTCTGGAAACCACAAATGTTGGAGAGGGTGTGGAGAAAAGGGAACTCTCCTGCACTGCTGGTGGGACTGTAAGTTGGTACAGCCACTATGGAAAACAATTTGGAGGTTCCTTAAAAAACTACAAATAGAACTACCATATGATCCAGTAATCCCACTCCTGGGCATATACCCAAAGAAAACCATAATCCCAAAAGAAACTTGTACCATAATGTTTATTGCAGCACTCTTTACAATAGCCAGGACATGGAAGCAACCTAAATGCCCATCAACAAATGAATGGATACAGAAGATGTGGCATATATATACAATGGAATATTACTCAGCTATAAAAAGGGATGAGATGGAGCTATATGTAATGAGGTGGATAGAACTACAATCTGTCATACATAGTGAAGTAAGTCAGAAAGAGAAGGACAAATATTGTATGCTAACTCACATATACGGAATCTAAAAATGGTACTGATGAACTCAGTGACAAGAACAAGGAAGCAGATACAGAGAATGGACTGGAGAACTCGAGGTTTGGGAGGGGGCAGGGGGTGAAGGGGAAGCTGAGACGAAGCTAGAGAGTAGCACAGACATATATGTACTACCAACTGTAAAATAGTCAGTGGGAAGTTGTTGTATAACAAAGGGAGTCCAACTCGAGGATGGAAGATGCCTTAGAGGACTGGGGCAGGGAGGGTGGGGGGGACTCGAGGGGGGGGCGTCAAGGAAGGGAGGGAATATGGGGATATGTGTATAAAAACAGTTGATTGAACCTGGTGTACCCCCCAAAAAAAAATAAAAATTAAAAAATAAATAAATAAATAAATAAAGGAGGAGCCTTTACAATTCAGAGAACTCTCTACAGTACCTTCAACCCAAACTGCGTTCACCCCTCCAGCAGACTTCTATTTGAAACAAAAGCAACCAGGACACAAAAAGTGTAAGAGGTTGAAACTCACTGGCAAGTCACTCAATGTCAAATTCAATCATTTCCCAAGTTCCTTCAAAAAAAGCCTCAAAGAACCACACACCCAGCAATCAGCTTTATCTGTTCCACACCCTTGGACCCTCTTTGGAGCAATTGATGGAGAGGTAGCAGACTGCCCTGGAAGTGCCAACCCCGGCTCTCGGCAGATGCCGCTTTTGACTCATTACCAGTAGCAGCTAAACACATAATCGAGCACAGCTGCAAGGAAGAATGGCTTGAGCTCATGGTTGGCTGACTGGTTCCCGAATTCCCACTCAGTAAGCATCCCTCTGAACAGCCTTTTTCTACTTGGGGAAGACCTAGAATAAAATCCAACCGAAAACGGTATGTTGCCAAGTAGAGGGACACCTAAAGCTCTTCATAGGCAGATTCCAATTAAATGTGAGTCAAATACTCCTATTGCTGCAGGAATTCTGCAGAGCCATTTCCACCCAGGTCCTACTGGGGTGCCTTGCTCCAAATAAGACTCCCCTTTCTTTTTCGGTAATATGTTCTTTCATAATAGCAGGAGATGATGATTACCCCCCAACTTATTGTAAATCAGCACCACTGTGCAGTTCTGCTGAGCTGCAGATCCTGGGATTTGGGAGGTCCCCTGTCCAGCACTGGTCCTGGCTGGAACTTGAGCACAAACCTCTTTTCACATCCTACCAAAGCACTGAGAAGGATGCGAGCATGACCTCACCAACCTGCTTGTGGAGTTAAGTTCACAGCTGTCACAACTTTCTGATCACATCAGTCAAACTGTCTCAGCTTCATCAGGAGCATAGAAAGCAGCACAACACTGACCTGAAACTGCATCTTATGCAAAA
Organism: Hippopotamus amphibius kiboko; assembly: GCF_030028045.1. Taxonomy (NCBI): domain Eukaryota; kingdom Metazoa; phylum Chordata; class Mammalia; order Artiodactyla; family Hippopotamidae; genus Hippopotamus; species Hippopotamus amphibius. Next base: position 47,006,755 of record NC_080195.1, read on the forward strand.
GGACAAACCAAAGAGCTGAAAGGCACACGGGGTGGAAAATGTTGACATTTGTTGAAAAACATTCAATTGGCCAATCAACTTATTTGTAATTTTAGAATCTAAAATGTACAACTTTTTTCTATTTAGAGGTGAGAGGTGGTATCCAAATGCTGTTTTTTTTCTCCCAGATTTTCTAAAAGGACCACTAGGTTATAGAGTTAGATGGGTGGTAGGGGGGAAAGAAAAGGGCAAGTCTCAAAAGCTGGTCAATAACAATGAAACAGAAGTAACACAGCCACCCACCTAACCCGCCGAGCTCTGAATCCTCTTGTTCTTTCTTAAGGACAGGAGTTGAGAGAGGCTCACAAATGGCATAAAAGAAACACCCAGGTTCATATTTCTGCTCCCATCCCGCGGCATAGGGAAGAATGGCAAACCAGAAGGATGGACAGGTAAGTCCTGGCCCAGATAAAAGCACAGTAGCGTGATTTCATAGATCAATTACAATTGCCTCATGATATTATGAACCAGACATGCTATAAGTCTTTTTTTTTTCCTTTTAACAAACAGACCCTATTTGATTAATAGCTCCATGGGAGGGAGAACTAGTTTTTATTTGTAGTGCCTCAAAAGAATAGGACCGATCAGGTGATCTGGGAACTGAAAACAGTTCTTTGGTTAAAAAAAGGCTCCATTTTATTAATGACAATGCTGCCAGCAGCCCAACCAGAACCCCACCTGGGCTTACATTCAGCTGACAAGATGCCAGTGTGCACTCTCACGAACACAGCTACATTAGAAGAGCCTGGGAAGGTTAGTTCTTGTGCAGTGATAAATTGTTTTGCACAGTTAGGTGTACATAGCGCCTCTCTAACCTTGAGCCCATTTCCCCCGAACTTCAGTCCACCTTGCCTCTCCTTACAATTTTCAAAATGATGAAGCAGACAAAACCCTCTCCTAAAATAAAACTCACATACACCTGTTTTGATTCCCATTTTCTGCATCTTAGACTTGGCAAGGGCCCCTAAGTTCCGGAAAGGGATCTGTAAGTCCACATACATTCAGATATCAACTACACACTTGCACATATATGTGCAACTTTTCAAGTGTATTATGGAAGAGACCAGCACATGTCCTGAGTTCACAGCCATCTCCCCAGCCTCCCCAGCTAGGAGGTGCAGCCATGTGACCAGGTTCTTGTGGTGGGAGAATAGGCATTGGGACCCTACTGGAGATCTGCATCTGGTCAGGAACGCAAAATATGGATGTAGGCAGAGGTGATGCATTCCACTCCCAAGATGACCCCAAGAAAACCTTCCATGCGATTCTCAACATTCTCCCCCTAAGCCTACCCTGCCAGCCAGACACAGGCACCAGGTGCAAAATAACATATTAAGAATGATGTGGTATTACCTACTAACCATTCAAAACTACTTCCTCATTCATTTCACCTCATCAATCACACCTTAGAGAATAAATTGTAATACTACATAGGATATTTTAAGGCCAGATCTTTACATCATATTAACTCCAAGTTCTCCCATAAATCTGTTTCCAAATATGAACATCAAAATTTATAAAACAATAAACGATGTCTGTGCTGTATCTCTGAGCAAATAGGTTAGATTCTATTTATTTAAGCAAGGAATGGAATATACACCGTTATTGAAAGACTGAAAACTAAATTATAAAAACAAGGATGGAGAGAGTACCTATTATTATGTTTGGCAACTATCAGGCAGTCAGCATGGATTCCCTTCCCTGAAAAAAGTCCAACTCTCTAGCTGCAGAGACTGTCGGTAAATTAAGAACTAGAACCTAGGTCTTAGGACCTCACATCTAGTGTCTGTTTTGTAATAACGGATCAAAGTTTTACTTACATTGAGAAACAAAAATGTATGAGTCTCTGAAAAGTGTGCAAAATAACCAGAATGAGCTTTAATGGGATTTGGAAAAGGATCAAGACAGGAAAACAGAAATAATGAAAGAATAAACAGTGCTAACTTCCAGCTAAACATGGCAGGTTGAACACCACTTTTTTCCATTCTCTCCCAAATGTCCGCTAAAATAACAGTAAATAAATAACAATAACAAGAGAACTGGAAAGGAGACAAGAGCAGACAAAAGTTGCCAAGTGTTTGGAATATGGAAGCCAGTGGAGGAAGTGTACCTGACTCAACAGACTCGTGCTGATGAGGAAATTGAAACTTCCATACTTGTAATTGCTTACTCTCCTCTATCTTGCAAAGGCCTGCTCGCCACTCTCAGGTAAACAGTAAAATGAATTACTAAGAGTGATCAGATAAGGGAAGACTGTCTCGCTCTCAGGCACCCACCCCAAGCCTTTGTTTGAGACCCTTTGCACATAGACTTGTTAAGTGACCATTAACTTCAACCTGCAACCAATATGAGAATGCAAATTGTGACCTTAGTCCTGATAGGAATGGAATGTCCCGCTCCTACAGGTTCCTATTAGGACCCCCTACTATGTGTGTAACCCATGGCAACTCCCGAGCTCTGTAACTGCCCGTGACCTATAGTAATTTGTAGCCAATCAGTTTGTACCAATTATAGCTGTATGTTTTAACCTATATAAGGAGAAGACTCCCCTGAAACGAGGCCCCAGAATTTTGGAGCGTTAGCTCGTCTGGGTCCGCCTGCTCAATAAACCTGAGCTCTCCAACTCTCCGAGTGTTGTGCTTGGTTTCTCGTGGGATCAGTTTTTTTCCTGCAACAGTGCCTGCAACAGGATAGATCGGGAGCAAGACCATTTGACCTGTAGAAGCTCAGAGAGGTTTCAGACGTGGAGGCACCTGGTGCTGCAAAAGCTGGCAGTGGAGTTTTGTCTACAACTAGGAATAGTCATTGAAAATTATCAAAAGAAGACTCTGTTGGAAAGTAAAATTGAGAAAATCTTTCAGAAACTATACCAAAAAGGTAACAATAAAGACAAAAGATTGTACGAGATAGACGGTCGATCCACGAGGCTTAATAACGGACTGAGAGGAGTTTCCAAAAAAACCAAACACACACAATGCTGGCAAGGAAACTATCAGAGACATATGAACATAAATATTCACCAAACTGAAGGATGCAGATCTATTGAAGGTCCATGAAGCACGTAGCACACTGAATTTAAATAATCCACATCGAGAGACAGCATCATGAAACTGGTGCAGATGTTGGCAAATGTCAGCGTGTGGTCCAAATATGGCCCACCACTCATTTTTGTAAATAGTTTATTGGAACACAGCCAGGTTCATTCATTTCTATACTGTCTATCACTGCTTTCCTGCTATAGCGGCAGAGTTCAGTAGTTGAGATAGAGATAAGCATAGCCTACAAAGCCTAAAATATTTTTCCAAGAGAAATGAAATGTGTGTCCACACAAAAACTTCCACATGAATGCTTATAGCAGCATTACTCATAATAGCCAAAAGGTGGAAACAACCCAAATGTCCACCCACAGACAAATGGATAAACTAAATGTCATATATACATTGGAAAAAAACAGAATGATAATACACTGCTTGACACGCTGTAGCCATTACAATAGATTAATACTGACCATTGGGTCTTTAAAATGTGATAAAACATCATTAAAAATGATGAAAGGAAGATGAGAAAGAGAATTAGGAAGTCATATCATAATGACAATTTAATAGAATATAATAAATCATATTAAAGTTATACTGTAATAACTACAGAAGTACTATCATATAAAAAAATCACAAAAAATTAAAAATGGTTCTCCAGTATTAATATAGTCAAAGGCAAAGTTGGTTTTAGAGCATAGACTATTACTAGGTTAGATAAGATCATTTAATAATGATGAAGGAGTCAACTTACCAAAGACATGACAATTCTAAATATGTATACACCCAATAACAGAACTTCAAAACAAATAAAGAAAAACACTGATAGAACTTCAAGGAGAAGCAGGCAATTCCACAGTGGTAGATGGAGACTCATACATCTCTCAGCAATTGACAGAGTAAGCATGTCAGTAAAGGCATAGAATATTTCAATACTCTCAGGCAACTTGACCTAATTGATGTTTATAGAATATTCCACCCAACAACAGCTAGATTAAGCAGGAAAATTTAGAAGACACAGATTTGTGGGAAACCAGAGAGGACGCAGAGGACAGTAACTTGGAAACACCTGCGGAGGGCACAGGACAACTGAGTGACTGTAAACATGTTCTGAAAACAGAACCAGTCTCAAAGGAAAACCGACTGAGATAAGGCAGTCACGAAGCCCGATAGTGCCAGCTCCGGGTTGAAGCTCAGCTATACTCCCTAGTAGTGATAATATACACAAGGTGTTCTGTTTTGGCTCTTCTGAATTCTCGTGCCTTGTGTTTTTCATGATTTTGTTTTATAATTTGGTCTCTGCTAGAATGCTTTTGATCTTTCTCAATAAATATGCCATGGGAATCAGAGCTTGGGGCTCTTGACTTGCTTGGTCTTGAGTCCCCTGACTGCCTGCTTTCCTATACTCTCATGTGAATTGTCTTAATTCCACCGGGCCACTCACATTCAGGTTCGTTCGTGTGGACGTTACCTCCACAACGGGCGCCTGAACAGGGATCTGAGGTGAAAGGAGTTGCCTGAGCAACTGGTTAAAGATAAAAGACCGGTGGAACCCAAAAAGCAGAGGGACTTGCCAGAAAAAAGAGAGGTAAGTTCTCTTTTTGGGGATTTTCTTCAGGGTTACCTTATGGGTCAGCAATCTTCTACTCATGTTGATGATGACTATGTGCAGTTATTACGGACTCTGTTACAAGGCTCCGGAATAAAAGTGAAAAGGAGGAGCTCTGAAGAGCTATTTTCTTAGAGGACTGGAGCGGGGAGGGAGGGGGGGACTCGAGGTGGGGGGGTGAGTCAAGGAAGGGAGGGAATACGGGGATATGTGTATAAAAACAGATGATTGAACTTGGTGTACCCCCCCAAAAAATAATAAAAAAAAAAAAGAAAGAAGAGGATGAGAGAAAAAAAAAACAGCTATTTTCTCTAGTTAGACAGCACTGTTATTGGTTTCCAGCGGATGGTACTTTACAAATGAAACAATGGAAACAGGTAGCACAGGAACTTAAGAGAGCTTATAGGAGTGGAGAGCATATTCCTCTTTCCATTTGGTCTCTCTGCAATCTTATTTCTTTAGTCTTGCAACCATTACAATCTCCATCTGGCTCAGATTCAGAGGAGGAAGAAGAAGATAGGGCCAGAGAAGTTAATCTTCTCACCTCTGACCCTGTCATAGAAGGTGAAGAACAAATCATTTATGAAAATGAAAAGGATGAAAGAGAAGAGAGTCCTTTATTGGCAATGCCAGCTTTAAATTATGGAACACAAATTAAGATGAAAAGGACCAAGAAAGGAAACGGTAATTTAGAGGGTACTACAGCCCCCGTCTGGAACAATGGTCTATTTTTGGATTTGAATGACCCCCCTAAAAGGTCTATTGTCTCATCACTTAAGGGTTCAGGAATACAGAAAGGAATTGTCAAGCCCAATTAGAGGGAGATTTAGAGGCTTACTTACACCCTTGTGCTTTTCCGGGGAATGTTTCTCAAAGTACCTTCTAATCAGGAATTCCCTCAAGGGGCTTATCGATTTGATCATGCCCCTATTCCTTCTAAAACATTAAAAGAATTAAAACAGGCACGTATGGCTTATGGGACTCGCTCCCCTTACACTATGGGGCTAGTGCGAGGTTTATCTCAAGCAGAAAGACTCATACCATGGGACTGGGACCAACTAGCCCGTCCTTGTTTAACATCAGCAGAATTTCTACAGTTTAAAACTTGGTGGCTAGATGAAGTGTCTCAGCAAGGAGCAATGGCCGCTTACTGTAGAAAAACTGGACGCCCTTCAACAATTAGTTCAAGAACAACTTCAGGCCAGTCATGTTGAACCTTCCACCAGCCCTGGGAATTCTCCAGTTTTTGTAATAAAGAAAAAATCAGGAAAATGGAGAATGTTAATGGATTTGAGAAAAATTAATGCTGTCACTCAGCCAATGGGATCACTACCACCAGGGCTTCCTTCTCCTGCTATGATTCCTAAGGACTGGTCTCTGATTATTATTGATTTGAAGGATCGCTTTTTCACTGTCCCTTTACAGCCACAGGACTGTATTAAATTTGCCTTTCCTATTCCTTCAATTAAAAACCACAAACCTGCAGAATGATATCAGTGGAAAGTATTGCCCCAAGGAATGTTCAACAGTCCTGCTCTTTGCCAACGTTTTCTTAATCAGCCACTGCAGCTGCTAAGGCGGCAGTTTCCTAATGCTTATATAATTCATTATATGGGTGATTTATTATTTGCAACTCCCACCAAGGAGGAATTGACTCTTCTTTTTTGCAGCAGCTCAGCAAGAACTATTAAAATATGGTTTGGAAATAGCCAAAGACAAAATTCAGACTGAATCTCCATTTCATTATTTGGGAGCTGTTATAAATCGTAATATCATAACTCCACAAAAAGTTCAAACTCGTGTTGATTCTCTCAATATTTTAAATGATTTTCAGAAATTGTTAGGAGATGTTAATCGGCTACATTCAACATTGGGAAGTCTGACTTATGCTCTTTCTAATCTTTTTGATATTCTGAGAGGTGATCCTGCATTACACAGTCCCAGAAAACTCACTCCCGCTGTGAAAAGGGAATTGGAATGGATACAACAGCGCATTCAAGCTCAGCTTGAACGCGTTGATTTAAATAAACCTATTCAACTTTTGATTTTTCCTTCTTTACGTTCTCCAACAGGTATATTAATTCAGGAAGAGGCCATTACTGAGTGGATCTTCCTCCCTAACAAGGTTAATAAAGAGCTACAGCTTTATCTGGACAAAATGGGACAATTAATTCATAAAGGAAGAATTCGTCTCCAGCAGTTAGCAGGCCGAGACCCGCGTGTTATTGTAGTTCCTTTAACAAACGCTCAAATTAACAAAACTTTGCAAACTAATATTGAATGGCAAATTGGGCTCTCGGATTATGTAAATATTCTTGATAATCATTTTCCCCATAGCAAATTATTTCAGTTTTTGAAAGTCACTAATTGGATTTTATCTCATATTGTTGCCAAAAATCCTATTATAGAAGCCCCTACTTTTTTTACTGATGGAAGCAATAATGGCAAAGCAGGATATTCAGGACCTTTCACTAAAGTATGGGACACTTTTCAAACATCTGCACAAAAGGCTGAATTAATGGCAGTAATATCATTATCGACAGATTTTGCTGACTCTCTTAATATAGTTTCTGATTCACAATATGTTGTTTATACAGTACAAACCATTGAAACTGCTGAATTTAATTCCTCTTCTATCTTTCAATTATTAACTCAATTACAGGAGACTCTTCAACAATGAACTTTCCCATTGTTCATTTCTCATACGTGAGCTCATTCAGATTTGCCTGGACCATTATCCAAAGGTAATCATAATATTGATCAGTTACTTATTGCTAATGTTCAACTTAAAGAAGCAACAGAATTTCATCGATTGACTCATGTTAACGCCAAAGGTCTTAAAGAACGCTTTGGAATTTCCCATCGCCAGAGTCAAATGATTAGAAAACATTGCCCGTCCTGTCAAATCATCAGTGTTCCCTCTTGGCCTAGTGGTGCTAACCCCAGAGGGCAAGCCCCAAACCAATTATGGCAAATGGATGTTACTCGTATCCCTTCCTTTGGTCGTTTGGGATATGTGCATGTTACTATTGATACCTATTCTCATTTTATTATGGCCTCTGCTTTCCCTGGTGAAAAAACATCTCATGTTTGTTCTCATTTACTAGCCTGTTTTATGGGTATGGACCTTCCACACAAATAAAAACAGATAATGGTCCTGCTTATACCTCTAATTTATTCAAAAAATTTTGTAATGAATGGCATATATCACATTCTACTGGCATTCCATATAATCCAACAGGCCAGGCAATTGTTGAAAGAGCTCACTTAACATTAAAACAAATGCTGGATAAACAAAAAGGGGGAGATGGGTTTCCTATAACACCTAAAGATTGTTTGAATAAAGCTTTGTTTACACTTAATCACTTAAATTTGGGGGCTGAAGAGAATAAATCAGCAATAGAAAAACATTGGGAAAATGAAATACCTGAATCTCCTCCCATGCAGCCAATTTGGTGGCGTGATATAAGTACAGACATATGGAAAAGGGGTTAGGTTAAATCATGGGGTAGAGGTTTTGCTTGTGTCTCCACAGAAAGCAGAGAAATATTGTGGCTCCCTGCAAAATGACTGAAACCCAGAAATGAACCAGAAGAGGGTGAGATTCAACACAGATCCACCACTAGAGGAAAGAATGGCAAAGTTGAATATATGACCTTCAATAACTGTCACCAACACAACTCAGAAAACCCTTCCCATGATGTGGGGAGCGATAAAGAAGACCACGCATGGAGCTGACAAGATACTGGAGGGATTGTGCATGCCAAAGACGCCGGCTAACACGTTTCTAGCTATGCTTGCTCTCATTAACACTACGGTGGGAATAGTACATTGTGGAGCTGATTTCTCTTACTGGGCTTATGTTCCACATCCTCCACTAAACAAACTAATTACTTGGTATGATGGAGAGCCTTTTGTTTATATTAATGATTCAAATTGGCTTCCGGGGCCATATGATCCTAGGGGATCTCTGGTGCCAAATGAGGAGGGCTATACTATTTCTAATTATACTGTAGGAGCAGATAATCTTCCAATTTGTTTTGGACATGAGGATCACTGTCTTAAAGTGGAATATCAAGGCTGGCTATCTACCATTAAGACTAACAGTACTAATCCTATTCAGTTATTTTTATTGGCAAGTTTTAGCTTTAAAGACACTGGGATCATTAGCAGCACCATGCCTCCAGACATACCCATTTGTCAGCAAAAAATGCTATCATCTATTTCAAATTGGATCAGTTGGGAGGGATGTAGGGGAAATGAAGGTCAAGTGCTTCTTAATATTTCCCAAGGAAATGTCATTTATCGGAGCCCTAAGGGTTCAGCTTGATGCCGCGTTCCCCGTATAATTTAAGACAGAAAAAATATAAGCATGGTACTGTTATCTCAACTGAGGTGTCTGGAGATATTATATACTGACATGGATCATTGATGACTCCTCCAAGTCCATATTTTACTCATGGTCCAGTTCATAATCAAATTTGGAAATGAATGGCCTCCCTTCATAAAATACGTGCTTCAAAAGGAAATCATACTAGAAATTTGGTTAGTAATGATACTGCACTCTCCTTTACTATTAATGAAACACATTACATACAAGCTTGTATAAAATTCCCTTACCTACTAATGAAAGGACATACTAACTTTGATACTTATGAATTATTGCTAAATTGTGTTAACTGTACTTTTTTTTTAATTTTAACTGTACTTTTTATACTTGCTTAAATTCTGGCATATTATTTAACCATAGTGCTGAATCAATTTATATACTTAAAGCTCGCCCAGGAATTTGGCTGCCAGTTCAAATGAAAAGGCCTTGGCAAGAATCTCCTAATCTCTACTTCTTGCAGGAGATAATTAAAAAAATACTAAAGAGAACCAAACATTTCCTCGGAACTTTAATTACTATCATAATAGGTTTAATTGCAGTAACTGCTATGGCAGCAACTGCAGGTATAGCTCTACATCAGACTATTCAAACTACGGAGTTTGTGCAGCAATGGCATGTTGACTCTGAGCTGCTTTGGTCTGCTCAGAATCAAACTGACAATAAACTAGCTTCTGAAGTGGCTGATTTACAACAAGCCACAGTTTTGATAGGAGATGAAGTTTCCAGTCTTCGGAAACAGTTACGTCTTCATTGTGATTGGAATATTAATCAATTTTGTGTTACTCCCTATCCTTATAATTCTTCAAAATTTAATTGGAACAAAGTATGTCAACGTTTATTAAATCAAGGAAATATGACTTATGAATTAACATTATTGCATAAAGAAACCCTTGACACTTTTGACAAAAAATTGGAATTACTAGCAGGATCAAATTATCTGGACAATATTGCTAATAAATTGGATAAATTGAACTTTATGCCCCATTGGCACATATTTGGGGGCTCTGCTTTGGCGATAATTGGGATATTAATCTTAATGATTTTCTGTTTTGGCCTAGTCTGGCAACGTCTCCTCTGACAAAGTCGAAAGCAACAACGACTAGCTCCGTGTGCTGTGAAGCTCAGATACGTGGCCAAAAAACAAAAAGGGGGAGATGTGGGAAACCAGGGAGAACTCAGAGGACAGTAACTTGGAAACACCTGTGGAGGGCACATGACGGCTGAGTGACTGTAAACATGTTCTGAAAACAGAACTAATCTCAAAGGAAAACCCACTGAGATAAGGCAGTCACAAAGCCCGATGGTGCCAGCTCCAGGTTGAAGCTTAGCTACACTCCCTAGTAGTGATAATATACACAAGGTGTTCTGTTTTGGCTCTTCTGAATTCTCGTGCCTTGTGTTTTTCATGATTTTGTTTATAATTTGGTCTCTGCTAGAAAGCTTTTGATCTTTCTCAATAAATATGTCATGGGAATCAGAGCTTGGGGCTCTTGACTGGCTTGGTCTTGAGTCCCCTGACCCCATGCTTTCCTACACTCTTGTGTGAATTTTCTTAATTCTGCCATGCCACTCACATTCATGTTCGTTTGTGTGGAGGTTACCTCCACAACAGTTCACTGGGTAACAGTTCACAGCAAGGGCTGCCTGCGAAGGGCTGCACTCAGCTGGCTCTGGTACAATTACCCCCTTTTCTTTGATACTCTTCAATTCTGAGGAGAACATGTGGGTATGATTTGGATAGAGTGGTTAATCATAAACTCAGCAGAGGAACTCAGTTTTAGGGGACTTGCTTTCAACCTCCATTCCTGGTTCATCTTTTCCCAAGTCTTTCAGGGAATGGGGTGACGACCACTCTAGCTAAGTCCTGCTGGAGAAAAGCATAGTCCTACAATGCATTCCGAGTTAGAAACAATGCCATGTTCCAATTCCTTGATCCAACTCTTATATAAACTTGTATAAGGAATTCAGGAGAAGAAGCCTGAAAAGCAGTGTGAGTGTGGCACTCTGGGGGAGACATTTTGGCAAGTAAACCAGACACACAGAAGTAGAATTTAACAAATTGTTGTAAGTAGTTAGGATGTTGATGGGAAGGGCTTCCCTTTTCTGGAGAACACAGATCAAAATCAGTATTATTCCAAACCAAATCCATCAACTTTATAACCATATGCACCCGTTTACTCAGTTTGTCAAAAAATCATTGGTATGAACATTCTTGAAGATTAAGCAATTTAGCCACGCCTCAGCTTAACTCTCTGTTAGAGACTTAAACAGGCAAAGTTAAAGATGGGATCACAAGGTGTTGAGAAGGGAGCTTAATCAAGTTGCTCTCATGTAACCATCATTATGGCTGATACCTGCAACCCAAACATACCTGCATTTCAGAAACTTTGTATACTTTCCAGATGATCTATAGGTGTATCTTTTATCCATACTGTGTAATTTTAGAAGCTTATCCTCCCTTTGATAATGTTTTCTCTGTATTTCAACATACCAGATATACGACTTAAATATTCCACCTTGAGTTGCCTTAAGGGACCCCTAAAAAAATCCCAAAGTTAACAAAAAGTTTCAAAACACTTGGTCCAATAAGATCATCAGTGACTCTAAGAGAAGACATTTCTTTTCCAAAGGGAGAAGAGATCCTAAAAGCAAATAGAGATCCTTTAAAGACAAGACAGTGGACATACCATGTTATTGAAAGCAGCATTCTAAGTAAATGTGTTCTCTTAGTAGTGGGGAACCAAATCCAGCCTTGAAAAAAACTTATTTTTAATAACAGTATCCATTTCCCTATGTTTAGTTTAGTTTCATCCCAACCATGCATAAAATTTCATTTTTTTGCTCAACACATTTATCCCACCTTCCTACTCTATCTTGAAATGGTTTACTTTTAATGATTTTATTAGTTTTAATTACATATTTTGATTCCAATCCTCAACTGTTTAACACCGTCATTTTAATGAAAACCAAGAAGCAAGCAGTTGTGAGTTGGATGTTATACCAGCATTTCTGATTGGAGACGCATGCTTTCGTTACCTTCTCCTAACTAGGCAAAGGTAGGGAAACTTAGATGTGCCCAGCATGCAATGTTCCAATCCTCTATCCTCTTTGAAATGACCCAGATAGTCAACGAATTCTTGCCATTTAACTTGGTTAAGTTTCAAGGTACCAAAATCTAGAGAGGCAATTTAGAAAGACTTAAAGTGTCATCATTTGAACTTATGGTCCTTGCTGTCAAATTTGCAACAGATAACGTCTTTTTTGATCTCTAATAAACCTAGGTACAGGAGAAGGTTTATACTTCAGAATCCAACAAGCTTAAGGCAGCTTCCATACCAGATATCAATTCAGTACTAGCTATTTGCCAGACCATGAGAACCTGAAATACATTTAGGCCAAATTTCTCAAGAGGAGGAAGTATTGAATTGGTAAGTGCTTCCTTTTCAGTTAAATAGAGCTCATTTACACATCAACTCATCACTTTATATCAATTTCCTTATACCTGAAAATGGTCCAAATCTTGAGAATGCACCTGAAAGGGGTGCATTGGGGAAACACATTTGAGTTTCCCATAGCCGGATCAATTTCACACAAAACAAATGGCCTCTTTTGAGGCCAATACTGGCCAGCAAAATATCAATGACCAGGACTGAGTGGGGACTAAATTTAAAAAGCTAAAACAGCAAAAGCAATTAAAATTTGGGAATGCCTCCCTAGAAAAACAGTGAGTGTAGGGATTTGTGCTTCATTTATACCAAAGTTGGAAAAGTAAGATTTAAGCCCAGGCCAGTTTTTACTTTATGGATATTAAGCAAACAAGTATATAGGTTCCTTAGTGGATTTAAGCACTTTGCTGGTGGAAAGAAGCCTGGTGTTAGAGTTTTCATAGACTTTCAAAAGCTGTTCACATTTGTAAAAATGCACTGCTCATCCTCTGAGTCAAAATTAAAATTTCAGTATATTCGACAAAACCTAGTACACAGAGCTACAGAATTTTTTGCACATCTAATTCCTCTAATTTATTCAGAAGCTTCTTAGAACCTTGAAATAGATCCCCTGCCTGAGGGCCAGTCCTCTCCTGTTTTTCAAATGACGACCTTTTGTGATCACCTTGACCTCTTCCCTCATTTAACATGTCTTCCCAGAAAGTACATCGATTATTCTGCTTTGGTCATTGTGCCTAATTGGGGTTGTTCCTGTTCCTTTGTTTGTTTGTTTGTTTTGCTGAGTGTTAAAATGATGCAGAATGTATCAAAGTTGTGGGATGATGTGGTCGAAGTGATTTAATTCTTCCTTTTAAAACAATTTTTCATTTTGTCAACATACCAAACCAAAAGAGAATAACCAATTTACTTAAAAAAGAAAAATAGACAGTTAAGACAAAGGATACTAAGCCAAGGAGAGGCAAAAGAAGTAATGCATTTAGAGGTGTAGCTCCAGACCAACTCTCAGAGCTGCCTCTGTTTTCAGTCTCTGTTCTCATCCCTGCTCTCCCTCTCGCTTCCCTCAAAGATTAAGCCCACCTGCTTCCCTGAAGTCTTACATCAACCACTCCTCCCCCGACCCAGGGCAGAGAAACCCGTCTACTTTACGGTCACCCTCTATTTCCATCCCATATGCTATTTTCTCCTCATTTTTATTTTTATTAGGCAAACAATCCATACTCATGAAAATAATTATAAAATGAAAAGTTGTGGGTGGTTGAGCAACTTCTTCACAGCCAGCTCTGTGATTTTCGTGAGGGTTTAAGGCCCAGTTTCGTCTCACATGTACAGCTTTTGGGCTGTCCCTTTCACAGTTCAATTTCAAGCAGTGTCTCCTGTCATAGATTAGGGGGGAAAGATTTAGAAGGAACTAACATGTGACCTCTCAGTGAATCCGTTGACAAGACTTAGGAAGTCTTTTAAATTTACATTATTAACCTCACATTTTGAAGGTGTCTAAATTGGCGGAAAATAAGTTTTCTTGGTGCCTTATTGGTTTATCCTTGCAAGCGTCTGTCGTGTTTTCTCGTGGTCATTTCCAGGGATGGGCCTGTGTGTGTGTGTGTGGTGTGTCATTGTGCGCAGGTACAAGCTGAAATAATGTGCCGACAACACTGTTTCCAAGTTGGTCTTCATGAGGCCGTTTCCTCCTGGGCTAGGGCTGCGCTAATCCTGACACTGGCTGCCAGGAGAAAACCTCGTGGATTCCACACGGAACCGTGATACCAGCATCCGTGACCTGCCGTCTCAAGCACAGAATGGGAACCCCAGAGCTAGGAAGTGTCGTGGTATATTTTAATGAACTGCTACCCCTGCTAAAGAGGCTTCTTTCACTTTTGTGCTCTACAGAAAGACCAAGCGGGTAGGAGGGACAAAGCTTTGCCTAACTGCTTCCTAACACCAAACGTGGCCAACAGGACAGAGACCATCACAGATCTAGGCAGGTGTGAGGGACAGTGGCTGAGAACTGCCCGCTCCCCCCGTGTGTCCTTTCTTGCCTCCAAAGGCCAACCAAGGGATCCTGGGAAAGAAATACGCCTGGGCTGAGGAGGCTGTTTCTAAAAGAAAAAGCTACGAAGATGCTAAAGCAGGGTGAAGGGTAGGCAGGATGAAAGTAACTAAGGAACCTGACTCAGAACCTTCCAAAGCTTCTAGCAGCTTGATGACCATTACAGGATTTATTTCAGCCAGGATAATATCTGTGGTACATCATTCGAAGACAATATTACTTCATGTTGCTACAAATTGTATGTATAGTGTGTATGTGTTGTGGGTGTGTCTATAAATAATATATGATATATATGAGAGATTTAGTGACTTTTGATACGGGTTTGGTGCAGGTGAATGTATTGCTGAGCCAAATGAGGCACATACCGAGTGAGTCGTTTGAGTCCAGGGCATTCAATACTCTTGCTGATTTCTGTATACGTATAGTGCCTGTCCCACGTGGTCTTGTCGGTGTCATGTCAAATCCAGAACTCACAAAGCAGAGCCAGCGATGTTTTATTTGTAGACAATCAACTTAAACCTATAAATTATTACTGGCAGACGATTATAATTCTGAATCCCTAACACTAACAAAAGGAAACCCAGAGCATCTTGAGAAGAAGTTTTTTGTTTTTGTTTTGTTCCTGGAAGTCAATCGAACAACAGTTGTCTGGTTACATTAGTTTCAAGATACTTAATTTGGTGACCTTATTATTTCAGAAAAAAATTTGTATGTATTATATTTGTGGGAAGCTAAAATAATGGTTTGAGATTTTTATCAAATATGGAGAGTAGCTATTTGTGAAAAACCAAGAAATGTCTATATTTGTTCCTTTGTTCCCAATTAATGTAGATAAATGTTAACGTACATTAAAGCAATGGTAAAGCAAATAGAAAGATGCTGTACAAGTATTTTTCTCCTCATGCTTTTATGGAGAGACGCACTGCTTTCTCAAGAGTATCTAAAGGAGATACGTGGATTCTAACTTCATGATCAGACTCCTCAGGTTTACTTAAAATATAAGCAGCAATGTTTTTATTGATAATAAAGTCAAGCAGATTTCAATCGCCAGAAGCAGAACTCATGAAAACATATTTTACTTGACTATATACTTCATAGGTCCTCCTGCTGATCCTGTGATTGATTCACTTGAAGAAATGAAGGGAAATACACATAAGAACAGATGTTGCCTGAGATGGTGGTCTAGTTTATCAACCCTCCGTCTATACTCTATACTGAAGCAACTTGGATAGAATTAGTGCTGTTCTGGGTGTCTGGCTGGCAGTCAGGAACTCCCCAGACTTTATCATTCAGCAGTTAGATCCACAACATGGTATGAAGGTCTAAATACAAATCAGGGAGCCTAGGTAAGAGGATATATAGCTCTCCCTCTATATTTGTGGGGAATTGGTTCCAGGAGTCTCCCTCTCCCCACCCCCCACCCAATACCAAAATCCATGGATGCTCAAGTCCCTTATATAAAATGGTATCTAAGAGTACTATGTGCATATAACCTATGCACAATCCTCCCATCTTCCCCCGCATCCTCCCGTATACTTTAAATCATGTCTAGATCACTTATAACACCTAACACAAATCCTAAGTAAGTAGGTGTAAATATAATGCAAATGGTTGGTGGTGTGTAGCAAATTAAAGGTTTGCTTTTTGGAACTTTCTAACATGTTTTTCCCTAAATATTTTCAATCCACAGTTGGTTGAATCTACTGACACAGAACCTGAGAATACACAGGACCTAATCAACAGGAAGTTGATTTAGAGTTGGCACTTCCCTGACAAGCTGGTGGACAGATGCTTAGTAAACCAGAAATAATTACTTTAGTGTCAAAGTGAGTACTATGAGCATTATTAGATTGGTACCTATTAGAGCATTTGGGAGAATGGAAAACACAGCAGTTGAGCTGCATCCTGGGGGAAGATCCACGGTGCCTTATCTGAACAGGTCTCTGTAGTTGGCACATCTTCCCAATGCTTTCTCATTGCTCGTTTCCTCCCAGTGGAATAGGGGGGGCACCGTTGGACTTAGGAGGTTGGAGAAATAGATAATGCTTCTTTTAGTGATTTAGTTACAGAGCTCTTTCATTTGTCATGCCCAACAGAATGAGAGGCAGTAGAATGGTTCTGTGCATAGAATTGAGAGCTATACTGACTAGGGATTCAAATCCCAGCTCCATCATTTATGGGCTGTGTGATCCTCGACAAATTACTTAACTTCTTTGTACTTCATTTGTGTACTTCATCTTAAGACTTTCTCATCTGTGAAAGGGGGATAATGATAGGACTTATATTTTAGGGTTGAGAGGACCTAAAAGATTAAATCAGGCTAAGGTAAGTAAAACAAGGAGGAAGCAGCCATTCAGGAATAGAATGGAAAGAGAACTGAGAGACTAGTTTTCAAATTTGTATCTGCATAAGAATCATTTGGGGTTCCTATTCGAAAGCTAGCTTTCCAGCCTTCAGCTCCAGAAATTCATTCCAAGAAGTGGGCCTTTTTGTTTGCTTGTTTCAGTACATTTTTAGAATTATTTTAGGTTTACAGAAAAGTTGCAAAGATAGATCCATTTTATCCTAATATTAACATGTTATCATAGCACATTTGTTAAACTAAGAAGTCAACATTAATACCTTACTGTTAACTCCGGACTTCATTTGGATTTCACCAGATTTTCCACTAATGTTCTTTATCTGTTCCAGGATTCCACACTGCATTTAGAGAAGCTTCATTTCTTACAGGCACTTTCAGCCCATGAGAGGCAGGTGGTCTGGGGGCCACATCTTGCGAAACACTAGGACATGTAAAGGACTGAGGAAGGTCAAATTGCCCCATCCTCATGTTGGGAAGATGAATGCAGTTTTGAAGCAGAAGGGAATAAACTGGGGGTGGGGGGTTGGATGTAGAAGTTTGATTTTAAGAGTTGGGATGGAATCTCCTCCAGTAGATGAGAGGGGTTACCTTAAGAAGTGAGGCATTGGACTTCCCTGGTGGTCCACTGGTTTCCATGCTTCCACTGCAGGGGACACGGGTTCGATCCCTGCTCAGGGAACTAAGGATGCCACATGCTGCATGGCACGGCCAAAAGAAAAAAGAAAACGAAGGTGTCTGTTCCTAATGCTTGGAAGGTGGGGCTGCTGCCTAGCCTGAGACACATCTAGGGTTGTGGGCAGGTCAGGGGAGTGCAGCAAATTGGGAACTATTGATACTTTGCGGGAACACAGGAGGGCCCAAGTCATTGATTAAAGGCGATTCTTATTATTATATTTCCTGGAACCTGGGGATAATGTTTTGGAACTGGGTCATAGTAGTAACTGACATCAAGCATTGCCACACTGGACACTAGCAGAAAGGCAAAAGGTGAAGCTGATGTGACCTTGTTGAGAGAGGGCAGTGGGAGGTGGACAAAACATGGAAGCTCTGCCTTTGGACGCGTCAGTTCTCACAGTGAGGAGATACAGGGCCACCATCTGGGGAGCTAGAAGTAAAGGTTAGTAGAATTGAGAATGGTAAGATGAAGGAATAGATGTTTTAAGAAAAAGCTAGCAGAATAATTGGAGGTCTTGAAGTAGATAATCTACACATTCTTGAGGACCTTAGGTTCTGAGGCTCTCACTGAATTTGTCTAATCACATTCAACTTACTTAGCTCCCTTCACAGCAGTTACAACAATCACCTAACTTGTTCCTCTTTTTAAAGAACAGGAACCGCTTTTCCTTTAACTCTGGATTCCTCTTAATTTCTATAGTTTCACTTTTCCTAGTTCTTTCTGCACCCTAGAGATCCTAAACCATAAACTGGTATACTGAAAATCTGTTTCACATTAAGCACATGTAATCTGTCAAATCCATTTAAAATAGACTAGTGGAAATTGCCTCAGAAACCAAACAGACTGCACCTGCGTACAAAGGACCAGGCTTCGCTGAAGCACTCCTTGTATTCTTGCTGGCACAGAGTCAGGCTGGCCAGGTTGGTAAGTGGCAAACAGCTAAGATTTTAGGTGGTCTACTCTTTAACTTGAGAGTTGCTGGGTATAATCTACAGATTCTGCATAGAAACCAGCCCTTACCTGGGAGAGCCTCTGCCAGCTGTCGAGTGCTTTACCAAGTAGCTCTCTACTCAGGAATGTGGCTTCTGGGTGAGGGAACAGTGTAGTCATTTTACATGTGCTTAGAGAGGAGGCCTGGGTGATGAAAGATTTTAGCTAACCTACATGCTGTAGGGAAACACTTCCAAAAACACCACATAACCTGAATACAGAGTGAATTGTTTTCCAGTAAATACTGGCTTCAGCATGTTTTCCCCCAAATCAAGGAACGGTACATTTTATAGAATGGGAAAATGAAACTGAGAAATGAAACTTGAACTGTTCTAAAACTAGGAATTAGAGCTGTTGGATTTCAATAATGAGCATACAGGGTACACGAGGAGTAAATGTGAAAGAACTGTGCCATGATGGAATCTGATACAGGAGGGAAAACATTCCTTAGCCATAAACACCGGGCCCTAGTAAGCAGCTGTCTTAGGGTGAACCATGTGAATTTAACGTACAAAAACGGCAATTTCATTTGGTTCAAACATACATTTCAAACCTTTGTCTTTTCCTTGTAAAGAATAAAGTTCAGTTCACAGTATACCAGAGTTAAAGTTGCACTGATGTCAACATTCCAACAGAAAAAAACAAAACAGAACAAAATCTGAGTTGAGGTAGTCAGATATTCTTTTATTATAGTCTTACTACTTTAGGGAACAAACCCTTCCTAGGTATAAAATCATGAAAAAACTGCCATAGTTGCCACCCAACTAGTAACTAGTTTCCATGCCCCATCATAATTTTCAGAGAACCTACTTTCAGCGATGTTTAAATTTCTACCTTAAGTTGACTCAATTTCCCATTTATCAAAATGGCTGTATTGCCTCAGAATTAAAGCTGAAAGAGCAATTTTTTAGTGATTCTCCTTATTCTAGCAACTTATTCTTGAAGCTACACTTGTGTCCAATGTTCCTACCCATTTTTTTTTCACCTTCCACCACTCAAGATATGTCAGCATTTCTGCTTAGTAACTGGCGTATTACATGATGCGAACTATCAGTGACTTGTGATAGATTTTTTTTCCCTTCTGTACTAAATCAGACCATTTCTCCCAATCAACAACTGACCCACAGGGCAAGGATAAGGATGCAGACGCAGAGAATGGACTGGAGGACACGGGGTTGGGGGGGTGGGGGGCGAAAGGGAAGCTGGGACGAAGTGAGAGAGTAGCAGAGACATATATGCACTACCAACTGGAAAAGAGGTAAATAGTGGGAAGTTGCTGTATAACAAAGGGAGATCAACTCGATGATGGGTGATGCCTTAGAGGGCCAGGACAGGGAGAGCAGGAGGGAGTTGCAGGAGGGAGGGGATATATGTATAAATACAGCTTATTCACTTTGGTGTACCTCAAAAGCTGGTACAAGAGTGTAAAGCAATTATATTCCAATAAAGAGCTTAAAGAAAAAAAAAAACTTATCAAGAACAAAGTTAAAGATCTGACCGTAGGTAGTGAATTCAGGTGGATGAAAACACAGCAGTACTATCAGGACTAATGGAATATTGCTCAAGCGCAGGGGCTAGAGCCTTAAAGAACCTTAAAGAGAGCTGGTATATTTCTAATGGAAAGGTAAGTGGAGATAGCATTTAAAAGTAATATTATGTGGCTTATTTAAAAGTCACCCTCTTTACAGCAACCACAATTCTAGTACTTCCTGTTCTTCCATTTTCTTTTGTTCCATTGCTTGAAATCCTCAAATAACTCATGTTCTGATTCTACAGTATTCCTGTAATTCCTTTTTCTCTGTATTCTGCCTACTTTTCCTTCTACCTGCTTTTCCCTCTTGGCACAAAAACAATTGCAAATGCCATCTAGTGCACTCTGCCACTGAGCACTGTAGCCAGTGATTTTCGGTGTTCTAAATTATCTTCAGATTGAAAACAGCATAAGCCAAAGAAATAAATGACTACACCTGAACTAAAGGCAAGGGTCAAAACAACTTATGAATGGTTAGTCTGAAAGTGCTTTAAAGCCAACTATCAGAGCTGACTGAAAACATCTGAGTTAGGCAGAGTCGTAATGTTATGTGAATAGTGAGAAGTGTTACAAACACAGCAGCCAATATATTTTAATTAAAATAGAGCTTATTAGCTTTTCTTTTAATATAAACATGAGGAAGAAAAACCACATAAGTTGTAGCATTCTTTTCAAAATAAAACTGCAATCAATACTTGAGTTTCCAAGCTCCAAACTGCATAAGCAATATTTTTTGAGGTGGTAGACTGTAATATTTTATATACCATTATTTATCATTTAGGTCTCTGTCCTTTAAAAACGATGGAACCTGCAGCACTCAATATAATGTGAAGCCTTGCTATAAAGAGAGAAGGTATTTCTGGCCCAGAAATGCTTTGTTTACAGGCAAAATTCCTAGGACTGTATTTGAGAAGATAGGCGGAAAAAGATTTCACATAGTTGAGAACACTAATCTTTCTTTCTTTCTTTCTTTTTTGTTTTTTAATATTTCAAGTTTAGGTGACATCATTACCAATCTCCTAAAAGAGAGATACTAAGCTCTTAATTTTAATTTTTTGTTTCGGCCCATTGTTTGCTATCTTCAAGAGGGGCTGAAACAAAAAATTAAAATTAAAAGCTTAATGTTTAAAATTTACAAAACTAAATGAGTTCAGAAGACATCCAAGTAGACTTTCAAATGATGGTCTGCCAGTCTGTAGCATTTATACTTCTGCAACAGTGTCCTGCAGTGTCAAGCACACTTATATTAAAGCTTAAAATTGCACTAAGACTTTTGGGACACCTTCTACTTTATTACCTGCTTGCTAATTACTGGACCGCCATGTTGGCTGGAATTAGGAAAACAGCCTTTCACACAAGTACTTAACAAAGAGGAAAATCATCAGAAAATGAGAAGCACCATTAGAGTCAAAAAGAAATGCAGCACGGACTCAACAGAAGCAGATGATAACATACTTTCTCTGCTTTTGATCCCAAACACGCTAATAATGCTAAGAAGTAGTGCTTGCAAAGAATTTGAATGACAAGTGTTATTCAGCAGCTTTTTGGTTTAAATCGATTGCCAATAATGACAAGCAGCTTCAATGATGTAGTAGGGAGGAAGAAGCCTTCAAACTGAACAATGCTACAACAGTCTGTTCCTAAGTGGCTTTATGAGTTGTTAGGAGGCCCATGTTTTAATGGTAATACTGCATTGATTCTAAAGGAATATGCAGCAACATGGGGGAGTGGGGCAAGAAAAGCAGGGAAAACGTAAATGTTATATAGTTAGTGTCTTTAAAGTCTAAAAATTTAAACTGCTAATTAAAAAACCTCACATCGTTCAGAGCTATTGGCCTACAGAGTAAGCAAACAACTGTGTGTGGGTTGGGAGCTTTTAGCTTTGGAGTGGTTTTTGTAACTCTGTTTACATTAAAAAGGACAGAAGAGTGTGTTGCATTGACAAGGTCCCGTTCTTTCCTATGAGCATATATAATCCTCGCTGTCCGTGAGTCTCTTGAATTCAATGTCTTTCTTTTAGGTGAAAATACTAACTTTGCTGGTTTCTGAACAGGAGAGGTGATATTTCTCCAGTCCTCGTTGCGAGGGGTTTCTGATGTTACAAACCCTCACTTCTTCCTTAAGAGAGGATGGCACTGGAGTGCTGAATACCGATGAAATGATCAGCACTGAAGGACCTTCTTACAGCACTTCTGCACAAGTCTTTGTATTTGTCGTCACACAATCTGGAAATGGCCTAGGAAAGTCACACAGAACACAGGTACGATTAGGGGAAAAAAAAGTTCCAACCTTTAAAAAAAAAAAGGCATCATTGATAAGCCACACATCGACATTCTTTTAGATAGTTCATAGTTACTGCTACTTCGGAGAGCTGATATCTACACTAACGGCCAATTCCCTAAGGTTATAGCCTTTAAGGGCTATGATTAGATTGCTGGGGTAAAGGGGAACTGAAGAGTTATTGAAAAATTGGGTTCCCAAAGATAGGCTCCTAATAGCAGTATCATCTGTTATCTACACACTTGATCCTTAAACATAATGAACATACACTTGGGCTGAATCAGTGTTTACTCAGTTATTCAACTTCTATTCAATCTTCATCAGTAATTACATACTCTGAGAAATTTTAATGAGGTAGGTGTGTGCTGAAGGCAGGAGAGGTCTCATGATTGAAGCACTGAAAGGTGCTATTTCACTTGCATGTAAATTACGGTAGAAAAACATCTTACTCTAAAGTACCACCGAGGTACCACAGAGAGTGTCAATTTTAAATGTGTTCATTTCAGTTGTGAATTTTGCTGTATGCCCACCAAAAATCATAAGCCATAAATTACTTTGTCCCATGTACATTACCATTTCCATTAGAAACTTAAGTACTTTCTACATCCATATCTGAACCCACATTATACCTTCCAAGTATAGGTCTCTCGGGTTAGCCACTGATGCTTTGTCTAATAAACTCATGGGACTGAACTGTGATACACACACACACACACACAAACTGCAAGCTGAGTAAAAGACAGTTAAGAGTGCTAAGTAGATTATGTATATACCTATGATGAGGGATAAAACTGTAAGAAATTATTCACGTATGGTTATATGTAAGTGTAGAGGTTCAGATGGAAAACCACTAAGAACAGATTAAATCTAATTGAAAATATTCTGAAGTATGGTTAAAGAAGAGAGAATATCTACTTTTTTTTTTTTAATAATGTGAGATCCCTGTATAAACCATAGGAAATATGATGCCAGGGTTAATAAGCTCTTCAAACTGTTAATTTAACAGCTTTCCATTTTCCAAATCACTGCTCAAGACAATTTGGCCACAGACGCTGGCTCTGGTGGCTGACAGAAAACCCCAGTGAGCGCTCCTCACCTCTAGGTTCTGTGCCCGCTCTTTGCTGAGAGGAGCGAACAGAAAGCTCAGGTTGTTGTCATCTGCTAAGGAGCGGAGGTCAAAGTAGTATTTGACATAAACACTGGCAGGAACATTAATATTAAACTGAAGCAGCTCCAGAAAGTGCCTTTCCAGCTCAGTCCTGGGGGAGGAGAAGACAAAACCAACACAGGACAATTTTAGTCAACTGGGCTATTTTCAAAAATACCATTCTGAGCTACGAGGATGGCTCTAAATACTGTTTTGAAACAAATAATGGCTACCCAGCTGGATTAATACACTAACGTTCAAACAAGGCACAGCTATCTGTGGTCCTTTCTGCATCCCAGCACTTTGAGTTTGGGACAAGGGGGAAGAGGTTACGGCCCTCTTATGCTCTCGTGCTGCTGACTCGGGGGCTTATTCTTCGGAGTTCCATTAGTGCAGCTGTACGATTCATGCTCCACGCTCACTCACAAGGCCCCGCTACAGTGATCAGATGAAAGGAAGGAGGTATGCTGTTTATTAGCTCTGAAGAACTTGCAGACATTTTCACCGGGCCGCTAACAGGAAGGGGCTTACTGAAGTAGATACGCGCCAACAAAAGGAATGGGCACGTCACCACGGCAACAAATGGATCCATCGAGAGCCACCGCTATTATCTCTGAGGGGGGGAAACTCTTGAAGCAACAAGGATTCATCGCAAATAAATCAATAAATAAGCTACATTCCATGAGAAAGGGAATCCCTTCCCCCTGCTCCAGTGCATGGGGCTGTGTCAAAGGGCCTAATGCAAGTTTCTGTTCACCTTAACCTTCCTAGGGTGAGAAGCTGTCACTATGACAGGACAGGATGTACTTTCTAAGCTTTAGAAGGCAGTAAGCTTAAAGATAGCTGTCTTGGCTGGACTAAACCCACTTTATGATATGACCTCTGACAGAGCAGACCTGGATGCTCAGCCCCGCAGCCCCCTGCCTGGACAGAACGCGCACATGCACGCGGAGAGCAAATTCAGTGAAGTGGGAAAGTAGAGTGCTGGCAGCAAGCCTTTGCTACATAACCATATATAGCCATTTGCTTGCCAAATGTTTAAGTAAATAAACATAAAACTAGAGTAAATCTTACCATTTTCACAGCAATCACTAAAATTAGAGAGTTAATTATATAAGAATGGTAAATACAAACATGAGTGTGGCTTATTTTACAATATATTTGGTCTCTGGGTTTTAAACTGTTAATATTTTATCTATTGGATAAGTCAGTAAATGCTTGATGTTCTCCTGTATGGAGAGCAGAATGTGAGCAGAAATGAGGCTTCTCATTTGCTGAACTTTAAACCTAACTGAACTTACTTCCAAAATTAATCTCCTGTTCTCATGGCCATAAGTCTATAGAAATGTGAATCAGATAATGTTTTGATAATCAGCTAATCAGGACTTCATTTTCTACAGGAATAAATGCACTTCACTATCCCTTCTATATTTTCTCCACGAATACATTTTAATTGTCTGGAAATACAGTACTTCATAGGCTTAACATGTCTATTAATAGAGCCTTAATCACTGAAGAAAAGCATTATGCCTACAGAATATGCACCTTCTGTGTTTTTTGTTGTTTTTTAAATGGCTAGATGGCTGAAGAGCAGACCATTTAGAGGCACAGCAAATTTTTCTGAACAGCAGCTGCTCACTTTAACGTAGTCTTTTGAAGGGAAATATATTTTAATAAGACATAAATGTTAGAAAGTTTTAAAGAAAAGCTGTTAGACACCAATTTTTCAATTTAGACTCAAAGTGAGACCATTACAAATAGTAGTCAACAGCAGAGGGATGAAACAAATGTGTATTCAACACTTTGTGGTAATGCTTTCCCATTTCCAAAGATCATCAACTAAAGCAGCCTATTATACACATAACTCCGGGTGATTCTCCATTCTACACAGAAAAGCGCTGCTTCAAATGTTTCTTCCTGCAGCTAGACACTGCCACCAAGGCTGCTGGGCTCACATCTATGAACACCCACACATTGCCCTGCATGTTCTCTGATGTTATAACTGGAACCTGAGCGCCGGTCAGCTTAGTGGCAGGCTCTCAGAAAATTTCCGCTGCCATCATGCCAGGGTTGGTGTTTACGATTACAAATTTTCCTTCCTTCAAGGGACCAGTTTAAAGACTGATGATACTGATGGTCAAAGTCACTTTAGTTTTTGCAACTTCCAAAATTACCTCTATTCATTTCAAAGCCATTATCCGCCATCACACTGTTTACTACGATGGCTACCAACAATATCCCCATGACTACTTAGTTTCCATTATCACCAGAGTGGACATTTTCACCAAAAGCCACTTTGACAGCTACCATCCCAACAAGCACTGGTCCCTTCACTTCGTCACAAGTTTCCTCGCTTCAGTTTTAAATATGCACTTCGGCAATTCTGAATTATCTAGAGTAAGGTGCAAAGGGACAAAAGCAAACTCTGGCCACTGCCTGCCATGATCTTGATCGGCCTCTTCTGTTCACTATAATGCAGACGTGTCCTTTCACACTTTCCTAAATGCCACCCACAAAGACATTTTCACTGTCAAGTGAGCACTTCAAGAGTCTGCTAGAAATACCTCTCTGGCTCATCCTGCATCCCACCCTTGGGGCCCTTCACTGCAGCCAGATTGGAAGCCTGGTGTTTCATGCCCATGTCAGCATGCCATCAGTGAGGAGCACCTGCCTAGTTAACTCAAGGTCCCACAAAGTGCTGCTGGGGTTGCTGAGTGCCCTGGGTGAGGCCCGGGTGATGCTTCCCAGTCTGAGAGATCAGAGTTTCCTAACTCAGCAGACCTATTTCTAAACATGGGGAATACTCCTAAATAGGGGAGGAGATAGGAACACAGGGATCTGAAACCTTTATATGTGGCTATCTGTACATCACGGTTTCTATAACAACAAAACCTCAGATAAAAAGGAGGAAAAAGACCAGCAAAAGCAAATATACAATGTGTGACTCAGGCTGAAGTTATACCTCGCAGTAGTCTAGGGCCCTGAGACCTTAACGGTGGCCGCTTACTTCAGAGGCCAGACGTGTGCCCCTTAAAAATGGTCTGAACCTGGTAGACAACTTTAAGAAAGCCGTGAAGTTATTTACTATACCGTGTTATTCTGTAGTGAGCTTGTAAAATGTCTGGCAAAAACCACCGGAAAAATCATGTCAATTTATCAAGCAGAATATTACAGCAATAACACATCAAGACCTACCAATTAATGATGGGAAATACGAATTGTTATACTACAGCCAGAAAGGAAGAAGTCTGTAGTTTTATGCCTATTTCAGCTCTTTGCACAATATAACCTTTCTTAAAATGTAATATTTCTTAACATGTAAACTGTATGGGAACAAATGAGGTATTGGAAAACAGAAAGTTCACCAGAACCTTACAAACTCACATGTCCTCAACTATAATGTCCTTGAGGATCAGGCAGTAGTCCACATTCCATAGAGGCTGATGGTCCCCAACCTTGGAGGCAAGAAGAATGGCTCCCAAAACAATTCTTCTCCAGTTAGTGGGGCAAAGATCGATCTCAGCGTAAGTTAAAAGCCTTTCTAAGTAAACCTGCAAAAAGTAGAGCACTGATCGTTGATTTTAGTTCAGTTGAAGTGCTGTGATAAGAACTGTTAGGAATGACAGATTTCATCTGTTTCTGACGTGCCTTTTATTCTGAGGTTCTACAGACTTTGCTTGGCCAGCCAAGGCCAGAAGCCAAGTCACAGTTGTAAGTCAGGTATTTCTGTTGCTCTGATATTTCTACTCTGCCCATGTGAATTTCCAACCCAATTCTGGTCACAGGAATGAAAGGACAAAGGGCATTCGAAAGACAGGCCTTGTGTTATTACCTTCCCACCTGTAAAGGGCAGCACATACAGCCCAGCATGGATTTCAACTGCTCAGTAAATGCCTGAGTGCCTGCACGTGCAATGTACCTACCATACCTGGTGGTGGTTACATGGCAATTTTACATAACGCTTGAGTATGTAAAACTCTGGTAAGACTGAGCACATCTTTATCGCCTCTTCAGAGTAACTAGTCCTTTTATGGCATGAACTTGAAGATAAAAACTGGTGGTCAAGAGAGCCTCCCAGTGGCTGCTGTGTGGCACAGCAGGACAGGCAGTACAGAGGGGCTTTCTAACTGTCGAGCATTCCCATATTCAATACCTTTCTAAGGAACGCACATGCATACAGAGGATAGTCTTTTTCATATCCCCTATTTTTCACATCTCCATTATCATTTAATAATTCACTTCTGTCTTACATAATCTGCAGCTTATTCAATTCGTTGGTTTTAAGGCGGAAAGAGCTGCCCATGTTTGTATCCCTGAGGCCCCTCTAAACCTGCCAGGCAGTTTGCGAGTGAATGTCACGATTTCTTTTCCATGTATCAAATGTCTATTCTACAAAGAAATGGACAAAGTTAACAGTTGAGTAAAGATGAAAGAGGTAAGCTGTGATTTGTGGTTACCTCTGCAGAAGAGTGCATATGCCATCTGACAAAAAGGAAAAATCCAATTTTAAAGCGTATGTTTAACTAACTGAAGGTTATCAGATTGACAGCTCAGACTTGCCAGTGCTCTCCAAACTCAACTGTGTTTTCAAACATGGATATTGAGATTCTATGTGTATGTTCTGAGTGAATTTCTGCTCCCATTCCCCAGAGAACTCAGCACTCTCCAGTGCCCTAAGAATGAATCTCCCTAACAAGGTTCAATTCTCTACGGGACTAATTAGAGGCACTTAAAAGGACATTGGCAATCTCTCAATCTCCTCTCACCTGTACTGGCAAACCTGGTATGTGCCCACACTCATTTATACCACTTGCCCTCCTGTCTCAGTGGGAGTGAGTTTCTTTCTTTTCACTAAAGCCAACTCTTCTATGAGTGAAGTGGATCCCATCTCACTTCTGCAGAATACTGTTCCCACGATTAACCTCTTTTTGAACACTTTCTCCCTCTCTGTCAGAGATTTCCTCCACTGTGAACACTTACCTGTTCCCAGCCTATGGCCCACAACCCCTACCATCTGTCCTCAGGAAACGCCCTGACACTGGCTCCTCATCGCCTCCTCTCCTTAGCCCACTGTCGTCCATCCCCTGCCGCCGTGGCTCTACTGAAACTACTCTTGCCACAGTCACTGGTGTCTTCACAGGACTCTTCATCCCAACGCTCCCCAGCCCAGGCCTTCCCTCACAACTGAAAGACACTGCCACACGCCTAGTTGCTGGGACCAAAAACCTCCATTTGAGTTCTCTTGCTCCAATCTGTTGGAGATTCTTGTTGTCTCTACCTTCCCTGGTAACCAGACCACTTTTCTCTTCTCCTGGGTTGGCCAAGAAGTTCATTTGGGTTTTTCCCTAAGATGTTATGGAAAAACCCAAATCAACTTTTTGGCCAACCCAACATCTGTCACTTCTGACTCGTGTTACTGCCACTGCCTCCGGACCTCTCTGCCTCCACTCTGACTCACAACAGACTACAGTCTTTTCTCCCCAAAGCAGGCAGGAGAGCCTCTTAAATTAAGTGTACTTCATGTGCCTGCTCAAGATCTGCCAGAGTTTTCCCATCAAACAGATAACTTCTTGGCACGGCCTCTAAGTTACAAGGCCCTGTGCGGTATGGCATTGTCCTGCGACCTCATCACCTATGCTCTTTCCCTCATTCCCCACTCTGATCACAACGGCCACCTTGCTCTTCCTTGAACACACAGGACATATTCCTGTCTCAGAGCCTTGCACTTGTCCCCTCTGCCTGTAACACCGGCGCTCCTGCTCTTCCTCGGTTCGGCCAGGCCCCAGGTTCAAATGTTACCTCTTTAAAGAGGCTCTTCCTGATCGTTCCAGTAAGCCCCTCTAATCACTTTATTCCTTTACCTTGCTTTCTCTTCCTGATTTTTACAACTACTTGAAATATTCCTTTTTAAAAATACTCATTACAAAAGATACTTATACTTTGCTGTATACCTGAAACGAACACTACATTGTAAATCAACTATACTCCAATAAAAATTAAAACAACAACAACCACCAAACTCAAAAAACCTGAGCAGGACTTCCCTGGTGACGTAGTGGTCAAGAATCCACCTGCCAATGCAGGAGACGTGGGTTTGATCCCTGGTCTGGGAGGATCCCACATGCTGCAGGGCAACTAAGCCCGTGAGCCACAACTACTAAGCCTGAGCTCTAGAGCCCACAAGCCACAACTACTGAGCCCACATGCTGCAACCACTGAAGCCCGTGCACCTAGAGCCCCTGCTCCTGCAACAAGAGAAGCCACTGCAATGAGAAGCCTGCGCACCACAACAAAGAGGAGCCCCGCGGCTCGCCGCAATGAGAGAAAGCCCACGCACAGCAACAAAGACCCAACGCAGCCAAAAAAATAAATAAAATGTAAAAAGTAAAAACAAACACAGAAACTTATGTCTTCCACACTTGCTCCATAAAGGCAAGAATTTTATTCAACCTGTTCTCTCCTCCATCCCCAGCACTTAGAATAGGGACAGAGTAGGTATTAGGGGGGATTTATGGCATGAGCAGCTCCTTGGCAGCAACCAGCACTTGGACCACACTCTCCTTCCTGAACCTCTCCTGGCACCTCTTAGGATTCCCTCCTGGGTTTCCTACCACTCTAGCCACTCCTCTGGGGACTCGCCCTTAAGTGCTAACAGTCCCTACACATCTTCTACCCACTTTCTATTTTACATTCTTTCTCTGCATTTGAACAGCTATACGTAATGCCCTCCCTCTAGCTCAGATTCATGATCCTGTCCCATACACTCGACTGATTACTAGACATCGCCACTCTGCCGTCTCACAGGTACGTCACACTCAACATGTCTACAAAGAAATGCCCCTCTTCCAGCCCCAGATGCTCTCCTCCCTGCATTTCCTGGCTCTCCACACGCAAGCGCCACTGCTGCCTCTCTCAAGCATGTGCTAAGCACTCCAAGTGGCCTGGAGCTCCAAGGAAAGGCCTGTGTCTGATCCAGTGTCCACGGAGGGGTCTCTTTTCAAAAGGACAAGCCTCCTCTGCTAGATTCTGCCTGGACAGAAGCAGGCAGCGGCCTAACTATTCCTTCCCTCCGGACCAGCTGACTTTCCCGTACAGGTGTGCTATAGGGAGGAGTAAGTAAAACGATCCCAACTACCTCTCACTTGAATATGATTTATTATTCAAATGATCAGCTCTTACCGTAGGAATACAGTATGGATGACACAAAGGTCCTCACGCAACTGCAGTTTAGCAGGCTAACTAGAGTAAAGCCTTTCCAAGTACTGCTGGCACCCTAATCCTGGGCAACTCCACATGCAGGCACAAGAGGACAGCGGGGATGGTTAACACCATCATCCAAGAACAGAGAACTGAGGGCAGCAGTTCTCAGTCAGTTATACATCAGAACTGTCTGGGTAATACAGCCTGGGACTCAGCTTAGAACTACATGGAGTCCGTTTCTGCCTGTGGACCAGATGAGTCATCGCCCCCATCCTACCACCACTGCACACCTTGTCTGTGTGTACGTGTGTACACTGTATGTGCATGTGTGGCCTGAGGTGTACAAGGAGAAACCAGAACTCTCTCCTGCTGCCTTGAATAGCAACTGTTTTCTGATAAGAAGAGCAATGGCAACATTTTAAATCATAATGACTATTAAGCTCAAATGTGTATATTTTACTTTCTTTTCATAGGTTTCTCTTAGTAAAGTTCTGACGATCCTTTCAGGAACCTACTTTCATTTTAAAAACAGGACCACACCTTGTGTACAAGACAGAAATTTCTACAGGTGCTTTATGAAAGAAAACGTAGCTTACCAAAGTTACTATGGCACACTCAGCAGGTAGTTGTGCAGCACTAAACAGAACGCAAACAAATCTGTAAATGAATTTATGTTCAGGATCACGCTTAAAGTATTCCTCTGGAAGCTTTTCTTGCTAAAAGAAGAAAGAAGGCAATATAAGCATCCACTGAAGAAAACTACTTAAAAGTACCCTCAAGGCAGCAGTCTTCACATTTGGGCCCACGTGCCCCTTAAAGTAATTTTGGTTGGGTGACATGTCTTGGAGTCTTTTAAATATAAACAATGGGATCCTAAAACACTACAGTGATTTAATACTCACCACCACCCACTAAAGAAAAACACAGATGCAACCTCAGAAAATGTACATATTTCCACCTTTCTCCCCACAGAATTCTAACCAAATGTCAACTCTTTTTAGGTTCAAAAGTCTTGCTGATCACCATGTGTCATCATACTTTTCTGCCATCAACTTTGAAAAAAACACGTCCAGGGTCCTGTCACCATAAGGCTCTAAGAATGCTCTGTCCTATACAGTAGTCACCAGCCACATGTGGCCACAGAGCACCTGAAGACGTGAATCTTAAAACTTTGTCATTTTAATTGGTTTAAAATTTAAGCAGTTTTCTAATTTTCTTCTTAGAGGTCTTACCACATTTGTTAGGTTTATTTACAAATATTTACATTCTTTGATGTTATGGAAAAGCATCCTTCAAAAAGATACACCTTCTGTTACTTGGGTATGTGTACTTACCTGCTCACTAATCATACAAAGCACAACTCAGTTCTTATCCGTCACACCCCTTATACAACATGCCTTTGGTAAAATGACTAGACACAACATGGGGTGGGGAAGAAGACTTCAGAGGAAGATGATTTAGACCTTGAGCTGGAGGGAGTAATTTTCTTCTAGTAACTAATTTCAAAGCAAATCAGCATGAAATAAACAACTATAAGAGAAAAATACTTCAGTAAAACTGACACTTACTGTGAGTGAATGTGATCTCTCATCAAAAATATCCAGGGATCTATTTGCATCTCTATAAAATAAGAATATGCATGTAGAAAGTTAATTCAGGAGTTACTATCTTAGTAACATCTGCTAGGAGTAGAGAGAGGAGCAGAGGAAGCTTAACCTTTGACAAAGCAAACAGTTTTTTACAAATTCTTGTCCTGGATTCTGCCCTTAGAAAGGTTTCCTGACCTATTTTTATTCAGCACATCAAACTCTGAAATCTTTTCTACAACAACCAGCCAGAGTTGCCTTCACAAGCACTAACCCTCCCTAACAGGCAATGCTAGCAAACCAATATATTTCCATTCCTCTAACCTCACACGGAAATATATCAATAGAAGAACGTTTTATAAAGCAGTGGTGGTGGGCAATGAAGTCTTCTCACTTCAATGAATGTGAATGAGAGATTCAGTTTTCTCCCCTGTTTCTTTCTCTTTATTTCTTTATATTATATTCTTACCGTGTATTTCTTCTTGTCTCTCTTAAACAGTTTGAGTTAAAAATGTAATTGTCTTTTTATTTTAAAAGAGACCAGGCTTTTTATTTAAAATTTCACCACACTAATACATGGTGCTCATAATTTACACAGCAGTTCTCCAAATGTGGTCTGCAGGGCTCTGGGATCCTCCCCTATCCCCTCTTCAGGAGGCCCAAGATGTCAAAACTGTTTGTATAAGAATACTAAGACATTACCTGCCTTTACATTGTTTGACATTTGCTGTGACTGCATAAGAGCAAAAGTGGGTAAAACTGCTGGCTTCTGAGCAGTGGTACCAAACTCAATTAGAAGTCATTCAATTATTCACAGCTACTTGCAGTTTAAAACAAATCTGCTTTACTTAAGAACATCCCTGATAAAATCATAACAATTAATACTGTTCTTAACCCTTGATCCTTCTTTTTAATATTCTGAGTAAGTGGAAAGTATGCATTAAGCACTTGTACATACTGAAATACGGTTGGGTTAAGGACGAGAATTTCTGACTTCGTGCTAAGTCACTTTTCTCATAGAACACCATCTTGATTTGAACCATTTTTTTCATAGAACACCACCTTTATTTGAATGTACAAGTGACAGTCATTCTTCCAAAAATGAACAAAGTGAGCCTGTTACTTCAAGGAAAATAACTGTAACGTATCTGTTGCTAATGATAAAATTCAAGCCATCAAGCTAAAAATATCAGGATTTTTGGAAAACTTGTAAGTCCTATTGTGAGCTTGATCTACTGTGAGCTTGACAACTTCTCAATATTTAAAGACTTTTCTGGTAAGACTGGTGGTGATACTAACAAAAGTGAGTTTTTGACACTGTCTAAAGAAATGTGAACCAATACTTTCCAAATGACCGACGTATAGTAATGTAAAATCAGGTACAGGTAAAAAGATCCACTTCAGTATGCATGACAGTTCAATGGGTATTAATTAACACAGTATTTACTACAAGTTCATGGATATGATTTAGAATTCCATTTTAAATAATTTAAGAAACTAGCACATGTGGACTTTTAGTACAGTATCAAAGAATATACCAAATTATCTGAAGGCTTTAAAAATACACCTTTTTCCAACTATATATCTGCATGAGGCTGGATCGTCTTCATATTGTTTCTTCAAAACAGATGACTGAAGACAGAGCAGATATAAGAATCAGCTGTCTTCGATGAACAATGAGATACTCTTCTCTCAACTTTTTTGTTGTGGAAAACAGTTTAAAAAATGACCTATGTTAAACACTGGGGTTCCCAAGCAGGAGTGATTTCATCCCCCAGGGGACTTCTGCCCATGGCTGCAGAGTTCTGGTTGTCGTCATGTGGAGGAAAGAAGAAGGCGCTCCTGGCATCTAGTGAGCAGAGGCCAGGTGTGCTGCTAAATACCCTACAATGCACAGGACGACCCCCCCCCCGCCCAACAAAGCATTATCTAGCTCAAAATTTCCATAGTGCTAAGGAAAACGCTGTTTTCACATACAATGGATTTAAGGTTTTAATTCTCAATTTCAATTTCTAATATAGTAAATATCAATATAACCCACATGAACAAATACTCTGAGAGACCCAGTAACTTAAGAATTAAGTCTTGAGATAAAAATAAAAGACTCATTTCAATATTATAATAAAAGCATTCTAATAAAAGCTTACTCCAATAATGTCTATAGTTATCACCTAACACTAAACATGATACCTTGTAAATTAATTAGCTGGAATAACAAGATAGGTTTTAAAAGAGCTCACCTGTTCTTTATGTGGTAATAGATTGCTAAGGTCACACTGTGGAGGGAAAAAAATATATTGTAATAATTGATTTTTATCATGTTAGACCTGAAGACATTTTGGAAAGGGGTTGGCGGGGAGGGAAGACCTTCCAGATGTCCAGTGGCCCTGACATCCTCTAATTCAGAACAGTACTCCATGGGTGCGTTCCCTCTGGTTTTAGGTTCTTCGGCTTTTAGCAAAATTAGGAGACCCAAACTGCCAGATATGCTGTGAGAAGACGTGTTTTGGTTATTATAATATATAAATTATTACATATTTCCCCAGTCATTTGTCCTTCTACCTACAGAAACTTTCGTCCTGTACAAGCTATATTTATCTATACACATGCTTAGATTCAAGCCATACAGTAGGTGGTGTGTGCGTGTGTGGCTTTTTTGTTAGGCCCTGCATCTCAGTTGATTGAGTTCACTATCCACCTACCCATCCATTTTCCATTATTTCCCTAAAAGTAAATAATAAAAATGCTCTATACCAAATAAAATGATTTAAAATCACTTTTACCTAAGTATTAGAAATTTTAATAGCAAAATTTTACAGCCACAAAATTGAGGATAGGTCTGGCTACCCTGGAATAAGCAGTGCTAATAATGCAGCATACTACAACACAGTATACGACCACTGACAGGTATTTCCAAATTACTTAAAGTATTAATGAACAGACAGATACAAGTCCTCAGATACTCTTTAAGTTCCTATATTTCTAAGTTATTCACAGATGTTGTGTATGAGGCAACAAAGGGTTTTCTGGTTAAGTTATATGTTTCCCTTTGTTCTCAGTGTCTAAAATGAAACTCAAAATAAGTGAGGGAAGGCAAATCTGAATTTTATAAGTAGGTCTATAGAATCTTAGCACTTGTATAAAGGCCTGTAACACTGTCAGCATCAAAGATGGAAACTTCTCTAGTGCTTCAAAGTTTCATCTTCCAATTGATTTTAAAAATCACAGAATTAGAAGTTATATGATGAAAGGACCACTGAACCTTAGATGACATTTAACTAAAACAACTCATTTTACAGATAAGGGAACCATGGCTTAAAACTGGCTTACCCAAGGTCCCACCAATTATCAGAAGCAGTTCTCTTTCTCCTACCCTCAAACCAGACAGTGGCTCCCAAGCTCGGCTGCACACTGGGATCACCTGAGAAGCTTTAAAAACTGCCTGGCTTCTGCTTCAAAATGTTCTGATTTCACTGGCATTGGGTATGACTTGTGTATCAGGATTGTTTTTAAAGATCCCCAGGTGACTGCAATGTGCAGCACAGTTTAGCATGAATGAGGTAGGGTTAAGATCAGAATCACTCGGGATGCTTTTGTCCATAGAATCATGCCTCGCAACATTCCCCCGCTTGGCAAAAAGTGCGTGTGAGAGAGAGGGACAGACACACAGACACTGTGTCTTGGGGGCCGGGGGGAGGTGGAATTCATGTGTTTAGAGACATATATCTTGAAAAAGTTTCATAAGTGATTCTAATAAGGCTCACCTACCCCACTGAGAACAACTACCCCATTGAAAACTAATCTCATGATAAAACATTTTTCAAAATCATTCCTAAAAGCCAATTGGCCCTACTAATTAGCTCAGTAAACCTTTATTTCACCAATAATGAATGTGCTGAATGATCATTTCTAAAACTTAATGAGAGCTAATTAAAATTTATTGTACTTCCAAAAATTACATTAGATTGGGGAAAAAAAGCATGAAACCTACTTGTCTGAGCAAGGTTAATCCTTAAAACTACGTTTGAAGTATAGACTAGAACATCAGGCTCTTTTGAATTCAAAAGAAGCTGTGACTCTAGCCAAAGCAGTGATTTTTTTACCCACAGATTTAGTGTCTTGGCTAAATAAAAACATTCAGTGCCAAAACTCAGGGCTTTAGAGACAGACAGGGCTCCGCGTTTGCTGAAACATGATTTGACCACAACTATTATCATAAGTAAGACAGGAAAGTTGCATTACTATGATTGGGAACTTGCTGTTTTTAACGAGAAGTTATTGACAATTTACATAGCTAAAAAAAGGCTGGCACATTAGCAACAAATTACTTATCTTTTTAAGACGGAAAATAAAATGAAGGAGATTAATATTTTCAAAAAGCATTTCCCAAACTGTGCTCTGCAAAGTCAACATTCATATCCTAAGGAGACATTAATGTTCCGGGAACAACACCAAGGGAGTCAGAAAGCTCTGCATCCTGTTTGGTTTTACCTTCTCTCTCTTAAATAAACTCGAAAGGTTCATCATTAGGGGGTTTTGAAAGTGCATCTCCAATTGTGGACCATGAGGTGCTCCCAGAAGCTAAGGAACAGTTTTCATCCTCATGACACTGTTCACGTCTTAAGTATAAACCTAACCACAGCCATGTTTCCAAAATTTCATCTCTTTTATTGTTCTTCTGCCGTGATTGATACGGTGTGTTGGAGATGTATTTATAGATATACGAACAAAAATTAAATGTATCTCAAGTTAAAACTTCAGTCAAACAAACTGCATCTACAAAGAAATTAAGCTTGAGAGTGTGTTCCTTAAGACTGCTTTGATGTATTTTCCCCCTCTTTCGGGTTCAGGAAGGAGAAGTGAAATTTCACCCAGAAATAGTGCAGGAAAAAAAAATGCACAGTGGGATAAATCTGACAAAATCCAATGAAATTTAAATGCAGATTCACTATGGTGCCAGTAGGGGACAAGCTGTTCCTTCTTCTAAGAGTAGCTTCCAAAGTAGTATACATTGTTTTAGGACTACAACTCATAAAGAAATCATTTTGTCTAGAACTATCCAATACAAAGGCCCACTCCTTCTCATTATGTTCATCAAGGTCTTAACAACAAAAATGGGGGGGGGGGGGGGGCGGGGGGGCGGAGTCAAGATGGTGGCATGGGAAGATGCGGAGATTGTGTCCCCCCACAAATAGAAGAGCTACCGGAGGCCAGCGGGGGACCTGAGGCCCAAGCAGACCTCAGGAACCCCGCAGCAACCGGGTAGGACCTGGGGGAAGTCAGGGGGGCGGGGAAGGGGAAGCCTGACCGGACCAGCACCCCTGGGGGGTGGCTGCGGGAGGGGAGACGTTCCTGCCTGGAGGGACTGCTGGGGGCTGGGGAGATCGGGGAAACCGCGATTGGGTTTCTCCCACCCAGGAGGCCGGGGGGCCTGCTGGGCTCCTCAGTGGGGTCCTCCACCCTCCAAGGCCCCCTCCAGGCTGCCTGGGTCCTGGGGGGTGTGGAAGGAGGGAGGAGGGGCGAGGAGGTGGAGAGGCAGACAGGAGGGGGTGGGAGCTTTGAGACTGGGGGACAGGGGAGGCTGGAGGGCATTTCGCCTGCTCTCTTGGCCAGGGAGGCCAACTGCGCTCCCCGACCTGGTCCTTCATTCTCCAGGCCCCCTCCAGCTGCTTAGAACCTAGGAGAGTGGGGGGCAGGGGAGAGGAAGAGAGGCAGACAGGGACCCTACCAGACTGGGAAACCTGGGGAAGTGCGGCAGGCATTACCCAAGCCCAGTTGGCCCTGGGAAGCCTGTTGGGCATCAGAGTCTGGTCTC
Organism: Hippopotamus amphibius kiboko; assembly: GCF_030028045.1. Lineage (NCBI taxonomy): Eukaryota > Metazoa > Chordata > Mammalia > Artiodactyla > Hippopotamidae > Hippopotamus > Hippopotamus amphibius. The sequence continues at coordinate 47,044,908 of NC_080195.1, forward strand.
CCGCTTTTCAGTGCCCCCTGCAGCTGTAAGGGTTCTAGGGGAACAGGAGAGAGGGAGTGGGAAATAAGAGAAGCCAAGGGGGAGGGGCCCTCCAAGACTGGAGGACTAGGGGAGGGACATGGGGAGGTGCTTGCATCTCTCCCACCAACTTGGGCCCAGGGAGCCTGCTGGGTACCTTGACCTGGTCCTCTGCTCCCAGGACCAGAGGCATTTCCAGGCCCCTCTACCTCACTGGACCTATGCCCCATTCCCCACCACCCCCAGGGCCTTCTCTAAGCGTAGGCTCGGCCCATTGCCTAACATCCGCCCCCACCACTGCCCTTGTCTAAGCCCCGTCCCCACAGCCAAGGCCTTTTCTGGCTTTTTTTTTTCTTTCTTTTCTCTTGCCACCCCCTCACCTAGGATACTGCAGTTGTTTTACAATCCAGTTGTTGCTCCATCATTTTTTAAAAAGTTTTTTCTAACACATCTGTTAGTTTCCTACTATTGTAGTTTTTAGCTTGCTATTGTCCTCCTGTTCTCCTACCTGTTTTTTTTTTCTTCGTTTTCCCTGCTTCACACAGCTTGTGAGATCTTGATACACAAGCCCAGTGTCAGGCCTGCGCTCCTGAGGTGGGAGCTCTGAGTCCAAAACATTGGACTGACAGGGAAACCCACTTCCCAGGAACCTCCCAGAGGTTCTCAACTTAACACCAAGACCCAGCAGGAACACAATTCCACCCATCCAAAGTGGGGGGAAAATGAGATGACAAAAAAATATGCCACAGATGAAGGAACAAGGTAAAAATACACAAGAACAAATAAATGAAGAGGAAATAGGAAAACTGCCTGCAAAAGAATTGAGTTATGATAGTAAAGATGATCCAAAATCTCGATCACAAAATAGAGAAAATATAAGAAACAGTTAAAAAGGAATCAGAAGAACTAAAGAGCAAACAAACAGTACTAGATAACAACTGAAATTAAAAATACTCTAGATGGTATAAACAGCAGAATAACTGAGGCAGAAGAACGAATAAGGGGATTAGAAGATAGAATGGGGGAAATAATTGCCACAGAGCATGAAAAAGAAAAAAGAATAAAAAGAAAGGAAGACAGTCTCAGAGACCTTGGTGACAACATTAAGCGCACCAACATTCGAATCATAGGCATCCCAGAAGAAGAAGAAAAAAAGAAAGGGTCTGAGAAAATATTTGAAGAGGTTAGAGTGGAAAACTTCCCCAGCATGGGAAAGGAAATAATTAATCAAGTCCAAGAAGCGCAGAGAGTCCCATACAGAATAAACCCAAGGAGAAATACACCAAGGCACATATTAATCAAACTAACAAAAATTAAACACAAAGAAAAAACATTAAAAGCAGCTAATAACATATAAGGGGAAACCCATAAGGATAACAGCTGATCCTTCTACAGAAACTCTGCAGGCCAGGAGGGAGTGGCAGAATATATTGAAAGTCCTGAGAGAGAAAAACCTACAGTCAAGAATACTCTGCCCAGCAAGAATCTCATTCAGATTCGAGGGAGAAATCAAAAGCTTTACAGACAAGCAAAAGTTAAGAGAATTCAGCACCACCAAACCAGCCTTACAACAAGTGCTAAAGGAACTTTTCTAAACAGGAAACAAAAGAGAATGAAATGACCTACAAAAACAAACCCAAAACAATTAAGAAAATGGTCATTGGAACACACATGTCAATAATCACCTTAAATGTAAATGGATTCAATGCTCCAACCAAAAGACACAGACTGGTTGAATGGATACAAAAACAAGACCCTTCTACATGCTGCCTACAAGAAACCCACTTCAGACCAAGGGACACATACAGACTGAAAGTAAGGGGATGGAAAAAGATACTCCATGCAAATGGAAGCGAAAAGAAAGCTGGAGGAGCAATACTCATATCAGACAAATTAGACTTTAGAGTAAAGGCTATTACAAGAGACAAGGAAGGACACTACATAATGATCAGGGGATCCAACCAAGAAGAACATATCACAATGGTAAATATCTATGCAACCAACATAGGAGCAACTCAATACAGAAGGCAAATGCTAACAGCCATAATAGGGGAAATTGACAGTAACACAATAATAGTAGGAGACTTGAACACCCCACTTACATCAATGGACAGATCACCCAAACAGAAAATCAATAAGGACACACAAGCTTTAAATGACACATTAGACCATCTCAACATAATTGATATTTATAGGACATTCCATCCAAAAACAACAGAATACACTTTCTTCTCAAGTGCACATGGAACATTCTCTAGGATAGATCACATCTTGGGTCACAAATCAAGCCTTGGTAAATCCAAAAAAATTGAAATCGTATCAAGCATACTCTCTGACCACAATGCCATGAGACTAGATATCAATTACAGGAAACAAACTGCAAAAAATACAACCACATGGAGACGAAACAATACGCTATTAAACAACCGAGAAATCACTAAAGAAATCAAAGAGGAAATAAAAAAATACCTAGAAACAAATGACAATGAAGACACAACGACCCAAAACTTATGGGATGCAGCAAAAACAGTTCTGAGAGGGAAGTTTATAGCAATACAGTCCTCCCTCAAGAAACAAGAAAAATATCGAATAAACAACCTAACCTTACACCTAAAACAACTAGAGAAAGAAGAACAAAAAAACCCCAAAGTGAGCAGAAGGAAAGAAATCATAAAGATCAGAGCAGAAATAAATGAAAAAGAAATGAAGGAAGCAATAGCAAAGATCAATAAAACTAAAAGCTGGTTCTTTGCGAAGGTAAACAAAATTGATAAACCATTAGCCAAACTTATCAGGAAAAACAGGGAGAAGATGCAAATCAACAGAATTAGAAATGAAAAAGGAGAAGTAACAACGGACACCTCATAAATACAAAAGATCATGAGAGACTACTACAAGCAACTATATGCCAATCAATTGGATAACCTGGAAGAAATGGATACATTCTTAGAAAAGTACAATCTTCCAAAACTGAACCAGGAAGAAATAGAAACAATGAACAGACCAATCATAAGTACGGAAATTGAGACTGTGATTGAAAATCTCCCAACAAACAAAAGCCCAGGGCCAGATGGCTTCACAGGCGAATTCGATCAAACATTTAGAGAAGACCTAACACCCATCCTTCTCAAACTCTTCCAAATTATAGCAGGAGGAGGAACACTCCCAAACTCATTCTACGAGGCCACCATCACCCTGATACCAAAACCAGGCAAAGAGGTCACAAAAAAAGAACATTACAGGCCAATATCACAGATGAATATAGATGCAAAAATCCTCAACAAAATACTAGCTAACAGAATCCAACAGCACATTGAAAAGATCATACACCATGATCAAGTGGGGTTTATCCCTGGAATGCAAGGATTCTTCAACATATGCAAATCAATCAATGTGATACACCATATTAACAAATTGAAGGATCAAAACCATATGATCATCTCAATAGACGCAGAAAAAGCTTTTGACAAAATCCAACATCCATTTATGATAAAAACTCTCCAGAAAATGGGCATAGAAGGACATTACCTCAACATAATAAAAGCCATATATGACAAACCAAGAGCCAACATCGTCCTAAATGGCGATAAAGTGAAAGTATACCCTCTAAGGACAGGAACAAGACAGGGATGTCCACCCTCACCATTAGTATTCAACATAGTTTTGGAAGTGTTAGCCACAGCAATCAGGGAAGAAAATCAAATAAAAGGAATCCAAATTGGAAACGAAGAAGTAAAATTGTCACTCTTCACAGATGACATGATACTATACACAGAAAACCCTAAAGACTCTACCACAAAACTGCTAGCACTAATCGATGAATTTAGTAAAGTAGCAGGATACAACATTAATGTGCAGAAATCTCTTGCATTCCTATACACTAACAATGAAAGAACAGAAAGAGAAATTAAGGAAACTCTTCCATTTACCATTGCAACAAAAAGAATAAAATACCTAGGAATAAACCTGCTTAAGGAGGCAAAAGACCTGTATGCAGAAAACTAGAAGACACTGATGAAAGAAATCAGAGACGACACAAACAGATGGAGGGACATACCATGTTCCTGGATTGGAAGAATCAACATTGTGAAAATGACTATCTTACCCAAAGCAATTTATAGATTCAACACAATGCCTATCAAATTACCAATGGCATTTTTCACAGAACTACAACAACAAATCTTGCACTCTGTATGGAAATGCAAAAGACCCCAAAGAGCCTAAGCAATCTTGAGAAGGAAAGATGGAGTTGGTGGAATTAGGCTTCCTGACTTCAAACCCTACTATAAGGCCATAGTGATCAAGACAGTACGGTACTGGCACAAAAATAGAAAGGAAGATCAATGGAAAAGAATAGAGAACTCAGAGATAAACCCAAGCACATATGGGCAGCTTATCTTTGATAAAGGAGGTAAGAAAATACAATGGAAAAAAGACAGCCTCCTCAGTAAGTGGTGCTGGGAAATTTGGACAGCTACATGTAAAAGAATGACATTAGAACACTTCCTAACACCATACACAAAAAGAAACTCAAAATGGATTAAAGACCTACATGTAAAGCCAGACAGCATAAAACTCTTAGAGGAAAACATAGGCAGAACACTCTATGACATCCATCAAAGCAAGATCTTTTTTGACCCCCCTCCTAGAATCAATCATGGAAATAAAATCAAGAATCAACAAATGGGACCTCATGAAACTTAAAAGCTTTTGCACAGCAAAAGAAACCATAAACAAGACAAGAAGACAACCCTCAGAATGGGAGAAAATACTTGCCAACCAAGCAATGGACAAAGGATTAATCTCCAAAATATACAAGCAGCTCATGCAGCTGAATACCAAAAAAGCAAATAGCCCAATCCACAAATGGGCGGAAGACCTAAATAGACATTTCACCAAAGAAGACATACAGAAGGCCAACAAACACATGAAAAGATGCTCAACATCACTAATCATTCGAGAAATGCAGGTGAAAGCCACAATGAGGTATCACCTCACACCGGTCAGAATGGCCATCATCACAAAATCTAGAGACAATAAATGTTGGAGAGGGTGTGGAAAAAACGGAACTCTCCTGCACTGTTGGTGGGAATGTAAGCTGGTACAGCCACTCTGGAAAACAGTTTGGAAGTTCCTTAAAAAACTAAAAATAGAACTACTATATGGCCCAGTAATCCCACTCCTGGGCATATACCCCAGAGAAAACCATGATCCATAAAGAAACATGTCCCATAATGTTCATTGCAGCACTATTTACAATAGCCAGGACATGGAAACAACCTAAATGCCCATCAACAGATGAATGGATAAAGAAGTGTGGCACACATATACAATGGAATATTACTCAGCCATAAAAAGGAATGAAATGGAACTATATGTCATGAGGTGGATAGACCTAGAGTCTGTCATACAGAGTGAAGTAAGCCAGAAAGAGAAAAACAAATACTGTATGCGAACACATATACATGGAATCTGAAGAAATGGTACTGATGAACCCAGTGACAGGCAAGAGTGGACATACAGAAGTAGAGAATGGACTTGAGGACACGGGGGTGGGGTAAGGGGTGAAGGGGAAGCTGGGACGAGGTGAGAGAGTAGCATAGATATATTTACACTACCAGCTGTAAAATAGATAGCTAGTGGGAAGTTGCTGTATAACAAAAGGAGATCAACTTGATGGGAGATGCCTTGGAAGGCCGGGATGGGGAGGGTGGGGGGGAGTTGCGGGAGGGAGGGGATGTGGGGATATATGTGTAGATGCAGCTGATTCACTTTGGTGTACCTCAAAGACTGGTACAAGAGTGTAAAGCAAATATATTCCAATAAAGAGTCTGAAAAAAAAAACCAAAACAACAGAAATGCATCAAATAAAGATTTATACTTTTCCTGGGATTTCGTATTTGCTCTCTGGCTTTCCCTTCTATCATGCACTCTAAGATTAAAATGGAAACTGAAAATCCATAGTTAGGTCCCTGAAATCAATATATAGTTGACACCAGTTTCTTAACCTGATCACTGAAAAGGACAATTCAAATGAATGAAATTGCGTATGGCTCCGGTGCTTTTAGCAATGAGGGGGTCTCTGTCACTCAGCCCTTGGCAACCTAGTTGTACTCACCATTTTATTGTGGTTGTAAGATTAGGCTGGCTGACTGTGCTGTCATCTAGAAATATTGTTGAGCATGAGCTATACTTTTTAGTAAGCTGCCCTGGAGATACCTGAAGGGGAAGGGAAGTAGAAGAAAATGTCACAGTAAGTTAAACCTATAAAAGGGTGTTTTTTCCTCGCTTAAGATGTCAAACGATAAAGCATTAAGATTTTTCTTACACTCCATGAACTGTGTGAGTGTGATATCCTGTGAAGCTCTATGGGAAACCTCTACACTCTAACTTCCACAGATGAGATTGGAGAAATGGTTTATAAAATGCTGCCCTTGGTATAGTACCTACAATCCAACCTGGCAAGCACCTATTATAAATTACCTTTATAATAATGTAAAAAGTTTAGAATAAGATTTCAGTGTTTTTTCCTTAAGCAAAGAAATGCAGCTGAGATTTTCTATTTCTACTCCTTTACTACAATAAAATGTAATGCTTTATGTAGTATCAATGCAAGAGCATTTCACGGCAGTAAATGAATGCCAATAATGAGACAGTGACGAAACAAACATTGGTGAATCAGAGGCTGGGCATGCCAGGGGTGCTCTATCTCTAACAAGCTCGGGGCCGGAAGTCTCTCTGGGCCTCAATTTCCTTATCTGGAGGACAAAAAGGTACTGCTTGAAGATTCTCTCACATCCAAAAAACAGATAAAACAACTCTGAGAGTTTAACTTCTCACTTCATGTTTAAGTAAGACTGCCACCACATTACTCAATTGAGAACCTCAGAGAATACTTTCCATTCATTTCAAAATTTCATCAATTCTTTTCTACATATTTGACACTCCTCATGACACTTTCCTGCCTCACGCATTCTGCTCTCTGCCTGCAACGCCTTTTTTTTCCCTCCTTGTCCCAGCAAGCCTGACCCCATCTACCTCCAGCATGTATCTGCCAGCAGCCACACCACAAAACTTCTCCCATTCTGTACACTCAACACATCTAATTTACCAACTGTTACATGGGCTCAACTGCTTGCATGGTATCGCCCTCATAAGTAAGCAAGCTGCTCCAGGTTAGGGAAGATTCTTCTCCTACCTCCAGCTGCTGAGCACAGAATGTGGGACAAATTAGGATTCCACAAGTGCTTGAGAAATTTTTTAAGATCACTTACAACTAGAAGGTAAATCTTACTAAAGATACAAATTCGTGAGAATTTATCTGCAGTGGTATTGAATAGGTGACAAGGAACTTTCTGAGACCCTCTAGAGAATAAACTATCTTTCAAACACTTTAGAAGTATCCATTTATTTGTGAAGAGCCCAAGAATGCAGCAATAGTCAAATACTAAAATAGCCTCAATGATGTTAGGACAATGCTCTTTCTTAAAGTAAGGCCACTAACCAAATCCCGCTCACTATCAGCAGTTGAAAGTAATAGCAGCATTCTTTAACATCACAGAATACAAACAATTGTAATGCTTGGTTTTGTTTTTGGTTTCTGTTTGTTTACTCATTCAGATAAGCCTTCCTGCCTCCTATTAATATAAAATAGTTTTCATCATGCTGTCTCGCTCTCCCATCAGTGTCTTCCACAAATACACGAAAGGTGAGGAAGGGAGAAAATCTACTTGATGCTTTTTAAAATACACAGCATTTAAATAAACATTGCCAGCAGCCAATAATCAGAAATATACAAATGGTATAGAAAACACCATTTTGCTTGTTTCAGATGTTTTATGGCAAAGCCACTTATTCCTTATTAACAAAAAGTTCTAGATGGAACCTATTTGAAAAGTATCACTATTTGGAGGACTAATTTATCCTTCAAACGAGAAATGTTTCAAACTCAAACTCTGATATGGTCCTTAAGCTATTTGGTTAATGTGTAATTTTAGAACCTCAAAAAACAGATACAGCATGAAAAATGAAAATTCATTCATTCAAATACTTTTCTTCTAAATGAAGCAGGTTATCTTTTAAGGTCATTGCTATTAGGGTAGAATATGACATACACTCACATAGTAAAAGTCAATTCTGACCAAAACTCTGTATATGAGGAGAATAAAAATAGTAAGGAAATGCTATTTCCTTACTAGAGACTAGTTGGTAGAGCTTTGGGTGATAGTTACCCTGTTTTCCTCTATTAAAATTTTCTTTTTTCTGTTGTGGTCTTACGGCCCTATGGGGGCTCCTTTAACGTATCAGCAACTTACAGTCTACTGGCTCGATCCTACCAAAGAAACACTTCCGCAGGCCTACTCCCAAAGCTATTCCAACTTTTTAGCATCGAGTATTCACTGAAGGATGGCAGAATTAAAGCCTGAGCAAAGCCTGGATATATTACCTGCCAGCAGGTTACTTTCCTCTCATCTTGCTTGAAAATTTAAGATAACTGTCCTTTATGATTAGAGCCTTACCACTGCTGGCTCAAAACCTCAATAAACTACACGGACACACATAAGGATATAAAATTCAAATCCAAAAAAAAAAAAAAAATCCAACAGCTACTGACAGTTTAATGTTCATAGGTATTATTTCAACTGGTTGCTGAAGAACAGTATTTATCTTCACTCAGGACAGAATACATGGAGTTTTACAATCTTTACAAGGGGAAAGGGTTGCTTAGTAGACTTCAGGTTTAATGGCAAAGATGAAAAAATAATCATACCTAGAAGGCTAGTGACAACCCCCAAAACTGCTGAAATCCTGCCCCCACCCAGAGACTCTTCTCACTGTGCCTAATGCCTCTGACTTCAACCCATTAAAAAAATAAAGCTAAAGGTCACTTTTGTCCTCCCCCTTTTCACAAGTTTTGGATATGTTTATTAAGAATCAATGACTTTAACTTAAAAATTTGTAATACTTCACGCATAATATTCCATCTATGTTGCACATTAATGAACAATACGGTATGGTGAGTGATTTGAATTAAATTCTTAATAAAGGCCTTAGCAGAAAAGTACAATATTTTAATTAAGGTATAATCAAACATATTGTCTGAATTAATATCATTATATTGAATTAAAACTGTAAACGTAGAACCTATATTCAAAGTATAAATCTAAGTTTGAGTGGACTGACCACAAATCTATTTCCTCTTCCCCTTCCTTCAGAGATATCATCTCATTAGAATTAAAGGCATTTTTAAAAAATGCTATAAAGGCTATACATAAGACAGGATAAAGACAGCAGATGATTTTTAACATTTGAAAGATGAAAAGGCTACATAAAGCAGTGGTAACTGACATGGCAGGAGAGAGGAAGCACAACCTTGGTACCTACAGAGAATGACTGCGACAGGAACAAGAAAGTCAATCTGCCTTCCAGAAACCAAAGCAGGCTCACAATTCAGAGGCGTGGTCCCCCAAATCCTTCCAGTGATGCTTCCAGTTAGGTCTTAACAGACAGTCAGGGCCCACCACACGTTTGAGGGAAGGCCCCAACAAGGAAGAGATCAAAACAGGGAGAAGGAATTGATGAGAGTGATAAAATTCAGAAGTAAGTGAAAACTTTAAAAAAATATCTTAAACATCCACAGAAAGACGAGAAATTGCATCAGTGAAAAAAAAAAAGAATGACAGGATGTAAGAACTCTATAAAAATAAGGTAGACAAAACAATATATTCGATAGGATTAGAGTATAGTCAAGGAAATCTCCAGTAAGTGGGACAAAAAGACAAAATGCAAAACAGAAGGGGAAAGAAATTAATTAGAGATCTGTACAGGAATACTGCTCTAGGACTTCCAACATCTGAATAATAGGAATCCAGGAAAAAAAAAAAAACCCAGAAAATATCAAAGAAACACACAAAAAAGGTCTATACCAAACCATATTATGAAATTTCAAAATCCCAGGGAGAGAAGGTACTAAAAGGTTCCAGAGAAGGAAGGGATGGGGGAAAATGACTAAAACCGGTAATGTACAACGTATCATATGTTGACAGACTTAAGAGCAACACTGTCAATGAGAAGAAGAGGGAAATGTCTTTAGAACTGCAAAAATTAGTTTCAACCTAGAATTCTATACTTTATCAAACAGGAGTTTCAGAGAGGCTAGATCTCTATAAAATTTCTGCTCATGTGCCCTTTCCCCAGAAAAATGTGTCCAGTAAACAAGGGAGTATAACAAGACAGAGGGAAACATAGAATCTAGGACATCAGGCACCCAACACAAGAGAGCAGTTATGTAAGATCCCAGATGACTTCTCACAGATATCCCAGGAAAAGAGACACAGAGCCGGGGAAAACTAGTCTATATGGGAGTAGGAAGACAAAAGGTTGGAGAAGAGCGTCTCCAAGGAAAAAATGGAACAGATGTGGCTTAGCAGATGGAAAATACTTTTGATAGGCATGTGACAAATGTTACAACATTTGGGGAAAAAAACAGCTGTTAGAAAACAGGCAAGTGAATATAGTCAGGAAATTAATTCCACGGAAGAAATGAAGGATGTCAAAGCAGGGAGACTGGCCAGGGAGCTGTATGAGATCACATTGGCTAGGAAGAGGGGGACTGGAGTATCCTGGAGAAGTGCAGAAGTGCTCAAATGTCATTAATACTTAAGAAAAAGAATGGTGTACAAGGAGGAGGCACAGTCATAGAACTATATGGTTCAGCAATACATAATATTCACAGTCTTAATAATGTAAACATTGATTCTGATTTCATAAAAACTGATACATGTTGAAGGAACAGAGGGAGGGAAATAAGGTCATGGTGGAGTGAGGAAGCTAAGCTTTCACCTGCTATGACAAGAGGTTAATGGACAGTGCTAAAAATTAACTTACCTATTACACGTTTATTACTTTGGTTAAAAAAATAAGATCAAAAGATTAAGGCAAAAGAATTTAAGGCAGATCTTTATACCACAACCATATTACTGAAATTTAACTTGAATGTCAGAATCCTTAAAAAATGGGCACTACTAAGTCAAAGACTTTCCTGCATACATTGGATAATTAGGAAAAGAGAGCTAGAAAATCTACAAAAAAGAGGTCCACGCTAATAGCATTGGATCCATCATATTTTTCAGGATTCGTGGCAGACATTTTTAATTCAAACCATTAATTTCTTCACTTTGCAACTGTTTACTTACATGGTTTAGATGGTTGCTCTTCCCCTTTTCTCGCACTAAGAATAAAAAAAATTAACTGATGAATTCTGATACAAATGCCACAGAAAAATAAAAGCTGTCACTATCTGACAGATTACCAATAACATAATGAGATAAAATTCCATTTTATTTTCTAAAATAATTTCCAACAGAATATATAATTTAAATCACCCAGCAAGATGAGTGCTATAAATAAAATCTAAAAACTTAGTTTTACTTTTTGACCTAACAGATATTCTGTATTAGGGACAAACCAAAGACTCTCCATTTACAAAGGAAAAGAACAAAGCAAATTAGGCCAGGTGAGAAATGTAGCTAATGCAAAAATTTACTCTGCTGCACAGCTGGACTACTATTCAGTAGTATATTCTAATTCTACATTTACACACAGCTTACTTTAATTACCAGCATCTAACAGATGACAACTCGAAGAACCAGTTGGCCAGGCACTCATCTCTAAATGCACTAGTATCCCTGGAAGCATCCTGAATCACTTATTGGTAACCTACTCAAATACCTTACTGAAAAAATACATGGGTCTTTACACAACTGGAAAGTAACCTATCTTAAATTTAAATTTTAAAATGAGTGTGCTAACCTAACTGAACATTATCTACAGCACACAAAACTGTTTTGCTCCAACAAAGGCCAGGAGAATAAAAGGTCAAAGAGGGTCTTGGGCCACACTCTTTCCCACACCACCCCCTTTAACTCAGGATGGGCATTACAGGCACAAATTCTTTAAGACTGAAGAGAGAGATGGGCACGGGGCCACTTTTCTTTTACTGTCTCCACAGTCTCTCTACATGTGAGCAGCTCATGGCTCTGGAAGAAACTGAGAAATAGAGCAATCCTAACCAGAAATGATTGTCTCAAGACAAAGTACACACACTGGAAAAATGCCAAGTTAAAAACCCTAGGAGCTTCCAAGCTGGTGAACATGTGGTGCCCTCGGAGATGGCATGAAAGCTCTGCGCCCTGTCCCTGTGCCTGGCCCTCTGCATCTCTTCCACCTGGCTGTTCCTGAGTTATACCCTTTCCTAAAAACCAGCCATCTAATGGGGAAACAAAGAAAACGCCATTTTTTACGGTGCTGCATCACTTCAAATGTTATGGAAGGTTCACTTGTATTTCTGCTCTGGTCATCAACTGAAAAAGTTGGTCATGGATGGCTTTTTGGCAAATAAACTAGGATTTAACATAACATTAAGGAAGGCAAGCAGGAATGCCAAAAATTCTACAGTTCTGATTCTCCTCTTAAAACAAGCATGACACAGGAAATTTACATGAGTTTCACATGCTGAGGATAATCTTCTGTGAAACCCCATAAGGCATGTTGCTCTGATTACCCTGGCACAGCACTACATTAGGATGAGAAAGTTTTGAATAGCTTCAAAGTTCTGCGTAGCATAAATCTGGATGTGAGATACGCTCATCTGGGTGAGCACTCTGTAAAACAGAGCCAAAATCACAAGACTCAATTCCCATGTATAACAACTGATGTTTTGGATTTGATCAAATGAAAACCTAACTCTGACCTAAACCCTATCACTCATCTTTAACACGTGTGCTCTTTGGAGCAAGGGGGAAAGAACAAAGTATCATGGAGAAACAGACCACATCTAAATCATGGGGCCAGTTGGCGATGTTGATAAAGAAGTGGCAAAATGTATCGACAGATGGTTTAAGTGTTCTCCTCACTAAAACAGTGACAACTAAAGGACACTGAATCATCATATATTAAAATAAGATGAGTGAATACATGAAAAAAAATGAAACATTTAAACCATCGTAAGAGTTCTTCTAAATCCTTCCCATAATACAAAACAAAAACCGTTTTCAATCTTTTGCTCAGGGGAAAAAAACCAGTGTCTTACCATCCGTTTGAGATTTGCTTCGGAAAATTGTGCTTGCCCTTGGCTGGTCAGAAGGGTTTGTTTCCAAAGCAAAATCTGTGTAGGAAGAGAAAAAGGTGTGATAATTCAGTTGAGTAGAAAAATACATGATTTTTAAAATAGCTACACACTGATTTCAATCACTTTTAATAGTCTTGAGAAGAGCTTTTAGTAATGACAAAAAGGCACTTTTAGTTAAAGCCAACGATATAAAAATTCTGTTGGGAAACAGAAAAATTGTAGAAACTCTCCATACAGGTGGAATAAAACCATGGCTATGACTTACACTTTTCTTAACTTGCACCTAAATAATCGATGCTACTTTTAGATGAATCATATATGTGACTCCCCTCCTACTTATCAATTAAAAATTCAGTCACCCTCCTTTTAAGATGATATTACTAGCACATTCCAGGAACAGTCTCAAGAAGCAAACTATGCTGTGGCCAACTATTGTCAGATACCAGCTCAACATATCAAATATGCCAAAAAATAGCGAGTTGCTTTTGGCAAATGGTCTTCAGACAATCAAATGGCTAATTCTAACACCATTCAACAAATGAACTCATTTAGGTGGCTGTGGTTTACGTGGGGGCTATTCATCATGGCAGACTGAAGAGGACTACATAAAAGTTCAATGTTCTAATCTACAGGAACACTTCCATGATAGTGATTTTTAACTTTGCCCTCTATTTCCAAAGCTAAACTCTCACTTCTTCATTCCATGCCGCATGATTAATTTGGGGCTTCAAGAAGAGTACTTTCTGGAGCAGATCATAAGGCTACTTGGAAAAAATTTCAGCCATACCTACGTAAAAAGGTGGGTCTGCCTGCAGTCCACCTTGCACCAAGGCGGGATAGTCTTCTATTTAGGCAGAAATACAAAACAAGTGCCAGCCACCACACAGGATCGTAAGCTTATGGTTTCAAACAAACAAATAAATATAAAAGCCCTACGACATTTCCTCAGCAAAGTCCATCTCAAACCACTTAACCCATCTTTTAAGAAACTGGACCAAGATTCAGAGAAAGAGTAATGGTTAAGGCAATATTTCCCAAACCACATAATAACTTTTATTTTTTACAGAGGGATTTGGTGGTCAAAGTGAAATACACTATATCCCCGACTCTCAGAGAATCAAAAGAATACACGCTGATATATTAAAAACTAAGCAGTCTAGTAGTGAATTCTGTCTAACCCCAGTATTTCACAAATTTGTTTACCTAGAATCCCATTTCCCCCAAAAAAGAATTTGGCACGAACAGAAATTTGGGACTTCCCAGTTTAGCAGGAATCTGAGCCATCCATTTTAATGTGACTGCCAGCATTAGAAATTTACAGCTAAACCAACTGCTTTGTTCTTCAGGAAAAATTCCTTCACTGAATTTGAAGTTTAGTAAGCTGCTTTTCGAGAAAATAATTCATTCAACATTTTTATGTAAAAGACCCATTAAATTATTTTAAAGTTTTTTCCCCTACATATTTGAAAACTGAGACAATGGGAAAATAAATTTCAGTTGTCCACAAAGTGACAGGCAGAGACTTTCACAGCTGCCTCTAACCTAAGGCTTCTGAAAGGATTCATGACTACTTACCTGTACCAAAAAGAAAGTAAATAGACTACATTTGAATCTAAAACATGAGCAGAAATGTTTGCAAAGTAGCCAAATTATTTTATCAGTGTCTATGGCATGGTAAAACTTAACAATTTTCAATGGCAGACCAGGAAAAGTAAGGGCCAGAATCAAACAGAAGCAAGTTTTAGCAACACCCCCACCCCCTGCCCCCTCCCCCCCAAGATGTGCTACGATGGATCTAAATACAGAAATCAAGAAGGCTGGGATAAAAGAAATGACAACATGCAGAACAAAGCAAACTTAGCCCAAGTGACCAGAAAAAAGCTGGCACGCCCCTAATCTATCCTAGGGGGTTCAAACATGGGCACATGACCAAGGACTGGCGGATCACAGCTGTCCTGGGACTTCCCAAGAAAACAGACAAAGGCAGAGCTGTGCTCCAGGATCCTCAGCGAGTCTGGAGCTGCCAGACACTCCTCTTGCTATCACGAGGGGAAAGCCTTTTCAGGAGACATCAAGAGAGGAAAGCAGAATGGAGACAGGCTCTAAGGAGATCACTTTCACTCCTGGTCAAGCAGTGCTTAACTTACTCTGTGAACTCTGGTTTTACAAGTCAGTACTTTTTTTAAAAATGTAAGCTGTTCTGAGATCGATTTTCTTTAACCTGCAATTGAAGGAGACCTGGTTCATCAGCAGTACAGATGATCACAATAAAGGTGGGGAAAGCTAAAAGTCACTTGCTCGTTCCTTTAACAAATATCATGAACAAAAATCTGAGCCAAAACGATGCTGTTTAAAACTTAACCCATAAATTCACAACCATTACTTCTAGTTGCTTTTCTTACACATTAAAAAAAAAGCTCTAATTAGTGTACAATTTAGGTCTTCCTGTTCGAACAAGTGCTCTCCACCCCACGGTTGCATCTTTACTGTGTAACGTAAGCCATTAGACAGTAAACTCATACTTACACCATTTCTGCACTCTCATTAACTGTCTTCCCAAGAACCTAAGGAGACTATGATGAAACCTACTACTCTTCACTATCACAGGGTAAGACTGCCAACGTAGTAAGCAAAGCATTACCACCCACCATCCTGCTCATCCCCGCCCCCCAACCACCACCACACACACCCACACACAAGTTTAGAGAGATTTCAGGAAATTACTGTGCATTTTATATGTGAATTCTTCCTAAAATTATTTCTTTAGACACCTCTAAGAATAGTTTAATCCAGAAGAAATATTCCTGAGCTAATGATTGGCGTTGTGATTTAAATTGCATTTTAAGACCCATCACTCTTGTATTATCAATTTGAAGTGTAACTTATTTGACAGCATGATAGGTCGATGTAGAAAAAGTATTAAAAAAAATTAAACTCGGGTCTTAATGTAAACATTCCTCAGAGGAAACCTGCAAAACACCATTGACACTGAATACTGCTTCTCCTCCAGTCTAAGATTCTATCCGTTTTCAGATCCATCTCAACTGCAGATATTAAACGTGTGAAAATATAGGCAATTTAAAACAAATGATATGCATTCCTGAAGGCTAAAAGTGTTTAAATTATGCTATCAAACTCTCAATAAATAATTTTTCCTTTGTCAAAATATTAGAGGGAGAGGGACGTGACCAAGAAATCATCTGACAGAAGCACCATATTTCAGAAAAAGACTACTTTCAACATATTGATTTCAATATATTCCAATTAAACAGTTTCTGGGCCAACTGCTGGGCACCAGGTTCCTTAAAGATTTACTGTGTTTACTCAACTGCCCTAGCATCCCTATACTGCACAGTGTATTAGTTTTATGGCTCATAATACAAACATTACAACTCTTACAATTACCATGTAAACTGATGATTTCATCCCTTTGAGTCCACACTGTCCACCCCAGTCAGGGAGTTCCTGCCAGCCAGCCCTGAGCTGGGCTGCCTCACCAGAGGGCACACAGCAGGCTCCTGCACCTGCCAGTCTACTGCTCGCCCAAGCCTTGCTCCTGCTTTTCCAGCTTCTGACAATCCTGGCTTCCAAACTTCCCAACTCTGGTTTCCAGCTGCTTCTGTATCTGCCTCTACCTTGGTTCTCACTCTCGCCTTATTTTAATCCTCAATCAGTGTGTTAGTGATCATGACTGAGAGGTGACATATAGGTAAGTATACCTGGCTTTGCATATTTCCAAAGAGCATTTTACTCAGTTGCTTGGACTTTTAAGAACCTTTCTGGGTTGTAAGGTACCTTCATTTCATTTCACATTATGCAATGTAACTGTTTCAACTCTAAAGTTTTATTACTTTAACACACTAAAACAAACAGAAAAAGGGGGGTGAGAAAAAAGGCAGTATTCCAAAGAAGCTCACATAATGGCATCAAATAAATTCTGTTCCTCTAGGCTGTACATTTGGAATTTACAGTCCTGATCTCTCAAGACTCATTTTTATCACCTTAGACAACTCAATGTATACCTCAGAGAAGAATTCCTACACTCCCTAACTCAGAGCATGGTAAGAACGTTTCAAATGAAATGCAAGAGCAATCCATATACTACATAAAGCACAATAAATGACAAAACAAAGCTTTCACAAATTAACTCAAAAGCAAAAAGCGAACATTTAGCATTCCACAGGAAAGTGTATGTCCACTCATCATGCCCACCCAAATACCGTCTTAAGCAAATAGTGCTTTGACTACCAACTAAAGGAAAAGGGGTGAACAGTCACACAACCAGCAGGAATTACTCCTCGGGTTTTTTTGTTCTTAAATAAGCAAATACATATTATTTCTCCTGCTGCTGTCATGGAAATTACTGTATATGCTTTCCTTGCTTTTTTCCTATAACATCTCCTGGAGATCAAGTCACAGCAGGAGAACCCCCTAATTCTTCACGGTGTGCATGTGCCAGTTTATTTTACCAGTCCTTTACTGGACATTTGAATTATCTCCAATATTGTGCTACTGAAGAAATGCAACCAAAGTTTGTGAATATGTGGTTTCATATTTGTGAGATATAGCTTCATTATAAATTCCTTTTGTGGGATCTCTGGATTCAATGAGATTGTGTCAACTTCCCCTTCATGAGGTTGAACCATTTCACACTTCCACTAGCAATACATGAATGTAACTTTCTTCAGTCTCACCAAAGAAGGCAGTGCCAAGTTTTTACATTTTCTCCCAACAGGAGAGAAACTATAGTAATTGTATTTTGCATTTCTCTTATGTGTGAGGATATGTTTAAAGGTCATATGTATTTCTTTTTCTGTGACTTGTCCCATTCACACCGTTGTTAACCGACTTTTAGATTCACTCAATTTCTTCAACTCAGCCTATTTTAGGCCATTATTAGTATCAAGTTTTTGTTCAAGCCACTCTTGGCTCTCTCACCTGAACACAGGCAGTAGCAACAGCCTAACCGGTCTCCTTGCTTCCTTCCACTCTTGCCTGCATTACCATCTATCTTCACACAGACGCTGGTCTGATCTCCCTCCACCCTCCCCAACCTCCCTCCCTTGTTTTAGGAATTAACATCATTCCCCTGCATATAATCCTTCAATGGTTTCCCATTACAATTAGACTAAAATCCATCTTTTTTCCTCAAGGCCCACTAGGCATACAAGGTCTCAATCCCCTACATTCCTCCCACATTCTTTCACTTAGCTGCAGTCACTCGTGTTTTTCGGTCCTTTGCGTGCACCAAGCGTATTCCCTTCTGCGGAGCTGCAGAGAAGCCCCTTCTCCCGCATCCTCACATGGCTCCCTCCCTTAGGACTGCTCACAGGTCACGTAAGGAGAGCAGCTGTCTTTAACCACCCCATGTGAAACGGTCCTCCTCCCCAGTCCATGACCCTCATTTTCTTTCTTCTCAGGGTCTCACTACCTGATATTATGCTTGTGTTGTCAGCCCCTACGCACCGCTAGAAAGGAAGGGCCTGAGTTAGAATACAGGTTTCGTCTTGTTTAACCACTGTTTGCCCTGCCTCTGGAATGGTGCCGGTACTCATCTGTTTCAGTGTACCCAAAACCACTGACGTTTCCCAATTTTCCCACATCATCTAAGATTTCTTCTAATGCAAAATGTCTTTTGATGGGTCTGTCACCTAAGACCAGCATTAATTTTAGATCTCTCAGAGTAGTAGTTGAGTTACTCAGAATCAAAGACATGAGAGAGGTTACCAAGAACCACAAAAACCTAAAAGAGGAAATCTAATGTTTAGTGAAAAATCAATGGTAACTTTAATCTGGGAGAAGCACACTTAAGGTTAAAATACCTTAACTACAAAACGACCCTATGAATTTAATGAAGTCATAAGACAATGCGTATCATCAGAATTCTATAGGGAAGTATAATACAACGCATCAGTTTTTCTCGGTGTCCCCAGAATAAAGCATTATAATGGGATGATAAAAGATGCCCAACCATAAAGGGTGGATAAATGAATGATGCCCCAACCATTCGATGGCACAGGAAACAGCTGGTAAAAGGCAGGCAGTAGAGCTACTTGCGATTGCATGCAAATGCATCCTGGAGCTCTCTCTAGATGCCAGCACACCTCTAGGAGCTTCACATCATTACTTTCCTTTATAACAAAAAGTTACAAAGTGGCACATAAAGAACAATCTCATTTGTGTAAAATAAACACAATGTTATGTGTACATGCATACAAAAGGTTCAGGAAGAATCAACACCAAAATATTAATAAAAATTCTGGATATTCTAGTATGAGTGAATGACTTTTCCTTATTTTCTAAATCTTTTACATCAAATGTTTATTAATATTGTCAACAAAAAAAGTAAAAAAAATAAAGTGTTTAAAACAGCTACTGGAAAGAGGAAAGATCTGTTGCTCAGAGGTTTTTCCACATCATATTGCCAATTCCTTCCCTACCCACTCCTCTGGAGGATGGGAGGAGGGGGTCACTTGAGACAGCACCTTTCACCAGAAAACTAGCAAAGATCCTAAGGTCAGAACATAAAGGCTCTATGAAAAGTTGATGAATAAGAATAAATTAGATAATAAGACCGTAGCATCTTATTTTCTATTACTGACACTACCATCAGTTATATTAGATACACTGTTAAAAGACAAGGCAGTAAAAAAATTCTTTTGAGTCTATCTGAAATCTATCCTAGGTTCTTAGGAGTTATTGCTTTGAAACGGCTTGAACAAATCATGTTCTTCTCAAACGTTTCTGAAAAACAAGACAAGGGCATCATTTATGTATGATTCTGTCTTAAGTAACCAAGTAACTCTTCATTGCAGAAAAGTCAAAATGTTTTATAGCCAAGTAGGTATTTCTCAGTTTCCAGCACTCTTTCCATATCTTAGTCGTATGCTAAATGCTTAGTACCTTCCTTACCTGCCTGCTTACCAGCTTCTTCTAATGCCCCTCTGTCCAGGGCATTCTCGGCTTCCACTGGCGGTCACCAGAACAAACTCTTTAAAATATATCAACGTGTTTACCTGACTGGTAAATTTAGGCTATTTCCTGACTTCTACTTTTCGTCATATCCACTGTAATGAATGTACAGACACAGGATGGAGAGGTAAATGTTGCTTCTGAGTTGCATACAATAAACTTGAAAGGAAAGAATCAAAACTGGAGAAAGTTGAGATAGGCCTACCTTGTGGATAAATTATCAAGTATAAGGTGCACTCTAAACAGTTTTTTAAGCACCCCAAGAACTGAATTTGGTGTATCTATCACCTCCCAAGTCTGTCTCTTCTGTTGAGTAGCTGTGTTACACAGTCATTTCAGATCTCTAGGTCTTGGCTTCTTCATCGGCAACACAGGGAAAATATACACAGGCCTTATTTGTAGATGGAAGCGCCAAGTGAAATACACATGAAAAGATGTTGTAAATCTTAAAAGAATTAAATTTTGGCCTCTCATCCCATGCTACTTTTTTAAAATCACTTAGAGGCTTACCTCACAGTAATAAGCAGAGCAGTTTTCACAAGGACTTATATGATTTGTGTTTAAAGCTACAATTAATTCACATCATTTGTTCATTATTTCACAATATCTGACTATTCGGAAAAGGGAGTACCTTCCACTTACAAAGCCACGTCCATCATATGGATGAATCCACAGGCTTCATTAGTCTAACTTTTAAAGAAATTACGTAAAGACAACTAAAATTTAAACACAAGAGCTATGACACATTTCCTTTATGAAATAATCTCTGGCATTTAAATGAAACAAATGGGCCAGTGGGGCTTTAACATTGCCACTGTGTTACCCAGAATTTTTTCTTTTAACCTACAGCCACCCCTTTCCAAAATTCTGGAGGCAAAAATCAAACTTTTCCTCTCTTCTCTCTCTCCTCTCCTCCCTGACAATCCGCCCACCCCCCCAGCCATTTAGTCTTCAAAACTTTTACCTGAAATAGTTCAAGTTGAATACGATTCTACTGGGGGGAGGGGGGGTTGCCATGGAAACACTTTCCTGCAGGAAAAGGCATCTTAACTCCCAAATCTTTATATTACAAATTACAATCGAGTTTGTTTTCTCTCCTTTGAAACTTTTGACCAACAGTCTCAGGAACCACTCTACCCCTCCCTTAGAATAGGCAACATGTACATGAAGTCAGTTAATTAAGGCTGTGGGGCTGAAGACATATTTGTGTCAAAGTGGGAATTTTAAAGTAATCAGAACTCCCCTGGGGGTCTCCTTTGGGTAAAAAAACCCCTATTCTCTGCAGTCGTGGAAGTAGCAGTCGTGGAAGTAACATTTCACACCGTTCCCAGTTATTTTAAGCCCCCCTCCCACCACTTTCTTTCCTATGGAGTTCAAGAAGGGCTGCAGATGGGAGGGTCTCAGGCCCAGCTGGGAAATGGGAATGGGGGAAAGAATTGGGCATTCGGGTAGCGAAGAGGGAAAGAGACTGGCCAGACGCGACGGGGAAAGAATATGTGGTGGAGACGCCAGACAGAGCCAGCCCTCGTCCCCGGTGCCCAGCCCTGGGAGAGCCAACTCGGGGTACGAAGAAGCCTTAGGCGGCGGCTCCCTCCCGGGGGACCCTGCGAGCGGCGGGCGCCAGAGGGAAGCCCGAGAGGTGACAGCGCCGGCCCCGCGAGGAGCAAGGCGCGCCCTCCGCTTCTTACCTTTGGGCATCTCCCGGTCACTGCTGTGCTGCAGGTGGTGGCCTTCGCCGGCTCCCAAGTCCAACTCGGCGAGTTCCACGGCAGCTGGCGCCAGCGCTACAGCCACCGCGTCCCCGGCCGCCGCCTCGTAGACCTCAGGCTCATCGTCCGGCTCCGCTGACCCCTTGCGCCAGCCCAACTTGGGGCTGGCATTGGGGCACACGCAACAGCTCAGCGTGTTCCCCATGGGCCCCTCCGCTCCTCACCGCCGCCGCCTCAGCTCCTCGGCTCCTCCCCCGACTCCGCAGCGCTCAGCAGCCGCCCCCCTACCCCAACAATGGCGAGGTGGGCACCGGCAGCGCCGCACATGTAGACGCGGCCTCGCCCGCCGCTCGCCTGCCTGTCCCGGTTAGGGCTCTGGCCCCGGCTGCACCCCCGCCGCCTCCCCGGAGCCAACTAGTCTGTGAGGGCAGCGACCAGACCGGCTTATTTAAAAGGGGTGGGGACTGGACAAGCGCTGAGACTCGCAGCCACTGAGCGGAGAGAGCTCGGCCGGAGCTCCTCCTCCTTCCACCACCCCTTCCGAACTGAAAGCCGCTCGCCTGGCCGGGCCTTGGCAACCGGAATGCATCCTTCGGGCACCTGGTTACGGTGGACCAATCACAACTAGAGTTCGCTGCAAGCGCCCAGCAGAGCACAGGCACATGACTCACAATGCCCCGCCCCTGCCCCCCCCCCGCCCCCCCCCAGCAGCGCACTGGGCACTCTGGTGTCCATTCACCGTGCGCCTCTGGGAGCTTTCTGATCCTGCGGGAAGCGCCACAGGGGTTTGTTAATGGAACCTGTCCTGAGTCAGTGGGCTCTACAAAAAGCCCCGTTTGTAAACATGCTGGTTCCCTTAGCAACTCGGTTTCTCCAGGTCTGACAGCTGCCTCATTTGATGTATTGCTCCACGAACTTAGTTACACCCGAATTGTTGACCGTTGTAACTAAATGCTCCTCCCCTCTTGCCTTCCAAAGAGTGTTAGTTTCCGCATGCAGTTTAACCACAGCAACCCCTGGGGCCCTGGTCCTACTCTCAATAAAGAGCTGTGGCTGTGTCTTGAATGAGACTCCAGGACACGTCACCCCTCCACTTCCTCATCGGTAAATTAGCAGCCGAACTCCTCCCTCCCACCTCTGAAACGCTGGGATTCAGCCGCTCGCTTTTTCTCGCCTGTTTCCTTCTTCCATGGCAGGAGTTTCCAGCTTTTCCTACTTTCGCCAACAGCAACGCATAAATCACGATTCTCTCATATTGACTTGAGAGTCACAAAGTGGACTTGATTTGATGAAGATGAAAACGATAGTTAACATTTGGCAAACACTGTGCGCCCGACCCCGTTCCAAGTGGGGTGCTCGTTCAACCCTCGGGAACAAAATTCTCAGAAACCCTCATCGTACAGATTTCACAGAAAGGAAGTTACGGTCCCAAGGTCACAAGATTGCTCAGGGGTGTGGCCAGGATTTGATCCCTGATTGTGTGGATCCCTAAAGGCACCTTATTGTGATCATCAGAGCATGAAAGAAGTCAGATGTGGTTGGGAGTGGCAGAGTGTATCAGGATTTTCTCTTTTTAAGGAGGAACAATTTTTGGATGTGGATTTTAAAATACTTTCCCTTCATTCAACATGGATTAGTCCCTCCTATGTGCCAGGCACTGTGTGCCTGAAATAATCCTGCATTCAATGAGCCCAGGCAGGTGAGAACAAAGGCTTAGAAAGTCCAATTGCCTGGGGTCACAGTGCTGCAAAGTACTTGAACCTGAAGTTCAAACCTAGATCTGTCTAACCCCAAGTAGATGCTGGAGTAAAGAGCTTGAATTTTTTCCCAGAAACACGAGAGGCATTGAATGTTGTGAAGTTACAGAGCCACTATCAGGTGGTTTGTGGTGAGGTCACTCTGAACAATAAGGAGAATTGATGGACCCAACAAGACCCATTAAGAGACTTCATATTCATCTGAGACTGGAGTGAGGGTTCAAACTGAAGGCAGTGGCAGAGGCTGGAGAGGAGGGAAAGGATCTGAGGTCATTTGGGAGGTAGGATAGAAGTGCTTGGTGACTAGATATGGAATGAGAAGGGAAAAGAGAGGCAAAAATGGCTGCTGGGGTTCTGGCTTAGGGAACCAGGTAGAGCACAGTGATTTTTTTCCTAGATAGAGAGTGCAGGAAGAGGAAGAGGTTTGGGGAGGAAGATCTTCTTGGGTTCTGTTAACTGGAACAGGGAAATGGAGCTCTCTGGTTGAAAGTTGGATGTAAACCTCTCTAGGCTAAGTCCATTTTGTCATATTCCAACCTATGTTTTCAGAAATAACACGTACTGAGGAGTAGAATCAAGATGGTGGAGTAGGAGGTGGTGCGCTCACTCCCTCTTGCAAGAGCATCGGAATTACAACTAACTGCTGAACAGCCATCGACAGAAAGACACTGGAACTCACCAAAAAAAAGCACCCCACATCCAGAGACAAAGGAGAAGCCGCAATGAGACGGTAGGAGGGGCACAATCGCATTAAAATCAAATCTCATAAATGCTGGGTGGGTGACTGACAAGCTGGAGAACAGTTATGCTGCAGAAGTCCTGGGGGTTCTGAGCCCCACATCAGGCTTCCTAACCTGGGGGTCCAGCAATGAGGAGGAATGCCCAGAGCATCAGACTTTGAAAGCCAGTGGGATTTGATTGCAGGACCTCCACAGGACTGGGGAAAACGGAGACTCCACTTTTGGAGGGCACACAAAAAAGTGTGCTCACCAGGACCCAGGGGGAAGGAGCACTGACCTCATAGGAGACTGAACCAGACCTATCTGTTGTGTTGGAGGGTTGCCTGCAGAGGTGGGGGGCAGCTGTGGCTCACAGAGGAGACAGGGGCACTGGCAGCAGGGGTTCTGGGGAGTGCTCATTGGCGTGAGCCCTCCCAGAGTCTGCCATTAGCCCCATCTAAGAGCCTGTAAGCTCCAGTGCTGCCTAGCCTCAGGCCAAACATCAAACAAGGTGGGAACACAGCCCCACCCATTAGCAGACAAGC
Organism: Hippopotamus amphibius kiboko; assembly: GCF_030028045.1. Classification (NCBI taxonomy): domain Eukaryota; kingdom Metazoa; phylum Chordata; class Mammalia; order Artiodactyla; family Hippopotamidae; genus Hippopotamus; species Hippopotamus amphibius. The sequence continues at coordinate 47,069,757 of NC_080195.1, forward strand.
AGATTAAAGTGTCACTGAGCTCCACCTACCAAATCAGATTAAAGTTTTACTGAGCTCTGCCCACCCATCCCAACCCACCATCAGTCCCTCCCATCAGGAAGCACCCACGAGCCTCCTAGACAGCTTCCTCCACAAGAGGGCAGACAGCAGAATCAAGCAGCATCAGCACTATTTCATCTTGTGGGAACTGAAAATCACAGAAACAGAAAGACAGAAAATGAAAAGGCAAAAGACTTTGTACCAGATGAAGGGACAAGATAAAACCCCAGAAAAACAACTAAATGAAGAGGAGATAGGCACTCTTCCAGAAAAAGAATTCAGAATAATGATGGTGAAGATGATCCAGGACTTTGAAAAAAGACTGGATGCAAAGATCAAAAAGTTGCAAGAAAAGTTTACCAAAGACCTGGAAGAATTAAAGAACAAACAGACAGAGATATGCAATACAATAACGGAAATGAAAAATACACTAGAAGGAACCAATAGCAGATTAACGGAGGCAGAAGGAAGAATAAGTGACCTGGAAGACAGAATGGTGATCATCACTGATGCAGAAAAGAATAAAGAAGAAAGAATGAAAAGAACTGAAGACAGCCTAAGAGACCTCTGAGACAATGTTAAATGTGCCAACATTCGCATTATAGGGGTCCCAGAAGGAGAAGAGAGAGAGAAAGGACCTGAGAAAATACTGGAAGAGATTATAGTTGAAAACTTCCCTAACATGGGAAAGGAAATAGCTCCCCAAGTCCAGGAAGCGCAGAGAGCCCCAGGCAGGATAAACCCAAGGAGAAACATGCGAAGACATTTAGTAGTCAAACTGACAAAAATTAAAGACAGAGAAATGTTATTCAAAGCAACAAGGGAAAAACGACCAATAACATACAAGGGAACTCCCATAAGGGTAACAGCTGATTTCTCAGCAGAAACTCTGCAAGCCAGAAGGGAGTGGCACAATATATTTAAAGTGATGACAGGGAGGAACCTACAACCAAGAATACTCTACCCAGCAAGGATCTCATTCAGATTCGATGGAGAAATCAAAAGCTTTACAGACAAGCAACAGCTAAGAGCATTCACCGCCAAACCAGCCTTACAACAAATGCTAAAGGAACTTCTCTAAGCGGGAAACATAAGAGAAGAAAAGGACCTACAAAAACAAAAACAAAACAATTAAGAAAATGGTACTAGGAACATACATATCGATAATCACCTTGAATGTAAATGGACTAAATGCACTAACCAAAAGACACAGACTGGCTGAATGGATACAAAAACAAGACCCATATATATGCTGTCTACAAGAGACCCACTTCAGACCTAGCGACACATTCAGACTGAAAGAGAGGGGATGGAAAAATATATTTCATGCAAATGGAAATCTAAAGAAAGCTGGAGTAGTGATACTCATATCAGATAAAAAACACTTTAAAATAACAAATGTTACAAGAGACAAGAAAGGACACTACATAAAGATCAAGGGATCAATCCAAGAAGAAGAGATAACAATTGTAAATATATATGCACCCAATAGAGGAGCACATCAATACACCAGGCAAATGCTAACAACCATGCAAGAGGAAATCGACAGTAATACAATCATAGTGGGGGACTTTAACACCCCACTTACTCCAATGGACAGATCATCCACACGGAAAATTAATAAGGAAACACAAGCTTTAAATGACACAATAATTCAGCTGGATTTAATAGATAGCTATAGGACATTACATCCAAAAACAGATTACAGTTTCTTCTCAAGTGCACATGGAACATTCTCCAGGATAGATCACATTTTGGGTCATAAATCAAGCCTTAGTAAATTCAAGAAAATTGAAATTGTATCAAGCATCTTTTCTGACCACAACGCTATGAGATTAGAAATCAATTACAGGAAAAAAAACTGTAAAAACACAAACACATGGATGCTAAACAATATGCTACTAAATAACCAACCGATCACTGAAGAAATCAAAGAGGAAATCAAAAAATACCTAGAGACAAATGACAATGAAAACACAACGATCCAAAACCTAGGGCATGCAGCAAAAGCGGTTCTAAGAGGGAAGTTTAGAGCAATACAATCCTACCTCAAGAAACAAGAAAGATCCCAAATAAAGAATCTAACCTTACACCTAAAGAAACTAGAGAAAGAAGAGCAAACAAAACCCAAAGTGAGTAGACGGAGAGAAATCATAAAGATCAGAGCAGAAATAAATGAAATAGAGACAAAGAAAGCAACAGCAAAAATCAATAAAATGAAAAGCTGCTTCTTTGAGAAGATAAATAAAATTGATAAACCTCTAGCAAGACTCATCAAGAAAAAGAGGGAGGAGAGAAAAGATGGCGGCGAAGTAGAGAGACGTGGAGTGCATCCCTCTCCACAGATGCATTGGGAATGCACGGAAGGACGCAGTGATTCCCACAGAGAACCAGCTGAACACCAGCAGACGGCCTCGGACACCAGAGAGGGCTGCGGGGAGCCCGACATAGCCGACTTAATATTCGTTTAATCCAATACTTGGACATTAGTCTGAGGCTTGGACAGTCTTCTATAAACACCTCTATCGCCAGGACAAGCAACCCCAAAAGTTTGGACAACCATGAGGAAACAAAGAAACACCATGCAGGCAAAGGAGCAGGAAAAAAACCCACAAGACCAAATAAATGAAGAGGAAATAGGAAAAATGCCTGAAAAAGAATTTAGAGTCATGATAGTAAAAATGATACAAAGTCTCGATAACAAAATAGAGAAAGTACAAGAAACAGTTCATAAGAACTCAGAAAAACAGACAGCAATGGATAACAAAATAACTGAAATTAAAAACACTCTAGGTGGCATAACCAGCAGAATAACTGAGGCAGAAGAACGAATAAGTGAGTTGGAAGATAGAGGGGGAAATAACTGCCACAGAGCAGGAAAATGAAAAAAGAATTAAAAGAATAGAAGACAGTCACAGAGACCTCAGTGATAACATTAAGTGTACCAACATTCGAATCATAGGCATCCCAGAAGAAGAAGAAAACAAGAAAGGGTCTGAGAAAACATTTGAAGAGGTTCGAGTGGAAAACTTCCCCAACATGGGAAAGGAAGTAATTAGCCAAGTCCAAGAAGCACAGAGAGTCCCATACAGAATAAACCCAAGGAGAAATACACCAAGGCACACATTAAACAAACCAACAACAATTCAACACAAAGAAAAAATATTAAAAGCAGCAAGAGGAAAGCAACAAATAACATATAAGGGAAAACTCAGAAGGGTAACAGCTGACCTTTCTACAGAAACTCTGCAGGCCAGAAGGGAATGGCAGGATATACTCAAAGTCCTGAAAGAGAAAAAACCTACAGCCAAGAATACTCTACCCAGCATGAATCTCATTCACATTCGATGGAGAAATCAAAAGCTTTCCAGACAAGCAAAAGTTAAGAGAATTCAGCACCACCAAACCAGCCTTACAACAAGTGCTAAAGGAACTTCTCTAAGTAGGAAACACAAGAAAAGGAAAACACCTACAAATACAAACCTAAAACAATTAACAAAATGGTAACAGGAACACACATGTCAATAATCACCTTAAATGTAAATGGATTCAATGCTCCAACCAAAAGACACAGACTGGCTGGATGGATACAAAAACAAGACCCTTCTATATGCTGCCTACAAGAAACCCATTTCAGACCAAGGGATACATACAGACTCAAAGTAAAGGGATGGAAAAAGATATTCCATGCAAATGGAAGTCAAAAGAAAGCTGGAGTAGCAATACTCATATCAGACAAATTAGACTTTAAAATAAAAACTACTAAAAGAGACAAGGAAGGACACTACATAATGATCAAGGGATCCATCCAAGAAGAACATATCACAATGGTAAATATCTATGCCCCCAACATAGGAGCACCTCAATACATAAGGCAAATGCTAACGGCCATAAAAGGGGACATCGACAGTAACACAATAATAGTGGGAGACTTGAACACCCCACTTACACCAATGGACAGATCACCCAAACAGAAAATCAATAAACACACACAAGCTTTAAATGACACATTAGACCATCTCGACTTAATTGATATTTAAAGGACCTTCCATCCAAAAACGACAGAATACACTTTCTTCTCAAGTGCACATGGAACATTTTCCAGGATAGATCACATCTTGGGTCACAAATCAAGCCTCAGTAAATTCAATAAAATTGAAATCACATCAAGCATCTTCTCAGACCACAATGCCATGAGACTAGATATCAATTACAGGAAAAACAGTGCAAAAAATACAAACACATGGAGGCTAAACAATACACTATTAAACAACCAAGAAGTCATTAAAGAAATCAAAGAGGAAATCAAAAAGTATCTAGAAACAAACGACAATGAAAAGACAACAACCCAAAACCTATGGGATGCAGCAAAAGCTGTGCTAAGAGGGAAGTTTATAGCGATACAGTCCTCCCTCAAGAAACAAGAAAAATATCAAATAAACAACCTAACCTTATACCTAAAACAATTAGAAAAAGAAGAACAAAGAAACCCCAAGGTGAGCAGAAGGAAAGAAATCATAAAGATCAGGGCAGAAACAAATGAAAACAAAAGGAAGGAAGCAATAGCAAAAATTACTGAAACTAAAAGCTGGTTCTGTGAGAAGATAAACAAAATTGATAAACCTTTGGCCAGACTCATCAAGAAAAAAAGGCAGAAGATGCAAATCAACAGAATTAGAAATAAAAAAGGAGAAGTAACAACGGACACCACAGAAATACAAAAGATCATGAGAGACTACTTCAAACAACTATATGCCAATAAAGTGGATAACCTGGAAGAAATGGATACATTCTTAGAAAAATACGATCTTCCAAGACTGAACCAGGAAGAAATAGAAACCATGAACAGACCAATCACAAGTACGGAAATTGAGGCAGTGATTAAAAATCTCCCAACACACAAAAGCCCAGGGCCAGATGGCTTCACAGGCAAATTCTATCAAACATTTAGAGAAGAGCTAACGCCTATCCTTCTCAAACTCTTCCAAAATAGAGCAGAAGGAGGAACACCCCCAAACTCATTCTACGAGGCCACCATCACCCTGATACCAAAACCAGGCAAAGATGTCACAAAAAAAGAAAATTACAGGCCAGTATCACTGATGAATATAGATGCAAAAATCCTCAACAAAATACTAGCTAACAGAATCCAACAGCACATTAAAAAGATCATACACCATGACCAAGTGGGGTTTATCCCTGGGATGCGAGGATTCTTCAATATATGCAAGTCAATCACCGTGATACATCATATCAACAAATTGAAGGATCAAAACCATATGATCATCTCAATAGATGCAGAAAAAGCTTCTGACAAAATTCAACATCCATTTATGATAAAAGCTCCCCAGACAATGGGCATAGAAGGAAATTACCTCAACATAATAAAAGCCATATATGAGAAACCAAAAGCCATCATTCTACATGGTGAAAAACTGAAAGAATTCCCTCTAAGAACAGGAACAAGACAAGGGTGTCCACTCTCACCATTATTATTCAACATAGGTTTGGACATTTTAGCCACAGCAATCAGAGAAGAAAAAGAAAGAAAAGGAATCCAAATTGGAAAAGAAGTAAAACTGTCACTCTTTGCCAATGACATGATATTATACATAGAAAACCCTAAAGGTTCCAGCAGAAAACTGCTAGCACTAATTGATGAATTTAGTAAAGTAGCAGGATACAAAATTAATGCACAGAAATCTCTTGCATTCCTATACACTAACAACGGAAGAGCAGAAAGAGAAATTAAGGAAACTCTCCCATTTACCATTGCAACAAAAGGAATGAAATACCTAGGAATAAACCTGCCCAAGGAGGCAAAAGATCTGTATGCAGAAAACTTTGAGACACTGATGAAAGAAATCAAAGACGACACAAACAGATGGAGGGATAGACCATGTTCTTGGATTGGAAGAATCAACATAGTGAAAATGACTGTACTACCCAAAGCAATTTACAGATTCAATGCAATCCCGATCAAATTACCAACGGCATTTTTCACAGAACTAGAGCAAGAAATCTTACGATTTGTATGGAAACACAAAAGACCCCGAATAGCCAAAGCAATCTTGAGAAAGAATAATGGAGTTGGTGGAATTTCAGGCTTCCTGACTTCAAACTATACTACAAGGCCAAAGTGATCAAGGCAGTATGGTACTGGCACAAAAACAGAAAGGAAGATCAATGAACATAAATGGACTAAATGCACCAACCAAAAGACACAGACTGGCTGAATGGATACAATAACAAGACTCATATATATCCTGTCTACAAGAGACCCACTTCAGACCTAGCGACACATTCAGACTGAAAGTGAGGGGATGGGAAAACATATTCCATGCAAATGGAAATCAAAAGAAAGCTGGAGTAGTGATACTCATATCAGATAATATAGACTTTCAAATAACAAATGTTACAAGAGACAAGAGAGGACATTACATAACGATCAAGGAATCAATCCAATAAGAAGAGATAACAATTATAAATATATATGCACCCAATAGAGGAGCACATCAATACATAAGGCAAATGTTAACAACTATGAAAGAGGAAATCGACAGTAAACACAATAATAGTGGGGGACTTTAACACCGCATTTACACCAATGGAGAGATCATCCACACAGAAAATTAATAAGGAAACACAAGCATTAAATGACACAATAAACCAGCCAGACTTAACAGATATCTATAGGACATGACATCCAAAAACAGCAGGTTACAGTTTCTTCTCAAGTGCACATGAAACAGTCTCCAGGATAGATCACATTTTGGGTCACAAATCAACCCTTGGTAAATTGAAAGAAATTGAAAGAGTATCAAGCGTCTTTTCTGACCACAATACTAGGAGATTAGAAATCAATTACAGGAAAAAAAACTGTAAAAAACACAAACACATGGAGGCTAAACACTATGCCACTAAATTACCAAGAGATTACTGAAGAAATCAAAGAGGAAATCAAAAAATACCTAGAGACAAATGACAATGAAAACACAATGATCCAAAACCTAGGGGATGCAGCAAAAACAGTTCTAAGATGGAACTTTAGAGCAATACAATCCTACCTCAAGAAGCAAGAAAACTCCCAAATAAACAATCTAACCTTACGCCTAAAGAAACTAGAGAAAGAAGAGCAAACAAAACCCAAAGTGAGTAGACGGAGAGAAATCATAAAGATCAGAGCAGAAATAAATGAAATAGGAACAAAGAAAGCAATAGCAAAAATCAATAAAATGAAAAGCTGCTTCTTTGAGAAGATAAATAAAATTGATAAACCTCTAGCAAGACTCATCAAGAAAAAGAGAGGACTCAAATCAATAAAATCAGCAATGAAACAGAAGTTACAGAGACACTGCAGAAATAAAAAGCACCATAAGAGACTACTACAAGCAACTATATACCAACAGAATGGACAACCTGGGTGAAATGGACAGATTCTTAGAAAGGTATAACCCTCCAAGACTGAATCAGGAAGACATAGCAAATATGAACAGACCACTCACAAGGAATGAAATTGAAACTGTGATTAAAAACCTTCCAAGAAACAAAAGTCCAGGACCAAATGGATTCATAGTTGAATTTTCTCAAACATTTAGAGAAGAGTTAACACCCATCCTTCTCAAACTCTTCCAAAAAATTGCAGAGGAAGGAACACTCCCAAACTCATTCGATGAGGCCACCATCACCCTGATACCAAAACCAGACAAAGATACTACAAAAAGAGAAAACTACAGACCAATATCACTGATGAATTTAGATGCAAAAATCCTCAACAAAATACTAGTCAACAGAACCCAAAACCATACTAAAAAGGATCATCCACCATGATCAAGTGGGGTTTATCCCTGCAATGCAAGGATTCTTCAATATACACAAATCAATGTGATACACCATATTCACAAATTAAAGGATAAAAACCACATGATCATCTCAATAGATGCAGAAAACGCTTTTGACAAAATTCAACACCCATTGATGTTAAAAACTCTCCAGAAGGTGGGCATAGAGGGAACCTACCTCAACATAATAAGGGCCATATATGACAAACCCACAGCAAACGTCATTCTCAAAGGTGAAAAACAGAAAACATTCTCCCTAAGATCAGCAACAAGACAAGGATGTCCACTCTCGCCACTACTACTCAACATAGTTTTGGGAGTCTTTGCCACAGCAGTCAGAGAAGAAAAAGAAATAAAAGGAATCCAAATTGGAAAAGAAGAAGTAACACTGTCACTGTTCACAGATGACATGACACTATACATAGAAAATCCTAAAGATGCCGCCAGAAAACTACCTGAGGTAATCAATGAATTTGGTAACGTTGCATGATACAAAATTAACACATAGAAATCTCTTGCATTTCTATACACTAACAATGAAAGATCAGAAAGAAAAATTAAGGAAACAATGCCATTCACCACTGCAACAAAAAGAATAAAATGCCTAGGAGTAAACCTAACTAAGGAGGTTAGAGACCTGGACTCAGAAAACCGTAAGACACTCATGAAAGAAATCAAAGACGACACAACCAAATGGAGAGAGATACCATGTTCCTGGATTGGAAAAATCAACATTGTGAAAATGACTATACTACCCAAAGCAATCTACAGATTCAATGCAATCCCTATCAAGTTACCAATGCATTTTTCACAGAACTAGCACAAAAAATCCTAAAATTTATATGGAGACACAAAAGCCCCCGAATAGCCAAAGCAATCTTGAGGGGAAAAAATGCAGCTGGTGGAATCAAGCTTCCTGACTTCAGACGATACTACAAAGCTACAGGAATCAAGACAATATGGTACTGGCAAAACAACAGAAATATAGATCAATGGAACAGGATAGAATGCCCAGAGATCAACTATGGTCAACTAATTTATGACAAAGGAGCAAGGATATACAGTGGAGAAAAGGCAGCCTCTTCAGTAAGTTGTGCTGGGAAAACTGGACAGCTACATGTAAGAGAATGAAATTAGACCACTCCCTAACACCATACACAAAAATAAACTCAAAATGGATTAAAGACTTAAATGTAAGGCCAGACACTATAAAACTCCTAGAGGAAAACATAGGAAGAACACTCTTTGACATGATTCACAGCAAGATCTTTTTTGACTCACCTCCTAGTGTAATGGAAATACAAACAAAAAGAAATATGTGGGACCTAATGAAACTTCAAAGCTTTTGCACAGCAAAGGAAACTATAAGCAAGGCCAAACAACAGTCCTCAGAATGGGAGAAAATACTTGCAAATGAATCAACAGACAAAGGACTAATCTCCAAAATATAGAAACAGTTCATCCAGCTCAATATCCAAAAAGCAAACAACCCAATCCAAAAATGGGCAGAAGACCTAAAGAGGCATTTCTCCAAAGAAGATATACAGATGGCCAAGAGGCACATGAAAAGCTGCTCAACATCACTAATTCTTAGAGAAATGCAAATCAAAACGACAATGAGGTATCACCTCACACTGGTGAGAATGGGCATCATCAGAAAATCTACAAACAATAAATGTTGCCAAGGGTGTGGAGAAAAGGGAATGCTGTTGCATTGTGGTTGGGAATGTAAATTGATACAGCCACTATGGAGAACAGGATGGAGGTTCCTTGAAAAACTAAAAACAGAGTTACCATATGACCCAGCAATCCCTCTCCTGGGCATATACCCAGAGAACACCAACATGCAAAAAGACACATGCATCCCAATGTGCACTGCAGCACTGTTTACAAAGCCAGGACATGGAAGCAACCTAAATGTTCATCAACAGATGAATGGATAAAGAAGATGTGGTACATACATACAATGAAATACTACTCAGCTGTAAAAAGCAATGAACCTGGGTCATTGTAGAGTCACGGATGGACCTAGAGACTGTCATACAGAGTGAAGTGAGTCAGAAAGAGAAAAAATAAATATCGTAAATTAACACATATATGCGGAATATAGAAAAATGGTACAAATCAACTGGTTTGCAAGGCGGAAACAGAGACCCAGATGGAGAGAATAAACATATGAACACCAAGTGGGGAAAGTGGGAGGTTTGGGGTGGGATGAATTGGGAGATTGGGATTGCCATAGATACATTACTAATAAGAAAAAAAAAATCACACTGTATGCTTTAAATATATGTAGTGTATTGTATGTCAATTGTATCTCAACAAAAGTTCTTGAAGAAAAAGAAAAAGAAAGAAAAAAAACCAGACTCCATGCTCCCAATGCAGGGGGCCTGGGTTCGATCCCTGGTTGGGAACTAGATGCTAGCTAGCCACAACTAAAGAGCCCATCTGCCTCATCTAAAACCGAGCACAACCAAAAGAAAAAAATATACACATAGTCAGCTCTCTTATGCGTGGTTCCTCTGTATCCGAGCTTCTGCACCCGGGGATTCACCCAACTGAGGATCATGTAGTGCCATAGTATTTACTCTTTTTTTTTTTTTTTTTTTTTTTTTTTTGAAATTTTTTTTTTAATATTTTATTTTTATTTATTTTTTATTTTTTATTTTTTGGGGGTACACCAGGTTCAATCATCTGTTTTTATACACATATCCCCGTATTCCCTCCCTTCCTTGACTTCCCCCCTCGAGTCCCCCCCACCCTCCCCACCCCAGTCCTCTAAGGCATCTTCCATCCTCGAGTTGGACTCCCTTTGTTATACAACAACTTCCCACTGACTATCTATTTTACAGTTGGTAGTATATATATGTCTGTGCTACTCTCTTGCTTTGTCTCAGTTTCCCCTTCACCCACCACCCCCTCCCATACCTCAAGTTCTCCAGTCCATTCTCTGTATCTACATCCTTGTTCTTGTCACTGAGTTCATCAGTACCATTTTTAGATTCCATATATGTGAGTTAGCATACAATATTTGTCCTTCTCTTTCTGACTTACTTCACTATGTATGACAGATTGTAGTTCTATCCACCTCATTACATATAGCTCCATCTCATCCCTTTTTATAGCTGAGTAATATTCCATTGTGTATATATGCCACATCTTCTGTATCCATTCATTTGTTGATGGGCATTTAGGTTGCTTCCATGTCCTGGCTATTGTAAATAGTGCTGCAATAAACATTATGGTACAAGTTTCTTTTGGGATTATGGTTTTCTTTGGGTATATGCCCAGTAGAGGGATTACTGGATCATATGGAAGTTCTATTTGTAGTTTTTTAAGGAACCTCCAAATTGTTTTCCATAGTGGCTGTACCAACTTACAGTCCCACCAACAGTGCAGGAGAGTTCCCTTTTCTCCACACCCTCTCCAACATTTGTGGTTTCCAGACTTTGTGATGATGGCCATTCTGACTGGTGTGAGGTGATACCTCATTGTGGCTTTGACTTGCATTTCTCTGATGATGAGTGATGTTGAGCATCTTTTCATGTGTGTGTTGGCCATCTGTATGTCTTCTTTGGAGAAATGGCTATTTAGGTCTTCTGCCCATTTGTGGATTGGGTTATTTGCTTTTTCGGTATTAAGCTTCATGAGCTGCTTGTATATTTTGGAGGTTAATCCTTTATCCATTGTTTCATAGGCAATTATTTTCTCCCATTCTGAGGGTTGCCTTTTAGTCTTGTTTATGGTTTCTTTCGCTGTGCAAAAGCTTTTAAGTTTCATGAGGTCCCATTTGTTTATTCTTGATTTTATTTCCATGATTCTAGGAGGTGGGTCAAAAAGGATCTTGCTTCGATGGATGTCATAGAGTGTTCTGCCTATGTTTTCCTCTAGGAGTTTTATAGTGTCTGGCCTTACATGTAGGTCTTTAATCCATTTGGAGTTTATTTTTGTGGATGGTGTTAGGAAGTGTTCTAATTTCATTCTTTGACATGTTGCTGTCCAATTTTCCCAGCACCACTTATTGAAGAGGCTCTCTTTTTTCCATTGTATACTCGTGCCTCCTTTGTCAAAGATAAGGTGCCCATGTGTGTTTGGGCTTACTTCTGAGTTCTCTACTATTCCATTGATCTTCCTTTCTATTTTTATGCCAGTACCATACTGTCTTGATCACTATGGCCTTGTAGTATAGTTTGAAGTCAGGAAGACTGATTCCACCAACTCCATTTTTCCTTCTCAAGATTGCTTTGGCTATTCGGGGTCTTTTGCATTTCCATACAAATTGTAAGATTTCTTGCTCTAGTTCTGTGAAAAATGCCATTGGTAATTTGATCGGGATTGCATTGAATCTGTAAATTCCTTTGGGTAGTACAATCATTTTCACAATGTTGATTCTTCCAATCCAGGAACATGGTATGTCCCTCCATCTGTTTGTGTCCTCTTTGATTTCTTTCATCAATGTCTTAAAGTTTTCTGCATACAGATCTTTTGCCTCCTTAGGCAGGTTTATTCCTAGGTATTTGATTCTTTTGGTTGCCATGGTGAATGGGAGAGTTTCCTTAATTTCTCTTTCTGCTCTTCTGTTGTTAGTGTATAGGAATGCAAGAGATTTCTGTGCATTAATTTTGTATCCTGCTACTTTACTGAACTCTTCAATTAGTGCTAGCAGTTTTCTGGTAGAGTCTTTAGGGTTTTCTATATATACTATCATGTCATCTGCAAAGAGTGACAATTTTACTTCTTCTTTTCCAATTTGGATTCCTTTGATTTCTTTTTCTTCTCTGATTGCTGTGGCTAAAACTTCCAAAACTATGTTGAATAATAGTGGTGAGAGTGGACACCCTTGTCTTGCTCCTGTTCTTAGAGGGAATTCTTCCAGTTTTTCGCCATTGAGAACGATGTTGGCTTTTGGTTTGTCATATATGGCTTTTATTATGTTGAGGTAATTTCCTTCTATGCCCATTTTCTGGAGAGCTTTTATCATAAATGGATGTTGAACTTTGTCAAAAGCTTTTTCTGCATCTATTGAGATGATCATATGGTTTTTATCCTTCAAGTTTTTGATATGATGTATCACGTTGATTGATTTGCGTATATTGAAGAATCCTTGCATCCCAGGGATAAACCCCACTTGATCATGATGTATGATTTTTTTAATGTGCTGTTGGAATCTGGTAGCTAGTATTTTGTTGAGGATTTTTGCATCTATATTCATCAGTGATATTGGTCTGTAGTTTTCTTTTTTTGTGACATCTTTGCCTGGTTTTGGTATCAGGGTGATGGTAGCCTCGTAGAATGAGTTTGGGAGTGTTCCGCCTTCTGCAATATTTTGGAAGAGTTTGAGAAGGATAGGTGTTAACTCTTCTCGAAATGTTTGATAGAATTCACCCGTGAACCCATCTGGTCCTGGGCTTTTGTGAGTTGGGAGATTTTTAATCACTGCCTCAATTTCCGTACTTGTGATTGGTCTGTTCATGGTTTCTATTTCTTCCTGGTTCAGTCTTGGAAGATTGTATTTTTCTAAGAATGTATCCATTTTTTCCAGGTTATCCAATTGATTGGCATATAGTTGCTTGTAGTAGTCTCTCATGATGTTTTGTATTTCTGAGGTGTCCGTTGTGACTTCTCCTTTTTCATTTCTAATTCTGTTGATTTGCATCTTCTCCCTTTTTGTCTTGATGAGTCTGGCTAATGGTTTATCACTTTTGTTAATCTTCTCAAAGAACGAGCTTTTAGTTTTATTTATTTTTGCTATGGTTTCCTTCCTTTCTTTTTCATTTATTTCTGCTCCGATCTTTATGATTTCTTTCCTTCTGCTCACTTTGGGGTTTCTTTGTTCTTCTTTCTCTAGTTGTTTGAGGTGTAAGGTTAGGTTGTTTATTCGATCATTTTCTTGTTTCTTAAGGTAGGACTGTATTGCTATAAACTTCCCTCTTAGAACTGCTTTTGCTGCGTCCCATAGGTTTTGGGTTGTTGTGTTTTCATTGTCATTTGTTTCTAGATATTTTTTGATTTCCTCTTTGATTTCTTTAGTGATTCCTTGGTTGTTTAAGAGTGAATTGTTTAGCCTCCATGTGTTTGTATTTTTTGCAGTTTTTTTTTCCTGTAATTGATATCTAGTCTCATGGCGTTGTGGTCTGAGAAGATGCTTGATATGATTTCAATTTTCTTGAATTTGCCGAGGTTTGATTTGTGACCCAAGATGTGATCTATCCTGGAAAATGTTCCGTGTGCACTTGAGAAGAAAGTGTAGTCTGTCGTTTTTGGATGGAATGTCCTCTAAATATCCATTAAGTTGAGATGCTCTAATGTGTCATTTAAAGCTTGTGTGTCTTTATTTATTTTCTGTTTGGATGATCTGTCCATTGATGTAAGTGGGGTGTTCAAGTCTCCCACTATTATTGTGTTACTGTCGATGTACCCTTTTAAGGCTGTTAGCATTTGCCTTATGTATTGAGGTGCTCCTATATTGGGGGCATAGATATTTATCATTGTGATATGTTCTTCTTGAATGGATCCCTTGATCACTATGTAGTGTCCTTCCTTGTCTCTTTTAATAGTCTTTACTTTCAAGTCTAATTTGTCTGATATGAGTATTGCTACTCCAGCTTTCTTTTGACTTCCATTTGCATGGAATATCTTTTTCCATCCCTTTCCTTTCAGTCTATATGTATCCCTTGGTCTGAAATGGGTTTCTTGTAGGCAGCGTATAGAAGGGTCTTGTTTTTGTATCCATTCAGCCAGTCTGTGTCTTTTGGTTGGAGCATTTAATCCATTTACATTTAAGGTGATTATTGACATGTGTGTTCCAATTACCATTTTCTTAATTGTTTTGGGTTTGTATTTGTAGGTGTTTTCCTTTTCTTGTGTGTCCTACTTAGAGAAGTTCCTTTAGCACTTGTTGTAAGGCTGGTTTGGTGGTGCTGAATTCTCTTAACTTTTGCTTGTCTGGAAAGCTTTTGGTTTCTCCCTCAAATCTGAATGAGATTCTTGCTGGGTAGAGTATTCTTGGCTGTAGGTGTCTCTCTTTCAGGACTTTCAGTATATCCTGCCATTCCCTTCTGGCCTGCAGAGTTTCTGTAGAAAGCTCAGCTGTTATCCTGATGGGTTTTCCCTTATATGTTGTTTGTTGCTTTTCTCTGTCTGCTTTTAATAGTTTTTCTTTGTGTTTAATTGTCATTAGTTTGATTAATATGTGTCTTGGTGTATTTCTCCTTGGGTTTATTCTGTATGGGACTGTCTGTGCTTCTTGGACTTGGTTCATTATTTCCTTTCCCATGTTGGGGAAGTTTTCCACTAGAACCTCTTCAAATATTTTCTCAGACCCTTTCTTGTTTTCTTCTTCTGGGATGCCTATAATTCGAATGTTGGTACACTTGATGTTATCACTGAGGTCTCTGAGACTGTCTTCTATTCTTTTTATTCTTTTTTCTTTTTCCTGCTCTGTGGCCTTTATTTCCCCCATTCTATCTTCCAACTCACTTATTCGTTCTTCTGCCTCAGTCATTCTGCTGGTTATAGCATCTAGAGTATTTTTAATTTCAGTTATTTTGTTATCCATTGCTGTTTGTTTTTCTGAGTTCTTATGAACTGTTTCTTGTACTGTCTCTATTTTGTTATCGAGATTTTGTATCATTTTTACTATCATTACTCTGAATTCTTTTTCAGGCATTTTTCCTATTTCCTCCTCATTTATTTGGTGTTGTGGGTTTTTTTCCTGCTCCTTTGCCTGCATGGTGTTTCTTTGTTTCCTCATGGTTGTCCAAACTTTTGGCATTGCTTGTCCTTTCTGTAGTTTGGATGTTTTCTTGGGCTAAATCCAAGGTACTGGCGGAGCTGTGTTCCTTTCTGGAGATTCTAGTGGAGAGACCTTTTAGGGCTGGTGGAATTCTCACCTCACGTTACTCTGGCGGTCTTCCTTCCTCCTGAGTATGGGCTGGAGTTAGTGACTGGCTTCTCACAAAGAGAAAACAGAAGAAGTGATGGCTGCCACCTCTCTCTTGAGGTGTTCTCTCTGTTTTCTCTTTATCTTCAATAAACTCTTTTGCAACCGGTAAGACCTCAGATTCTTCTTTGCCTCCTTACCAAGAACTGAGGCCCATGGGAGGAGGGGGTCTCTGGATTCCCCTCTGCTAACAAAACTTCAGGATCTGTTCTAATCTCTCTTCTTGCCGGGATCAACTCGGCGACTCGAGGTGAGTGACGGGTGCCGCAAGCTTGAGGAACACACAGACACAGACTGAAGAGAAAGATGGGACCGGGGGACTCAAGACCTCTAGGATCAAGAGCCCGTATTTACTCTTGAAAACAATCCATGTGGAAGTGGACCTGTGCAGTTCAAACCCATGTTATTTAAGAGTCAACTGTAAATGAGATAATTACTTCTTGCAATAAAGGCTAAGAAGAAAAGAGAAAAGAGAAGGGCTGACCTCAGGTAGATTGGTCAATGAGAACCTCTCTGAGGAGCTGACACTTGACCTCAAGGTTGAGAAAGAGGCGACCCAGCTCAGAGCTGGGAGAAGCGAGCTCCAGGCTCAGGGATTGGTTGGTGCAGAAGCCATGGAGGAAGAGGGCACTCAGCAGTCTAAACTCTTCCAGAAACAGTATGACTGGAGACTAGTGAATGAGGGGCAAAAATGGCACACATGACATAACATAAGAGCCAGATACACAAGACTTTGAAAGTCATGGGAAGGGATATGGATTTTATTAGAAGTGTAAAAATAAAGGCAATTCACAAAGAGGTATTACGCTGGGGAGTTCCTGCTCAATCTGGTTACTCTGTGAAAAACAGCCTCCATAACATTCCTTCTCAACAGAACCTGCATGTCACTCTCCTCGTTTTTCTTCATGCAGACGACAAAGAAGACACACAAAAACACGTGAAAGAGGAAGGCACGGGCGAAAGCCCAGGGCTCTAGATTTTCCGTCTTGGGATCTTCTTCCATGCCATGCTCCCTCTTGTGAATTAAATGGGGGAAATATCCCATTAAAATGAACAGGGTCTGGGACTTCCCTGGTGCTCCAGTGGTTACCACTCTGTGCTTCCACTGCAGGGGATGCAGCTTCAGTCCCTGGTCAGGGAACTAAGATTCCGCGAGCCATGCAGCACAGCCAAGAAATTTAAAATAAAGAAATAAATCAAATAAAATAAGAAAAAAAAAGAAATAAATCAAATGAATAGGGTCTTTGGTTTCAATATTCTTTTGCCACACACAGTTCTGGCATAAGAGTTTATCAATCAGAATCTTGCCCTAGAAAGACAAACAGGCAGGCAGAAAGAAATGAGGTAAGAAGGCAGGAGGAAGGGAGCCCTATCTATTTAGCATGTCAGTAAGCCCGCTGTAGCCAATACAGTCTTCTCTGTCATGGAATAAGTGAAATGTACAGATTATTTTTGGAAAGGAGCAGTGAGGCGCGTACAAAGAGAAAGTGTTGTGAGAACCCGCCTGGGAGGCAGCCCCACAGTCGCCTCGCCCAGGATGCTGTCTTTGTCAGGAGGACCCAGGGATGCTTTGTGAGAAGGTGTGGTTATCTTCACAACGCCCAAAGTTAAGTGTGATATGCTGGGGTTCCTGCTCAGCCTCAGGCATCACTGTTATCAACAGGCTTATTTCCACCAGTGAAAAATGTACAGTTGACCCTTGAACAAGGGGGTTAGGAACAACAACCACCTCCAGGCAAAAATCCGAATACAGGGACTTCCCTGGTGGTCCAGTGGTTAAGACTCTGTGCTCTCAATGCAGGGGGCACAGGTCCGATCCCTGGTTGGGGAACTAAGATCCCACATGCCACATGGCTCGGCGCCCCCCTGCCCCCAAAAAATTCGAGTATAACTTACAGTTGGCCCCCTTTATACACAGTTCTTCCATATCTGAGGTTCTGAGTGGGTGGGTCCGACCCACCACAGATGGTTTAGTCATGTAGTAATTACTAATGAAGAAAATCTAAAACCATGCAGTTCAAACCCATGTTGTTCAAAAGTCAACTCTACAAACAGCTCAGACCAGACAAGCTGAGCTTATTTATTTATTTGTCTCACAGGTACGAGCCCTTGTGTGGACAAGACCAAAATAACGGGCACGTCTGGAAATACAAGTGAGTCCCTAAGTACCAAAATCGAGATGCTCCAAATCAGGGTCTTTGCTTCTCTGTTGCTGTTTTTAGAGTCTTCTCTCTTTAGAAACTGAGTGGCCTCCAGTTCCCTGTTCCAACAGCCAAAGCTACTGATGCCAGTTGTGAGTTCAGTCTCTCTCCTTCTTCCTCTGAACAGGAAATGTGCGTGCTGTATGTGGATTCATTTCTGATATTTCTCATTGCGAAGCTTTTGGTTCCAGGCTCTGACACCTTGAATCTGCCTCCCTGCAGGATGGAAACGAGGGCCCGGAACAACCTTGTGCACTTTCTCCAGAGCAGGGCTGTGCCAATAGTATCTCCTGGCCATGGCCTCCTTCAGCCTGAGTCCTGGGGAAGATGGGAATGATTGCTCCAAGAGGTGAGGACGGAGGAGCCTGGTGGACTCCGCAGGCCCAGTGAGGCACACGTCAGGATTGAAGAGGCTTCGTTTCCCACATTCTGTTCCCACAAAGCACGATTATAGGGAAGGGCTTCCATATAGCCCGTGGAAAACCCCAGCCAAAAACAGCTTCAGCTGTCCAGATTCAGAGCAGAAACAGACATGAAGGGGCCGTAAGGAAAAGCAAGGATGAGCAGCACTGAGTTTTCACGCAGGCAGGCATCAGTGCTAACTTTAGCCTCACCCCCAGCACAGGCATGTAGGGCCTGAGGACTTGCCAGCGGCTGGCGGGATGCTCCCAGGTCTCACCGCCTAGCTCTCCTCACTGCATTCAAGGATCTGTCTGTGAGCTCCAGTTGCCCTTCCTTTGCAGAATTTCATCAAAAATATTCGAGATGAGGGGCCCTTCACCTGGATTGTCCTGAACTGGCATCAGGGGTCTGAGACCCCTTCAAAACAATCAGAATGGCAAATTTGGGCACATGCGTTTTCCTGGAGAGAAAATGCATCATTAGCAATAGATTCTTGAAAGGATGTATAATCCCGAAGCTGAAAATTAACGCGCGCGCAAGAGAGAGGATATGGAGTACCTTACCAAGAGGGAGGACCGATGAAGTGCAAGCAGGTACCCCCATCTCACCCCCTCCCATCCCAGGGCCTCCTCTGCACACTTCTCCAAAAAAGGCTGGTTTCTTGACCCACTTTCACTCCGTTTCTACTCTGGTTCAATTAGGATTTTCTCAATTTCTAATCTCTCTCAGACCCTGACAAGATGACATCTTTTCTGATGAGATTTCCACACTTTTTTAGAGCCAACGCTAACTGTAGGCACCTCCCCAAGGCCTGAGCTGCTGACGATTCCTCCCATCAGTCCTCTCATACCAAAGCCGTCCCAGTGAACCCTTCACAGCACTGCTTGGCTCTTCACTGTCTTCCTCTAGATCTGATTCCTCGATCTTTGGTTTCTCCTACAATTCACTGTGTTTTGACACCTTCGAACAAGGTTTTCCTGCACACCCATCAGTAGCTCTTTTAAAAACAATGTCTGGGTGGACCAAGTGTTGATTTCAAAATCTGTTTACATTTAACGTTATGTTAGAGGTGTGATATGCTCTGGTACGCATATGAGCAATATTTCTAATAAAACTTTTGCTAGCATTTGCTGCGCTCTCTCTAGGTGCCAGGCACTATTTGCAATGCTTGGCGTGACTGACATTTAATCCTGACAACTCTACAAAGGTGGTACAAGTGCTGTTCCCAGCTCAAAATGAGAAAGTCAAGATGCACAGCAAAGTTCAAAAACTTGCTCTGTTTACACAGCTAGTAAACAACAGACTCAGAATTTCAACCCAAGCAGTTATGGCCCCAGAGCCCAATTTCTTTTTCTTTTTCTTTTTAATTTACCACGCCTTTTATTTTCTTTAATTTTTCCTAACTAGACATCAGTAGGTGTATCAAAGTTTTAATAGAAATGATAATCCTTAGGAAAAAACTTTACATGACCACAATCAGATAGACAATTTAAGTTCATATAATGAATTATATAAAGCAATTAAAATCATAATTTGACCCAAAAAGTGAGAAAAAAGAAGACATTCGCTGATTTGCAGTTCATCTCAAAATGATTCCCCGAAAAGGAAAGTATATGCACATTTAACCAGCATACTTTGTATATTCAAAGCTCTGGGAAGGATGACCTCCCCAAGGACAATAGCTCTGTGTTAAGCCACCACTAGTATACCCTAGGCTTCCTGCACAATTTCATGAGACCTTTAGTTAGAGCTCATCTCTGCTAGGGAACCACTTTTTAAAAACTTTCTCTGGGGTGGTGTCTGAATAAAGACTTTGCTATAATTAAAAAGGACTTACAGGGGAAAGAGGATGTAGGAATGCTAATGAGGTTTTTGAAGAAATGCTCTCAGACCCCCATTTCTTAGCCATATTCCTTAACGTCTCTGTTCCGTAGTTTCCTCATCTGTAAAATGGGTTGCACAGTATCAGAACTACAGTGTAAGGGGCTGGTGGAATTAAATGATATGCCTCAAGAGAACGCTGGGAATGAGCAATATGAAGCATTAGATCAATATTAGCCATAACAGAATGGATGGAATGTAATATACTTGGTTTCCCAGCTCCTTAGAAGCCAGTGTGTCACATGCCACAGTTCCGGTGAACGAGGCAAAATTCTCCAGGGCAGACATCCCTTCCCGACTAAAGGGCACAGTATTAAAAGAATGCCTTTTGCGCTACCGTCTTCCTCACCGTCTGATGTGCGGCTGTGTGGTGTGAATGTTTCATAGTGACTTAGCAACCCCAGATGAAAGCCATACTCTAAGCTGATGAAGGAGAGACAGGAGCCTGGTTCCTCAAAAACTTAGTAAAACAGTTTCCCCAAGCTTGACTGCCTACTCCAGACTTCTTGTTAGAAGAGACATGGAAACTCCTGTATCTATAAGCTGGTTTTCTGTGGTTTGCCATAGAATGTATCCCTCCCCGGTACCCCACCACTCAAAGCCAGGTCCTTCAGGAAGCCCATGGAAGCTCCATGAACTCATGGTTTCCAGTCTCACCTAGGCCTCCTTGCAGCTACTCCTCTACCTCTTTAGGATTTTGGGGGGTTTATTTTTGGCCATGCTGTGTGCCTTGTGGGATCCAAGCTCCCCGACCAGGGATCGAACCCAGGCCCCAGCAGTGAAAGCGCAGAGTCCTAACCCCTGGACAGCCAGGGAAGTCCGCTCCTTACTTTCTTTGATGAGCTTCTTATCCTCCTTTCCTCGATGGGAACACTCTCGAGTCCCTGATAGGCCTCACTCTTTTTTTTTTTCATTGAAGTGTAGTCAATTTACAGTATTGTGTTCATTTCAGATGTAGAGCAGCATGATTCAGCATTTTTGCAGATTATATCCCATTACAGGTTATTGCAACATATGGGGTATAACTCCCTGTGCTATACGGTATATCCTTGTGGCTTATCTAGTTCACATGCAGTAGTTTCTGTTAACCCCACTCCCCTAATTTGTCCCTCCCCCACTCCCTCTCCCTTTTGGTAACCGCAAGTGTGTTTTCTATATCTGTCAATTTGTTTGAGAGCCCTCACTCTCTTAAGCAGCTGACTCTACCTCCTGATGAACAGAGTTAAAAAAAAAATTGTATTGGAACAGTTAATTTCTCACCATGTGCTCCACCGGTGCCCGCAGTTATCCAGTTCTTGACATGGTGTAGGTGTGTTCCCCTCCTTTAGTGCTCGGAAAATCCTTCCCTTGATACATTCTCTCAGCTTCTGTTCACTCCTAAACCCATTGCAATCAGCCTTTGGTTTCAGCCAGAAATTCACTGAAACCGCACTTGCTAAGGTCACAAATTTGGCCTCACATTGCCAAAGAGAAATTTTGGGACCTTAATTCAAGTTGACCTCAAAACAGCATTTAACATGGCCAACTATCACCTCCCTTTTTGGTATTACTTCTTCCTACAGCGTCCATACTGCTTTCACTAAATTCTGAGTTTACCTACTCTACCCATTATCTTTTCACTTGAATCCCTTACACTTTGTCCCTGGCTAAATCCCCCTGGCTTCCTGATATATTCTATATACTCTCTTTGGATGAACTCAGCTAATTTGTAACCGAAGACCCACCAACATACGGGGATTTTGCCACTAGCAACAATGGACTGTCACCTTGCAGATCAGCCCTTCAACCCCAAACAAAATATCATTCAACATCCGTTTGAAGGTATCAGAAAGGGACCAAGGCACTGAATACGCATGGGGCCACATTTCCGGAAAGAAGAAAAACCCAAGGAGGGGAACCCTTATCTTTGACATGCCTCTCCTCTCCATGCACTCCTTACTCAGATGAACAACAAAGAAATCCACCCAGCTGCTCAAGCTGGATAATCTGCATCATTCTAGCTTCCTTTTCTCTCTTACACTCTTCATTCTAAGAATTATCAAACTCTGCTGACTCTCTCTCCTATCTCTTCCTTCCTCTACCTCTCTCACCACACTACCCCAGACGAAGGCCTCATTATTTCAAACACCCTGGAGTATTTAAAAATAGCATCCTATTTGGACTCCTTGCTTCCAGGCTCACCTCCACATGCCGCCAGAATTATTTCATTAACATACAAATCTAACCATGTCACTCCACTGCCTAAACTGCTTTAGTGACTCCACTTCACCTGAAATGGGAAGCACAACATGAAGGCCTTTACTTTGGCCTTCTGAATGCCACTCTGTCTTACCTCCCATCCTATCCAATGTGCAATCCTAGTAGTTCCTCAAGGAAGTCCAGGCTTCCCTCTAGAGTCATGCCATAAACTTTGTGTTTCCTCTGCCTGGAAAATCCTCCCCACCCTCCACCGCTCCTGTAAAGTTCTCCCCATTTGGGGAGAATAAGTAAAATCCCTATTTCATAAACTCCACCCAAGTAAATTCAAAGGAATGAAAGATTTCAGAGCAGGAACACATAAAAAAAAGCACTGGCAGAAGGCGCACATGTGTACTTTTTTCCCTTTAAGGCAAGGGTCAGCAAACTACAACCTGAGAGTCAAATTCAGCCTGCAGGCTAGTTTTTGTAAATCAAGTTGTATTGGAACACAGCTCTGCCCACTGGTTCACAGGTTGTCTGTGGCTGCTTTTGCCCTGCAACAGCACAGTGTTGAGCAGTTGAGGCAGAAACCATGTGGGCTGAAAAGCCCTAAAATATTTACCATCTGGCCCTTTACAGAAAAAGGTGACTGACCCCTGCAACTTTAAAAAAAAATTTGAGCAGATATTATTGAACTTAAAAGATGGAAAATTCTGAATATGTAAAACTTAGAAACTACTGATTCCACAAGTGCAAACAATATTGAAAGTCAAATGACCAAATGGGAAGAACACTGCAAATACGTACAGCAGACAAACAAATAGAATATATTCATCATACAAGTGAGCAAAAGATCATTCAAACAGGAAAATGAGTAAATGACTTCAACAGCTAATTGAAAGATGAAGAAGTATCAACGGACAATAAATGCATGACGATATTTTCTACCTTGTTAGCAATCAAAAAGGGGGAAAAGAAAGAAAGAAAGAAAGAAAGAAAGAAAGAAAGAAAGAAAGAAAGGAAGGAAGGAAGGAAGGAAGGATGACAGACTCATAGTTTACCTTAAAAAATAAGCAAATAAAAAAAAAACAGTCGCACTCTGTACTGGCAAATGTTCAAAAGGCAGGTAGTCTTAGAAGAGATAATGGGAGTAAAACTTTGACATACTACACTTTGGGGAAGACATTTGTCTGTTAGAACACAGGTCAAACGTTCTTTCCAACTAAAAAGCTTAGCAATAGGAAAATGTTATTCTAGTATCGGCCAGTCTACAGCACGTTGTTTTAGGGTGACGAATCGGGTTTAAAACCTACTGTTTTCAGGAGAAGCCTGTGACTGTGAGTGTCCCCGCCCCAGCCTGCAGGTGGCGCCATCACCAGCACAGACACCACAGCTGTCTTCCTTGGCATTGCTCCCCAGGTGCCGGTCGCAGCCCACTGCCTGCAAACAGAGGCATGGCAGTCAGGGGTGGGGAGAGATACAGGGATGTCCTTCTGTATGTCAGAAACCATATTCATGGTGTGATCCTTCCTAAAAGCATGAAGAGGCTCTCTTTAGGAGAATCTAGTCTTTAAAATATACAACAATATATAAAGCTTGACAGTACCATGTTATTTACATGATTTTCATCCAAAGCCTAAATAATTCAAAAAGGAAGACTTGAGGCTGCCCCTTGAGGCTCCCACTCTTAGTTTTGTATTTATATTTTTATTCAGGTATTTGATGTACATAAAATAAATGACCATTACAGATATATTTCCTCTCTCCTCTTTCCCAACCCCTTCCCTCTCTTTCTATCCCTACCCTAGTCCTAGGCTCTCATTTCTTCCCCTAAATGACCACTATTTTGAAACTGATGTATACCCTTCTGGTCCATAGTTTTATTTTAATTTCTTCTTTTCTGTTTTTAATCTCAGGCTATACCTGTATCTTAACATCAGTGATGTATCCACATTTCTCTGTATTCTGTTATCTGCATTTGTATCTTTGTATCTCTGTCTGTTTATTATTATCTATACCCAGACTTACATATCTCTACCTTTGTGTCATTATATATGCATACATATGTAATATGTATATATATAATCTTCAAAAAAACTTTTATAAACAATTTTTAAAACATAAGAAACAAATTAATGAGAGTGAATTCATAGGATATGCTTATACTGATATCCTTCAGTCTCTTTTGAATTATTACTTTTGTGAGTTGTGTTTGGCTATTTGCTGGACTGTGACCTTCCTTATATGAGAGAAAGTGCTATGTCTTGTATTTCTTTTCATTTTACAAGTATGTCTTTTACGTGATATGCGCCCAATAATATTAACTGATGAGCTGGTGTATCCCTACCTCCCCATACACATTCAACTTTATTTGTATGTATACGCCTGGTGTGGAAGTGCAGAGACCTTGGAGGCAAACAGCTCACTTACACAACCTGCCCTGTCCTACCATCCCTTCCAAGCTGCAAGACGTGGAACAACGCCAACTCTAGGAGACTCATCTTCCGCAAGAGTACGATAGAGGCAATCGTGCATACATCACACAGGGTCTATTAAGAGTGAAATGAGAAAACACATGCGAAACTCTTAGTACAATGATTAGAACACTCAAAGGGCTCAACTAAAGAGCCCCTTTAATCATCTCTCTCTCTTTCTCATTTTGTTTTGACTCCCAGCCTGACCCCCTGTGCTGCTTTCGTTTGGGAAATTACCGGATCAGATTTCGTATCCAAGGTGTTGAAGGGAATATAAAACTGGAGGAAGCTGAAACCACATCTAGAGACCAATCTTTCCAAAATGGTGGTGCTGAAGGGAAGGAAAAAGATCAAATGAAAGTTTCAGGGAGAGGTAGGAAAAGTTCCAAGGAAGCTGAAGGAAAAGCCTATGATCAGAGATATTTTCAAATTCACAAAGTGCTGTCATGAAGAAAGGGCTCTGTGTATTTTCAAATGGCGAAAGCTACAGGTTTAGGCATCGTTTAGCTCAATGTGAGAAAGTTTTTAAAGTCAGAGTTATCCAACAAGAAAAGTTCAACCATGGGCTAGGTAGGAGAACTTGTGGCAGGAACTGGAGAGGGGAATAAATTATCTGATGAGCAGCTGAATCCTCTGCGATCCTTTCATGCTGATTATATGCTTTTTATAAAGTTAATAGTGAACTATTCATAATAGTTGATATTTATTGAATGCTTACCACGTACCTGACATTATGCCAAGCATGTCATACACATTATTTCATTTAATCTTCACAGCAAACCTTTTGATAGCTTTTATCTCTAGTTTACAAATGAGGTATCTGAGTGTTACTGAGGGTATACGACTTTCCAACATTACACAACTAGTATATTGCTTTAAAACCCAGGGCAAAAAAACTAAACTGAACTTGTTACCTTCCCCCCAAATTTTATGCCTTTTTCTGTTTTCTGTCTCCATGAAATGAGGTCAGAATTGCCTGCTTCCCCAAACTTAAAGCTTCAACCTCATCCTCAAACATGATCTCTCCCATTTCTCCCTAAGACAATCCATGGATTTTATCAAATCTGAGGTGGCTTTGGTACATCCGGGTCCTTTAAAATATGGCTCTCAGCATGAAGGAGAAAGAGGGGATAGAAATACAGATTTTGCAGTTATCAAGAATGTACTTTGGAAAATAGTATAACTCGGGATGAGACTGACACTTTTATATGTTATCGTAGGACTGTAAAGGGACTCAACAGTGTTCTCAAAGAAACTAAATGTTCCTCTTAGAATCAGTAGCGGGGAAATATCCTAAGCTGAATAAGTAATATGTATTCAACAATTGTCTTTTAGTTCATTGATTCAGAGGCTGCATCTTGTCTTTCTCCTCCTTGCTGACTCCTTTTGAGCTAAATCATGTATACTGGGACAATGTGGATAATGAAAATGTGCTTGTATGACTCAACTGTGCAAACCCTTTACGCCTACTTTTCCAGTTGCTCTTTATATTAAACAAAATGTAGATTTATAAAGATCTAACGAAGGTGTAACGACAGGCTTTTTCATTACGAGTATCAAAGTAAGCACTGAACGAAAAAATTAGCTTTTGATTCCTTCTTTTTGTAACTAGACATTTGATGATCAATTCAAGGATTAGTATTAAGAGACCTGGAAACCATCTGCAGAAAAATTGTAAGGAGTGCTTTCTCAAGAATGTCAGTATAATAGCCTGGAGTGTTTATACCAGAGGGCAGAAGACCTTCCCTCATATTCCACCTAATAACTACCTGAAAGCCACATTTTTACTATAACACCAGGACCAAAGCTCAGGATGGAGACCACAAGGCTTGGATTCATTAATAACATGTATATTAAGAGAATTTAAAATAAATAGAATGAGTAATAAAGATGAAATTATAAATGCTTTCAAAAATACATTTTATATAAGATGGAAATATTTCAGGGCTTCCTAGGTGGTGCAGTGGTTAAGAATCCGCCTGCCAATGCAGAGGTCACGGGTTCGATCCCAGCTCCAGGAAGATCCCGCATGCCATGGAGCAACTAAGCCCGTGTGCCAAAAAAAAAAAAAAAAAAAAAGATAGAAATATTTCAATAGAGCTAAAGAAATGTAACATGTACACTTTTAATGTTTTTATTAATCCAGCACATTTTTATCATTATATGAATATACCAGCATTTTTTGCTGGAAACTCTGAAATTACAGAAAAGCATAAAAAGTGAAATTAGTCACTCATCATCCCAATATTAAAAGGAAAGCTCTACAAATATTTAGGTATCTAAACTACAGCTATATATATTACTCTATGTAGTATAATAATTGTGTGTGTGTATATACATTATTTTTTTACATTTTATGACAAAAACCAATGAACTATGACCATTTTCCTCTATTACTAAATAATCCATTTATCTTCATAGAAGTCCATTTTATGGCTTCATCACAATTTATTTCTTAATCTTGAGAAAGTATACTTTAAAATTATTCGATGACAGGCAGTGATACAGTAGTGTATGGAGCAGTTATCAAAGAAATCATCTGCAGAACCAAACAAAGATACTGAAAGCAAAATAAGCATAAAATGGCCACAGAATGTTTGCATGTAACAGTGATTAGCTAAAGATGGTGGGAGGAGGGGGCCTATCAGGAGGGAGGGGAGAGTTAGATAAAGAAGGATTTTGAAAGCCATGCTTAAAGAGTTCACAGTTTACCCTGAGGGCATGTTTGTGTACGGAGGCATACTTTAATAAAATCAATGTTTTTGAAAGTTTAATCAAGTGGCCATATGTTATGGGAGTGGAGTGAGGAGAGACTAAAGACAAGCAGACCTGTAAAGTGGTTACTGTATTAATTCCAGCAAGAGATGAAAGGGATGGCACAGGGAATGGAAAGAAAGAGGCATCTAGATGAAGAGAAACCTTTTGAGTAACAATGTCATATAACTGAGTCTCTCTGATTGGAGAGGAGAAACAAACATTACATTGGTTTTGAACAGGAAAGCTGAAGCTATGGCAAACCCCCAACTCAAAATTGTGGTCGCTATTTGGAGCATAATAAAAGAGTCTGTTGCAGTTCTGAATAAGTAACTGTACAAAAGTTACCTGCAATGTTGGAGACTTGAGCAAAAATAAGCTAAGGATAAAAGGAGTAAATAGCAAAAGTTTGAGAAGTACATGGAGGGAATGTCCAGAGTAAAGAAGGCAAGAGGAGGAAAATAACCAGGAAGAGAGGAAAAAGAAAGCAAAAGCAGCTAGAACTGGGCAAATTACAGAAAGGAATAAAATAGTAAGAACTGGAAAGACTACTGGATTTGACAAAGAGTTCCTGGGGTGATTTCAAGAAGGCAGTTTCACGCAACATATGGGAAAAATAAAACAAAAATAAAATAAAACCCAGGGCATCTGACAGCAGAGTCTGAACACTGTGCTATACCTTCCTCACCTTTAGTCTCAGCAGATGGACAACCGTGAACCCAGTTACACAGGCCATTATGTTAATATTTACAAGTACATGTGGAATAACTTGAGAGTGACTGATTTTGGAAACACATTTGCATGGTTGAGATTCAATCAATGAGTAACTTGTGTTCATGCAACTTTCTACAAGGGGAGTAATTCTACCATTAAATTATAGAAGCACTGTTCCTGGGCCAAGCTCTGTCCTCACACATTTGTGTCCCTAAGCACTTTGCATGTCATGAGAATGAGAAGCACCCTTTATCTGGTCATCCAGGAAGGGTGTGGGTTTACAAGCTAGGATGGGCTTGTTTTGAAGCGGGTTTAGAGCCTTGCAAGATCTTGGGCAATCCAATACCTCCCTGAGCACTGACATTTATTTCATAATTTTTTTAAAATTTACTTATGTATTTATGTATTTACTTATTGGCTGCGTTGGGTCTTTGTTGCTGCACATGGGCTTTGTCTAGTTGCGGTGAGCAGGGGCTACTATTTGTTGCGGTGTGTCAGCTCTACGCACGTGGGCTTCACTAGCTGCGGCACGTGGGCTCCACTAGCTGCAGCACATGGGCTCAACAGTTGCGGCTCATGGGCTCTAAAGCACAGGCTCAACAGTTGTGGCACATGGGCTTAGTTGCTCCGCGGCATGTGGGATCATCCTGCAGCAGGGATGGAACCCGTGTCCCCTGCAATGGCGGCTGGATTCTTAGCCACTGCGCCACCTAGAAAGTTCCTACTTCAGAATTTTTTTTTTAATTTATTATTTTTTGGGAGGTACACCAAGTTCAATCATCTGTTTTTATACACATATTCCCATATTCCCTCCATCCCTTGACTCCCCCCCCTCACCCTCCCCGTCCCAGTCCTCTAAGGCATCTTCCATCCTCGAGTTGGACTCCCTTTGTTATACAACAACTTCCCATTGACTATCTATTTTACAGTTGGTAGTATGTCTGTGCTACTCTCTTGCTTCGTCTCAGCTTCCCCTTCACCCGCCGCCCCCCCAAACCTCGAGTTCTCCAGTCCATTCTCTGCATCTGCGTCCTTGTTCTTGTCTTGTCACTGAGTTCATCAGTACCATTTTTAGATTCCGTATATGTGAGTTAGCATACAATATTTGTCTTTCTCTTTCTGACTTACTTCACTCTGTATGACAGACTCTAGGTCTATCCACCTCATTACATATAGCTCCATCTCATCCCTTTTTTATTGCTGAGTAATATTCCATTGTATATATATGCCACATCTTCTGTATCCATTCATTTGTTGATGGGCATTTAGGTTGCTTCCATATCCTGGCTATTGTAAACAGTGCTGCAATAAACATTATGGTACATGTCTCTTTGGGGATTATGGTTTTCTTTGGGTATATGCCCAGTAGTGGGGTTACTGGATCATATGGTAGTTCTATTTGTAGTTTTTTAAGGAACCTCCAAATTGTTTTCCATAGTGGCTGTACCAACTTACAGTCCCACCAACAGTGCAGGAGAGTTCCCTTTTCTCCACACCCTCTCCAACATTTGTTGTTTCCAGATTTTGTGATGATGGCCATTCTGATTGGTGTGAGGTGATACCTCATTGTGGCTTTGACTTGCATTTCTCTGATGATTAGTGATGTTGAGCATCTTTTCATGTGTTTGTTGGCCATCTGTACATCTTCTTTGGAGAAATGTCTATTTAGGTCTCCCGCCCATTTCTGGATTGGGTATTTGCTTTTTTGGTATCAAGCTGCATGAGCTGCTTGTATATTTTGGAGTGTAATCCTTTGTCCGTTGTTTCGTAGGCAACTATTTTTTCCCATTCTGAGGGTTGCCTTCTAGTCTTGTTCATGGTTTCTTTCGCTGTGCAAAAGCTTCTAAGTTTCATGAGGGCCCATTTGTTTATTCTTGATTTTATTTCCATGATTCTAGGAGGTGGGTCAAAAAGGATCTTGCTTTGATGGATGTCATAGAGTGTTCTGCCTATGTTTTCCTCTAGGAGTTTTATGCTGTCTGGCCTTACATGTAGGTCTTTAATCCATTTGGAGTTTATTTTTGTGTATGGTGTTAGGAAGTGTACTAATTTCATTCTTTTACACGTAGCTGTCCAATTTTCCCAGCACCACTTATTGAAGAGGCTGTCTTTTTTCCATTGTACATTCGTGCCTCCTTTGTCAAAGAGAAGGTGCCCATATGTCTTTGGGCTTACTTCTGAGTTCTCTATTCTATTCCATTGGTCTTCCTTTCTATTTTTGTGCCAGTACCACACTGTCTTGATCACTATGGCCTTGTAGTATAGTTTGAAGTCAGGAAGCCTGATTCCTCCAACTCCATTTTTCCTTCTCAAGATTGCTTTGGCTATTCGGGGTCTTTTGCGTTTCCATACAAATCGTAAGGTTTCTTGCTCTAGTTCAGTGAAAAATGACATTGGTAATTTGATTGGGATTGCAATGAATCTGTAAATTGCTTTGGGTAGTACAGTCATTTTCACTATGTTGATTCTTCCAATCCAGGAACATGGTATATCCCTCCATCTGTTTGTGTCGTCTTTGATTTCTTTCATCAGTGTCTTAAAGTTTTCTGCATACAGATCTTTTGCCTCCTTGGGCAGGTTTATTCCTAGGTATTTCATTCTTTTTGTTGCAATGGTAAATGGAAGAGTTTCCTTAATTTCTCTTTCTGCTCTTCTGTTGTTAGTGTATAGGAATGCAAGAGATTTCTGTGCATTAATTTTGTATCCTGCTACTTTACTAAACTCATCAATTAGTGCTAGCAGTTTTCTGGTAGAGTCTTTAGGGTTTTCTATATATAATATCATGTCATTGGCAAAGAGTGACAATTTTACTTCTTCTTTTCCAATTTGGATTCCTTTTCTTTCTTTTTCTTCTCTGACTGCTGTGGCTAAAACGTCCAAAACTATGTTGAATAATAATGGTGAGAGTGGACACCCTTGTCTTGTTCCTGTCCTTAGAGGGAATTCTTTCAGTTTTTCCCCATTGAGAACGATGCTGGCTTTTGGTTTCTCATATATGGCTTTTATTATGTTGAGGTAATTTCCTTCTACGCCCATTTTCTGCAGAGCTTTTATCATAAATGGATGTTGAACTTTGTCTGAAGCTTTTTCTGCATCTATTGAGATGATCATATGGTTTTGATCCTTCAATTTGTTGATATGATGTATCACATTGACTGATTTGCATATATTGAAGAATCCTTGCATCCCAGGGATAAACCCCACTTGATCATGGTATATGATTTTTTTAATGTGCTGTTGGATTCTGTTAGCTAGTATTTTGTTGAGGATTTTTGCATCTATGTTCATCAGTGATATTGGTCTGTAGTTTTCTTTTTTTGTGACATCTTTGCCTGGTTTTGGTATCAGGGTGATGGTGGCCTCGTAGAATGAGTTTGGGGGTGTTCCTCCTTCTGCTCTATTTTGGAAGAGTTTGAGAAGGATAGGCGTTAGCTCTTCTCTAAATGTTTGATAGAATTTGCCTGTGAAGCCATCTGGCCCTGGGCTTTTGTGTGTTGGGAGATTTTTAATCACTGCCTCAATTTCCGTACTTGTGATTGGGCTGTTCATAGTTTCTATTTCTTCCTGGTTCAGTCTTGGAAGATTGTATTTTTCTAAGAATGTATCCATTTCTTCCAGGTTATCCAATTTATTGGCATATAGTTGCTTGTAGTAGTCTCTCATGATCTTTTGTATTTCTGTGGTGTCCGTTGTTACTTCTCCTTTTTCATTTCTAATTCTGTTGATTTGCATCTGCTCCCTTTTTTTCTTGATGAGTCTGGCTAATGGTTTATCAATTTCGTTAATCTTCTTAAAGAACCAGCTGGAAAACTGGTTTCAGGGAATGTTTGTTAGGATACCAATCCCATAGGGTGTGAAGTCATATACGTAGATGGGTATAAGCTTGAGAACCCTCCAGGGATGACCACCACACACACTTCCTTCCCTCCAACCACTTGCTCTGGGACCCTGCCTCCACTCATCTTCCAGGCAAACTTTCCTTTCCGATGTTTGCAATTCCATCTGGCAGGTCCTCTCCTCTGTGCTGTGCTTGCTGCTCTACATTTTACATTAACTCCTTAAAGTTAACTCCTCTGTAAATGGCATCTTTCCCAATTTTCCTATGGAGCTATGTGTTTACCCTTTATGCATCCCCCGCCACTTCAATGGCAGATTTGGAGCAACAAAGCTAAACACAGGTGTAACTCGTCATCTTGAATTAAAAGTCAATCATGACTATGCCATTTGTTTTAGAATAGTTAGTCCTGGAAGAACAGACCTTTTAGAAAGTGGACCCAGAGAGATCATCTTTTGCTGGTGTGATTTAAATATGAGACTATATGAAATGATTGAACAAGTCTTTTGAATAATATACAACTCACTGCACATACTGTCTGACGATTCTATTTTTATTAACTGCAAAAAGAGTACGTGAAAACTAATAATGTGCCAAGAAGTATAAAAGAGGAAAAGCAATCATTAAAAATCCCATCATCAATAATTAGTCATGGTGAGCATCTTTTCATGTGCCTCTTGGCAACCTATATGTCCATCGACAGACGAATGGATAAAGAAGATGTGGTACACATATACAATGGCATATTACTCAGCCATAAAAAGGAACACAATTGGGTCCTACGTAGAGACATGGATGGACCTAGAGCTTGTCATACAGAGTGAAGTAAGTCAGAAAGAGAAAAAGAAATATCACATACTAACGCATATACATGGAATCTAGAAAAATGGTACAGATTAAGTGGTTTTCAAGGCAGAAACAGAGACACAAATGTAGGGAACAAACGTATGGACACCAAGGGGGGAAGTGGGGTGGTGGGATGATTCAGGAGATTGAGGCTGACATATATTCACTAATACGTATAAACTAGAAAAGTAATGAGAACCTGCTGTACAGCACAAGGAACTCCACTTCGCTGTACAGCAGAAACTAACACAACACTGTAAAACAACTATACCCCAGTAAAAAAACAGTCCCATCATCAGACCTTTACCCTTAACATTCTGGCATTTCATCTTCAGTGTTTCTGCCCTGCTTCATTTACAGATGTGAAATCATACAGTCAATTCAACTGTGTATTCATTTGAATCCAATAAGCATTTTCCCATTTTATTAATAATTCCCTGGAAAAAATTGTTTAATGACTACATAACAGCCCATGATACAGACATTATGTTTCTTGTAGTTTTGACTTTGAATGTTTTAAATTATGGTAAAATACACATCACATAAAATTTACCACCCTAACCATTTTTAAGTACACTATTCAGGATCATGAGTGTATTCACATTGTTGTGCAGACATTACCTTTTGTGGGTACTTACGCTGCCTCTTCTTTTTCCCTCCTTTTAAAACTTACACACAGTAAAATTCACTTTGGGGGGGGTGTACGATTTCATGGGCTTTGACAAACCCATACAGTTGTGTAAGCATGACCTCACTCAACATGTGACACAGCTCCATCGCCCAGTAAATGCCCTCAGATTGCTCCCCTGAAGCCCACTTCTTTCCACCAGCAGTCCCTGGCAACCACGGAGCTGTTTTCTGCCCCTTTAATTTCACCTTTTGCAAAACGTCATGTAAATGGGATCATACACTGTGTAGTTTTTTGAGACTGACTCCTTTCATTTTTGTTCACGTTTAGGATAAATACCGAGAAATGGATAAAAAATGCCATTCCTTTTATCTCATGACTTCTTCATGGATGCATTTTTAACTCTTGGTTGGCTAAGTATTATTCGATTGGTTGTTTTTTCAACACGGGTAAATGTCTCCCATATTACTGAACATCATACCTCAAATAGGAAAGGCAATGAAGAAGATATATAATTTTTTTCAGGACCCTTTTTCCTCAAAACTGTAGACAAGCTTCACACTTAGACTCGCAGAAGTCTGATTTTTATTCTTTTGTACATGTCTTTATTTTTTCTGCCTGGAAGCTTATCTTGTTTTGCTTTCAGTATTGGAAATAAAAATTGTAGCCAGGGTGGACCTAGTTGTGTGTTTAGTTTCACTGATTTTGACTGAAAAAATAGTTGGCCTTTTGACTGCAAGATTCACGGTCTTTACTTGCAGTGCTGCATATTATTCTCATGTTATAATTTTAATCACTGCTCTTGTTGCGAGAATATCTATAATTCTTAAACTAGAGTTCCCTTTCTCTGCTCCTATTATTTCCTTATTGATCTATGACTTTCTCTAACATACATCTCATTTATTTGACCTTCTCTTATACTTCCAAGAAATCTCCTACAGATATCCCTCCAACACGACTGATCTTCTTTTTCCTGCAGTGACTATTTTGTATTTTATTATCTGATAGACTTTTTTTTTTTTTTTTTTTTTGGCGGTGCCATGAGGCTTGTGGGATCTCGGTTGCCTGACCAGGGATTGAACCCAGGCTCTGGCAGTGAAAGTGAAAGCCTGGAATCCTAACCACTAGGCAACCAGGGAACTCCCTGATACACTTTTCCATACTGCTCTTTCTTTCTTGGCAATCCTTCTTAAACTCCCCATTCTTCAGCCACATCTCACACCACCCTCACCTTACTTTCTGTTCCAACTGCAGCACGTACCTCATTCTCGTCATATCTATTTTCTGTGAGGTGCAGTCCCCGATGGTATTTAGAAAGCACACTGGAGAAAGACATTTTGGAGTGAAAAGAACAGCACTATGGCTGCCTCCAAAAGCATTAGCTAAATGATAATAACACTTTTGAACCGGAATACAGACCAAGTGTCCAAATACTTGCCTCTTTTTAATATATTTCTCTTGACCTGGCATGCAGAACATCTTCGTAGATTATCGCAAGAGGTTGACCCAGTCAGTATTTTCTAACACTGTATGTTTCCATCTTTGTGACTCATCAGAGGGACAGCACTTTGAAATTTATTAAACTCTCAGCCAGGCTACATTAAATTTTAAGCATTCCAGAAGCATCAAACTGGGAATCTGGCAAGAAAAATTTATGAGGGTAAAGAACTCTCTCTTGGTCCAAAGGATAGGACTCCATTCTCCTGGGAAACAACAGCTATGCCAGTAGACAAGGTCAGTTACATACACAACTTATTTCATTGTGCTTATTACATGTGCATAAAAGAAGAAAATAAAGTACAGAAAAAGTGAAAGGGTGATTTGAAGTACTCTGCTTTTTTTTTGGAAAAGCGCCAACTAAGGAAAGCAGCTAATAGGGTAGGGAAGTGATAACCAAAATCTTCTTGTATCATGCTGACTTATAACCCTAAAAAGCTTTTCATTCTAATTTCAAGGGGGCAGGCAACTTAAAAACACATGGCTGAAGAGAGTATTGGAATTGACCTAAATACCGGAATAGGAAAACTGTGGACACTTAGAAAGAATGACATTTGCTTTAAGAGAGTATTAGAGGGAGGGCCCCAGCCCTCAAACTCCCGGGGAGAACTTTTCTTTCCACGGGGAATGTGCAGAAATGGGTTGGCAGCCGGCGCGCACACTGGAAGGCGGTGGTGCCCTGGAAACCGGGACCCGCGCCGCCCCCACCGCCCTTAGAAAAAGCCGCAGAAGGTGCAGCCCCCTCCCCGCCCTCCGGCGGACGCCGCCCGCCGCCGACACGCAGCCGCGGCAGATGCGGAGCCCGTCCCGCGGGGAAGGCGGGCGAGGAGCCGGGCGGGATTCGGTGTCTGGGACCGGCAGGCCCCGCGAGCCCCCGAGGCGGCAGCGCGGCGGAGGAGCTCGCCCCCCTCCCCCCCACCCCCCGCCCCCGGCTGGACCCGCACCCCGGACTCTGCGGGCCTCGGGAGGGAGAGGGGGAGGGGACCGCGGCGGGGGCGCCGGGGGTGGGAGGTGGCGGGGAGAACCTAGGGCCGATCCCCCGAAGGAGGGGGAGCGGCGGCGGGGCGAGTCGACCTGGGGGAGGGGGCCCCGGAGGGGGATCGGGAGCACCAAGGGTGGGAGCAGGGCTCGGGCCACCTTAGGGGTGGGGACCCCGAAGGAGGAGCCTCCCCACCCCAGCCGGAGGCCGCGGGAGCCGAGCGGGAATCAGGGCGCGGCCGGCGGGGATTAGGGGGGAAGCCGGGGGCGTGCAGAGCAGAGTCCCCGTCCGAGGGGGCACGAGCCCCTACGGGAGGGGATGGGGGGTTCCTCCGAGAAGCGGGGGTGCGGGGCGGAGGCGGCGCGGACCAGGTCCCGGGAAGGGGTAGCCAGGCCGGCGGGGAGGGGCCGGGGCCGCAGACAGAACCCCGGGCTACGCGACGTAGGGGAGGGTGGGTGCGGCGACCTGGGGGCAGGGGCGCCGGGAGGACGCGGACACCCACGGGAGGGACCTGGAGTGGAGAGCGGGCGGGGAGGACCCGGCGCGGGCCGAGCGGCGGCGTGGCTGGACGCCAGGGGGCGACGAGGCACAGCGGGGGGACAGGGCGGTGCTCGGCTGGCGGGGCTCCGGCTCCGGAGGCGCAGGGTCGGTGTGGGGCCGTCGGGGGCTATGGGGCGCAGCTCTCACTCACCTCCGGGTGGAAAGCGGCGGAGGAGGCGGAGTCCGTGTTCAGGGTGGGGGGCGGCCACCGCGGGAGTGCAGGAGCCGGGGTGCGGGCGCCGACCGTTGGGGGCCCAGGGCGGCTCAGGACGAGGGCTGACCCGGGAGGGGTCGCCCGGACCGGGGGTGACGGGGGCTCGGTGTGTCGCGCACCGCAGTCGAGCCAGTGATCCATGCAGCTCCTGCCTCCAGCGCGAGTGCAGAGGTGCGAAAGTCGCTGCTGGCGGGGCGGCGCCAGGCGGACACCCGAAGCCCTCCGCGAGCTGACGCCCAGTTCGGCAGTGGTCTCGGGAGGGAGGGCGGGAGAGCAAGAGAGCCGCCAGGGCCGCCTGGAAATGTAGTCTGGGGCGGTTGGGAACCCACCAGTGAGGGGGCGGGGCTTGGGGCGGGGCAGGCGCGGGGCATTGTGGGAGTCGTAGTCCCGGCTCCACCGCTGCAGCACATAATGGCCCCCTAAAGGACTCCAAGCCCCAGAGAGCTGCGGCTGCCTGGTATACGGAGGCGGTGGCTCGGGGACCTCAGACCTCCAGAGCTGGGGAGATGCGGGGGCTTCCCCCTGCTCCGCGATAGGGGAAAGGCAGCTCCAGCGGTAGCGCCTCGGTCTCCGCGGGGGCGGGGGAGGTCAGGGGTCGCCCCTGCGGGTGGGGGCGGGGCTGACGGCCTTGGTCGCGCTGGGCGGTGGCAGCTGGCGCCTCCTCTGTCACCTTTGGGGCTTGGGGGTCTGTAGCCCTTTGCGGGGCTGGGATCCTCACCTCCCAGGAAGGGCAGTGGGCGCTGATGGCGCATCCGCCCCACGGCTGACTCCTCCCTCCCTAGACCCGGCGGAGCGAAGTTGTTTTCCCGGCTGTGGCTTTTCTGGCCGGTTCCAAGGAGTTGACTGATTCAACATAGGAAAGAGACATTCAGCCAACATGATGGGAGAAGATCCAGAAATTTTTACCCAAGAGGATATTGATGAAAGTACAGTCACTCCTTGGAAAAGTAATTGCTATAGAGTTTTAAATACTGAAAGCACTCTTCTTCAGCCTGAGCTCCGTAAGTTCTCATTAGACTGTGTCAGAATAAGGAAGACTGCCACTGTACTACTTTGCAAGGTGGAACTGTGGTTTCAGAGGGAGATACTACTCTATATTTGAAGCATCATAAAGTACAGTGTTTTAGATTTTAACCAGCAATGGAGACTTTTCCTTGATTCCAGGTCACAGGAGCCACTATGAATCTTTATACACGATTTAGAAACACTGATCCTGGTGTGTAGTCTGTAACTCAGCTTTTTTACAAAGTGATAAAGCAAATGGTAACTTTATATGAAAAATCCCACGAGTAAACCCAAGCCCAGAGTTTTTATTTGCCCTAACTATATATTTGAGTTTTCAGACTGAGGACATGTTCTGAGTGGTTTGAGAGTAGGATTAGAACTCTGGTCCTGCTCTACCTAGTACTCTTACTTTGTTCTTCATTTTCCAGGTCATTTTGTCTATTCTCTGCCCCTTGAATTTCCATATGAATTTTAGAAGGAGCTTGTTAGTTTCTTCAGAGAGCCAACTAGGATTTTGATAGGGATTGTGTTGAGTCTGTAGATCATTTTGGGAGTATTGCCATCTTAATATTAAGTCTTCTGATCTGTGATTATGGGATGTCTTTCTGTTAATTTAATTTCTTACAGTGATGTTTTCCAGCTTTCGGAGTTTATTTGGCATTTCTCTTAAGTTTCTTTCTGAGCATTAATTGCTTTTTAAAGTTATTCTAAAATATTGTAAATAGGATTGTTTTGTAGTTTTTTGGTGGATCTCTTAGGATTTTCTATATACAAAATGTTGTCACTGTCAAATAGAAGTAGTTTCACTTCTTTCTTTCCAATCTGAATGCCTTTTATTTCTTTTTCTTGCCTAATCGCCCTGGCTGGGACCTCTAGCAATGCTGAGTAGAAACGGTGAGAGTGGACATTCTCATCTTGTTCCTGGTCTCAGGGAAAAGCATTCAGATTGCGTGAAGGGAAGCACGTGTGAGTGTGTGTGTACGTGTGTGCGTGGGCTCGCAAGCCCCCATGAGTCAGTGTTGTGACCACAGAGCGCCCATCACAGCGCCCACTCGCCAGGCGGACCTTCCTGGTGGTCACTTCCCGCCAGCATCCCGCTGGGAAGTTCAGTTCCCTGGAGTCCCCAGACTTTCCAAGTCCCCGGGACGTCTTTCCTACGCAGGCGAAACAAGGTCGTCCATGCAGCACTGCGTCCAGCTCTGCACCAGACGGCCACCCTCCCGGCGCCCCAGCACCTGACTGTCACCCGCTGCTCGCACTAGGGCACCCAGCACCCTGCAACCGCAGGGCGACACCCGCAGACAGGGCCCAGGTCCAGGCAGAGGGGCTCGGGACCTACGCGAACCTCAGGGGCGGGGCTGACAGGCATCTCCACCCCCGCTCACCCCCTACCACGAGCCCCGAGGACACTCGCGAGCGCGGAAGAGGTCAACAGTTGGTGCAGAAGGCGGAGCCGTGGGGGCAGGCCCGGGCGCGGGGCAGGGCGAGCACCAGGCGGGCCGCGTCCCGCGTGGGCCCCTCGGCTCTGGGCGGTGCATCCTCGTCGGCGAGGCGGGGTCTCCGGGGCGCGGTCACAGCGAGCTCAGGTGCGGCTGCACGTCCAGGGGCCCCGCGGTGCACCGGCGCACCGGGCCCTGGTCGGCCGCCGCGGCCTCCTCCTCATACTGCACGTCGTCGTACTTGCGCCGCTCGTTGAGAAACGACAGCTTCAGCAGCGGGCGCGGGTCGGCGGGCCGCGGTCAGGGCGCTGCAGGCCACCGGGCAGGGGCGGGCGGCGGCCGGGGGCCGCCCGACCGGGCCGCGCCTGCAGCTGTTTCTCCAGGTGGCGCAGCTGGATGACCAGGACGGCCACGGGCATGAGGCTCAGGGAGAAGCGCAGGGCGGCGTCGACCCGGCCCCGAGCCCTACGCGGTCCCCGCGGTGCCGTCTGCGGAGTCGGCCGGCCGGGGTGCGGGCGGGGCACCCGGGGAGGCCGGGCCAGCGGCCACTTCAGGGGGGCGGAGGGCCAGGAGCTGGACAGCAGCCCGAGGGGTGGCTCTGGGGGGGCCGCCTCTTCTTCTCCGCAGCCGCGGCGGTGAGGTGGGGGCCGCCGCCTTGCGGGGGGCGCCGGGCTTGCGGGGCGCCGGGCGCGGGCGGGAAGGGCATGATGCGGCCGGGCCAGCGGCTCGTCAGCGCCCTCGGTCCGGCCGCGGCATCTCAGGCTTCCTCACGTCCTGGCGCCCGCACCCCGGGCTTCACGCCAAGGCACCCCTCCTTCCTCTTTGCTTCCTCCCTCCCTCCCTTCCGGGGCCCTGGGCTCTGCCCGGACTCGCGGCTCCGCGCCCACCTCGGCGGGGCAGCACCGGCCGCCGGGTCCACGCCGAACCAGACGCGCCGGCGGGAGGAGGAGCCGCGCGCGGAGGCCCAGGATGCGGCGGGGCGAGGAGCCTAGGCGCCCGGCGCGTGTCACGACCCACTGGGCCTCCCCACCGTTTCATATTCTTTATCAGCTATCAAAGAACATTCACATACACAGCCTCAATTTATTCTTTAACAACCTCCCAGTTGTTATATTTTTAATACAAATGCAAAGTTAATATTTTACTTTGAAAATATGATCTCACGAATTCCCATAACAATGAAAAGCATAAATGTGTTAATATTTGTACACTCCTGTGCCTTCCTGAATGGTCCTGAGGGTGGAAGAGGGAAGGATAGAAACTGGGTTGACTTAGGATTTTTTAAAAGTTTCTATTTGGCTCATGTTCCCTAAAAACATCCAAAAGCAATTGCCACACACCCACCTCCAACACATGCTGAATGATAAGGATGCATATGTCAACTTTCAGGAGGTTTAAAAAAGAAACTCCTCCCATTATAACAGTTTCACGACTATCATTGTAACAACCCATAATCCATAAGAGTATCACCAAGAACCGCAGGAAGCACGCGGCCACCCACATAGCATTTGTCCTGTAGGCCTGTGTCATGTGTGGGATACAACAACAGCCCATACACAGTAAAAACTATTTAGAGAAATTCAAGTCTCTCAACAACACGTTGGCACACAGTTACCATTTGGATCCATCCATGTCAGCTTTTTTGTTGTTGCTGTTAAGCTTTTTATTGGAATATAAGTGCTTTACACTCTTGTACCAGTTTTTGCGGTACACCAAAGTGAATCAGCTGTATTTATACATATATCCCCATATCCCCTCCCTCCCATGACTCCCTCCTGCCTTCCCTGTCCTGGCCCTCTAAAGCATCACCCATCATGGAGTTGATCTCCCTTTGTTATACAGCAACTTCCCACTAGCTGTCTATTTTTACAGTTGGTAGTGTATCTATGTCTATGCTACTCTCTGACTTCGTCCTAGCTTCCCCTTCGCTGCCCCACCCAACCCCGTGTCCTCAAGTCCATTCTTAGTTTTTATGGTTAGCTTTTACAAGCACAGGCTTTGACGTCAAAAAGAGACGGGTTCAACTCTACCTGCCCCTTACTAGTCATGACTTTGAACACACTGTTTAACTTTCCTAAGCTTCAGTTTCCAAAAGAGACATAATTATATGATTATTATGAGGGATAATAAGACAACAGGTATAAATCAGATAAATATCACACGTTATGGCATATTTTCAGGACTCAATAACTATTAAGTACTATTATCACTGTCATATAAATCCTATAT
This sequence comes from Hippopotamus amphibius kiboko, assembly GCF_030028045.1. Classification (NCBI taxonomy): domain Eukaryota; kingdom Metazoa; phylum Chordata; class Mammalia; order Artiodactyla; family Hippopotamidae; genus Hippopotamus; species Hippopotamus amphibius. The sequence goes on from NC_080195.1 coordinate 47,111,395, forward strand.
GTGAGCAAACCAAAAGTTCTCAACCTTCACTTCCTCCCAGCATCCTTGAGGGCTACGACACATTCCCATATCAACAGATGACCTTTGGGGGCATTGCTGTTGTGAGGGGAAGCGTGTGTACTCATGTGCAGGCATGTTCTCATGTACGTATACTGCACCATCCTGAGAAGACACGCCAAAGATTTAAGATAGAAGTAGAGGGAAATACAGGTTGACAGAAAGCTTGGTACGTGATTCTGATAAATAACTCCTCTCCCCAGAAAGAATCACTGAACCAGGCTGAAACTGAAGATTAAATAGTCTAAGTAGGAAAGGAATATGGTTTTTAAGGTGTGACTGGAAGTAATAGAGAAAGAAGATCAAATGAGAAGACAGTCAAATTTATGTTTACTTTAGGGGAAAAAAAGAGAACAGAAACTCCGTAAATAAGTTAAAAACACATAAGAAAATTAGTATATGAGATAATATCTCAAGTCAGGGGAGAAAGGACCTATTAATGTGATGGTGGAATAACTGGATAGCCATATGGGAAAGATATATTGCATCTATTCCTCCTGCCATGTTCCAGGACAATTTCTACATAAATTAAAGAATAAATAATTTTTAAACTATACAACTATTATAAGAAAACATAAGTTAATATCTTCACAATCTATGAATATGATACATACTGTTAATATTAACTACATAAAATTAATATTTAAATGCATGATAAAACTGTGAGAAAAGTAAAAAAGATACGTGAGATTCTAGAGGAAAGTATTTACAACTCACATCACAAAAAACAGAGCTATAGTTTTAAAAGAACTTCCTTTGAGGACACGGGAAGAGGGATAGGAGAAGCTGGAACAAAGTGAGAGAGTAGCAGTGACATTTATACACTACCAAATGTAAAACAGCTAGTGGGAAGCAACTGCATAACACAGGGAGATCAAGGCTCTGATTGGTGAAGACCTAGAGGGGTGCGATAGGGAGGGTGGGAGGGTGGCTCAAGAAGGAGGGGATATGGGGATATATGTATAAATACAGCTGACTCGCTTTGTTGTACAGCAGAAGCTGGCACAACGGTGTAAAGGTATTATACTCCAATAAAGATCGAAAGAAAAAAAAATTTTTTTTAAATAAATGAAAGAACTTCTTAAGAAAACACATAGAAAAATTGGCAAAATATATGAATTTACAGTTCATATATAAGGAGATAAAAATAAACCTCAAATACATGAAAAAAGTTGTCTTCCACGTTAAGATATATGCAGAGTAATAACACAGGGAGATCAACTCCGTGGTGGGTGATGGTTTGGAGGGCTGGAATAGGGAGGGAGGGAGTTGTGGGAGGGAAGGGATTTGGGGATATATGTATGGATACAGCTGGTTCACGTTGGTGTAACTCAAAAACTGGCAAAACAGTGTAAAGCAATTATATTCCAATAAAGAGCTTAAAAAATACATATATGCAGAGTAAAACCAAGCTGAAATATCACTTTTGGCCTATATGACATCAAATATCTGACATCAATATTTAATATTACAGCCTATTGGTTAAACTATACAGAAAAGGGACACTCGTATGCATCATTGATGAGGATACAAAATAGTGTAACATCTTGGCAAGATAACATCTCCAAATATTGCCATGCTACTAACTTTTGACCCAGCAACCCTAATTCTACCCTAACAATACATGGAAGAAAATACAGAATAACCAATGCACCAGGTTACTTGTTGAAGTATTGCTTTTAACAGAAAAAGAATAGAAAATACCCAAATGACAATCAGTAAGGATTGCATCAATTATATGCGATGAAATATTAAGCAACTATAAAAATGTGGGAAATATCTCTGAATACTGTTCTGGTGGAATCTATATGGCATGTTAAGTGAAAACAGTAAGGTGAAGAAGAATGTCTCTGGTATGCTAATTTTTGTGTTAAAATAGAGATGCACATATTGGCTTTATATGTATATATAATTATAAATATATATGTTATAAACACTTATGTATTTTAAATGATAAAATATTAAAATGTTTTCTTGAGGAAGAAGGAAGCTGGGTAAGAGACAGGAATAAAAGCTAGACATTTCTGAATATTTTGTAGTTTTGACTTTGAAATCATGTAAATGATTTTACATAATTTAAAATTAAATTAACTTAAAATAGCAATCTCTAAAAATGCAATTCAAACTGAAACAATTGTTTTCATGGTATTTGTGTGTGTAAGTATGAATTGTCTACAGCATGGAAATAAGGAGATCTTTTCTAACCACAGCCTCAAAATTCAATTTTTGACTCAGTTAATTGTGATGGTTAATTTGCAGCTTGGCTAGGCCACAGGACCTGCATACGTGCTCAAACACCAGTCTAGATCTTGCTGTGAAAGTAGTTTTTAGATGAGAGTAACATTTAAATCAACAGATTTTGAGCAAAGCAGGCTACCCTATATAACGTGGGTTGCCTTATCCAGTCAGTTGAAGGCCTTAACAGAAAAATACTGACACCTCCTGAGGAACACAGAATTCTGACACCAGACTACTTTGGACTCAAAGTGCAACATCAACCCTTCCTTGGGTCTCCAGTCTGCTGGATTTTGCATTTGCCACGATTATATGAGCCAGTTCCTTAAAATAAATACAGCACACACACACACATCCCTATTGGTCTGTTTCTCTAAAGAACCCAGACTAATACATGAATTTAATGTATTTTGTGTATTTTCTATTTCATTGATTTATCTATAATGTTTCTTGTTTCTTTTCTAATCACAACACTAAATTAAATTTCTAAGTAATGCTTTAGTTGCATAACAAAATTTTACTTTGTAATTTTATTATAATTAAGTTCAAAATACTTTCCACTCGCCCTTGTAAGTTCTTCCCGGAAAATATTCAGAAATATGATGCTTAATTTTAATATACTTGGGCTTTTCTCTACATATATTATGGTTGTTGGTTTCTGATTTAATTACGTCGTGATCAGGGAACATACTGTGTTAAGGTGCAAATCTTGAAGGGGTTTTTAGATGCACTTTATGACCTTAGTGAACATTACCTGTGCTCTCACAGGAGTGTTCTGCTCCTGTTGAGTATAGTATGATTGCCAACTAGGTCAAGGTGATAAATGTCAGTGTTCAAATCATCTATGTTTTTCTGAATGTTGTTTACATATCAATTACTGACAGATGCCTGTTAAAATACCCAATTATAATAGTAGTTCTGTCACATTTATTACATCTACATACATTATAAACCCCACAATAGGCTGTTATGACTTTCGCTTTAAATACTGAGATATCTTTTAAAGAAATTAACCAGTCACATATTTACCATTTCTGATGTGCTTCATTCCCTTCTAAAGACATAGTTTCCATTTCATATCCTTGCCTTTTAACCTTAACAACTTTCCTTTAGGGACCTCCCTGGTGGTCCAGTGGTTAAGACTATGTGCTTCCAGTGCGGGGTGGCGGGGTGGGGTGCCTGGATTTCATCCCTGGTCAGGGAACTAAGATCCCACATGGCACGGCCAAAACATTTTTTTTTTAAATTTCTTTAGTATCTATTATAGAGAAATCTTTGCTGGCAGTGAAATTTTCTCGTATGTGAGAACAACCAACTTCACCTTTATTTATAAAAGATATTATTGGAAGACGTGAAATTATGGTGACAGCTTTTTTTTTTTTTCCACCATTTTGAAGTTGCCATTCTATTACCTTTTGGCCTATTTTTTTTTTTTTTTTGAGGTCACGATGTCTATGTATTCCCCACACGTCACGTTACGCTTGTCACCAAGGCCAGCACGCAGGAGTTAGGACACGGGTCCCCAGACGTGTGCCAGACCGCGGGGGACTGGCGGCGACCCCCTCCTAGTCAGCTGCACACGCGGCGCGGGGTCCCCTGGCAGCGGCCCCACAGCCCAGGGCGCCTCCAGCTGCCCCGCCGCCCACCGGCCTCTCCTCCCCGCCCCTCCCCGCCCCGGGCCGCCGGGACGCCCACGGGGGCTGTCCGGCGATCTCAGGCCCAGGCGGGGGGCCCTCCTGCAGCAGCCGCCCCCTGGGGAGGAGGGCCCGCCGAGGCCACAGAGGCGCCGTGCCGGCGGGACGCCCTGGGGGCGGGAGGGCGGCGGCCGGGACCCGCAGCAGGGCTGGGCCGGGCCGGAGGCGGTGCGGGCGCCCCTCGCGGGCGGGCGATCGCGAGCCCTGGGAAGGGGGCGTGGAGAGCAGCCCCGCGTCCAGCCACATGCGCGCCCCGAAGAGAGGCCGGGACACGGCCCCGCCGCCCAGGCCGCCCGCTTCGCCCCGCCGGGCGCAGGGAGACTGGGCGCCGGGAGAGACCGGCTCCGGGAACCTGCAGCCGCAGCTCCTCATGCGAGAACCCGGGTCCGAGGGCCGGGCCGGCTGGCGGGGAGCTCGTCCAAGCGGGGGGCGGCCGGGGCGGCCAAGGCGGGCTCAGAAAGCAGCTTCCGGGGGCTGGGCGGCCCCTGAACAGATGGCGGGGGCGGGGCTGCGGGCGGGGCTGGGGGCCCGGCATCCGCAGGGGCGCTTCTCACCAGAGTACCCCGCCCACCCCGCGGTCCTCTAGGAAACACTGTAGTGAGTGGGGTTTCAGCGGCTGGGGGGAGGTGGTGCTGGTCTGCGCTCACAGCTTGGGGCTCTGTTTCCAGAAGGGTCTGAGGGCCGTGACAGAGCACAAAAAGGGAAGGGAGGGTGGAGGCAAAAACATGAAACTAATAAAATCCCTCTTAACATGCAGGTCCAATTTCTTTTTCTCTCGTGGGCGGGCCAATGGGAGGAGACGGAAAAGTGCGAGAAGGCTTCCAGTGGGCCAGGGAGGACCCGATGGCACTGGAGAGCGGGGCGGTCATTCCTGCTGGTCGTCCTTGCTGGCACTGGGGGTCCGACTCCGGATCTGACTTCGGAGCTGTTCTGTCAACTCTGGGCTCTGCTGCTGCATCTGCTGAGCGAACTGCCGGCCCGCCTGGATGAGGCTGGCCAGATCATTCTGAGAGGGGCTGGTGCCGGGAGTCCCCAAGAGGTTGTGGCCGCTGGAAATCATGCCAGACGTGAGCTGTTGAACTTGGGGGTTGTTCATGAGGCTTGATGCCCCACTCATAAAGCTGGGGTTGTTGAGCAGGCCCGCGATGTCGAAGCTGCCAACGCCTCCCCTCGGGCTGGGCGCCTCTCTCAGCCGCAGCTCCACCACCTTGAGGCTGGAAGTGTAGGTCTCCTGTTGGGGTCCAGCTCCAGGGCCTTCCTGTAGCAGGCCATGGGCCACCGTGTGCTTGTTCAGGCTGGACAGCGCCAGGCGCATCCTGCCGGAAGCCTCGCTGTAGGACCTGTCTATGCAGATGGCCCGCTGGCAGTCCTGCAGCACCCCCGCATATTTCCCCAGTTTGCTGTGGGCCCCGGCTCTGTGACAGACGCAGACGGAGTTGGTGGGGTTCAGCTCCATGGCTTTCCAGTAGGAGTGCATGGCGGCCTCAAAGTTTCCTATCTTCATCTGTGCGTTTCCTTCGGTTTTGAGACATTCTGCCTCCGCCGAGTCCCCCTCCGAAGGCAGGGTTCGCTGGGGACTTCTCAGATCCGTCAGCATCTCCTTGCCCGCACAGCCGCTTCAAATATTTCCAGGAGAGCCTGGGGGAGCATGAGGTCGCTGTCCTCCACCATCACCCCAAAAACGGTCTCCAGGCACCGGATGGTGACTTCCAGGCTCTCCTGGGTGTCGGTTGAGAGCCCCCCCCCCCCCCCCCCCGGAGCTGGTCGTGCAGGAACCAGATGATGGCATAGGCCAGGAGCTTCTTGTCATCCATCCTGAGACAGGAGGAGACAGGCCTGGGGCTTCAGGATCTTTTAGGCAGCTGAACCCCCCAATATTTTTCTAATGAGATATCAATCATCATTCTTATGATTTGTGTGACACAAGTAATGAGTTATTTTTCTCTTGCTCCTTTTCAGAATTCTCTTTATCTTTGGTCGTCAGTAGTTTGACTATTAGATGCTTAGATGTTGTTTTCTTTATATATGTATATCCCCACTTGGATTTCACTGAGTTGTTTGGATATGCAAGTCATTTGATTTGTACCAAATTTGGGAGATTTTAATGCATTAACTGAGCAATTTTTTTTCTCCATTCTCCTTCCTTTTATTCAGAGACTCTATTTACACTTATGTTAGACTGCTTGATATTGTTCCAAAGTCCACTTAGGCTCACTTCATAGCTTTTAATCTTCTTCACTTTTTCAGACAAGATAATTTCCATTGCTCTATCTTGATTTTAACTTACTTTTACCATTATTCAATTGGCCATGTAGCCAGTCTAGAATTTCCATTAGGTTCTTTCTTATGTTTTTCACTTCTCTGCTATTTCTCATCTTTTTATTCATTTTGACTCTATTGTTCTTTAAGTCTTTGAATATATTTATAACAGCATTGTACAGAGTATAGATTCCATTATCTTCCTCTGGAGGGAACTGATTCTTGTTCTAGCATGCACTCAGTGTGGCTGGGCTTATGTTCCAAATTCTGTCTGCCTTGCTCAAACTGCTCAACATCTCAGCCTATCAGCTTTTACCTTTCACTAGTAATCTCAACTGCACATTTATGTGCAGTTTATGGGAGAGCCAAAGAGTTGAGAGGTTATAAACAAAATTTGAGACTACCATTACTGAGGGTCCCTCATTTATTGAATTTCTCTTCTCATCTTTTGGTCCCTCTTGCAGTCCCCAAACTCCATCCTCTGGTTCTACACGCCTTTAAGAATTCAATTTTCTCCTTGACTTTTAGTTACTATATGCTGTATAAATAAGGGGTTTCCCTAAGACAAAAACTATATAAACCCTTTTCTCAGGGGCTGACTCCTATCTAGTTTCTGCCAGATTTGAGTTACTTTCCAGTGTCTTCAAATAGTTGCTTTTTATATTTTGTCCAAACTTAATAGTTGATATCAGTGGAAATTATCATTTAATACAAACTCCAGTTTCATTACTCATAATTAAAATCTTAGACATTGATTTTGAGACATGCTATGCTGGTTAAGCATAACTCTTACTATAACTCACTTAACAAACTAATATAAAACTCTTCTTAAGGTAAGTCGTTGCTGCAAAAGAGTAAAGTTGGACCCTTTCCCCTATACAATACACAAAATTAACTCCCCATGGATCATAGGCATAAATATAAGAACTAAAACTATGAGACACTGGTAAAAAAAAAAAAAGGAAAAAATCTTTATGACCTTGGATTACGCAAGGCCTTCTTAAGTGTGATACCAAAAGCACAAGCTACAAAGAAATAATCATAAAGTTGGACTTCATCACAATTAAATACTTTGCCTTATCTTTTCTAGGAGAGAGAATATCACAAATCTCAACTTATCTGTGAGTAGACAAAAAACAAATTTCAATTGAGATATGAGTGATACATCCATCATCACTGCAAGTTATGGGTGAAGAGAGAAAGAAGAGAAAATGAAGAGAATCCATGTAAAAGATGCCAAAGGTGTGGAAGACATATCATCTCTCTAAAGAGAGGAAGTATTAAAAAATGGAAGATTGGAATGGCTATGAAGCAACGAAACATGGGATGTTAAGTAAACCCATTTTGAAATCTTTTAAATCCTGTTTTATACTAATGAATTTGTAAACATAATGAATTTTTCTGGTTAACTTATATAAAAATGTTTTCATGTAAACATTTTGTCATTCTTGTGTACTATCCTCCTGGACAAAAGGTCTGGATAAACAAAGGAGAAGGCTGATATTAGTAGTGCATCAGATTTTGGTTACTAAATGAGACACACCACAACCAACAGAAAAAACAACAAAAAGAGCACCTGGGAAGGCGTGGTGGAGAGGAGAGAATAGCAATGCTTTTTGTCTTTCAAAACTGCTCCAGAAAATCTTTCCTCTCCTCCTAAAAACAAACAAACAGAAACAGACAGAAAAAACACCCAAAAAACAAAATAAAACAAATTGTGCTGCTTTTCTTAGATTCTGTGCTACAGTGAATCTTTTGGATTCAGACTGACTTACTGCGAAGCCTATAATCACAACTGACAAGATGTTCTTTGTTTTGGGGGGCTGAATAACATTCCATTTAAGTTCATACCTCATTTTCTTGATCCATTCATTCATTGATAGACATTCAGATTGTTTATGTGTCTTGGCTACTGTGAATAATGCTGCAGTGAAAATAAAAGTGCAGTTACCTCTTAAAGATCCTGATTTTAATTCCTATGGATAAATATCCAGAAGAATTGCAGGGTCACATGGTAGGTAAAGTTTTAATTTTGGGGAAACTTCCATCCTATTTTCTATACTCTCTATGCCAACTTACATACCCACCAGCAGTGTAACAGGATCCCCTTTTCCTCACATCCTTCACCCTTTCTTCACTATCATGTACTTGCTGGCCATTTGTAGGTCTGCTTTGGAGAAATGTCTATTCAGGTCCTTTGCCCAATTTTAATCAGTTTTTTAAAAATTTGTCTTGTTTTGTTTTTAGCTATTGAGTTGAATGAATTTTGTTTGTATTTTGGATTTTAACCCCTTATCAGACTTATGCTATGAAAATATTTTCCCCTGTTCTATAGACACCTTTCAATCTTTGACTGTTTCCTTTGTTATGCATAAGCTTTTCAGTTTCATGTGCTGTTGATTTCAGTCAGTTAATATTTTGTTGAGAGTTTTTTGCATCTATATTCTTCAATAATATTGGCCTGTAGTATTATTTTTTTGTAGTGTCCTTATCTGGCTTTGGTATCAGGGTAATTCTGGCTTTATAAAATAAGTTTGGGAGTATTCATTCCCTCTTCTTCAATTTCTTGGGAAGAGTTTTAGAAAGATTGGCATTAATTCTTTAAATTCTGGGTAGAATTTACACTGAAAATATTCTAGTGCTGGGGTCTTTACAACAATGCAGTGGCTAGAAGTTGAAAATAAAACTGAGAAACAAAAGATGAATAATCTTGAAGTTTAAAAACTTGTACTTAATACTAGGATGAAAGTGGAAATACAGAGAAAAAACAAATTAATTTCCTAAATACTGATGATAAAGCAGTACATACCAAGATAAATGAGATATAGTTAAAGCGGTGATCAGAGAAAACTCCAGAGCCATATACACATACATTGATTAAAAACAAAAGAATTAAAGAAGGGAATTAAATTGCCATCTCAAATTTTAAAAAAAGAGTAAACAAGGAAACAACAAAGTAAAAGTAAAAATTAATAAATTAAAGAAAAAGGTACATCAAATCAGTAAATCAAAAATCTTGTTTTTTAAAAAAAAGCTGCAAATTAGACAATCCATTAGATAATTTCATAAAGGATAACAAGAAATAAAGCACAAAAGTAGATAAATAACAAGTGAAAATAATGATTAATAATCAACAAAAAAGCACTAAAAACAATGTTCACATCTGTGTAAACAAACTCGAAAGCTATATGAAATGGATAATATTCTAGGAAAATTCATTTAACTACTACTGACTGCAGTAGAAATATGACACTTAAAAAACACTAACTTCCACAGAAATAATGCAGGTATTTATCAAGGAATTATAAAATACACACACACACACATGCACACACACACCAGGTTTAAATGGTTTCATAGATAACTGTACAAAACATTTTCAAATCAGATAGTATCACTAAAAACAAATTGTTCCAAAGAATTGAAAAATGAACATTACTTCCAATTTGTTTTTCATGAAACAGTGTAAAATTGTACCCTAATGAAATAAAAATAGTACCAGAACAAACGTTACAGGCCAATATTACTCATGAATATTACGCTTAAAATTCTGTAGGTAATATTAGTGAATTTGACCTCCTTTCTGGTATGACACATGAGAAGTAACTACCAATAGATCTGAGATACAAATGTGAAACATGAGGATACACAAATATAGGTACAAAATAGGAGTGAATTCCTAAAAATCCTGAGTGTAAGGGAAATTTTTCTAACTATGACACTAAAAACAGATGAGATATTTTTAGTGATAAATTAAAATAATAACAAACTCGATAACCCAAAATATTTTTAAAAAAGAAATGTAAATTCAAAATACAAATTGGGAGTAAATATTTACAATATATATCAGATAATGAACTCATATTATGAAATACGCAAAGAACTGTTAAAATTGAAGGAGGAAGATGAGACATAAACAGCGGTGACATCAGAGTAAATGGCAGAATAGGCAGCTCCATGGACCTATTACTCTGCAGAAACACTGAAAAGTCAAGCAAAAACTATCAGAATCAACTTTTTCAGAGGTCTGGAAAATAGTCAGAAGCTTATAGCAAACAAGTAAACACTGAATCAAGAAAAAGGTAACTTAAAAGTGACAGGGTAGCTTTGTGGCATTTGTACTTGCCCTTTCATCATACCCCTTTCTAGCTCAGCATCAGTTGTGAAGATGATGGCCCTTTCCTGTGTGAGATCCCAGTCCTTGTGTTTCTTTGGCTCTAACCTGTCTGAGGGCCACCTGAAAGAACTATGTAAGGCTTTGGACTTTGTTTCCCCTAACTCAGAGATCACTCAAGGTGGAAGAGGGGCAAGCATTGTTCAAAAACATTGTAAGGCAAATGAAAAACCCACAGCCATCTGGGACAATTGAATCCATCCCTGAAAACCTGGGAGGAGAAACTAGGAGCTGGGATTTTTTTGGAAATGAGGGTACACAAAACCGCACATTGATATTGGGGAATTTAGAAACCCACACATCAATACATGTCAAGGCAAAACACGCACTCAGAAAATGCTTGAGAAGACCCTAAGCTTTCAGCTCTGACTGCTTTCTCATGCAAACAGAAAGTGAAGGGTAAGGCAGAGCTAAATGTGGAAAGAGTGCCTCAGCATACAATCAACCAGTAAAGACTGGAAGCATTTGTTTGTTTGTTTTATCTTTCTTCCTTTGCTTATTTTCCTTTGTCTTTCTAATTTTTTCTTGGCTCTTAGTGGTGAAAATATCATTAGCTGAACACATGGTAAAGGTATAGAGACTTGAGAGAACAAGTGTAACAAATAAAGAAGTTACGAAAATCGTCTAGCAGTCCCTAAACAACAACAAAAAAAAAACCCAAACAACCCCAGCCGCATCCCACCGAAATTAACAAAAATAAACCTTGAGGAGGGGAAAGAATGTGATTTCCAGAGATACTAAATTATAATATCCAAAAGGTCTAGTTTAAAAAAATTAAGAAGGCTACAAATAAAAAAGAAAGAATGTCACATGCATGAAGAAATAAACAGAAACTATCCCTGAGAAAGCACAGACATTAGGCTTACTAGATTGACTTTAAACAAACTGTTTTAAATCAACTCAAAGAAAACCAAGAGAGCAATAGATGAATAAATCAAGAATATCAATAAAGATATAAAAATTAGAAAAAGGAGCTAAAATGTACAATAACTGAAGCAAAATGTGCTGGGAAAACTGGATATTCAATTGCAAAAAAAAAAAAAAAAGATGAAGTTGAACCCCTACCTCATACCATATAAAAATTTAATTCAAATTGTATCAATGACTTAAACATAAGAGATAAAACCATAAAACTCTTAGAATAAAATATAGGAATAAATCATAGTCTCGTTCAGGCTATGATTTCTTAGATATGACACCGAAAGCAAAAAAAAAAAAAAAAGCAAAGAAATTTGACTTCATCAAAATAATAAACTTTTGTGTAACAAAGAACATTATCCAATAAATAGATAACCTAGAAAGGAGGAGAAATACTTAAAATTATATTGCTGATAAGGCTCTGGTATTCAAAATATATAAAGAATTATTACAATGCATCAACAAAAAGACAAATAAATAACTAGAAAATTGACAAAGAACTTGAATAGGCATTTCTCCAGAGAAGATATACAATGGCCAAGAAACACATGAAATGAAGCTTCACATCATTATTCATTAGGAAAATGCACATCAAAACAACAAGATATCACTTTGTACCCACCATGAGGCCATAATCCAAAAAAAAGGGGGGAGGTATGAAGAGCTGGAAAACATGAAGGATGTGGAGAAACTGGAACCCTCATACACTACATGAGGATAAAGTGGTGAAACTACTTTGGAAAACATTTTTACAGTTTCTCAAATGTTAAAAATAGAGTTAGCATATGACCCAGCAATTCCACTCTAAGATATATGCCTGCAAGAATTGAAAACAGATACTCAAACAAAAATTCACACAGACACACAGACACACACACACACACACACACACACACATACGCAAACATACACATGTTCATAACAGCCATAACAGCACTCTTAGCAATAGCCAGAAGATAGAAATGATCCAAATATCCATTAGCAGATGAACAGATAAACAAATTGTGATATACCTATATAATAAATATTAATCAACCATAAAAATGGAATAAAGTAGTGATAAGTCCTACATGTGGATGAACCTCAAAAATATGCTGAGTGAAAGAAGCCAGATATGAAAGACTACATACTGATGGAAGATGGCCAAGATGGCAGAGTGGGAAGGCCCTGAGTTCACCTCTTCCCACAGGCATACCAACATTACAACAATTTCCAGAATAGCTATTGATGAGAATGATCTGAAGACTAGCAGAAAAGATTTCTTCCCACATCTCAATAAAGATTAAAACACAACAAGAAAGGTAGGAGGGGCAGAGATGCAGTAGAATTAAGACCTACAACTCCAGGTAGGTAACCCACAATGGAAGGATAATCAGAATTGCAGAGGTTCTACCGAGGAATGATTGATCTGGGCCACATATCAAACTCCCCAGTTGGGAGTGGAGGGTCCTACACCACAAAGATGAAACTCCAGAACATCCAGCTTTGAAAGCTGGTAGGGTTTATATATGCAAAAGCCAGAGGGCTGTGGGAAACTGGGACTGCATTCTTAAAGGGCACATGCAAAATCTCACATGCTCTGAGCAGAAGCAATAAATGAAATGTAGCCTGAGTTAGACCCAGTTGCTGATCTTAGAGAAACCTTCCAGAGAGGGAGGAAACCAGTGGGACTCCTCCTAGAAACACAGATGCTGGTGACAGTCATTTAAGGGCACTTGATTTATCACAAGGACACTGGTGCTAAGAAGCATCATTTTGGAGTCCTCCATCTAGACTGGTAGCATCAGGACCAGGGCCAGCCCAATAGCATGCCAGCACCAGCCCCAGGACACCCTAGGACAGGCAACAAATTGTGCCAGGACACAACCTTGTCTATCAGCAGCCAACAGTCCCTTCACAAGGCAGGGTCTGGTCACCAACCAGGCCAGGGGCCAGCCCTACCTACAAGTGCACCCACAGTAGTCAGCCCCACCACAACAGTAGGGCCTACTCAGCACATACAGCTGAGATCATATGGCTCTGGTGACCACACGGTAGTGTGCTGTGGGCACCACAGGACATCTCCTACACATGGTCACTTCTCCAAGATGCTACCTAACATATACAAATAAACACAGAACTAGGCAAAATGAGATGACAAAGAATATGTTTCAAATGAAGGAATAAGATAAAGCCACAGAGGAAAACGAAGTGAAGTAGAGATAAGCAATCTCCCAATAAAGATTACAAGGTAATGATCATAAGAGGCTCAAAGAAAATGGAAGAAGAATGGATAAACACAGTGAAAAGGTAAACAAAGAATTAGAATATATAAAGAACCCAAAAGAGCTGAAGAATAGAATAACTGAAATAGAAAATACACTAGAAGACATCAAGAGTAGATTAGATAAAAGAGGAATGGATCATGGAACTGGATAACAGACAAGTGAAAAAAAACTCAATCTAAACAGGAATTTTTTTTTTAAACTGAGGAGACTTTAAAAGACCTCTGGGACAACATCAGGCATACTAACGTTTGCATTAAAAAGGTCCCAGAAGGAGAAGAGAGAGAGAGAAAGGGGCAGGGAACTTATTTGATATTAGCTGAAAACTTCTCTAACCTGGGAAAGCAAACAGAAATCCAAATCCAGAGAGTCCCAAACAAGAGCAACCCAAGGAGAACCACACCAAGACACATTATAATTAAAATGATAAACCTTAAAGTAAAAAGGAGAATATTAAAAACAAAGAGCAACTATTTATATATTCAATATAAGAGAACTTCCATAAGATTGTCAGCTTACTTTTCAGCAGAAACTTTGCAGTTTGGGAGGGAGTGGCAGAATATATTTAAAGTGATGAAAGGAAAAAACCTGCAACCTATATTCTACACAGCAAGGCTATCATTCATATTTGAAGGAAAGACAGTTTTACAGACAGGCCAAAGCCAAAAGAGCTCAACACCACTAAACCAGCTTTACAAGGTTAAAGGGACTTCTCTAAGTGGAAAAGAACACGATTGAAAATATGCAAATTACAAAAGAAAAAATCTCATTGGTAAACTCAAATGTACAAAAAGGTAGTAGATCGACCACTTATAAAGGCAGTATGAAGGTTAAAAAAAATGGTAAAATCATTTTTATCCATAACAAGAAGTTAAAGAACACATCAAACAAAAAGATGTAAAATATGATATCAAAAACATTAAATGTCAGAAAAGGGAGTAAAATTGCCAGGTTGTTACAATGCATTTGAACTTAAGAGGTCAGGAACTCTAATATATATTTACATTAAAGCTATATATAACCTTTTTATAAACAAGCTAAAAATCTGTAATAGATATACACATAAAAAAAAAAAAGGGAATCCAAATATGAGATTAAAGGTAGTCACCAAAGCACAAGGGAAGAGAGCAAAAGAAAGGAACATAAAAGAACTGCAAAAACAATCTGAACAATTAACATCATGTCAATAAGTATATACTTATCAATAATTACAATAAATGTTTATACACTAGATGCTCCAACCAAAAGATAGTGGCTGAATGGATAAAAAATCAAGACACATATATATTGCCTATAAAGGATTTACTTCAAATCTCAAAGCACACACAAACTGAAAGTGGGGTGATGGAAAAAGTATTCCATGCAAATGGAAATGAAAAGAAATATGGAACAGCAACACTTAATCAGACGAAATACTTGAAAACAAGAAACTAAGAAGGACATTACATAAAAATGGGGATTAATCTGACCAGCTAAAGAACAATGATAAATATATATATGCACCCAATAAAGGGGCACCTAATTGCATAAAGCAAATATTAAAAAACATGAAGGTAGAAATTGACACTAACAAAATAATAATGAGAGCCTTTAATGCCCCTTTTACATCAATGGACAGGTTATCCAGACAGAAAATCAATAAAGAAACACTAACCTTAAAAGACAAGTTTGATCAGGTGAACTTAATAAATATGAAGAGAATATTCCTATATATGTATATAGGAATATATATATATATATATATATATATATATGTGTGTGTGTGTGTGTTTATATACATATATATAAAATCAATTGAATATATATTCTTTTCAGTGGCACGTGTAACACTCTCCAGAATAGATCACGAGAGGCCACAAAACATGTTTCAGTAAATTTAAAATTAAAATCATATCAAGCATCTTTCTGATCACAGTGCTATGGGCTAGAAATCATGAACAAGAGAAAAACTGCAAAAAACACAATCACAGGAACGCTAAAAAATATGCTACTAAGTGACCAATGGGTCACTGAAGATACCAAAGATGAAATCAGAAAACATCTAGAAAATTAAAAATGGAAAAACAACAATCCAAAATCTATGGGACAGAGCAAAAGCCTTTCTGCAAGGGAAATTTATAGAAATACAAGCCTACTTCAGGAGGCAAGAAATACATCAAGTCATCAAACAAACTTAAACCTAAAAGACCTAAAACCTAAAAACCAAACCAAACAAAAACAAACAAAACAAAACAAAACAAAACGTTTGTAGAAGGAAGGAAATGATAAAGATCAGAGTGGAAATAAGTGAAAAAGAGACTAAAAAAAAAAACAATAGAGAAGATCAATGAGGCTAAGAGTAAGTTTTTTTGAAAAAATAAAACTGGAAACCTTACTGGGAAAGTTAATCAAAGTAGTCTTGTTCAGGCTTCAGAGGCAATAATAGGCCTTTGACTGAAGAGAGACCCTGAAAAGAGTTACATGTCAAATGCTGATCAGCAGAAGCCACGAAAGTAGGTCTGGAGAACCAGTAAAGGGAGTAAGTCCAGTAAGTCTTGAGAACAACAGATAAGGAAGACAATAAATCCAGCAGCTCTTGAGAACCAACAACAGGAGTAAGTCATGAAGCTCCCTGGGCCCTGGGAACCTGGCTGGTTCCCAGGAATCAAACATTCTGAGACTTACAATTGGAAATACAAGCATTTAACATAAGAACCAGAGCTGCCCATTTGCAGGTACACTGATGATCGTCACCTTGGGGCGTGGTGCGTGTTAAAACCTGGGCTTTTTGAGCAGTAATCTGAAATCTCATCCAAGGGGTGGACACACTGCCCGAGACCTTCCCACTTGGGACTCCAGACTGCTGTTCCAGGGACTTCTCAGTATTGCTTGGATCTGAATGAAGTTCTCCCAAATTGGTGATGTATGCACGTCTCTCTCTTTATATGTTGCTTGTCCTCTCAATGTGGTGATAAATGTTCTCTCGAACTAGTAACCTACATGGTGATGTAACTGCTCCCAAATTGATGATGATGATGATGATGATGATGATGATGATGATGTGTGTGTGTGTGTGTGTGTGTGTGTAGCTTGTCCTCGTACTGTAACTTACTAATAATATAAAAAATTTTCTTATTTCTTGCTTATTAAAGTGTGAACTGGTTATTTTGCCAACGAATCCTCTGAACCTGAAGCTGAAAGCAGGTCTTTCAGCAAAACAAAACTTTAGCTATACTAATCAAGGAAAAAAAAAGAGAAAGAAAAGAGGAGAATTTACAACTGATACCACAAAATACAAAGGGTCATAAGAGGTTACTATGAACAATGATAACCAATAAAATGGACAGCCTAGAAGAAACTGAAAACTTCCAGAAATGTACAATTTTCCAATACTGAATTAGACAGAAATACACAACATGAATAGACCAATTACCAGTAATGAAATTGATTCAATAATAAAAAACTCTCAACTAACAAAAGACCAGGGCCAGAAGGCTTCACAGGTGAATTCTATGAAACATTTAAAGAAGAAATCATGCCTCTCCTTCTCTAGCCATTCCTAAATATTGAATATGGAGTGCTTCGGAACTCATCCTGTGAGGTCAGCATCATTCTGATACTAAAACAAAAGACAACATAAAGAAGAAAATACAAGCCAATATCTCTTATGAGAATAGATGCAAAAATCCTCAGCAAAATATTACCAAGCTAAATTCTACAAAAATTAAAATACTCATATACCATATGGCTTTATCCCATGGATGCAAGAATGAATCATTTGCAAATTAGTGTGATGCACTGCGTTAAGAAACTGAAGAATAAAAATCATGATTATCCCAATAGAATCAGAAAGATCTTTTGACAAAATTCAATATCGATTTATAATAAAAATCTCTCAACAAAGTGTCCAGAGAGGGAACACACCTCAACATAATAAAGGCCATATATGACAAAGCTACAGCCAACATCATACTCAATGATGAAGAACTGAAAATATTTTCTCTAAGATCAGGAGTAAGGCACGTATACCCATTCTTACCACTTTTATTCAATATAATATTGGAAGTCCTAGCCACAGCAATCAGAAAGTAAAAGAAATAAGAGGTATCCAAATTGGATGGGAAGAAGTCAAACTGTCACTCTTTGCAGATAACATGATACTATATACAGAAAACTCAAAGTCTCCACTGAAAAGTTGTTAGATCTAATAAGTAAATTCAGTAAATTTGCAGGATGCAAGATTAATATACAGAAATCTCCTGCTTTCCTATACACTAATAATGAACTCTCAGAAAGAGGAGCAGTGGTTAAGAATTTGCCTGCCAATGCAGGGGACACAGTTTCAAGCCCTAGTCCAGGAAGATCCAACATGCTGTGGAGCAATTAAGCCTGTGTGCAACAACTACTGAGTCTGCACTCTAGAGCCCATGAACCACAACTGCTGAGACTGTGTGCCACAACTACTGAAGCCCATGCACCTACACTCCATGCTGTACAACAAGAGAAGCCACAGCAATGAGAAGCCTGCATGCTACAACAAAAGTAGCCCCTACTAGCCACAACTAGAGACAGCCCAGATACAGCAATGAAGACCCAATGCAGCCAGAAATAAATTAAAATAATTAAAAATTTTTTGAAATAGATAAATTGGGTTCAAGATGGCAGAGTAGGAGGAAGTGTGCTCACTCCCTCTTGCAAGAGTACTGGAATTACAACTAACTGCTGAACAATCATCAACAGAAAGACACTGGAACTCACCAAAACACACACCCCACATCCAGAGACAAAGGCAAGCTGCAATGAGACAGTAGGAGGGGTCCAATCATGATAAAATCAAAGCCCATAACTGCTGGGTTGGCCACTCACAAACTGGAGAAAAGTTATACCACAGAAGACCACCCACTAAAGTGAGGGTTCTGAGCCCCACATCAGGCTTCCCAACCTGGGGGTCTGGCAACAGGAGGAGGAATCCCCAGATGATCATACTTTGAAAGCCAATGAGATTTGATTGTAGGACCTCCATGGGACCGAGGGAAACAAAGACTCTGCTTTTGGATGGCACTTAAAATGTAGTGTGCACACCAGGACCTAGGGGGAAGGAGCAGTGACCCCATAGAAGACTGAACCACACATACCTGCTGCTGTTGGAGGGTTGCCTGCAGAGTTGGGGGGCAGATGTGGCTAACCATGGGAAAAGGGACACTGGCAGCAGGGGTTCTGGAAAGTGCTCATTGGCATGAGCCCTCCCAGAGTCTGTCCCCATTAGCCCCAGCAAAGAGCCTCTAAGCCCAAGTGCAGAGTAGCCTCAGGCCAAACAAGCAACAGGGTGGGAACACAGCCCCACCCATTGGCAGACAAGTGGATTAAAGTTTTACTGAGCTCTGCCCACCCAGCCCTACTGAACATCATTCCCTTCCATGAGGAAGCATGCAGGAGCCTCTTAGAGCGCTTCCTCCACAAGAGGACAGAGACCAGTACCAAGCAGTATCAGAAGTATTTCATTCTGTGGAACTGAAAACCATAGGCACAGAAAGATAGAGAAAATGAAAAGGCAGAGGACTTTGGACCAGATGAAGGGACAAGATAAAACACCAGAGAAACAAATAAATGAAGTCGACATAGGCATCCTTTCAGAAGAAGAATTCAGAATAATGATGGTGAAGATGATCCAGGACTTGGAAAAAATACTGGATGCAAAAATCAAAGAGATGCAAGAAAAGTTTACCAAAGACCTAGAAGAATTAAAAACAAACAAACAGAGATATGCAACACAATAATGGAAATGAAAATTACACTAGAAGGAACCAATAGCAGATTAACTGAGGCAGAATGGCGAATAAGGGTCCTGGAAGACAGAATGGTGAAAATCATTGATGTGAAAAAGAATAAAGAAAAAAGAATGAAAAGAACTGAAGACAGCCTGAGAGACCTCTGGGGCAATGATAAATGCACCAACGTTCACATTTTAGGGGTCCCAGAAGGAGAAGAGAGAGAGAAAAGACCTGAGAAAATCTTGGAAGAGATTATAGTCGAAAATTTCCCTTACATGGGAAAGGAAATAGCCACCCAAGTGCAGGAAGCGCAGAGAGTCCCAGGCAGGATAAACCCAAGGAGAAACCTGTCAAGACACATACTAGTCAAATTGACAAAAATTGAAGACAGAGAAAAATTAAAAAGATATAAGGGAAGAAAATGAAACACAACAAACAAAAAAATAAAAACAACAAGGCAAAAACAGCAAATAATACACAAGGGGACTCCCATAAGGTTAACAGCTGATATCTCAACAGAAGCTGTGCAAGCCAGAAGGGAGTGGCACTATATATGTAAAGCAATGAAAGGCAAGAACCTACAACCAAGAATACT
The DNA here is from genome assembly GCF_030028045.1 of Hippopotamus amphibius kiboko. NCBI lineage: Eukaryota > Metazoa > Chordata > Mammalia > Artiodactyla > Hippopotamidae > Hippopotamus > Hippopotamus amphibius. Next base: position 47,131,341 of record NC_080195.1, read on the forward strand.
CTATCCAGCAAGGATCTCATTCAGATTCAATGGATAAATCAAAAGCTTTACAGACAAGCATCAGCTAAGAGAATTCAGCACCACCAAACCAGGCTTACAACAAATGCTAAAGGAACTTCTCTAAGTGGGAAACATAAAAGAAGAAAAGGACCTACAAAAACACAAACAAAACAATTAAGAAAATGGTAATAGGAACACACATTTCAATAATTACCTTGAAGAAAAATGACTAAATGCTCCAATCAAAAGACACAGACTGGCTGAATGGATACAAAAACAAGACTCACATATATGCTGCCTACAAGAGACCTACCACAAACTTAGGGACACATACAAACTGGAGGTGAGGGGATGGACAAAGATATTCCATGCAAATGGAAGTCAAAAGAAAGCTGGAGTAGTGATACTCATATCAGGAAAAATAGACTTTAAAATAACAAATATTATAAGAGACAGGAAAGGACACTACATAAAGATCAAGGGATTAATCCAAGAAGAGGAAATAACAATTATAAATATATATGCACCCAATATAGGAGCACCTCAATACAAAAAAACAAACAACAATCCAATCAAAAAATGGGCAGAAGACCTAAATAGTCATTTCTCCAAAGCAGACATATGGATGGCCAAGAGGCACATGAAAGGCTGCTCACCATCGCTAATTATTAGAGAAGTGCAAGTCAAAACTACAATGAGGTACCACAAAACACTGGTAAGAATGGGCATCATCAGAAAATCTACAAACAGTAAATGCTGGAGAGGGTGTGGAGAAAAGGGAACCCTCTTGCACAGTTGGTGGGAATGTAAATTGATACAACCACTATGGAGAACACTATGGAGGTTCCTTGCAAAACTAAAAATAGAGTTTCCATATGACCCAGCAATCCCACTGCTGGGCATGTACCCAGAGAACACCATAATTCAAAAAGACACATGCTCTCCAAAGTTCATTGCAGCACTTTTTACAATAACCAGGTAATGGAAGCAACCTAAATGTCCGTCAACAGATGAGTGGATAAAGAAGACGTGGTACATATATACAATGGAATATTAGCTGTAAAAAGATTCGAAATTGGGACATTTGTAGCGACGTGGATGGACGACCTAGAGACTGTCATACAGAGTGAAGTGAGTCAGAAAAAGAGAAACAAATATCGTATATTAACACACACATGCGTAATATAGAAAAATGGTATGGATTAACCAGTTTGCAAGGAAGAAATAGAGACAGAGATGTAGAGAACAAACATATGGACACCAAGTGGGGAAAGTGCAGAGGGTTGGGAGGGAATGAATTGAGAGATTCATGAAACTAAATGTCATGGGAATGAAATGTACAACATGAAGAATATAGCCAATACCTATGTAGCATCTTTGGTGGCATATCATAACTAGACTTGTCATGGTCATTTTGTCATGTATAGAAATATCAAAGCACTATGTTGTGCACCAGAAGCTAGCATAATGTTGTAGGTCAATTATACTTCAAAAAACAGACAAACTCATAGGAAAAAAGATTAGATTTGTAGGTGCCAGAGGCGAAGGTGGGGGATGGGTAATTGGATGAAGGTAGTCAAAAGGTACAGATTTGCACTTATGAGATAAGTACTAGGGATGTAACATACAGCATGATTAATATAGTTCACACAGCTGTATGTTATATACAAAAGTTGTTGAGAGTAAATCTTCAGAGTTCTAAGTATACAGAAAAATATTTTTTTTTCCTTTTCTTTTCTTTTTCACCTGCATGAGATGAAGAATGTTCACTAAAGGTATTGTGGTAATCATTTTGTGATGCATGTAAGTCAAATCAGTATGCTGTACACCTTAAATTATACAGTGCTGTATGTCAGTTTTATCTCAATAAAATGGGAAGAAAAAGATTGTATATTGTATGATTCCATTTATATAAAAGATCCCGAATAGGTAAATCCATAGACACAGAAAGCATATTGGTAGTTACCAGGGCCTGGGGAGAAAGAGAGAATGGGGAGCAACTGCTAAATGGTATGTGTTTTTGGGGGAAATATGAAAATATTTTGAAACTAGAGAGCGGATGCTTGTAAAACATTGTGAATGTATGAAATGCCACTGAATAGTTCACTTTAAAATGAAGGATTTTACACTATGTAAATTAACCTCAATTGAAAAAGAAAAGCAAAAGATATAAACTCTGAAAATGTATCCCTTAAACACATAAAAAGTATTCAACTTCACCCAGAATAAGATACTAGCAAAGTAAAATCACAGTGAGATATCATTTCTCACACATCAGGTTGGCAAAAATGCCAAGGCTCTCGTCAAGAAACAGTAAGGTGCATGTGGAACTGCAAAATAGTTCCACCCCTATGGCGGAGAATTTGGCAAAGTCTAATAAAACTATGTATGTGTTTAACACAATAATCCCACTGTTTGGATTTACCCTGGAGACACAACACCAAAGATACAGGAATACACATACAGTATTAATGTGATTGCAAAATATTGGAAATACACAAATGTGCAAGTATTGGAGACGTAGGTTTACGATCTGTGAAACACATACACGATGGAGTACTATGCAACTAGAAAAAATTGAGAAGAGCTCTATGAACCAAAAGGGAAAGATTTCAGAAGTGAAAATACAAACTGCCAAAGAGTATGCATAGTTCTCAGTTTGTGTAAGAAAGTGAAAAATAAGAAACTATGTTAATTTGTTCAAAAAAGAAATGCAGCAAACATGTACCAGAATCAGATAACTGATGTTATGTATGAATGGTGGGTGGACACATGGTGGAAGGCATGTAAGAGAATGAGACATTTCTCTAAGAAACCACGACTTTGAATTTGTCTTGTTTGTCTTTTACATATTTAAAAATTAAAATTAATGTGACAAAGATAAATTGTTAAAAGACTATGAAACAGTGCAAAAAGAAACAAATGAACCCAAATATATTTCAAATAAATGGCACAGCCAATCTGAAGGAGAAAAATGAGAACTAATCTAATTAACTTATTTTTAAACTGCTCCTTTCTTTTGTTTCCAGTTAACTTTTGAAGATAATAATTTGATTACATAGCATTCATTAATGAAATAACTGCAAGAAAATTTGTCTCCTTAACAATTATTTTTCTTTTATATTGTAGTATGAATATAGTAATTCTGAAACAATTTCGTGTGCATTGTAGGATTAAGCAAATGAATAAATTTATTTATTTTGATAGGAACCAGGGTTCTCACAGGGAGAATGAAAGGAGAAAGAAGGAAAAGGAAAAGGAAAAAGAATAGGAAAAGGAAAAAGAATAGGAAAAGGAAAAAGAAGCCCACTGGGTTACAAAGAATTAGTATTATCAACATAATCTCCCTCTCCCTCTCTCAAACTGTCAATATATACAGTGTGCATATCTTTCCATAAATTAACATTTCCTTCCCTAAGATTCTTTTTCTTCTGGTCATGAAGCCAAAAGACAGCCCTTGCATAACAAGGAAAGCAAATAATAATTGAATAAAAATAATAGGGAAGGAAAATCACATCAACAATTACAACATTGTAATCTCCCTAAGCCTTTGGGTACCTTCATCTACAGTAAGCTGAGGAAGTTTTGGCAGATCAGTCTCATTTTGCTAGCTTCAAGTCTAAGTTTGTAGTCAACCAAATAAAGCAAATTGTTACACTGGCTCCCAACCACCAGAGTTAACACTTTGAATACATAATTATTATGTAGGGCAATAATATCATTAAATGTAGTCTGATTCAAAGTTATATTCCTTTCATCCTGTTCCAACACCCTTAGGATTCATTCCTGGGCACACGATCCAGGTTTCTATTGATATAAATATGTAAAATCTTGCAATTCGTTTAGTGTATATTGCATCATTTCATGACTCCCCACTTCATCTGTGGCTCACTGGGGCTTTCTAGAATATGAGGACTAGGAGTAAAAGAGGTTGGGGCAGGTATGTATGTAGTTCCCTTTATGGCAACCAGCTTAGAAGAGGTCATTACAATTTCTTCAGATAAACAGCAACAAATCCCTGCAGATTGAGTAAATAAAAACACTTCTGCTGGTAGAGAAAGGTTGGGAGAACTTAGGGATTCCTTTTTTGTAGTTGTATTGGGATCTATCAATATTCCCCATCTTGATTTCCAAGATTTTACTGCTTCCCAGTCAGCCCCATAACTTTAATTAGAGGCAGGATGAGGTTGTGAATCCAATTTTCCTTGTAATTCAGCAACACACATATTAGAGTTTTTTTCCCTTAGATGACATGACTATGCGGTAACAAAAAATAAGTTTATTTTAGAGCAGTCATGGAGGCTTTCTGGTTCTTTACTTGGTCTTGAGATGGGAATTTAAAGCCTTAAACTCAGCGTTTTCTGTCCCCAAGATACTCAGTGCACCTATAAATTCATTACACACCTGATTTTTACTAAACAATTCTGTGAGGGCAATTACTTGGTCATCCAAAGCCTTGTGTTCTATGCACACCTGACTGCAAGCATCTACAGGTGATAACTGATGTAAACTGTTTTGCCACTGTATGCTAAGGACAATCAGTATCCCCTTTATTGCTGATAGCAGGATCACTAATACTCTTTAATCTAATCTAATCAGAAAACTAATCCAAGATAACACAAATTCAACTTAGAGAACACATTTTTTTTCAACTATAAAGTCCATCCAAGTTGTCACAAATGGCAAGACTTCCTTGTTATGGCTGGATAATACTCCATTGCGTGTGTATGTGTATGCCGTGTTTTCTTTATCCATTCATCTCTCAGTGGATACTTAGGTTGCTTTAATATCCTGGGTGTCAAAAATAATGCTGCAATAAACATAGGGGTGCATATATCTTTTCAAATTATTTTAAAGTATTTTTAATTTCTTTTGGGTAAATACACCGGAGTAGAATTGCTGGATCATATGATAGTTCTAGTTTTAAGTTTTTGAGGAACCTCCACTCTGCTTCCCACAGTGGCTGGACCAATTTACATTCCCACCAACTATACACACGTTTTCCCTCTTCTCCACATTCTCACCAACACTTGTTATTTCTTCTCTTTTTGATGATAGCTATTCTAACAGATGTGTAGTAATATCTCATTGTGGTGTTGATTTGCTTTCTCCTGATTAGTGATGTTGAGCACATTTTTATGTATTTATTGGCCATCTGTGTATCTTCTTTGGAAAATGTCTGTTCAGATCCTTGCCCATTTTTAATCAGATTGTTTTTGCTACGAGTTCTGTGAACTCCTTATATATTTCAGACATTAATCTCTTAGGATATATAAATCACAAGTATTTTCTCCCATTCCATAGCTTACCTTTTAGTCTTGTTTTTCTTTCTTTTGCTGTAAAGAAGCTTTTTAGTTTGATGCAGTCCCATTTATTTAATTTTGCTTTTGTTGCTTGTACTTTTGGCGTCATATCCGGGAAGCTACTGCTAAGACCAATGTCAAGAATCTTCTTTTCTATGTTCTCTTCTGGAAATTGTATAATTTAAGTCTTCAATGCACTTTGAGTTAATTTTGGTAAGTGGTATAAGACAGGAGTACAATATCATATTTCTACATGTGGTTCTCCAGTTTTTCCGGTACCATTTATTAAAGAAACTGCAACAGTTTGCTTTGTTTAGTTGACCCAAAGCTAGTATATATATGATGAGGCTTATCTGCCAGGACCTTCTTACTTTACAATAGAAGAAGGTATTCCAAGGCTGACAGAGATTACAATGCTGCTCACTCATCTCCAACCCTGTTCCTTGTACAAATCCAGAGGACACTCCCTTTATCAAGGTTGTAAGACATAAATTTGTGAAAAGAGTCCTAGCATTCTGGAAAAGCTCTATGATTGCTATCTGCTCTAGGCTCGGATGGGTAGTGCAGCCTTTGAACTTCAGTCCCTGAATTCAGAGGGGATGATGAGATCCTGTGGTGGCTGTGGCCAAGCGGCACCACTTACAAATGCCAGGCATAAAGTGAGTGTGGGGGCTGTAAAGGGCAACAGAACCAAAGCAGCAAGTAAAATCGTGTGACCTGACACCACCTTTGGCATTGGATAATTAGCTGCGGTGTCTCTAGAGCTGAAATAGGTAAGCAGCCTATTCAAGTCTTACTTGATTTGTATGAGCAAACAATCTCTAGGTCTGATGGACATAAATGTGACTTCAATGAGTACAATAGGGATTCACAGCATCTCACAAAATTTCCAGACTTGAGCCAGCTGCAAAAACAACACCCATTGAATAAAAAGGAGCCTGGGTCTCCTTGAAGAAGAATCTTGGTATGGGGGGGGGGGGAACTATACTGTAAATATTTCTTATAGCTTTCTTTACATTTATGATCATTTACAAAAATGATTGTACATTGGGGAAGGAAAACCAGACTTTTAGAGAGTTACTAGACTGTCGATCTGGATTTACACTAGTCCCTGAAGACTTGAAATGCTACTACGGTCCACCAGTCAGAGAAGGGCCTGATGGAGATCAAGTGGTGAACAAAATTTTGCTGGATCTGTCTCAGTTGGCCCAGTGGTTCCCACCCCACTCTGTGGTTACTTCAGGAGCTCTAGAATTCATCACTAAGGGAGACATGCTCAACAAATGGAAGACTCTCTGTGCTCTCTGATAGCACAGGGGATATGAGCTATTATTGTACCGGTGGCCTAACATAAGCCACTAGAATTATCTCTATACACCAACAGAGTCAACTAGAAACATTACCAAATTCCTGCAGCAAATTGAGAGATGACACCATCACAGACTTGAAAGATGCAGAGTTGGTTATTTCTACCATATCCTGATTCAAGTCACCTATTTGCCTATGAAGAAGACAAATGTGTCTTGGAGAAAGACTGTTAGTCAAGTGATGACTTAACTGCAGCTTCTTTTCCAGATGCATTTCATTGCCTTGACGCCGAGTATGCAGCCATTAATCTGGTCATTATTTTTCTCTATACCTGTTAGCAAAGATCATCATAAGCTATTTGCTTTTAATAGGCAGAGCCAAAATAACCCTTCCCTGTCCTAGTTCCAGGTACACCAGCATTCCAAGTCCTATGTCATGATCTAACCCACACAGAACTTCATTGCTTCTCTATTTCAATGAACATCATGGCAATTCATTATATTGTTAAGATGCCAATTGGACTTGCTAAGCAGGAACGAGTAACTACTCTAGATACTTTGGTAAGATATACATGTAAGTCGTAGGGTGGAAAAGAAATCTCAAAAATATTCAAGGAGCTGATACTTCAGTAAATTTTCTAAATGTATAGTAGTCTGGGGCAGGTCGAGGTACCTTATACAAAGTGGACAACTTGCCACTTTTGTACCATTGCATCTACCACTAAGAAATAGGCACAATTTTCTGTGTCACTTAATATTGGATGCTAACTCACATGTACGGAATCTAAAAATGGTACTGATGAACTCAGTGACAAGAACAAGGACGCAGGTGCAGAGAATGGACTGGAGAACTCGAGGTTTGGGAGGGGGCTTGGGGAGAAGGGGAAGCTGAGACGAAACCAGAGAGTAGTTCTAGTGTTAAAATAAGCAAGCACCCATAAATCACCACCTGGGGGCAGCCTACACGTCTCAAAGTTTCCCAGTCATGTATAATTTGCTTAAGGGTAACAAGTAAAAGAAAATTTAAAAAATTAAAAATATGTATATATATGTACTTATATTTACATTATATACATATATATTTTTATATATTTAAGTACTCCTCCAAATAAATATTATTTCTAGTGACTTATGGCTAAATTTTGGGCCATCTCATTTTGAAAGCTACACCAGAAAGTTCTTTGTCTTGGTTACTTGTAGAATAAGAACAAAACAAGACCCAGTTTCGGTCATGCTTCAATTGCCACTGTGGTGTGGTGAGAACACTTCAGTTCTACTTACTCTCTTAGCAAATTTCACTTGTACTATACAGAATGTAACTTAGTCATTAACTATAGTCACCCTGCTGCACATAACATCTCCAGAACTTACTCTTCCTACATAACTTGAACTTTGCACCCTTTGACCAATATCTGCCCATTTACCCTACCCACCAGATGCTGGCAACCACCACTTTGCTCTCAGCTTCCATGCATTCAAAATTTTTAGATCCCATATATAAGTGAAATATTACCGTATTTGTCTTTCTGTGCCTGGCTTATTTCACTTAGCATAATATCCTCCTGGTTAATCAACATTGGCACAAATAACATGATTTCCTTCTTTGTTAGAGCTGAATAACATTCCTTTGTGTGTGTGTGTGTGTGTGTGTGTGTGTGTGTGTGTAGCACATTGCTGTTATCCATTCACCCATCAACAAACACAGAAGTTGTTTCTATATCTTGATTACTATGCATAATGCTGCAATGAACAGGGAGAGCTGAAATCTCTGCGATTCTGATATGGTAGTTCTACTTGCAATTTCTAGAGGAATCTTTATACTGCTTTCCGTGGTGGCAGACCAATTTTCATTCTGCCAATAGTGTACAAGGGCTCCCTTTTCTTCACATTTTCATAAACATTTGTTGTCCTTTGTCTTTCTGGTAGCTCTTCTAATAAGGATGAAATGATATCTCACTGTAGTTTTGATTTGCATTCTGCTAATGAATAGTGATGTGGAGCACATTTTCATATACCTATTGACCATTTCTAAGTTTTCTTTTGAGAAATGTGTATTCAAGTCTTTGCCCTTTTTAAAATAGGTTATTCATTTTCTTTCTGTTCAGTTGTAGGTGTTCCTTATATATTTGGGTGGATATTAAGCCTTTATCAGACTTAGGATTTGCAAATATTATTTTCCCATTCCATGAGTTATCTCTTCAATCTCTTGATTGTTTTCTTCACTGTGCAGAAATTTTTAGTGTGATTCAATCTCATTTGTCTATGTTTTGCTTTTCCTGCTTGTGGTTTTGATATCATATTTAAAAAAATATTTCCCAAACCAATGTCAAGAATTTTTTTCTCATGTTTTCTTCTATTAACTACTATAAGTCAGTAGTTACTAGTTTCTAGGAGTGTTAGAGTTTATGTTTAAGCCTTTAATTCATTTTGAGTTTATTTTTGTATGTGGTGTGTGACAAGAATCCAATTTCATTCTTCTGCATGTGATATCCAATTTTCCTAGCACCATTTATTGAAGAGGCCATCCTTTCCCCATTGTATATTCTTGGTGTCCCAGTCAAAGATTAGTTGAGCATATACGTATGGATTTATTTCTGGGCTCTCTATTCTATTCAGTTGGACTATTTTTCTTTTTTTATGTCAGTACCATACTGTTTTGATTATTACAGCTTTGTAATATAGTTTGATATCAGGCAGTATAATGCCTCCAGTTTTGTTCTTTATGCTCAAGAGTTTTTGTCTATTCAGGAACTTTTGGGTTTGTTCTATTTCGGTGGAAAATGCTATTGGGATTTTGATATGGGTGGTAGTGAATCTGTAGATCACTTTGGGTTGTATGGAAATTGTAAGCAATATTAAGTTTTCTGATCCATTAACATAGAATATCTTTCCATTTATTTGTGTCTTTTTCAATTTCTTTTATCATTGTCTTCTAGCTTTCAGTGTACAGATCTTTCATCTCCTTGGTTAAATTTGTCCCTAAATATTTTATATTTTTGATGCTATCGTAAATGGATTGTTTTCTTAATTTATTTTTGAATGGTTCATTGTATAAAAAATGCAACTGATTTTTGTATGTTGATTTTCTGTCCCATAACTTTACTGAACTCGTTTATTATTTGTAAAAGCTTTTTGGTGAAGTCTTCAGGGTTTTCTCATATAATATGTCACCTGCAAATAGAGATACTTTTATTTCTTCCTTTCTGATTTGGATGCACTTTATTTATTTTTTCTTGCCTAATTGCTCTGGCTAATACATCTAATACTATGCTGAAGAGTTGAGCGTGGGCATCCTTGTCTTGTTTCTGATCTCAGAGAAAAAGCTTTCAACTCTTCACTGTTGAGTATGTTAGCTGTGGGTATGTCATATATGGCCTGTATTACGCTCAGATACATTCCTTCTATGCTTAACTTGTTGAGAGTTTTTATCATGAAAGTATATTATATCAAATGCTTTTTTGTAAGGTTAAGGTTATCATATGATTTTTATCCTCATTCTCTCAATATGCTCTATGACATTTATTAACTTGTTTGTGTTGAACCATCCTTCTAGTACCCGGGTAATGCTCCCCTCATAATTCTGGGAATGTTTACCCCTCTTCAATTTTTTGGAAGAGTCTGAGAAGGATTGATATTAATCCTTCTCTTGTTTATGTTTCTAGCTACTAGTACCTTCATTTCTCCCACATTTTTTAATCATCTGCTTATGATGCCCTTCTTTCTTTTCTTGTTTCTTTTTTATATTAATCCTTCTCTAAATGTTCAGTATAATTGACTGGTGAAGCCATCCAGCCCTGGGGTTTTCTGCTGAAATATCCACTGACAATCGTATGGGGGCTTCCTTGTATGAGAGAAGTCATGTTTCTACTTCTGCTTTCAAAATTCTCTCTTTATCTTTGAGATTTAACAATCTGCTTGTAATGTAAACCTTAGTGTAAATCTTTTTGCTTTTAACATATTTATATTCCTTTCAGTCCCATGATTCTCGATGTCCATTTTCTCCTGCAGATTTGGGAAGTTTTCAGCCATTATTTCTTGAAATACTCTTTCTGCCCCTTTTTTGTGCTACTCCTTCTGGGCAGCCCACGATGCATCTTCTGGTGAAGTCTCCTATTCCATTAGGCTTTCTTCACTCTTTTTATTCTTTCTAGTTTTTGCTTCTCTGTCAGAATAAGTTGCAATGACCTATTTTCAAATTGACTGATTCTTTCTTCTGCTTGATCAAATCTGTGCTTAAACCCCTCAAGGAGTTTTTCAGTTTAGTTACTGTATTCTTCAGCTCCAGTGTTTCTGTTTGGTTCTTTTTTCTATCACATCTATCTCTGTGTCGATATTCTCATTTTGTTTATGCATTGCTTTCCCGATTTCATTTAGTTGTCTATCATGTTCTCTTGCAATTCACTGAGTTTATTTAGGATGACTATTCTGAATTATTTGTCAGGTAATTCACAGATATCCATTTCTTTTAAATGAGTTGCTAGAGGTTTGTTTTCTTCCTTGGACTGTATCATGTTTCATGATTCTTTATGTTCCTTGTAGGTTTGCTTTGCTATTTATTCATTTGTTTTGACGGGCACATAAAGCCAGCAGTACTCAGTATGAGGCCAGATAGAGACCAGTCCCTTGGAGTGTGTGCTTTACACTTGGGGACAACATTCCCATTATTTCCTGCCTGGTCTCCTGAAGGAAAAGTCTCAGTCTTGTGATTTTTCCCAATATCACAGAACAGTGCCATTTGATGGAGGATAATCACCCCTTTTCTTTATTACTAGCTGGGCCAGAAGACTGAGTACTTCCACTCTTTTAGTACTTGGTATGAGTGGGATAGAAATTGGCTCCACAAAAGGCACTCTGAATTTCTAAGAATTAGGCCCCCTTTTCTTCCTATCCTCTTTCCTGTAGTAAAAAATCTCAGTTCTGGGTTTATCGCCAATCTCACAGAGAAGCACCAGCTGTAAGTGAATGTCCCCCCCCCCTTCGCTATACTCTGAGATGTCCCAAAAGGCCATGCTCTGCAAGTTGTTCATCATTCAGTATGAGGAAAGATAGGAACCTGCGTAAAAGTCTCCATAAATTTAAAAGCATTCAAATCATGCAAACTAGGTTATTGACTGAAAGGAAAATAAATTAAAACTAATAACAGAATGATATCTGGAAATTTTCCTAGGAAATTATAACTCGTGTTTAGAAAATTAGAAAGTATTTTGAACTGAATGACAGGAAACAAGATATATAAAATTTTATGTGAAACAGTTAAAGCAGTGCTTAGAGGGAAATTAATACAATTAAATTCCTGTATTAGAAAAAATGAAAGGTCTCAAATGAATGACTATAGTTTCCACCTAAATAAACTAGAAAAATAAAGCAAATTAAAAATAAAGGAGAATAGAAATATGGAAAATAAAAGTAGAAATTAATAAAACAGAAAACAAAACAATAGAGAAAATCAATGAAATGAATACGTAGGAAAACCAAGAAAGTTGAAAAATCTCTGGCCATGCTAACACAAAAAGAGGAAAGACAAATTAGAAGACATAAAAAAGAGGAAGGACACAAACTAACACTATCCAGAGTGAGGGATAAAAATATTTCAGGTCTTATGCATATTTTAATTAGAATATATGGGAATATTAGGAACAATTTATCCCCCGAAATCTGACAACACAAATGAATGTACAAATTTCTCAAAAGACACAAACCACCAAGAAATTGAATTTATAGTTAAGAACCTTCTCAGATAGAAAACTCCTGGCCCAGGTGACTTCACTGGTAAATGTTATGCAACATTTAAGAAAAAAATGATATCAATTCTACAAAATTCTTGCAGGAGTAGGAATTGTAGGATATAGATTCTAAAAAGGCCAGCATTACCCAAATACTAAATTCCTGATCTTTAAAACATTCAGAAAACTGAATAGAAAGAAACTTCCTCAGGGCATCTATGAAAAACCTACAACTAGCATCATATGTAATGATGAAAGACTGAATGTTTTTTGCATAAGAGTCAGAACATGAGAAAGATGTCCACTGTAAACACTTCTACTCCACACTGCACAGTTTGACCAAGCTAAGTGCAATAAATAAGGCAACAAAAATGAATAAAATAAATCCATACCAGAAAAAAAGAGGCAAATGTCTTTATTTGCTGACAAAATGATCATATGCGACACTCCAGAAATAATTTCTAATTTTCATCTCTATCTTCTCCAACCCTAAAAATACAAAAATTCATGGATTTTCTTTCATACCTCACAGTAGAATGGTTAATAGCTTGGGCTTTCATGTCAACCAGGCTTCTTTTATTTCTTTTATCAAGGCTCAGCCACTCACTTGCTGTGTGAGCATGACAAAGTTACTTGACATCTCTGAGCTTCAGTTTTCTCATTATTAACATGGAGATAATAATACCTCCCTTGCAGGTGTTGTGAGAAATAAATGATGTGTGTGAACACGCCCACCTCAGTACCTAGCACATAGTGTGGCACAATAAATAGTACCTGTTATCTATAGTAAGGACTATTTACATAAGTGACTTTCAAGTACAGAAAATTACTTGTGACATTTGAATCCTTCATCATTCTAAAGTGTTAAAACTAGACCTTGTTTAGGTAAAGTTTTTATGTCTACACGTGCACCCAATCACATAAGTATATTTCCCAAATAATTTTACTCCTCAGGGGAGACATTAATCAAAGACTGCCTGAGGGGTGCAGGAAGAAGCTTTGTGCCCTGATCAGGCAGTGTGCTTTCACTCCTGCCATCCCCATAACCCAAAGCCATACATTTCATTTCCCCACATTAAAAACATTAAGTTTTTTTCTGACCAGCTCAGACAACACAGGATATGTCCCTTGTCTTTAAGGGTAAGAGGGAGGCAAGAAGGAAGAAAAGGCAAGGGCAGGTGCTTTGAGGGATTTCTGAGAGCTTTGCCTATCCAGGAGCAAATATGTATTGATCTGCCCAGGCAAGGTAGCCAAACTATACAATACCAGATGTTCAGGGAAATAAAATTTTCTCCAAACTCCTTTTTTCACATGGCATATTCAATTATTTACTTTGACCTCTACTTTAACTGTGCAAATGGAGAAAACAGAGGTAGTTGAGGCACATTATAAAGTCATATGGTTGTTCAAGAACAAAATCTTAATTATGTCCTAGTCCCATCTGTAATTTTTCACTTATTCATTTTATTAATTTTAAAGAGATTTCCTTTTATGTGCCAGATCTCATGAAAGACCAATATTGTACACATTCACCCCTTATCTAAGACATATAGAAATATACATCATTTGTGATGCAGGTCACAGAAGTGGAACAGCCTCTTTAGTGTATGAGAAGAGTGGGAAAAAGTAAGTACAGTGATGAGAAAAGGCAGCACTGCAAGTGAGACCCTTGTGTGTAGCTTTAAGAGATGGTAAATATTACAATACACAGACATAGGGTCTAAAATGTCAGCTAAGCAGTTATTGAGGAAGATACTCCACCCATAACTGTGATAGGTCAATTGGAGGAGAAAAGCAGTGGAGGCAGGGATTCCTCTTCAGAGAATGATGAAATAAAGCAGAACTGGGAAGCCATGCAGATGCACAAACACTACTCAGTTTTGTCTGCAAGAGTACAGGTTCAGAAGATAGACATGTTGAGAAGTAAAAACCCAAGAGATCTGGTGACGGATTAAAGTTGGTGTGAACATGAAAGAGAATGAAGTTAAAGATGACACCAAGACTGGTGCAAGAATAGGACAATGGTAGATTCTTTGTGTGTGTGTGTGTGTGTGTGTGTGTGTGTGTGTGTGTGTGTCTGTGTGTTTTGGAACTGCTTTATTAAGTGATAATTTACCTACCGTACAATACACCCTTTTAATTCATACAATTCAATGTTTTTTGTATTGACATATTCACAGGCCTGTATAACCATCACAAGTTTAGAATCTCTTCTTCAGTTCAAAAGCAGCTTGTGGCTGTCAACCCCCCACCCCCCATTTCCTTCCTCTTTTAGCATCTAAGCAACTACAAATCTATTTTCTGTCTATAGATTTCTACTTTCTAGACTTTCATGTAAATGAAATCATACAATCTTTTATTAACCGATTATTTTCACTTAAAATGTTTTCCAGGTTCATCCATGTTGTGGCATATAGGGCTCACATTATCTTGGCTTTTGGAGAATTTCCATGTGAATATGCCACTTTATCACTCACTAACAAAAGCTGGGGCTCAGTGTGCTTGATGTATCATGTTCAGCACTTATTGATGACACTATCACTAGGAAGCCAAACAGCGGAATGAGCTCAACCTGCAGTAGTTATCTCAACAGGGCCAAAAGGTTGCAGACTCAGGCAACTGCAACAATTTCTGTAGGACCCTTGGGTTTTATTTCAGAAAATTAGGATCTATCTAAGGCCATCATCAAAAAATTTAGAAACAATACATGCTGGAGAGGGTGTGGAGAAAACAGAACTCTTCTGCACTGCCAGTCGGAATGTAAATTGATACAACCACTAAGAAGAACACTATGGAGATTCCTAAAAAACTAAAAATAGAACTACCATATGACCCAGCAATCCCACTACTGGGCATATATCCTGAGAAAACCAAAATTCGAAAAAGATACATGTACCACAATGTTCATTACAACACTATTTACAATAACCAGGACATGGAAGCAACCCAAATGTCAATCGACAAATGAATTGATAAAGATGTGGCACATATGTACAATGGAATACCACTCAGCCATGAAAAGGAATGAAATTGAGTTATTTTTAGTGAGGTGGGTGGACCTAGAGTCTGTCATACAGAGTGAAATAAGTCACAAAGAGAAAAAGAAATACCATATGCTAATGCACACGTGAAATCTACAAAAATGGTACTGAGGAACCTAGTGGTAGGGCAGGAATAAAGACACAGACATAGAGAATGGACTTGTAGATATAGTAAGGGAAGGGGAGGCTGGAATGTAGTGAGACAGTTGCACTGACATATATATATACACTACTAATGTAAAAGAGATAGCTAGTAGGAAGCTGCTGCATAGCACAGGGAGATCAGCTCACTGCTCTGTGATAATATAGAGGGGCGGGATAGTGGACGTGGGAAGGAGGCTCAAGAGGGAGGGGATATGGGGATATATGTATACATATAGCTGACTCACTTTGTTGTACAGCAGAAACTAACATAATTTTGTAAACCAACTTTACTCCAATAACAATGTACAAAAAAATAAAATGCTTAGAAAAGGAATTCCCTGGTGGTCCAGTGGTTATGGCTTCCTGCTCTCACTGCCGAGGGCCTAGGTTCAATCTCTGATCAGAGAACTAACATTACACAAGCTGCACAGTGTGGTCAAAATATATAAATAACATTTTTTAAAAATTCTTAGAAAGATTTGAGGAACAAGGAAATGCTTTCCCATATTCCTTACATTTATGGGGTTTCTCTACAGTGTGGATTTGCTTGTGGATGATAACATGTAACAAAGTGGGATATGTTTTGCCACATATATTACACTCAAAAAGCTTCTTTCTTCTGTGAGTTTTCAAATATTCAGTAAGGCTTGAGGATCAAGTGAGTTTTTTCACATTTGTCATACTTAAAAGGCTTCTCTACAGTATGAGTGCTAAAATGTCTAGTAAGATATGAGGAATTTGCAAAGGCTTTCCCACACTTGTCACATTTAATAGTCTGCTACCGAGTATGAGACTGTAAATGTCTAATAAAATGGCACAAAGAAGCAAAGGTTTTTCCACATGTCTCACTTAAAAGACTTCTTTCCACTGTGAGTTTTCGTATGTTTAGTAAGGCCTGAGAGTTGAGTGAAGGTTTTTCAACATGTGTGACACTTAAAAGGCTTCTCTCCAGTGTGAATAGTCATCTGTTCAATAAGGCCTGAGGATCGAGTGAAGGTTTTTCCACATGTGTCACATTTAAAAGGTTTCTCTCCAGTGTGAATTCTCATATGTTGACTAAGGCCTGAGGATTAAGTGAAATTTTTTCCACATGTGTCACACTTAAAAGGCTTCTCTCCAGTGTGAATTCTCATATGTTGAGTTAGGCCTGAGGATTGAAGGAAGGTTTCTCCACATGTGTCACACTTAAAAGGCTTCTCTCCCATGTGAGTTTTCCTATGTTGACTACGGCCTGAGGAGTGAGTGAAACGTCTCCCACATGTTTAACACTTAAAAGGTTTTTCTCCAGTGTGAGTTTTCATATGTTGACTAAGGCCTGAGGATCGAGCAAAGGTTTTCCCACATGTGTCACACTTAGAAACATTTTCTCCAGTGTGAGTTTTCTTATGTCAAGCAAGGCCTAAGGAACGAGTGAAGGTTTTTCCACACATGTCACATTTAAAAGGCTTCTCTCCAGTGTGAGTTTCAATACGTTGAGTAAGGCCTGAGGATTGAGTGAAGCTTTTCCCACATGTGTCACACTTAAAAGGCTTTTCTCCAGTGTGAGTTTTCATATGTTGATTAAGGTTTGAGGAATAAGTGAAGTTTTTCCCACATGTGTCACATTTAAAAGGCTTTTGACCAGTGTGAGTTTTCCTATGTTGAGTAAGGCCTGAGGATCAAGCAAAGGTTTTCCCACATGTGTCACATTTAAAAGGCTTCTCTGCAGTGTGAGTTTTCCTATGTTGACAAAGACCTGAGGATCCAGTGAAGGTTTTCCCACATTCCTTACATTTATACTATTGCTCTCCAGTGTGGGTTCGCATATGAATATTAAAGAGCTCAGAACCTTTGAAGTCTTTTCCACATTCCTTACATTTGTAAGGTTTTATTCTGGTGTGAATTTGACTGCGAACACCAAAGTGTGAGGACCATCCAAAGGCTTTCCCACATTCCTTACATTTGTAGGGTCTTATTCCAGTGTGAATTCGACTATGAAGAAGAAGGTATGAAGACAATCTAAAGGTTTTCCCACATATGTCACATTCAAAAGGCTTCTCTCCAGTGTGTGTTTTCATATGTCTACTAAGGCTTAGGGATGCAGCAGGGACTTTTCCAGATTCCTCATATCTGTAACATTTGTTAGCAGTGTGATTTGGTACATGTGCATGAAGGCTTGTTGACTGAATAGCTCTCCCACATTCCTTCTGTTCACAGGGTTTTTCTTTATTTTGAGTTCTCACTTGTGCCTGAAGGTAAGACTCATTAACAAAGGCTCTTTCACTGTCTCTGCATTCTAAGGCTTTCTCTTGTATGCTAGATTTCTGGTATACAATATCTGAAGTCAGCCTGAAGACTTTTCCAGCCTGAAGACTTTTCCACCTTGATTAAAAATGGAACATTTTTTTCTAGTAAAGGATTTGTTGTGTAGGGCAAGGAAGTTTTTTCCATACTAGTTATCGTCAAAAGTCTGCCCTCCATTTTGAGTTCTCTTCTGTGTCCTAAGGCATGAGTAGTCACTGAAGTCTTTCCCATATTGCTCACAGTCATAGAGTTCCTGTCTGTTGTCATTCCTTACCATTTCTATCCTATTTGATGTTTCTTCCCCCCAAAATATCCTGCTGAATTGGTGACTCTTTGCTTTTAAGTTGCATTTCCCATTCTTGGAAGACTCCTCTCTCCACAGTCCTCAACTCTTCTTTTTCCAACCAAGAGGTCAGAGAGGGTTTCAACGCCTGATATCCTGCTGTGGTCAGGTTGCTGTAGTTCTCCTGCATCACATCTCTGTATAGCTTTCTCTGAAAGGGGTCCAGTAAAGTCCACTCTTCCTGGGTGAAGTCCACAGCCACATCAGTGAAGGTCACTGAGCCCTGAGAACAATTTCTCAAACACTCAACTACCATCTTTTATGCATCTATCTTTTCCTCAGGAGGGCAGAAAGGATCCTTAGAAAGAACACCTAGGACCTCGTTGAAGGTGGGGGGGGGGGGGGCTCAGGTCCAGGCTGACATGAGAGGATGGGCCAGACCTGTCCAAGGAGGTGCCTCAAAAGCCTGGCAAACTTGTCCTGAAAGGCTCTCCGTGCATCCGAGACCCTTCCTTAACGGGGACCTCACCAAGGACAAGCTGCAACGCACTATGACCTAGGCGACTCTCTCCTCCAGGCGCCGGTAGATTCATTTTTAAAATAAGCATTGTTGGACATAAATTTTGTAGGGATGGAGAAAATAGATTATCACCTTTATATTAAGCAACTGGAATTTCAGGTGTTAGTGACATGTCCAGGTTGAAAAGCAGGGCAGGATATATGGAAAGAAGCATAGATTCAAGATACAGTTGTATTCTAATCCATTTAAGGGCAATAAATGAATGTATAAGAGTAAATAATTCTCTAAGGGAAAGAGTATAGAGGGAAAAAAAGAAAAAGGAAAAAAAGCCAAGGATCCAACCATGCAGAATGTCATACTGATAGTGTGAAAGGAAGCAAAGGAGCCAATCATGGAGATAGTAGGACAACCAGCCGTGGGCCAGAGAAGCCAAAAGAGGAGAGTGAGAGAGTAACACTGACATATATACACTACCAAATGTAAAATAGATAGCTAGTGGGAAGCTGCTGCATATCAGAGGGAGATCAAGTCAATGATGGGTGATGACTTAGAGGGGTGAGATAGGGAGGGTGGGAGGGAGTTGTGGGAGGGAGGGGATATGGGGATATATGTATAAATACAGCTGACTCACTATGTTGTACAGCAAAAACTGGCACAACAGTGTAAAGCAATTGTATTCCAATAAAGAGCTAAAAAAAAAAAAGAGAGAATGAAGGATGAAAACAGACAATGAAGGGAGGGAGTAGAGAAATGTGACATTGAAGAGAGTTGGTTGATAGAGTAAAGCAGAAAAAATATAAGAAAAGTGAGATACCAATGCACAGGTTTTCTACTTTGGAAATGGGTGGTTTGGGGTGGGTATATCACAGGCACACATGAGAAACATCAAATGGGTTCATTAAGGAATGAATCATATAATAAATGTGATACAGTTCTCATGTCAAAGAATAAGTGAATGAAAGGCCCTCACTTGGGCCTGGATGACAAAGTTTTCAGAGAACCTACATGTGACTCCGCTGTAACACACACCACAATGCACAGCGGCTTGAAGTCTACCAAACAGAACTCTAACCATTAGGATGACAAGGGCTGAGAAGGGACATGGCAGGTGAAGCAGACGGTCACTAAGGGTTAAAAGGTTTCTGGGCATTGGATAGACCAACCAGGGGGCCAGACTGACCATAAATCACAGGCCAGAAAGAAAAGCACATGAGATAAATAAATAAATAAAATAAATAAATAAATAAATAAATAAATACTTTAAATGAGGCCACTTAGGAAACCTAGAAAAGAAGTTGAGTAGTTATACAATAAACTCTGAATCTTCCCTACTATTCTTCCACAGATGTATCCTCATTCTTTGAAGGCTTGGTGTACACGTCCTCTTACTCACATCCTCAACTGCTAACACAAATGACTCTTCTTCACGGGCCTGATTCCTGCTCCATCCTCCTTCTCTAGTGTCGGCAGAAAACTGTCTCAGAGAGGGCTAACACCACAGCAAGCTAGGAAAACTCAAGTTTTGATTCCTGGAACATAGAAAACTTGCTTCAGTAATTTACTCACTACAGATTTCATTTTTGTCCTTCCCACCTACCTGTTTTGTCAAGGGATCTAAGAGTACAGCATCATTAAAGATTCAGACGGAGAGAGTTCTCTCAAAATCGGCCAGGTCCTATGCAGGATCATACAGCACATGCAAATAGTTCCATGACAGTCACAACAGCAGCTAATTACAAGCCCAGGGGTAGTGACCAAGAGGTGCTGCAGAGATCTGGGATTCCTACACTGAAATCCCTTGGCCTGGGGAATTACCCACTGTGGTCCTTTTGGTTTTTCCACTGTAGCCAAGCAGAGAAGCTGTTAATGAGGAGAAATGAGAGACATTCAGTTTTCTTATGACAAAGAGGTATTAACCATAGTTTAGAGCTACTTTAAATCTTTATTCTATGATGTATAAAGATGAATCCCAGACAAACTTTTTAAAATTATCCTTTAAAGTGGTTAATCATTTAATCATTTCTCTGTTGACCACCACAATAATAGTTAACTTAAACACAGAATATATTAAAAAGTATAAAGAATAATACATGGAAGGGGTTGGACTGGGATGAATTGGGAGATTGAGTTTGCCATATACACATTACTAATAAGAAAGAAAGTCAAATTATACACTTTAAATATATGCAGTTTATTGTATGTCAATTATATCTCAATAAAAGTTCTGAAAAAACAATATGTGGAGATAAAACCATACAATATTCCATGACAAAAAGGTGGAGAGAACATAGATGAGATTTAAATTGACTTCAAAAATAACACTTTCATACATATTCTATTGAATCCCCACAACCATATTGTGTAGTAGATGTAGTCATCACCATATAATCTCAAAAATTATCTAAATTACACAGATATTATAAGGTTGGGCTGGGCTATATATGAATTTAGGACTTTCTCAAATTTTTATTCTCTTTCTTCCTTAAGTTACAGAAAAGTCAATATAGCTCAACACATTCATGAAGCACCTTTGATTTTCAATCCAAATTTCAGGCATTTACAACAGAAAAAGGAAAATTGTAGATGCACCTCAATTATGTAAATAAATTCAGACTTCTAGTCTAAGATTCCAAACTTGAGATGCTACTTCCTCTCTCTTTCTTTAAATCAGGAGGAGAAACATAAATGTGAGCTCCATTCTTAGAAAGAGTAGGAAATACATCTACAATTCCAAGCCATGACATGTGAAGGAACATTTACACGCCACAAAACTTGAAACAGGACGAGAGTGATCACCAAAGAAAATGTGTGCCACTAAGGAAACTGAGATAGTCAGGAAACTCAGCAGTCTTAGAAAGAGATGGACACACTAAGAATAAAACCAGTGGTCCTTACTTTGAACAGCAATATCAGAGTGTGTGAACCCTTACTTTAGAAAGCGATGGGGGAACAGAACTTAAAGAGAAAGATGCAGATACAGCACCTTCTGAAGTAAAGGGGCCATGAGTGCAGGGTAATGGGAGAAAAATCAAGGCAAGAGGAGGGGAAAAGCAGCCAGACCACTAACAATTCCCAGTACATAATGAGAAGAAAAGGATAAGTCACAAGACATATGATAAAAATTAACAACTATGCCTCTGCTCTGAGTCAGCAGTTATCCCAGCAGCCCAGGAGAGTGGCATACTAACAGCTGAGAGGTATTTTCAAGACAACGTTCCAAAACTCAGCTGCCTTGTCTCACATATCACAGACATCCCTCCCTCCACCTTCACAATATCCTTTGAGATATGAGTATATTAAAATATTAATAATGATAGGATTGTATATTATAATAACTTTATTATAAAATAAACAGATGATGACCTATGTGAATATATTTCAATAAGAAAGAAAAGGGAAAATGACATAAGCTATATAGCACACACATAATAGAAGATTATTCCATGAAGCAGTGAGCATTATGAACAAATTTCCAATGAATTTTTAAAGATACCTTCTTTCTAAAATGACATTTAGAACATATGAGTTACATAAATGACAGAAAATATGAAGTAATGAGAAGTGAACCGGAAATTTCAAGAAGTAATTAACAAAAGTCCGACAGCAATGAAGATGACTAACAGTAGAAAAAAGTGGGAATTTAAATATTCCAAATAGAAAAACAGTTGAAAAGAATTAGAGAAAATATACAGTAAAATAACATCCAACAACAACAACAAATTAGTGTTCCTTAAGAAGAGTTCTTAACACTGAGTAAAGTAAAATACAAGACAAAACAAAGGAAAACTTCTGTGGAATGAAAGAAGCATTGAATTTACAGACTAAAGCCTTATCATGACCCAGGGGGAGAAATGTTATAGCCTGGGCCACACCCTGGCAGATCCAAGCGAAGTTACCAGTCTCTGCATGCAGAAAATAAACAACCTCAATAAACAAAACAGAAAACAAAAACTTAGAGCTCTCATGAGGCCTTACTAAAAAAAAACAATTAGAGAATAAACTCCACTAATCAAAAAGTGAACAGAGATAACACAGTAATAGTGAATTATGAAGTCTAATATTAAACAATTGTAGGGACTGTGGTTAAAGAAGAGAATACAAATATTACAAATAATGACACTAGAAAGAATAATTAGTTGTATGTCAATTATATCTTAATAAAACTTGGAAAATATTTTTTTTAAATAGGACCATATTAGTAACTAAAAGAAAAAGTAAAAACTATTTCTGCTGAAATTTTCTGGTTTCCTTATCTTTCACAGTAGGAGAGAATCAAAATTATTGTAAAGGTGATTAACTCAGTATTATTTTAAATTATACAGGTAATGATTAGAAGAACTGGGAATAATAAAATCAAATAAAATTGAGTGATAACAGAGGAAATAGAAAGGGGAAAGGACTAAAGGGAAGTAGACATTTATTTCTGTTTCATAGTGAGGAGTCAATGGGTACTATCTTTGCGGTGATACAACTATAGCATTAATTACACTATATGCAATGAGTAACTAAAACAAACTATAAACCTTCAAAATTATTAAAAGAAAACACACACACGAAGGAAATAAAGCATCATATAGAAGAAATCTTAATACAATAAAAGTATTCAAAAGGATGCATAGAATTAATTCACTCACTTATCCTACTGATATTTATTGAGCACCTGTATGCCAGGAGTGTGCCGAGTGCAAGAGATTCATGGTTCCACCATGTTCGGGTTTTGTATACTACAGATGGAGGCAGATATGAAACAGCATACACATGTAAAATTGCCAGCATGCAAATTGCTCTTTAATGGAGTGAAAATTACTGTAATAGAGGATTTGATGTGAGCAAGAAAGTCAAGGAAGGTTTCCTGAGGAAGTGACACTGGAGCTGTCACTTAATTATCTATTAAATGATAAAGAGAAGTTAACTAAAAATGGAAGACAGAGGATTCCTTGAAGGGGGAAAAGTTTATGGAATTACTTTGGGAGAAAATGAGGGGAGCGTTATACAGAATAAGTAGCAGAATACTGTTCCTAGGAGAGAGAGAGAAGTCAAGGAAGGTTAAACATCCTCCTCGGAGGAGGGTAATTTGACAGTTAGGAATATCACTCAGGTTACAGAGTAGAGAATGGATTTGAAGGAGACTGGATGCAGGTAAGACAGTTGGAAAGTAACACACTTGTCAAGGCAAGAAATGTGGTTGCTTAGATGAGGCATAGGAGTTTGGGAAGCAGTTATATTTGCTATTTGTTTAGGGGAGACAATCAGCAGTACCTGATGATGCATTTAGATGGAGATACACTCACTCCATCTAATACTTTAAGTCGAAGAATTATTCGCTTCCTACCAGTGCAATGATCCTACCACACCTTTAATGTCCTTCACCCCCCAATGTCCTTCCTGTCTTCCTTCCTCAGATTAAATTCTATGGTCAATTCCCATGCCCACTTTTATTTTGTTCTCACTTAGCCAAACAATAAAGCTGGTAAAACATAGCAGTAACTGCTATGCCTCTACTATTTCTGAATATAGTTCCAGTGTTTCCAAATAAAAGTGTCTATGGTAGTTATGCATCTCTTTCCATTTTATGTAGTGTGTGGTGACAGGTGGTTAATAATTTATCTGCAAATCAAGAAGGACCCTACTCAAACAGCTATACCTAAGGAACCATACCTGGGGAACATCATCTAAACTTGAGTTAAAAGGCAAGGTTTTCAACTTTGAGCTGATGCCATGAGAAGTGATTTGGGGGTTCTTGGGAAGAGGTGAATATTTATTGTACATTGCAGGGGCTTAAGTTATTAGAGCCAGGAAGGAGATTCTCGTAACTTTTGTACAAGAAAAGCACCTTCAATTCCTTCTCACTAATACTGTATATACATTCCACTCTACCATTAAGAAGCAAGACCTATTCCTTTCCCCCTTTTGCATTTTTCATAACAGAGCATGTGGGCATTTCTAAATTGGAAGTATACACATAAAAAACTTTCAAATTCTTAAGGTTTAAAACTTTATTTTCTTAGGTAATGATAATTTTCATCAAATTGCACTTGATGTACAATATTATATTAGTTTCAGGTGTACAGCATAATGATTCAATATTTTTATAGATTATACTCCATTTAAAGTTACTACAAAATAATGGCAACATTTCCCTGTACTGTACAATATATCCTTGTTGCTTATCTATTGTATGCATAGTAGTTTGTATCTCTTAATACCATACCCCTGTCTTGTACATCTCCCTTTACATCTCCCCACTGTTAACTATTCGTTTATTTTCTGTATCTGGGAGTCTGTTTCTGTTCTATTACATACATTTATTTGTTTTATTTTTTAGATTCCATTTATATGTGATAACATATAGAATTTGTCTGACTTACTTCACTAAGCAGAATACTCTCTAGATCCATCCACATTGTTGCAAATGGCAGAATTGCATTCTTTTTTTATAGCTGAGTAATATTCCATTCTGTGTGTGTGTGTGTGTGTGTGTGTGTGTGTGTGTATTGCTTCTTTACCCATTCATCTGCTGATGGATACGTGGATTACTTCCACATCTTGGCTGTTGTAAATAATGCTGCTATGAACACTGGGTGCATGTATCTTTTTGAATTAATGTTATCATTTTTTTTTCAATATATACCCAGCAGTGGAATTGCGGGATTATAGAGTAGTTTTATTTTTACTTTTCTGAGGAAACTTCATATTGTTTTTAACAGTAGCTGCATCACTTTGCCTTCCCACTAACAGTGTACAAGGGTTTCCTTTTCTACACACCCTAGCCAACACTCATTATTTGTGATCTTTTTGATGATAGCCATTCCAAGAGGTGTGAGGTGTTATCTCATTGTGGTTTTGATTTGCATTTCTTTGATGATTAGTGATGTCAGCGTCTTTTCATGGGCCTGCTGGCCATCTGTATGTCTTTTTTTTTTTTTTTTTTTTTTTTTTTTTTCATCTGTATGTCTTATTTAGGAAAATGTCTGATCACATCCTCTGCCCATTTTTTAATTGGTTGTTTGTTTTTGTGATATTGAGTTGTATAAGCTGTTTATGTATTTTGGATATTAATTTAAGCCTTTACTGGTAATATCATCTGCAAATATTTACTCCCATTGAGTAGCCTGTCTTTTTGTTATGCTAATGGTTTCTTTTGTTGTGCTAAGAAATTAAGTTTAATTAGGTCCCATTTGTTTATTTTTGTTTTAATTTCTTTTGATTTAGAAAACAGATCCAAAAACCCCCCCCCACAACATTATAATTTATGTCAAAGAGAATTATGCCTATATTCTTTTCCAGGAGTTTCATGGTTTCAGTTCTTATATTTAGGTCTTCAATCCATTTTGAGTTTACGATTGATTTTTGTACACGGTATGGGAAAATTGTCTAGTCTCATTTCTTTACACGTAGCTGTCCAGTGTTCTGAGCACCACATATTGAAAAGACTGTCCTTTCTCCATTGTACATTCTTGCTTCATGGTCATAGATTAATTGATCATACGTGTGTGTTTATTTCTGAGCTCTCTATTCTGTTCCATTGAACTATGAGTCTGTTTTTGTGCCAGTATCATGCTGTTTTGATTACTGTAGCTTTGCAGTATAGTATAGGCAGCACAATACCTTCAGCTTTGTTCATTTTTCTCAACATCGCATTGGCATTGGGGTCTTTTGTGGTTATATATAAATTTTAGGATTATTAGTTCTAGTTCTGTGGAAAATGTTATGGATATTTTAATAGAGATTACATTAAATCTGTAGATTGCTTTGAGTAGCTTGAAAATTTTAACAATAGTAATTCTTCCTGTCCAAAGATGAGACATCTTTCCATTTCTTTGCAACATCTTCAGCTTCCTTCATCAGTGTTTTATAGTTTTCAGAATATGGGTTTTTCACCTTCTTCGTTAAAATTATTCCAATGTATTTTATTCTTTTTGGTGCAATTTTAAATGGGATTGTTTTCTTGCTTTCTCTTTCTGAGAGTTGGTTAATGTATAGGAATTCAAAAGATTTCTATATGTTCCCTCTATACCAACACTGATGAGAATTTTTATCATGAATGAATGTTGAATTCTGTCAAATGCTTTCTCTGCATCTGTTGAGATGATCATGTGATTTTTATTCTTCTTTGCTTAATGTGGTGTATGACATTGATTGATTTGCTAATGTTGAACCATCCTTGTGGCCCTGGAATAAATCCAAGTTGATCATCCTGTATGAATCTTCTTAAGTATTGTTGGATTTGATTTGATAATATTTGTTGTGGGTTTATTCATCAATATTTATCCAAGATATTGGTCTATAATTTTCTTTTTAAAGTCTCTTTGTCTGGTATTGGTACGTGAGGAATGGTGGCCTAACAGAATATGTTTGGGAGTGTTCCAGCCTCTTCAGTTTTGGGGACTAGTTTGAGAAGCATAGGTATTAGTTCTTTTCATATGTTTGATAGAATTCCCCTGTGAAACCATCTGGGCCTGAACTTTAGTTTCCTGGGAGTATTTTTATGACAAATTCTATTTCACTTTAATCAATCTGTTTCATGCTGAATTAGTCTTGGCAGGTTGTATGTTTCTAGGATTTGTCCATTTCTTCTAGTTTGTCCAGTCTGTTTGTAGTATTCTTTTATGATGTTTTGCATCACCGTTATATGGACTATTTGTCCTCTTTCATTTCTTAATTTGTTTATTTGGGTCCTCTCTCTCCTTTTTGGTGAGCCTGGCTAAAGATTTATGAATTTTGTTTATCTTCTCAAAAAACTAGCTTCTCGTTTCATTGATCTTTTCTATTGTTTTTGGTTGTTGCTGTTGTTGTTGTTGTTGCTCTCTATTTTATTTCTTTTCCTTCTGATCTTTGTTGTTTCTTTCCTTCTACTAATTTTGGGCTTTGTTTTTTCTTCATTTTCTAAGTTTTTTATCTGAAAGCTTAGCTTTTTTATTTGAAGATTCTCTTCTTTGGGGAGGAAGGCTTGTATCCCTGTAAACTTCCCTCATAGAACTGCTTTTGCCATAGCCTATAGATTTTGGTGTGTTGTATTTCCATTTTCATTTGTCTCAAAGTATTTTCTGATTTTCTCTTTGATTTTACCATTGACCCATTGGTTTTTCAGAAACATGTTCTTGAGTCACCACGTTTGCACTTTTCCTACTTTTCTTTCTGTAGTTGATTTCTAGTTTCATACTATTGTGGTCAGAAAAAAAAGCTTGATATAATGTCTATCCTCTTAAATTTATTAAGAATTTTTTTTCTCTTAATATGTGGTCTATCCTGGAGAATATTCCCTGTGTATGTGTATATATATATATATATAGAGAGAGAGAGCGCAATATTGGGCATTTGCACTTCTGTACTGGGTGCATATATGTTAATAAGTGCAATATCCTATTCTTGTATTGATCCCTTTATCATTCTATAATGTACTTTTTTGTCTTTTGTTATAGCCTTAGCTTTAAAGTCTGTTTGTTTCTGATATGATCATTGCTATGCCAGCTTTTTGGTCATTTCCATTTACATGAAATATACTTTCCATCCCTTCACTTTCAGTTGGTGTGTCTTTTGCTTTGAAGTGAGTCTCTTTTAGGCAGCATATAGATGGATTTTTATTAATCCATTTAGCCACCCTATGTCTTTTGATTGGAGCATTTAGTCCATTGACATTGAAATCAATTGTTGAGAAGTATGTACTTACTACTATTTTATTACATTTTCCAGTTTTTATAGTTCTTTTCTATTCATTTCATCTTTTTATTTCTTCCCTTGTGCTTTGAAGATTTTCTTTAGTAGTGTGTTTGTGCTGCTTTCATTTTATTTTGTGTGTACCTATTTTAAGTTTTTGATTTGTGGTTACTCTGTGGTGCATATATGTTGACCTATAACTATACCTAATTGTTTTAAACTGGTAGTCATTTAAGTTAAACCACTGTTAAAGATCTACTTTTTGACCCTCCTTCCCTATGGTTTGTGCTTTTGGTGTCATATTTTACATCATTATGTTTATCCCATAACTGTTTTTAGTAACTATAGTTAGTTTTACAGTTTTTTTGTCTTTTACACTTTACACTAGCTTATTTAATTAATCCTCAGCCCTTACTATCAACTTGCCTTTCCAAGTGGTACTTTGCCCTTTCCTATAGATTCTTACTTCTTTTCCACTTAGAGAAGACCCTTTAATATTTCTTTAGGTTCAGTTTATTACTGATGAACACTTTCCGGTTTTGCTTGTCTGAGAAGCTCTTTATCTCTCCTTCTATGAAAATGATAATCTTGAGAGGTAGAGTATGTTAGGTTGCACACTTTTCTCTTTCAGGACTTTGAAAATATTATGTCACTTCCTCTGGCCTGCAAGGTTTTGGCAGAAAAATCAGCTGATATCCTTTTGAGAAATCCCCTGTATAAGACTGTTTTTCTTTTGCTGCCTTTACAATTCTATTTTTAACTTTTGCCATTTTAATTTTGATATGTCTTGATGTAGGTCTGTTTGAGTTGATCTTATTTGGGATCCTTTGTGTTTCCTGTAACTGGATATCTATTTCCTTCATCAGGTTTGGGAAGTTTTCAGCTATCATTCCCTCAAATGCACTTTCAACCACCTTCTCTGTCTCTTCTCTTTCTGGGACCCTTATGATGGGAAGGTTGCTATGCTTGATGTTATCCCATTTTTTATATTTGTCTTTCTTCTTGCTGTTCTGATTGGTGATTTCCATTATTATATCCTCCAGATCATTTATGCATTCTTCTGTATAACTTCATCTGTTATTAATTCTTTCTAGTGCATTTTTCACTTCAGATATTTCATTCTTCAGTTCTGACTGGCTCTTTTTTTATTTTCTACTTCCTGTTAAAGTTCTCACTGTGTTCATCTATTTCTTTCCCTGATTTAGTTAGGATTCCTATTACTAATGCTTCAAAATCTTTATCTGGCAAATTGTTTGTTTCATTACTTTTCATGGGTTTTCTCTTGGGTTTTCTCTTGTTCTTTCAATTGAGCTCAGTGCCTCTGTCTTATCATTTTGCTTAACTTTTTCTGTCTCTATGAATTTAGGTGCAACTGTTACATACATGCAGTCTTGAAGGGGTGTCCTTGTGTGGCAGTGTCTCTATACAGTATGCATATGCCCAGTAGCTATGGGGGGAGAGCTGGATTTAATGTGAACATAAGTCATGTCTTTTCTCAGGGTATGCTGGCAGCTATCACTTAGGTAGGAGGTGGGGCTGGAGATGTAGGAGCTAGGGTAGGAGGCAGATCGAGGTGGGATTTCCAACCTGTTCAGTGCCCATCAGTGCCCTAGCTGGTGTTGGGTCATATCCCAAGCTGTTGCAGCAGAAGACCTGAGGGTGGGGTCCACTATGGCTCTGTTTTCTTTCTTTTTTTTCTCTCATAATTGAGATTTTATTGGTTTTTTTGAGGATCAGTACACAGACATTTCAATTTGTACACAATTCTTAACACACGTACCAAAATTCTAAAAAATCATGTAGTTGTGATTCTTTTCTGAACAGTTATTCCAGTGACTTTCCAGCTTAAAATTTGGAGGCAAATTTTCCTTAACAGGATATCAAGTACCAATAACTTCAAATTTTGATATGCTGTTACGTGTGAAGTCCCACTAATACACAATTTAATATCATATACACTACATACTCAAATTGTCAATCGTTCACAGTACATTAACAAAGTTACTACAGGAACTGGACTACCCAGACCAAAGATGTTACAGAGTGCACGAAA
Source organism: Hippopotamus amphibius kiboko (assembly GCF_030028045.1). Lineage (NCBI taxonomy): Eukaryota > Metazoa > Chordata > Mammalia > Artiodactyla > Hippopotamidae > Hippopotamus > Hippopotamus amphibius. The sequence continues at coordinate 47,161,655 of NC_080195.1, forward strand.
GTCTGATCAGGAGAGCCAAGATCAAGGAATGCGTGATTTGCTTTGGGAAACAATTCTACCAAAAAACAACGTGGGAGAGGAGCAATTTAAAGAGACATTAAATGCAAAACAGACTCCAAAGTGCCCTTTAGTATGCTTTGTGTTATAGGATATAAAAGGTACATCCCATGTATGGAATGTTAAACTGACACCCAAGACAATCAAAACCGCCCATATTCAATATCCCACTATTTTATGGTTGCACCAAAAAAATAAACAACCAGGAAATGATTTCATCTCTTAAAAAGAGCATTTACACTTAAAAAATGGGATGAGGTGAGTTTCCCTCCTTTTTAAAAATGTTTCTAGAGCTACTAAAAAAGCTTGCATTTACAAAATATTTGATAAAAATATTCCTCTGGAGTACAAGAAGGGAGACAGGGACCACTGATAGGACCAGGTGTGTGATATTCATCAGACGTGGCTTCTTTCTCTCCTGCTTCGTCAGAGCCTGGGCTCTCCTCGTTTTTAGTTTCTCGGTTTTCTGCACGTGAGTCTTCTTTAGTCTCTTGGTTAGCCACATCGTCCTGTTTTCCCTTTGATCCCCTTTTCCCTTTTGTTCGCACTTTTTTGTCTGAAGATTTATGCTTTCCTGCCATCTTTTCTGGCTTCCTTTCTACTTTTGCAAAAGCCTGTTTAGTTGACAACCTCGCGGATCCGATCCCCTCTTGGGCTCCTCCTGCGCCGCCCCCTCGGCTGAGCTGAACCTCCTCTCGGGCATCGCGGCAGCGGGGCGGGCATGTGCTGGGAGCCTGGGGCCACGACGTCTGGAGCCTCAGCGAAGCTGGTCTGCCTGGCCACTGCCGCTCCTCCCGCCGCCCCCGGTGCTGAGATGCCAGCTCTGTTTGCTCTAAGTGTTTGCTCTCCTCTCCCAGCACCAGCACCCTTGCCCCGGGGGGAATAGTGGCAGAGCAAGAGAGGCCCACGCAGCTCTCAGCTGGTGACTGTGCCTGGGCTGCAGTGGACGGGCTACAGACAGAAGTCTGGGCTGCGTCTGATGCACTGCCCGTGCAAACTCCGGGGACGGCCACCCTCACCCGGCTCAGACCACAGCTGCAGTCTGCGTCTCCTTGTCTCTCACAGCTTATTTTCTCCTCGCCCCCTGCTGACCCTGCTCTGCTGTAGAGTCATACTGCAGACGGGGCAGGCAGGCCTGTGTGGGCTCTCGGTGTGTGTCGAGGTGCAGGCTGTGGCGGTGCAGCCACCACCAAAGTGCAGGACTGCTTCTGAGGCACGGCCTGTGTAAGCACCTGTGATGGCTGTCCCTTCCCTGTTCAGAGGCCACTTCAGATTGGAGTCGCCTGGGTGCCTCACAGCTGAGCTCTTTTTTCCATTGTGGTCATGCTGCCTCCAGTATGGAGCTGCTCTGAGAAGGAAGCGGGGCCAGGGCTGGTCCCACTGGCTCAGTTCACGCTGGGGGATGCACTGGGGTGCTCATGGGACACTGGGCAGCCACTCAAGCACTGTTCAATGTGCCCTCTCTGCCCTGCTTCAGGAGCCAGCAGTGCATGGGCCCTGCTCACTAGCGGAGCCCAGGCTTCCTGCAGCCCTCGCATTATACTCACTGGTTCTCCAGCCAGCCAAGAGGGTTCCTCCTCCCTGTGTTGGACCCTAGGACTGGAGTGCCTAATATGTGAGCTCAAGCGTTCACTCTCCAGGGAGGATCTCTGCCCACGTAATCTACCTTTTCCTCTGATTCTCCTCCTAGTGTCACAGGTCCCAACCTCATCACTTCCTTCCCTTCCTAGCTAATTCTGTGTGGATCTTTCTCACAGCTTTGTTGTACAGGCATCTTTCCACCAGTTTTCAGTTAGCTTTCAGTGAGAATTGTTCCACATGCAGATGTATTTTTTGATGCATTTGTGGGGATGGTAAGTTCCATGTCCTGCTACTCCAGCATATTGATGGATCTCCCTCCGTCCCTCCTTGTGAATCTAAACTGACCTCCGTGACTTGGCTGATTAATGGAGTGAATCAGAAGTTAATCCTAAGGCTTCTGATGCTAGGCATGGGATTTCTGAGTCATAACATGAGATGTGTTTACCTTAAAAGAAACAGCCAAATTGTTTTCCACACTGGCTGTGCCATTATGAGTTACCACCAGCAATGTATGGCAGCTTCAGATGCTTCACAACCTCAAGAAACTTTGAAATTGGCAGATGTTCTTTTATATGTATTATACATATTTCTATAATTAATAGTGTTGATTTTTTTTATGTGTTTGTTATCCACATATTTACTTTGGTAAGAATCTTTTCAAATCTTTTGCTAATTTAAATTGAGTCTGCCTTTTTATTATTGAGTCTTTTCTCTATATTCAAAATACAAATCAATTCTCAGATACAGGATGTGCAAATATTTTTCTCCCACTTTGTGGCTTATTATTTCATTAAAATAGTAGATATTTTTAATTTTGATAAAGTACAATTTATCAATTTGTTATGTTTTATGTTTTTGGTGTCATATCTTAGAAATCATTATTAACTTCAGGTCACCAAAGTTTCTCTAATATTTTCTTCTAGAAGTTTTATTGCTTAGATTTTACATTGAGGTCTATAACCATTTTGAGTTCATTTTTGTGTAAGATATCAGATAGGGATTGAGCTTTAATTTTGCTTATAAATATTTATTTCAGCACAATTTATTGAAAAGACTATCTGTTGTCCATCGAATTGTGTTCAAACATCTTTGTGTGGATCTATTTCTTTTTTTTTTAAGCTCTTTATTGGAATATAATTGCTTTACACTCTTGTACCAGTTTTTGAGGTACACCAAAGTGAATCAGCTGTATTTATACATATATTCCCGTATTGCCTCGCTCCCACAACTCCCTCCCACCCTCCCTGTCCTGGCCCTCTAAAGCATCACCCATCATCGAGTTGATCTCCCTTTGCTATATAGCAACTTCCCGCTAGCTACCTATTTTACATTTGGTAGTGTATCTATGTCTATGCTACTGTCTCACTTGTCCCAACTTCCACTTCGCCCCCCGCACCCCAGCCCCATGTCTTCAAGTCCATTCTCTACATCTGCAACTTTATTCTTGCCCTGTCTCTGGGTTCATCAGTACCATTTTTTTAGATTCCATATATATGAGTTAGCATACAGTATTTGTTTTTCTCTTTCTGGCTTACTTCTCTCTGTATGACAGTCTCTAGGTCTACCCACCTCATTACATATAGTTCAATTTCATTCCTTTTTATGGCTGAGTAATAGCCCATTGTTTATATGTGGCTCTATTTATTGATTTTTTTTCTGTTACATTGATATCTGTGTACATCTTGAAATTCAACTTTTTCTTTTTAAAAATTTATTTTGGCTATTGCAGTTCTTTTGCATTTCCATACAAATTTTAAAATTGGTTTGTTGATGTCTTTAAATATCTCACAGTATTTTGACTGGGACTTTGTTGAGTCTATGGATCATTTTGACAAGAATTCACATATTGGGTGTTCCAATTTTGATTTATCTAAATCCTTTTTGATTTATTACATCAGTGTTTTGTAATTATCAGCATACACGTTCTGTTACATATATACTTAGGTGGTTCATGTTTATAAGTGCTATCATAAATGACATCTTTAAAATAAATGTTTTGGTTTCCAACTGTTTGTCTCCAGTATATAGAAATACAACTGACTTTTGTATATTGGCATGAAGCTTGTGGCCTTACTGAACACACTTATTGGTTTTGTAGCTTTTCTTACAGATTCATTAGAATTTACTATCTAGAAAATCATGGGACTTCCCTGGTTGCATAGTGGTTAAGAACCCACCTGCCAATGCATGAGACATGGGTTCAATCCCTGGCCCAGGAAGATCCCACACACTGTGGAGCAACTAAGCCTGTAAACCACAACTACTGAGCCCATGTTCCACAACTATTGAAACCCATGTGCCTAGAGCCTGTGCTACGCAACAAGATAAGCCACCGCAATGAGAAGACTATGCACCACAATGAAGAGTAGCCCCCACTCTTCACAACTAGAGAAAAGCCCGCACACAGCAATGAAGACCGAAAGCCGCCAATAAATAAATAAGTAAATAAATAAATAAATAAAATCATATCTTTGGTGCCTGGAGACAGTTTTCTTTCTTTGTTTCCATAGTGTATGTCTCTTCTTCTCTTGCCTTATTACACTGGCAGGGACTTCTAGTGTGATGATAAACAGGACTGGGAAGGATGCACATCTTTGCCTTGTTCCTAGTCTTAGAATGGGAGCATTCAGTCTCTCACCAATGAGGATGTTGTTAGCCGTAGAATTTTCCTGATGCCCTTAATCAGATTAGGGAAATTTCCTTCTATTCTTTCTTTACTAGAGTTTTTATCATGAATCCATGTTTAATTTTTTCATGATTTTTCCGCATCTATTATGACAATGATGTGGTTTTACATCTTTACTCTATCAAGTGATATTTAAGTGTTGATCTTGCCTTTCATTCCTTGAATAAACCCCACTTAGTTATGATGTATTTGTCATGTTTTTATATGTCACATCTTGATTTTCAAATATTTTATTGAGCATTTTGGTGTGTATGTTTATGGTGAATATTGGTCTGTAGTTATTTTTTCCCCTTGTAGTGTCTCTGATATCGGAGCAATGTTTTGGTATTTGTGCACTAGTCACTTCTTTTTTTTTTGTATTATTTTTAATTTTTATGTCATACTGGAGTAGAGTTGATTAACAATGTTGTGCTTACAGCAAAGTGATATACATACACATGTACCTATTCTTGTAGAAATTATTTTTCCATTTATATTGTTGAGTTCCCTGTGCTATACAGTAGGTCCCTATTGGTTGCCTGTTTTAAATACAGCGGTGTGTACATGTCAATCCCAAATTCCCAATCTATCTCTTCCCCCACCCTGGTAACCATAAGTTCATTCTCTGTCTGTGAGTTTTTTCCTGCTTTGTAAATAAGTTCATTTGTATCATTTTTTAATATTCAGCATATAAGTAATATCATATGATATTTGTCTTTGTCCGATTTACTTCACTTAATATGATAATCCCCAGGCCCATCCATATTACTGCAAATGGCATTATTTCATTCTTTTTAGTGGCTGAGTAATAGTCCATTGTATATATATATATGTATATGTGTATATATATATATATATATATATATATATATATACACACACACACCACATCTTTTTCTTTTTTTTCTTTCCACATTTTCTTTATTCATTCATCTATCAATGGACATTTAGGTTGTTTCCAGGTCTTGTCTACTGTAAAGAGCACTGCAATTAACACTGGGGTGCATGCATCCTTTCAAACCAATTTTTTCTCTGGACAACGCCCAGGTGTGGGATTCCTGGATCATATGGTAGCTCTAGCTTCAGTTTCTTAAGGAACCTCCATGCTATTCTCCATAGTGTTTACACCAATTTACATTCCCACCAACAGTGAAGGAGGGTTCCCTTTTCTCCACGCTCTCCAGCATTTATTGTTTGTAGACTTTTTGGTGTTGGTCATTCTGAGTGGTGTGAGGTGATACCTCATTGTGCTTTTGATTTGCATTTCTGTAATAATTTTCAATGTTGAGCATCTTTTCATGTGCCTCTTGAGCATCTGTAGATCTTCTTTGGAGAAATGTCTATTTAGGTCTTGCACCTTTTTTTATTTTTATTTTTTGATATAGAGCTGCCTGAGCTGTTTGTAAATTTTGGAGATTAATCCCTTGTCAGTTGCATCATTTGTAAATATTTTCTTCCATTCTGTTGGTTGTGTTTTCTTTTTGTTTATGATTTCCTTTGCTGTGCAAAAGCCACTGAGCTTGATTAGGTCCCATTTGTTCATTTTTGTTTTTATTTCTCTTACTATAGGAGACAGATCAAAAAAGATAGTACTGTGATTTATCTCAGAGAGTGTTCTGCCTATATTTTTCTCTAACAGTGTTATAGCATCCAGTCTTACATTTAGGACCTTAATCCATTTTGAGTTTATTTTTGTGTATGGTGTTAAAGAATGTTCTAATTTCATTTCTATATGTAGCTGTCCAGTTTTCCCAGCACCATTTATTGAAGAGATCATCTTTTCTCTTTTATATAGCCTTGCCTCCTTTTCCATAAATTAATAGACCATAGGTGCGTGCATTTATTTCTGGGCTTTCTGTCCTGTTCCATTGATCTATATTTCTGTTTTTGTGCCAGAACCAAATTGTTTCTGTTGACCATAGCTTTGTAGTATAGTCTGAAGTCATGGAGCCTGATTCCTCCAGCTAAAGTTGATCTCAGAAATTGAATTGGAAAGTGTTCCCTCCTATTAAGATTTTCTGGAAAAGATCATGTTAAGATTGATATTCTCTCTCTCCTAAATGTTCAACAGAATTTATCCGTGAAATCATCTGGACCTAGAGATTTCTTTGTTGGATGGTTTTTAAACTAGGAACTCAGTTTTCTTAAATAATATAAGACTATTCAAGTTGTCTATTTTTCTCTGGAGTCAACTTTTGTGTTTCATGTCTTTCAGGAATTAAAATATTGCATTAAAGTTAAAATTATGAGTTTCTTGCACTATCTCATTATTCTTCTGATGCGTCTAGAGTGTAATAGTGGGGTCACATCTTCCTGTTATCATAATGATGTTTTAGTCTTCTCAGCTAGTCTCTGTCAACTTTACTGATATTTTTTTTAAACATTTCCTTTCAGTTTCAAGTTATTGCTTTACAGATTTTTCTATTTTCAAGAAGTTTTTTCCATTACCATTATTGTTTCTTTTATTCTCCTTAACTGTATTTCAATTTCTCTCCTTATCATAAAATAAAGTGAAATATTAGAGTATTGGTTTAATAACTTCTTATTTTTTAATATTGGCATTTAGTAGTATAAACTTTTCAAAACACTGCTCTAGCTGAATTCCACCAACTTTGATATTGTATTTTCATCTTCATTTAACTCAAATATTTTCTAATCTCCCTTACGACTTCCTTTTTGATGTATATATTATTTGAAGTGTGCTGTTTCATTTCCAAATACTTGGCGATTTTCCACATACCATTCTATTTATTTTTAGTTTATGTTATTGTCAGAGTATTCTTTGGTATGATTGCAATTCTTTGAACTTTGATAAGTTTGCCTTATTGTCCAGAATATGATCCATCTTCAAGAATATTCCATATGCACTTGGGAAAAGAGTATCCATTCTGCTGTTGTTGGGTAGCTTGTTCTAACTGGTTGATGGCATTATATGTGTTCTGTGTTCTAACTGATATTTCTGTATACCTTTTCTATCAATTACAAACAGTTGTCTGCGTCTCAAAGTATAAGTGTGGGTTTGCCTATTTCTCTTTTCAATTCTATCAGATTTTATCTCATGTATTTTGTAGCTCTGTAATTAGCAACATGCATACTCATGATTTTTATGTCTTCTTGGTGAGTTGGCCATGTTATAATTATGTAATGTCCATCTTTATCCCTAGTAACTTGTTTTATCCTAAAGTCTTTGTTATTTATTAATATAACTATTCCCATTTTCTTTTGATTAGCATTTATATGGTATATTTTTCATCCTTTTACACTTAACATATATGTCATATTTAAAGAGCGTTTCTTGCAGACAGCATATATTTAGGGTTTTTTCCATAATCTGATAATACTTGTCTTTAATCAGTATGTAGATCTCTATAATTAATGAAATTAATAAAATGGTCATTTAGATTTACCATTTTATCATTTATTTTCTGTTTGTTTCCGCAGCTTTCGTTCTTTTCTTTATCCTTTCCTGTCTCCTTTTTGGATTATTTGAATACTTTTTATGATTTGCTTTAAATTTCTGTATTGATATTTTGGTTCTATCTCTTTGTTGTTGTTGCTGTTGCTGTTGCTGTTTAGTGTGTCTCTAGAGATTATAATACACACACATAATTTTTCATAGTCCACTGAGATTTAATATTTTACCAGTTCAAGAAAAATATAAAAGACCATATAGTTCTCTACACCCTCTCCATTTTATGTTATGGTTGTCATAGGTAGTACATATACAAATTCCAGAATCTGAATATTCTGCATCTGAAAATCCTATGATTTAATGTTATAATCTTACTGTTAACATTTAAAGATATTTTAGAGTACTTAAGAGGAGAAAAATAATCTTTTCATATTTACCTAGAGATTTACTATTCCTGTGCCTCCTAAAATTCTACTCTCTTCTGAGCTTTATGCTTTTTCTCTGAATAATCTGTTAGCATTTGTGTCATTACCCTTCTATGTATTGTGTCTTTTTTCTCAGGCTGCTTTCAAGAATATTTTTGAATTTTTGTGAAGTTTTATTACAATAATTGTGAGCATAGGTTTTTTTGTTGTTTCTTTGTTTTGTTTCACTTTTTAATACATCCTGCTTTGTTTTGCTAAGCTTTTTAAGTCTTTAAATTTGTGTTTCAATGTACTGAGGAAGTTTTTAACCATTATTATTTCAAACATTTGTTTCTATAATAATTTCTGTCTTTTCTTCCTCTAGGAATCTATGAAAGGAATGTTAGACCTTTTCATATTGCCCCCAGGTCTCTGAGATTCTGTTTATTTCCTTTTAAACCTGTTTAATATCTGCTCATCAGAGTGGATATGTTTAACCTATGTTCTTCGACAGTGGATCATTTCCATCGGTTTCTCTGCAACACTGTTTCTTTTGTCATCTTCATCTGTTATTGATCCCAGTTTATAAATTTGCACATTAAATATTGTATTTTGAAGTTCTAAGATTTCATATCTTTTTTTCATGTCATTCTCTTTTATAGTTTTTATCTCTCTGCTGAGAACTTCTACATCTCTAGTCATTTAAGGCATTTTTACCCTACCTCATAAATCACAGTATTAATAGTTTCTTTAAAGGATTTTTCTGCCAGTTCCAGCATCTCAGTAATCTTAGGGTTGGCATCTGTTGATTATATTTTCCATTGGGAATTAATCATATTTTTTCTGATTCTTGTGTGTCAATCAATTTTAGATCTATATCTCAGATATTCTGAATACGATTTTGAAGAATTCTGGATAGCTAACATCCTCTGGAGGATTTTTTGTCACTCTTTCCAAAGGTCTTGGTATGCTGCTTTGGGTCTTTTCCATGCAGGCAAAGCTCAGGAACCTTCCCTGGTCACACTGAATTAGGGAATGCCTTTTTCCAGGTCTCTCATCTTTACGAGTCCTCACAACTTCTTGTACCTGGGGGCCACTTCCTGCCATCATCTGGCTGGAAATAGGAGGCTCGTCTGGAAATTTAGCTGCCTGCACTCTGCTGAACGGAAGCTCCACGGCCGCCCTGGAGTGATGTGGCAAGGATAAAGGGAGACAAGATAACGTGAGTTTATTTCACACTCTTCAAGCCAGAGGGGCCATCTCTCTGTTTCTTTGTTCAAAAGAATGGTGTTCAGTCCGCCGCCCGCGCTGCTCCTGTAGCGATGGCTCGCTTCGTGGCAGTGGTCCTGCTCGGGCTGCTCTCGCTGTGTGGCCTGGACGCCATCCAGCGCCCTCCGAAGGTTCAGGTTTACTCGCAACACCCAGCGGAAAATGGGAAGCCAAATTACCTCAACTGCTATGTGTCTGGGTTCCATCCACCCCAGATTGAGATTGATTTGCTCAAGAATGGGGAGAAGATGAAAGTGGAGCAGTCAGACCTGTCTTTCAGCAAGGACTGGTCCTTCTACCTTCTGGTCCATACTGAGTTCACCCCCAACGGAGTGGATGAATATAGCTGCCGCGTGAAACACATTACTCTCAGCGAGCCGAAGATAGTCAAGTGGGATCGAGACCACTAAGCAGCATCATGGAGGTTTGGGGATACCTCAGTTTGGATTGGACTAATTCCAAATTCCGTTTTCTTGCTTTTTAATGCTATTATGCTTTTATGCTTCTTGCACATAAATCAGAAGTTATATGGATGTTACCACAAATATCATCTTCTGTATAATTCTTCTTTGTGCACTACGTTTCCATGTTTGAGCTGTCTTGGCAGGTAGCTGTCATGGGGGCTCTGGCAGATTAGATGGGGGGAGGAAAGAACTCTCATGTTCAACATTAACATCTTGCGCAAATATAAAGTCTTCAGTGTCTTTTGCACACAGAACTAGGTAGTAAGATAGTTATGCATGTTTAGAGTTACCTCCAATTTGTAATTTTTCTTAGAATTTCATAAAAGTTTTTGAAAGATAATTGTCAGGATTATTGGAAATTTGTTATACTGGATGACATTTTATCATATAAAATCATATTTACTTCTTACATCTGTTAGAATGAGACATGGTTGTGCCCGTTTTCTGTTTTAATTTGTTTCACCAATTAAAGAACTAGTAAAAAAAAAAAAAAAAAAAGAATGGTGTTGCCGTAAGAGTTTTCCCTTCCTGGTTCGCTGCCAGGACTCTACATGTATGGCTGCCCTGGAATAGGGCAAAGAGAGAAGGGAAACATATTTCTCCTAACTCTCCAGCTTGCAGGGACCACTTTTCCAGTTCTATGGCCAGAAGGCTTGGTTTTCTTTTAGCGTTCTTTCACCCTGTATCATGCAACCATAGCTTTGCATGAGGGGTCTGTTTCAGGGAAAAACCATGAGAAAAAAGAAAGAATTGATCAAATTGAACTTGGATGAGATGTGAGTATTTTCCAATTCCCCCAAAAATTGTGAAGAAGACCAGTTATTGGTAAGTGTGGAGATTATCCATGGCAAGTGAGTAATCAGCATCTTGGTTATCTCAAGACACAGATTGTGAGTACATATATAGATAAATTGAAACAATAACAAATTTATAATCTTGAGAGAAAAAAGAAGCAAAGAAATTAGCTAGAAAGAAATGACTATAATTACTACATATATATACAACCCCAAATAAAACAACAAAAGTTTTGAATTAAGTTTTTTTGTCTAAATCTTCATTCTTTTTAGGGAAGAGGAGCATTCTTAAAGAGTGTGGTGACACTAAAATTAATCACTAATGAACTAAAAAAATCTAATTCTAAAATTCCAGATACAGATGACATGATGATTAGAATAGAGTCTTTTTAACATTATTTATGAAATCTTTCTAAAAGTTGCTAATGGTCTGAATGCTCTCTTCATTGCTGCCTTCATCTCTTTATTCCTGAATGTGTAGGTGACTGGATTTAAAAAAGGAGTGAGAACAGCATCAGAGAGAGCAAGAAATGTGTTCATTTGGGAATTGGGATGCGGCCATATATAGACAAACATGGTTGGACCAAAGAACAAAAGCACCACAGTGATGTGAGCTGACGGGGGAGAGGGCCTTGGGTGTAAACCACCTGAGGAGTGTTTCCAAACAGTACACAGGTTGAAGATGTAGGAGATGAGGAGTATGAAGAAGGAACTAACACAGATAAACCCACAGATTGACAGTGACCATGAACTGCAACCTGTAAGCATCTGTACAGGCCAGTCTGAGGAGCTGAGGAAGGTCACCGTGAAAGCTGTCCAATATGCTAGGACCACAGAATGGTAAATTAGCAACAAATGCTAGCTGGAAGAGTGAGTGACTGACACCCAGGGCCCAGGCAGCAGCCAGAAACAGAATGCACATGTGGGGGCTCCTGATGGTCTGATGGTGGAGAGGCTCACATATGGCAGCACATCTGCCAAAGGCCTTGGCCATGAGCAGCACCACCTCCACACCCCCAAGGATGTGGATGAAGAAGAAATGAGTGATGCAGCCTCCAAAGGAGATGGCTTTACGCTTTCTGCAAAGGTCATACGTCATCTTGGGAGAAGTGACAGAGCAGGTTCCCAGGTCAATAAAGGTGAGACTGTCCAGTAGGAAGTACACGGGGGAGTGTAAGTGAGGGTTGGTGGTCACAGAAAACACAACAAGGATGTTTCCTGCCATGCTTGCCACATAAAGCACAGAGGAGAACAGTGGGAGGAGAAGCTGGATCTCCTGTGAATGAGTGAGTCCCAGAAACACAAACTCAGACACAAGTGAGTGATTCCCTGCATCCATGATCCAGCCAACAGGGCTGGTGCTGAAATGATGAGAACTAAGAAAATGAGAAAGACATTTTTATTATTAGGGATAATAGTGGTAGTAATTACAGGCATCCCTCAGAGATACTGTGGGTTCAGTTGCAGACCACTGCAATAAAGGGAATATTGCAGAAAAGCAAGTCACATGAATTTTTGTTTCCCAGTGTATATGAAAGCTTTGTGTACGATGTATTGTAGTCTATTAAGTGTGTAATAGCAGTTTGTCTAAAAAAAATTACAAATCTTAATTTTAAAATACATTTTGCTAAAAAATGCTAGCCAGTATCTAAGCCTTCAAAGATGCTCAACATCACTAAGTATTAGAGAAATGCAAATCAAAACTACAATGAGGTATCACCTCACACCAGTCAGAACGGCCATCATCAAAAAAGCTACAAACAATAAATTCTGGAGAGGGTGTGGAGAAAAGGGAACTCTCATGCACTGTAGGTGGGAATGTAAATTGGTACAGCCACTATGAAAAACAGTATGGAGATTCCTTAAAAAACTAAAAATAGAATTACCATATGACCCAGAGATCACACTACTGGGCAGATACCCTGAGAAAAACATAATTAAAAAAGACACGTGTACCCCAATGTTCACTGCAGCACTATTTACAATAGCCAGGACGTGGAAGCAACCTAAATGTCCTTCAACAGAGGAATGGATAAAGAAGATGTGGTACATATACACAATGGAATATTACTCAGCCACAAAAAGGAACACAATTGGGTCATTTGTAGAGACATGGATGGACCTAAAGACTGTCATACAGAGTGAAGAGAGTCATAAAGATGAAAACAAATATCTGTATTGATGCATATATGTGGAATTTGAAAGTATTGGTATCGATGATCTTATTCACAAAGGAGGAATAGAGACATAGACGTAGAGAACAAATGTATGGACACCAAGGCAGATGTGGGGAGGGATGAATTGGGAAATTGGGATTGATATATATACACTATTGATACTATGTATAAAGTAGATAACTAATGAGAACCTACTGTATAGCTCAGAGAACTCTTCTCATTGCTCTGTGGTGACCTAAATGAGAACAAAATGCAAAAAAGAGGGGATATATGTGTAACTGTAGCTGATTCACTTTGCTCTACAGTATACACCAACATAATATTATAAAGCAACTATATTCCAATAAAAATACATTAAAATAAATAAAAATAGAAAAAAATTACTGACTATAGGTCACTATAATAAATATAATTACAAAAAAGTTTGAAATATTGTGAGAATTACCAACATGTGACACAGAGACACTAACCGAGCAAATGCTGTTGGGAAAATGGCACCAGTAGGCTTCCCCGATGCAGTGTTTCCACAAGCCTTCAATTTGCAACACACACAGTATCTGTGACACACAATAAACTGAAGCATAATAAAATGAGGTATGCCTGTATTTATGTTGCAGTCTTTGCATTACATATGGAAAATAGCTGGTAGTACAATTCTTCACACTTGCTAAATAATAATGATGATGATGACGGTGATGGTGATGGTGATGATAAAGACATAAGCAAAACTCAAGGGATCATAGCATCTCACGTTCACTTATGATTAAAACTCTCAACAAAGTTGGTATAGAGGGAATATACCTCAACATAATAAAGGCCATATACTGCAAACACACCACTAACATAATACTCGGTGGTGAAAAATGGAAAATTCTTCCTCTGAGATCAGGAAGAAAATGAGGATGCCCACTAATGCCACACTCATTCAGCATAGTATTGGAAATCCTAGCCATTGCAATCAGGCAAGATTTAAAAAATGATAAAAAAAAAAAAGGCATCCAAATTGGAAGGGAAGGAGTGAAACTGCCACTATTTGCAGGTGACATGATACTACATACAGAAAATCCTATCAGTTCCACAAAAAAATATTAGAACTAATAAATGAATTCAGTAAATTTGTAGGATACAAAATCAATATGCAGAAATCTGTTGCATTTCTATACAGGAATAGCAAACTATTCAAAAGAGAAGTTAAGAAAACAATCCCATTTATAATTGCACCAAAAAGAATAAAATACCTAGGAATAAACTTAACCAAGGAAGTGAAAAACCTTTTTATTGAAACCTACATGACACTGATAAAAGAAATTGAAGAAGACACAAATAAATGAAAATATATTCTATGCTCATAGATTGGACATATTAATATTGTTAAAATGGGCATATTATCCAAAGCAATGTACAGATTCAATACAATCCCTGTCAAAACATCAATGGCATTTTTCACAGAACTAGAACAAATAATTCTAAAATTTATATGGAAACACAGAAGAACCCAAATAGCCAAAAGAATCTTGAGAAAGAAGAATGAAGCTGAAAGTATCACACATGCTGATTTCAAACAATACTACAAAGCTACAGAAATTAAAAACGTACTGTAGTGGCACAAAAACATACACATGGATCGTTGAAACAGAATAGAGAGTCCAGAAAAAAAAAGAGAACACATTTGTATGGTCAACTAATTTATGACAAAGGAGCCAAGAATGTGTAGTGGGGAAAAGACAATCTCTTCAATACATGGTGCTGGGAAAACTAGACAGCTACATGCAAAAGACAAAAACTGGACCACTTTCTAACAGTATATACACAAATAACCTCAAATGGATTAAAGACTTAAATTCAAGATCTGAAACCATAAAAACTCCCAGAAGAAAACAGGCAGTATACTCTTTGACATTGGTCTTAGCAATATTTTGGGGGTGCAGTGAGGGATCTGTCTCCTTAAGCAAGGAAAACAAAAGCAAAATAAACAATTGGAACAACATCAAACTGAAAAGTTTTTGCACAGTGAAGGAAACTATCAACAAAACAAAAAGGCTTCCTACTGAATTTGAGAAGATAGTTGCAAGTGATGTATCTAATAAAGAGTCTATATCAAAAATATACAAGGAACACATACAATTCAACATCAAAAAATCCAATTAAAAATGGACAGAGGACCTGAATAGATATTTTTCTAAAGAAAATATACAGATATATTTTACATCTGAATATACAGATGGCCAACAGACACAAGGAAAGATGCTCAGCATTACTGATCATCAGAGAAATACAAAATAAACCACAAGACACCACCTCACACCTGTCAGAATGATGATTACCAGAAAGATGACACATAACAAGTGTTCACAAGGATGTGGAGAAAAAGGAACCATCATTCACTGTTGGTGGGAATGTAAATTGGTACAGCCATTATGGAAAATAGTGTGGAAGTTCCTCAAGAATTATAAGTAGATCTACCATATGATACAGAAGTTCCACTTCTGAATAGCTATCAAAAAAATGAAGATACTAATTCAAAAAGATATCTGCACCGGCATGTTTAGTGCAGCATTATTTACAATAGCCAAGATATGGAAGCAGCCTAAGTGTCCATCAACAGGTGAATGGATAAAAATGATGTGGTATAATATACATTGGAATATTACTCAATCATAAAAAGCAATGAAAGCGGCCACTGCGTGGGGGGAGCTGGTGGTCACTTCTGCTGCCCAGGGTCCCAGGGGCCTGGCCACAGCCCGTGCCCTTCCTCCTCCTCCACCGCCACCCACACCCCCAGTGTGCTGCTGAGCCTGCACCCTGGCCCTTTCCCATGTAGGAGGCATGGGCCCTGGGAGGGGCGCCCACAGCCAGCCATGCAGCATGCATTGGGGGGTTGGCTTTGCCTCATCCAGGTGGTGTGTGGTGTGCTCAGTGTGCAGAACTGGGGACTAGAACCCAGTTCTCTGGATTGCTGATCCAGAAATTATAGATCCTGTAGGAGATAACCTAAGAAAGATGAGTAAAAAATCAAAATTAAAAATGTAATTTCCTGACTTAATACACAGTTGACACCAAATACCAGCATTTACACAAAGAACCTGTTATACGCACTAAATTATTTTACATGACAACAATAAAATAAATACCAAAAAAGTAAGCAATTAAATGCTAGAAGTGAACTATATACAGAAACGAGATTATTCATTGCTGCCATAGTTTGTGTGCTTGCTTTTCCTCCTTTGTGGCTCATTGGGAAGGGCCCAACAAGAGTCACATTTTTGAAAGAATATTTGTTATCACAGCATCATTTCTGCCTATATTTTAATCTCCTCAAACGTCAATGAGTTGTCAATTATTTCATAAATTTTTTATTAACATTTCCAGGCCATAAATTGTCTGGGGTGTTTCTTCTGTAACTTTTGTAAGTTACAAAGTCAATAAATGCATTGGAAAGACATAAACTGTACATAATAAGTACAGTATAAGGCAATATACAACATGTGCCATACAGACAGTAGAGAAAATGATTTGTTTACTGTGTGAGGGGTAAAATAACAAGAAAAATTCAAAGGAAGAACCAGTATTTTATAGCCAGGTCAAGGATGTCAGGAATAAGATGGCATGTGATAATATACACATATGAAACATGAAATATGAAGGACAAAATAAGGATTATTTAAAAAATATGAAATATGTAATATGAAATGAAATATTAAATTTGCAATATGAAGTATAAATCATGAAATATGAAATAAATGAAATATGAAGTATGAAGTAAGAAATATGAAATATGAAGTCTGAAATGTGAAATATGAAATATAAAAATGAATTATGAAGCATTAAATATGAAGTAAGAAATATTAAATATGGAATATGAAGTATGAAACACACATATGATATATGAAATATTAAATATTGTGGGAAACCAGGGAGGATGCAGAGGACAGTAACTTGGAAACACCTGTGGAGGGCACATGATGGCTGAGTAACTGTAAACATGTTCTGAAAACAGAACCAATCTCAAAGGAAAACTGACTGAGATAAGGTAGTCATGAAGCCCGATGGTGCCAGCTCCAGGTTGAAGCTTAGCTATACTCCCTAGTAGTGATAATATACACAAGGTGTTCTGTTTTGGCTCTTCTGAAGTCTCATGCCTTGTGTTTTTCATGATTTTGTTTTATAATTTGGCCTCTGCTAGAACGCTTTTGATCTTTCTCAATAAATATGCCATGGGAATCAGAGCTCGGGGCTCTTGACTGACTTGGTCTTGAGTTCCCTGACCCCATGCTTTCCTATACACTTGTGTGAATTTTCTTATTTCTGCGGTGCCACTCACATTCAGGTTCGTTCATGTGGAGGTTACCTCCACAAAATATGAAGTATGAAAAATTAAATATGAAGAATAAAATATTAAATACTGTTTATGAAGTATGAAATATGGAATATTAAATATGAAATATTAATTATGAAGTATGACATATTAAGTATGAAGAATGAAATATTACATTTGGAATATTAAATACACATATGAAATATGAAATATTTAACATGAAGTATTAAACATGAAATATTAAGTTTGAAATATTAAATATGGCATGAAGCATAAAATATGAACATGAAATATGAAACACTAAATATGAATTATGATATATTAAATATGAAGTATAAAATTTTAAATATGGAAAATGAAGTATAAATATAAAATATGGATTATGAAGTATGAGATGTATATTTAAAATGAAATATTAAATATAAAGCATGAAATATTAAATATGAAGTATGAAACATTAAAAACGAGCTATGAATTTTAAATATGGAATATGAATTATGAAATACAAAATATGGAATATGACATATTAAATATGGAATATTAAATTTGAAATATGCACATGAAATATGAAATATGAAATATGAGGTAAGAAATATGAAATATGAGTACTAAATATGAAATATGGAATGTGAAGTACGTAATATGGAATATTAAATATGAATTGTGATATATATATTATATTGAAATGGTCTGACACAGCTGGAGGTGGTTTGAACCAATCTATACTGCTTTCAGCTCGTCTTATCTGGTTTAAACTGATCTAAACAGGTTTCAGCTGGTCTGAACCGGTTTGGACTGGTTTGAAGAGGTCTGAACCGGTTTGAATTGGTCTAAACCGGTTTGAACTGGTCTAATCCAGTCCAAACCGGTTTGAACTGGTTTGAATTGGTCTAAACCAATTTGAACTGGTCTAATCTGGTTTCGGCCTGTCTAATCTGGTTTGATCTGGTTTGAACTGGTCTAAACCGGTTTCATCCAGTCTAAGCCAGTTTCAGCTGGTCTGATCTGGTTTGAGCTGCTTCGAGCCAGTCTGAACCAGTCTAATACAGTTGGAGGTGGGTTCAACCAATCTAAACTGGTTTCAGCTTGTCGTATCTGGTTTGAACTAGTTTAAACCGGTTTGAACTGGTCTAATCAAGTCTAAACCGGTTTCCGCTGGTCTAATCTGGTTTGAACTGGTCTAAAGCAGTCTCAGCTGGTATCAGCCAGTCTATACTAGTTCCACCCATTCTAAACCTGTTTCAGCTGATGTTAGCCAGTGCAAACCTGGCCAAACCTCTCTCTGCCAATCTAAACTGGTCTCAACAGTTGTAAACTAGTCGTTTACATTCTAAACCTGTTTTGTGTGGTCTAAACTGATCTTGGCCAGTGTAATACCAGTCTCAGCTATTCTAAAACCTTCTAAACCATCTCAGCCAGTCTAAACCTGTCTAAGCCTGTTTAAACCTGTCTCTCTAAGTGCAATCAATTTCTGTAGATTAATTTTGTATCTTCAATTTACCTGCTTTTTCTACTGAGTTCTATCATTTGCTTTTGGGTATTGCCATCAGCATTTTCTATATATAGTATCAGGTCATCTACAAATAGTGACCATTTTACCTTTTCTTTGGCCATCAAATGCCTCTCATTTTTTTTCTTTTTCTTTTCATGTAGTTATTATGGCTAGGACTTTCTCCACTGTATTGAGTGAAAATATTGAGGGTGGTCAGGATTAGAGTTAGGTGCAGGCACAACTGGCCCTCTTCCCCTTCTTCCCTCGCCATCTCTCTGAGGCCTCCAGAAAGGACAGGACTAGTGCAGGGTCCCATATGACTTGGAGTTGAGGTGGACCATTGTTTTTCTGCCCCTCCATCCTGGGCGTAGTTTGGTATGCTATCTGCATACTTTCTGTGGCTCGGTGTCCCTTCAGAACTTTCCCTGATTTTAATGAAAGTTCTTTGTACATTTTGAGACAAATCCATGATTTGTTATGTGTTTGCAAATTGCAGTCCACCAGCTTGGTGGTCTGAGGTCAGCCTTTTTTCCAGGCCCAACACCAGAACTAAGAGCAGCCTGGGTTCTAGCACTGAGAAGGTATCCAAAAGTGCTGCAACTGAAGGCCATCAGCTAAGCACCCTCCCCACAGCTCTGTGACAAGCTCTTTCTTGGCCAGAAGTCCGAGCAGCCATCCTCTGTGACTGCCACACTGAGATGCCATGGCTTGAACCAGGTCTTTTGCTGATGCCAGAACCCACTCTTATCTATTATGCTAGACTGAGAAGCTCTGATTAGACTGAATGCTCTCTGTAAAACTTATGGTGATGTCAATCAACAAGATTTATGGAGCCCTAACCTGTACTCATCCTCACCGGTGTGAAGACAAAGCCTGGCCCCTGCCTAAAGGAGATCCTAGGCTGGGGATGCTCACAGATGGACAAAAATAGGTGCTGTGACGAACTGAACACAGTCCCTGCCTTCAGAGGGCTCACCTTCTAGATGGAAAAAGCAACCAGACTATTCTAAGAGGGAAACAATGTGTGAGAAGGGGAGGCACAAGCAAGGGAGTGCCCTAGCCCAGACCTGGAAGCGTCATGGAAGGCTTCCTGGAGGAAGCAGCTTCTTAGTGGACACCTGGGATGTGGCTGGGCATTGGCTGTGTGAAGGGAGTAGATGTGGGAGAGGAGTATGTTTGTGTTTCCCAGTGAGAGGTGGTGGCAGGTGGGGAGGGAGGAAGAGGAAAGAGAGCAGAAGAAACAACATTTCTGAAAGAATTAAGAGCTTTGATAAGGGCCCAGGAAAAGGTGCAGCATATTCATGGAGCCATCCACTCTTCTGGAAGGCTGAGAGTAAGGAAGGCAGTAGGGAAAAGGGAAGGGAGCTAGTGAGCAGCCCAGTAAGGCCTCTGTGCTGAGGGCAGGGAGGGAAATGAAGGGCTAAGCTGTGCAGGGTGGGTGCTAACTGCAGTGAGACCAGTGAGAACACTGTGATTTGGGAAGGCTTTGAGGGGTTGTGGAAACTTGACAGATTTTCAGCAAAAATGACTCCAGTCATGAAAACGGACAGAGTCCCCATTAGGGTTCAGACAGCCATCCTCCCCACCAGCCAGACGATGACCCAAGCACCAGAAGATGTTGGAAACTGAGAACTGGCAATTCTCTTCCTTCATCGCCACCCTCCTTCTGAGGAATACTGGCTCCTTCTGGCAACATTGTTAATAATACTGTAAGCCAAGCTGTCCCACTGCCTCTGTTCTTCCACCCCAGAAGTTCAACCACCTGTTCAATGCCCACACTGATTTCCCTAATTAACTCCAAACATGGGGCAGCCTCCTTCCAACACAAATTGTTGTTCTTATGTTTAAGTTCCATGGCCCACGCTCATCTCAAGGCTGTGGATGATTAAGACTCCTCTTAACATCATATCAAGCATTCACATTATTTATTGCTGTGTCAAAAGACACTCCAAACCTTGTGACATCAAACAACATTTATTACTACTACTACTGCTACTATGATTATTATCCTCATTATTATAATCTCCTACAGTTTGGGAGGTTGGCAGGCTCAGTTAGGCAGTTCTTTAGCACAGCGATAGTGAGAGGAGGGCTGGAGGTGGAGATTAAAGTCCTCCTCACTCAGGTGTCTGGTGATTGATGCCGGGGCTAAAAACACCTATGTGTAGTCTCTTCACATGGCCTGGTCTTCCCTGCAGCAAGAGGCCTCAAAGGGGAAGAACCAGGCTGAATATTTATCAACTTTTATTACCTAGGCCTGGAAGCCCAGAGTTTCATTTCCCTGCATTCTGCTAAGTGAAGCAGTTGCAAACCCCACCCAGGATCAGGGGAGGAGGACAAAGATTCTGGCTCTTAATGGTGGGCTGTGAGGTCACATTGCAAAAAGAACATGTGGATGGGAGAGATCATCATGGGCATCTTTTGAAAATACACGCTTCCACAGCTGTAACAATTCACATCCCTTAACATGTGAAATGCCCTGTGCTCTCCCCCAAGGTCCTGAGATCTGACTCCATTATGGCATCAGCTCGACTTCTGGGACCTTTTCATCTAAACCACATCCAAATGCCAGTGAGGCCTCTTCTATGGTGTCTCCACTAAAGACCTGGAACCAGAGTGACACATTATCCGCCCCTTACACACCCAACATACAATGGTGGGGGAAGCCCCAGATAACTGCTATACACACTACTGTTCACAAAAAGGGAAAACCGGACGCATCCAGAAGTAATGGATCAGAGCAATTTCTCAGCTATGTGTACAAATGATCTGAAGTGCAAAAATTTGCATTTATTTCTATAAGTTTTCTCCTTCTCATTCTAACCCCAAATTATTAGCCCTTGGCCCTGGGGACTTCTAAATGGAACAGAGATGAGCACCTGGAGAGGGTGAAGGAAGAAGTTCAATGTTGTCTTAGCTCCCATGGGGGGGCATTAGGCTCCACGCAGTCATGGAGCTCTATCAGCCCACTGACAGATGACCACACAGCAGCAGTCTTATGTCTTCTCTAAATAAGCTGGGACATAAAAGTGGATTTGATCCAGGTTTCATGCCAAATGCAGAGCACATGAGTGTCAGGCTGTAAACACCCATCCCGTGCACACCAACGGGGGAGCCGTCTGCAGCACAAAGCCAGTAGCAGCGGGAAGCAGAGCCCAGGACGTGAGTGAGAAGAGCCCTGGAAATGCCATTAGAGCCAGGCCTCGACCACAGCACCTTCAACCAATAAGAAACTCCCCACTTTGCTTAAGATATGTTGGGGTAGGTTTTTATCACTTACATCTGAAAGTATCCCAATACACACCCATTTTCTCCCCAAGTTCTTTGTTTTGGAGCTAAGGCCTGACCTCCTGTGGGCCCGTTTCATCCTTCTCTAAGAAGGAGGCCCCCTGAAGTGTAAAGTCCATCCTCTAATCGTGGGGCATTCCCACAAGGGGAGGAAAACCTGCTCCCTCCTTCCTGGATCCTTCAGTTTTTCCAAACTCTGGAAGTAACTGGAAGTTCACCACAGCTTACATATGACAACTGTCTCTACTCAAACTCAAGGATGTCCTGCCACCAATGTTGACCATGACAGTGAACAATTCCCCCAAGTGTACACACACTACAGAGGAAAGTGCTAGGATGGTCTCACAAGACAGCTGAATGCTCAGTGCAGACCACCCAGGATGCTGCCCTGGCCAGGACCAGCCACTCTCCCAGGACTCTGCCTGTTAGCTCCTCTTCTAATATGACTTGGAAGCTGCTAGTGTCAACATGTAAGCAGGAAATGGCTCTTTAATCACTGAAAATCCTCCTGATTGTAAAGATTACATCAACATCTGGCCTTGGCTACTGAGTTGCTGTGCCTCGGGCCAAACAAATTTTTGGTGACAAATTCAGAAGCCAGTAACAGGGAATCTAAAGGGATCTTTGCCTGAGAGTTGTGGCCCCCTAGGGCACTGAGAGCCCTGTGTGAACACTGGTGTCACCGGGTCCCTTGGTTCCAGCGCCAGCCCCAGATTTCCTCTAAGCTCAACCAACTGGGCTTGATTTGGTTTTGTAGTCAAGAACTGTTTGTGGGGTTTCAGGAGGAAGACGCCTTTGGGTGAGTCACTTGGTTACAGAAACACACCTGGTTCTAGACATTTCCACAATCCTGAGCCCCTCAGGCAGGGTTTTGGAGATAATAGGAAAGATCTCAGCTGCTGAGTTTCTCTGTGCCTGGTGTCCCTGCATGGACACACTATACTTTAGACTCCAAAGAAAAAAGGCCAAAAAATGGATCCTTCTGTTACAAATACAACTTTCCAACTAGATTTAATCTGCACAGGAAGAAAAATGGGATGACATCCTTGATCTGCAGACCCTGGTGATATCACATCAAAATAGACTTGTGCCAAGGAAGTGTGAAGATATGAACCAACAAGAAAAACAAAGAAACCTGTCTGGATAAATCCTACTGAAAAGGATTTCACATCTCACACTCAGACTCTGTTCAAGACCCTGCATTGTCACACACAGGCATGCCAATCACATGCACACACCCCCCCTTGATCACATGTGTACCCCCTCTTTTTTTATTTATTTTTTATTTTTTTTATATTTTTTGGGGGTACACCAAGTTCAATCATCTGTTTTTATACACATATCCCCGTATTCCCTCCCTTCCTTGACTCACCCCCCCACCTTGAGTCCCCCCCACCCTCCCCGCCCCAGTCCTCTAAGGCATCTTCTATCCTCGATTTGGACTTCCTTTGTTATACAACAACTTCCCACTGACTATCTATTTTACAGTTGGTAGTATATATATGTCTGTGCTACTCTCTAGCTTCGTCTCAGCTTCCCCTTCACCCCCTGCCCCCTCCCAAACCTCGAGTTCTCCAGTCCATTCTCTGTATCTACGTCCTTGTTCTTGTCACTGAGTTCATCAGTACCATTTTTAGATTCTGTATATGTGAGTTAGCATACAATATTTGTCTTTCTCTTTCTGACTTACTTCACTCTGTATGACAGACTGTAGTTCTATCCACCTCATTACATATAGCTCCATCTCATCCCTTTTTATAGCTGAGTAATATTCCATTGTATATATATGCCACATCTTCTGTATCCATTCATTTGTTGATGGGCATTTAGGTTGCTTCCATGTCCTGGCTATTGTAAACAGTGCTGCAATAAACATTATGGTACAAGTTTCTTTTGGGATTATGGTTTTCTTTGGGTATATGCCCAGGAGTGGGATTACTGGATCATATGGTAGTTCTATTTGTAGTTTTTTAAGGAACCTCCAAATTGTTTTCCATAGTGGCTGTACCAACTTACATTCCCACCAACAGTGCAAGAGAGTTCCCTTTTCTCCATACCCTCTCCAACATTTGTTGTTTCCAGATTTTGTGATGATGGCCATTCTGATTGGTGTGAGGTGATACCTCATTGTGGCTTTGACTTGCATTTCTCTGATAATTAGTGATGTTGAGCATCTTTTCATGTGTTTGTTGGCCATCTGTATGTCTTCTTTGGAGAAATGTCTGTTTAGGTCTTCTGCCCATTTCTGGATTGGGTTATTTGCTTTTTTGGTATTAAGCTTCATGAGCTGCTTGTATATTTTGGAGGTTAATCCTTTGTCCGTTGTTTCATAGGCAATTATCTTTTCCCATTCTGAGGGTTGCCTTCTAGTCTTGTTCATGGTTTCTTTCGCTGTGCAAAAGCTTCTAAGTTTCATGAGGGCCCATTTGTTTATTCTTGATTTTATTTCCATGATTCTAGGAGGTGGGTCAAAAAGGATCTTGCTTTGATGGATGTCATAGAGTGTTCTGCCTATGTTTTCCTCTAGGAGTTTTATGCTGTCTGGCCTTACATGTAGGTCTTTAATCCATTTGGAGTTTATTTTTGTGTATGGTGTTAGGAAGTGTTCTAATTTCATTCTTTGACATGTTGCTGTCCAATTTTCCCAGCACCACTTATTGAAGAGGCTGTCTTTTTTCCATTGTACATTCGTGCCTCCTTTGTCAAAGAGAAGGTGCCCATATGTGTTTGTGCTTACTTTTGAGTTCTCTATTCTATTACATTGATCTTCCTTTCTATTTTTGTGCCAGTACCATACTGTCTTGATCACTGTGGCCTTGTAGTATAGTTTGAAGTCAGGAAGCCTGATTCCACCAACTCCATTTTTCCTTCTCAAGATTGCTTTGGCTATTCGGGGTCTTTTGCGTTTCCATACAAATCGTAAGATTTCTTGCTCTAGTTCTGTGAAAAATGCCATTGGTAATTTGATCGGGATTGCATTGAATCTGTAAATTGCTTTGGGGAGTACAGTCATTTTCACGATGTTGATTCTTCCAATCCAGGAACATGGTATGTCCCTCTATCTGTTTGTGTCGTCTTTGATTTCTTTCATCAATGTCTTAAAGTTTTCTGCATACAGATCTTTTGCCTCCTTAGGCAGCTTTATTCCTAGGTATTTTATTCTTTTTGTTGCAATGGTGAATGGGAGAGTTTCCTTACTTTCTCTTTCTGCTCTTCTGTTGTTAGTGTATAGGAATGCAAGAGATTTCTGTGCATTAATTTTGTATCCTGCTGCTTTACTAAACTCATCAATTAGTGCTAGCAGTTTTCTGGTAGAGTCTTTAGGGTTTTCTATATATAATATCATGTCACCTGCAAAGAGTGACAATTTTACTTTTTCTTTTCCAATTTGTATTCCTTTTATTTCTTTTTCTTTGCACCCCCTCTTGATCACGTGCACACCACATTCCCTCTTGATCACCTGGGCACCCCCTCTTCATCACATGCACATCCCCTTCCAAAATAACTGGGATAATGTATGTGAGCCATTAGCAATCCTGAGCCACAGCCCGCAATTGCAAGTTGGTCAGATTACAAACATTCTAGGCCTGTGTAGCACCCAGGCCTTTATAACAGGGATCTGAGAAAGAGTGCTGGGGTGCTGGAGGAGGAGGGGAAACGTGCTGGATGCAGCAGGAAAAGCTGGGTCGTGAGCCATGTGCGGCCATGCCCTCTGATGTCCCCAGACTCCATGGCTCTCCCATTCTGCACTTTCACCCCAGAGCAGGCTGTGCATGAGGCCGGACCCAGGGAAGGGGCACGATGTCTTCTTTCAGACCCTAACTATGTGTCATTCATTTGCAGGGGCACTCCGGTGGGCCACAGGCTACAGCAAGGCTGGGATTCACTAAGGCCATACCACCTGCCAGCCTGTAGCTGTAGCTCCGTCCCTTACCTTCTACCCAAGAAAGGCATTGTCCACTTCAGCTGATTAGCTACTGTCATTAACAAGCCACCTGTGGCTCAGTTCCCAATAGTTTCAGGTGCCCAATATGGCAGACATCAGCATTTGAGAGGCTGACTCAGCCGGCGAGTTGCAGAGGCTTATGTCACCTACTTATTCTGTCAAGATCTTGCCTCTGGTGCTGCCTGCAGAGGCTCTTCAACCTCATTTCCTTGGTAGGTCCTCAGTCTTTAAGCAAGAACCTGAAAACCAGTGGATCCTCATCTATTGCAAAGCCAGTTTCCAGAGAATATCCAGAGGATTCTCCAATGCCCCACGAGGTGGGGTTAACATCCCAAACCTCTTAAGACACGTTCTGTTTTTCTTTTTCAGCACCTACGATGTACCAGACACTCTCCTCTAGTGACCAGAACAAAGGTCCTCATGCTCAGGGAGCTTACATTCTAGTGGAGAAAGATAGACATTAAAAAATAAGCCTAATCAATATGTACATTAAAACAGACATTATAAGGTAATAAGTACTATGGAAAAAAGACAAAAGGGGCAGGTAAGAGGGTTTGGTTTGCAGAATTGAACAGCGTGGTCCCGTTTTGCTTTGTTTGCTTGTGCAAGTACTTGAATAAAGTGAAGAGGGTTAGCCAAGTGGACAGAGAGGGAACAGTGTTCCAGGCAAAGGGAACAGCCAGAGCGAAGGCCCTGAGGCAGAAGATGCATGGCACCTGTGAGGAGCAGGGGGGGGCTCTGTGACTGGGACAGGATGAGCCAGGGGGAGGTCAGTGGAGAAGAGACTGAAGGGGAACAAATTGATCCAACCAGAGAGAAGGAGTCTCACCTATGTTCCAAGAGGCAGGATCTTGCAAACATCAGGTGGGACACAGGCTGCTGGCTTAGAGCCCCAGGTGCTTCCCCTGCCAATTCCAGATGCACAGGCCTTCTGCTCCTGGTAGCCCTCCTCCTGCCTTCATCCCCAACCCTCAGGCAGCAGACCCAGGACCTGGCCACCACACAACAGAACAGGTTCCTTTCTCTGGCCCTCCACAGAAACCATCCCAGCTCCCTCCTGGCCCTGGCCCTGGCCCTGTGGTTGGCCGGAGAGCTGGCTGCTGTGAGGAGTGAAATTACAAACTTGACATGTTGACATCCTTCTCTTCAACCCAGGTTTAGACGACTCAGATTACAGGTCCAAGCTCCTGGGATCTCCACTCCAAAGCTGGTGCCCACCAGGCAGGAGCCAGTGAGGCCTGGGAAGTGGACTTCTCACCTCCCAAGCAGCCAGTACCCAACAGCCATCTGGCCGGGCTCTGCATGGTCAATCAGACAGCAGGCTAAGCTGAAACTGGAGCAGTAAGCTGAAACTGGAGCAGTGGGGGAAGCACAGAACAAGAGAGGAGGCTCCTAGAAAGATCCTGGTAGGAGAAGGATGGAGGGGAGGGGAAGAAATTGATGAAAAGATGATCATTGCAAGGAAACTGGGAAGTTCGGGAGTGCCTAAGAATTGACCTCCAGGATGTTTGTTCCCACATCTATAAAATGGGGCTCACCCTTGTGACGCAGGGTCATGGGGAAGATGAGCGGGGATGAAGCACGCATACCAGCATGTGACAAGCTAGTGCTCCATGCATATGGGATGGAATCAGGGCTGGAAGCCACTGTTTGAGGTATCTTTACCCAGAGAATCCACTGCCTCTGTTGCTGCCAGTGAGGCCAAACTCCCAAATCAGCCACCATGGCTTGCCAAAGGGACAAGCTCAGGTCTACACCAGCTGCCCACAGAGTTCTCGCACACCCCAGGGTAGGCAGAGGTGGGAGACCCCAGTTCCATCTGTAGCCTCACTTCATGATCCTGGGCAAGTCAACTCACCTTTCTAAGCCCCTATTCCTGATACATTGAATGGGGGAAATGGGACCAGACAACTTCTGAGAGGTCTCCCAGCTCTGACATTTTAAGATGCAGTGATTCAATTAGCCCTCCAGCTGTACTTCTTAGATAAATAAAACTATTTGTAATCAATTAAATGTGAAACAGTTGCTAGATTAGGAAGCAGGAGAACGGACACGAAAAAATAATAGAACTAATCACTGTCAAGTGATATTTTGGATCTTTAAGCCCTTTGATTCAGTTCTCAGCCCAATGACACAAACACTTTGGCCACATTAAAACCCCTTTATTGAAAATGAAGGCTCCAGCTGGGCCAGCCTGCCAGCAAAGTGCCCTCTCACTGGCCAGCTAAACCCTGACCCCATTCTGCCTCCAACAAATGGGCTGCAGCCTCCGGAAGCCTGAGACAGGTTGTCCCCACATGTCTGAGCCCGCCTGTAATTGCAGCCCACCCTATGATGGAGAGAGTGTGTCACTGAAGCAAAATATGTAAAATTAGCACTTGGGTCTATGTTCACCCTGAATTCTTCATTGTTACCAAAGACACATGCTAAGATGCAGGAAGAGAAATCCTAAGCTCTGACCTGCTTTAGCCTTTGTCCAGTCCCTGTCAATCCACTGAGCAGAAAGTCAATCGTGAGATACCCTAGCAGGCTGATACCCAGGGAAACTTCCCCAATCTCTTCCATCACTGTGTGATACAACCAAGTCATCCCCCGACCCCCCCTGCCAAACAGAGACTCACACCTACTTCAGCGATGGCCAACAGGGTGTGTTGGCCACGATATTTGGAGCTGATCCCCTGCCTGGGTTTGATAATTCCTCCTCTGTCAGTGGCCTAAAAGGGGTCAGACAAGCCTGAAGACTTGGTCATAAATTAGCAGATGCCCATGATAGTGGAACGAATTTCCACTGATGGCAGCATCCAGGTCCCACTGCCTGTCGTAGGCCAGCTAAGCATTCCAGCCTGATGCAGGCAGGACACATCTGTTCTCAGGGAGCCATGGCTCATTTCCACATCCAGCTTGAGTTAGCTGTGGTCTCCAGGGAAAAGCAGAATTCTGGGCCGAGCAAACCCCACCACCCCAGGTGCCTCCCCCTCCCCCACCCCCGGCCCTTGCAGTTGGCCGCTCTGTTACCACAATGGCATTGAGGTGAGCCTCATTGAATCCTTAGGTGGAACGAGTGAGCCCTGGGCACAGTCAGCTTTCCTGGAGAAGTCACTACACCTGAGGCAGCCCTGTCGGTGCTGATGGGTATGCTCCTCCCCAGCTGCCCTGGGAGGCTGGGGCCAAGCAGCTCTGCCTGCATTCACTGAGGAGGCGTGGGGCCAGCAGCATGCAGGGGGTCTGCAGCATGCATGGGTCTGCTGTCTGGTGCCCCACCTTCAGGAGTGCGAGAGCACTGCACAGTCCAGACTGAGCAGAGCACCGTGAACTCAGCCTGCTGCAGCAGCATCTGCATCCCACAGGGTCCTTCCATGACCAGGCCTCCCTCTGCTCCTGGTGCTTATGCTCTTGGCACAGCAGTGCAGAAGCCAGGTACCAGGGTCAGAAGACCTGGTTCTCACCTTCCTTCCTTCCCATCTGCAGGATCTAACTGTAGAAGGAAAGGTTTAGTTCTCTGAACATCACTTTCCCCTCTGTGACAGGAGCTGTCTCACCTGGACCATCTCCAAAGTCTCAGCTCCCATAGAGACACTTTCCTGTGTAAACTTGCTTCAGGGGCCAAATCTTACAGACAGGCATAGAGAGAAGACTGTTAAAGCAGAGGGACTGCAGGAACACCATGGAAGCTCCTGGCCTCCAGCACTGCCCTGGTCCTCCACCGGAGTTCTAGAAATTCTGCTGGAAGAGATTCAAGTCCCGGGACAGGACACTCACCCAGACCCTGCCCTTAGAGGCACCTCCACCAGGAAAGGAAACACCAGGGCAACTTTTATTCATCCATCTCTTTGTCTCCTAGTGAAGAAAGCAACACTCTTTCACCTACAATTTAAGGCCTTAACAACCTGACCTCAGTTTGCTTTTTCATCTTTATGCCCCAACCTGCATGCATCTTCAGCCCAGACTCAGGGGCAGACTCATTCTGCCCTGAGCTTCCTTTCCATCATCCCACCTTCTCTTCTCACAGAGAGAATAGCATATGCCCTTCACAGGTCAATCTGCCTCTTCATTAAGCAAGGTGTTTAAGGCTTCCCACATGGTACTCCCTCCCCTGGGTGTGAGGGGCTGTTCTCACTTACTGGCGTGTGGGTGTCTTCACCCTGAAAACCAGAGAGGAAGGAAAGGAGGGCCAAGGAGAGACTCAGAGTGCCTCTGGGCAATGTGGCCTTGGCCACAAGAATATTAAGATGTCCAGGAGTGAATGCCCTTATTAAGATTGAATCTTCTAGTTGGAGTCCACCTAGAGCTAGAAGCTGAAAAACTCAGGCAAGGTGTCTGAGAGACTGCCAGCCCTTCAGGACTAGAAGGCAGATGACAGAGATCAGCAGCTATGATCTTGGAGGATGTGGTATGAGACCCATGGCTTCCAGAATCCTCTGTGACATTTTTCCTTGTTCTTTTCTTACTGTCTTCTGAAATATTTAGTCTGCCTTGGCTGCTTCAGGGAAAATAGGGTTAAATGATTTTCAGGGCAAAGCCAGGACTAGGGAGCTCAGTAAGAACAGCTATGTTTTTCTTGCCATGAATCTCTTGATGAAATAGAAAAAAATTTTAGGAAGCTAAAAGTTCAAAGATTGACTCAAGAAGAATATTCTGTGAATAGACCATCAGCCATGCAATAAGTTGAAAAAATTGTGGAAGAATTATCTCTATAAAAGAGAATTATTTTTAAAGAATTATCTTTATAAAAGCTCAGTTTTATGGATGAATTCTTTCAGATTGCTCTAGAGCAGAGAAAAAAATTGGAAAACTTCCCAATTCCTTTTATAGGGCTAACATAATTTATTATAAACCTGGCAAAGATAAAATACAAATACATGTATAATGTTATATATGTGATACCATTTGTGTGTAGACATACACATACTTACATATACACACACACACATAGACATACATGTATATACACACAGATACAAATACTCTTACTTATGAGTATAGAGTCAAAAATGCTGAATGAAAAAACAATAATTCAATCTAGGGGCAATTAAAAGAATAATTCAATATGACTAATGCTATATTTGTTCCTGGAGTGTAATGATGATTTAACATTTGTAAGTATATTCTAGTCCACATCAATATGTCATAGGAAAAAACAGCCATAACAGATTCTAAGGATGTATTTTTTTAAATTATTTGTCTTTATTGAAATATAAATGCTTTACAATATTGTGTTTGTTAGTATTTGCTGTAGAACAATGTGAATCAGCTACATGTATACATGTATCCCCTTATCCCCCCACATTGAGCCTCACTCCCTATCCCACCCCTTTAGGTCTTGACAAAGCATTGAGCTGATCTCACTGTGCTATGCAGCAGCTTCCCACTAGCCATCTATTTTACATTTGGTAGTATATATGTCAATGTTATTCTCTCTCTTTGTCCCGGCTTCCCCCTACCCCTCTGTGTCCTCAAGTCCATTCTCTATGTCTGTGTCCCATACTCCTGCCTTGCCAATAGGTTCATCAGTAACGTTTTTCTAGATTCCCTTTATATGCATTATCATATGATAGTTGTTTTTCTCTTTCTGACTTACTTCACTCTGTATGACAGACTCTAGGTCCATCCACCTCACTACGAATAGCTTGATTTCATCCCTCTTATGGCTGAGTAATATTCCATTGTATACATGTGCCAAATCTTCTTTATCAATTCATCTGTTGATGGGCATTTAGATGGCTTCCATGTCCTGGGTATTGTAAATAGAGCTGCAATGAATATTGCAGTACATATATCTTTTTGATTTATAGTTTTCTCTGGATATATGCCCAGTAGTGGGATTGCTGGGTCATATGGTACTTCCATTCTTAGTTTCTTAAGGAACCTCCATACTGTTCTTCATAGTGGCTGTACCAATTTACATTCCCACCAGCAGTGCAGGAGGATTCCCTTTTCTCTACACCCTCTCCAGCATTTATCATTTGCAGACTTTTGCATGATGGACATTCTGACCAGTGTGAGGTGATACCTCATTGTGGCTTTGACTTGCATTTCTCGAATGATTAGTGATGTTGAGCATCTTTTCATGTGTTTGTTAGCCATCTGCATGTCTTCTTTGGAGAAATGTCTATTTAGGTCTTCTGCCCATTTGTAGATTGGCTTATTTGCTTTTTTGGTATTAAGCTGCATGAGCAGCTTGTATATTTTGGAGATTAATTCTTTGTTCGTTGCTTCATTGGCAAATATTTTCTCCCATTCTGAGGGCTCTCTTCTTGTCTAGTTTATAGTTTCTTTTGCTGTGCACAAGCTTTTAAGTTTCGTTAGGTCCCATTTGTTTATTTTTGATTTTATTTCTATTATTCTAGGAGTTGGGTCAAACAGGATCTTGTTTTTGTTTATGTCCTAGAGTGTTCTGCCTATGTTTTCCTCTAAGAATTTTATAGTGTCTGCCCTTACATTTAGGTCTTTAATCTATTTTGAGTTTATTTCTGTGTATGGTGTTAGGATGTGTTCTAATTTTATTCTTTTACATGTAGCTGTTCAATTTTCCGGACACCACTTATTAAGGAGGCTGTCTTTTTTCCATTGTATATTCTTGCCTCCTTTGTCAAAGATAAGGTGCCCATATGTGAATGGATTTATCTCCGGGCTCTCTATTCTGTTCCATTGATCTACCATTATGTTTTTGTGCCAGTACCGTACTGTCTTGATCACTGTAACCTCTTCGCATAGTGTGAAGTCAGGGAGCCTGATTCCACCAACTCCATCTTGCCTTCTCAAGGTTGCTTTGGCTATTGGGGTCTTTTGCATTTCCATACAAATCATAAAATTTCTTGTTCTAGTTCTGTGAAAAATGCCTTTGGTAACTTGATAGGGATTGTGTTGAAACTGTAAATTGCTTTGGGTAAGATAGTCATTTTCACGATGTTGATTCTTCCAATCCAAGAATGTGGTATATCCCTCATCTGTTTGTATCATCTTCAGTTTCTTTCATCAGTATCTTATAGTTTTCTGTCTTAGAGTGTCTTTTGCCTCCTTAGGCAGGTTTCTTCCTAGGTATTTTATTCTTTTGGTTACAATGGTAAATGGGTGTGTTTCCTTAATTTCTCTTTCTGCTCTTTCTTTGTTAGTGTATAGGAATGCAAGAGATTTCTGTGCATTAATTTTGTATCCTGCTACTTTGCTAAGTTCATTGATTAGTGCTAGCAGTTTCCTGGCAGCATCTTTAGGGTTTTCTGTGTATAATATCATGTCACCTGCAAAGAGTGACAATTTTACTTCTTCTTTTCCCATTGAATTCCTTTTATTTCTTTTTCTTCTCTGATTGCTGTGGCTAAAACTTCCAAAACTATGTTGAATAATAGTGGTGAGAGTGGGTACCCTTGTGTTGTTCCTCTCCTTAGAAGGAATGCTTTCAGTTTTTCACCATTTAGAATGATGTTGGCTATTGGTTTGTCATATATGGATTTTATTATGTTGAGGTAACTTCTTTCTATGCCCACTTTCTCGAGAGCTTTTTTTTTTTTTTATCATAAATGGATGTTGAACTTTGTCAAAATCTTTTTCTGCATTTATTGAGATTATCATGGATTTTATGCTATATTCATCAGTGATATTGGCCTGTAATTTTCTTTTTTTGTGACATCTTTGCCTGGTTTTGGTATCAGGGTGATGGTGGCATTGTAGAATGAGTTTGGAAGCGTTCCTCCTTCTGCTATATTTTGGAAAAGTTTGAGAAAGATAAGTGTTAGCTCTTCTCTAAATGTTTGATAGAATTCGCCTGTGAATCCATCTGGCCTGGGGCTTTTGTTTGCTATGACATTTTTAATCACAGTCTCAATTTCATTACTTGTGATTGGTCTGTTCATATTTTCTATTTCTTTCTGGTTCAGTCTTGGAAGATCGTACTTTTCTAAGAATTTATTCATTTCTTCCAGGGTATCCAATTTATTGGTGTCTAGTTGCTTGTAGTAGTCTCTCATGATCTTTTGTATTTTGTACTTCTGAGGTGTCAGTTGTTACTTCTTTTTGATTTCTAATTCTGTTGATTTGTGTCTTCTCCCTTTTCTTCCTGGTGAGTCTGGCTAATGGTTTATCAATTTTGTATATCTTCTCAAAGAACCAGCTTTTAATTTTATTGACCTTTGCTATTGCTTCTTTCATTTCTTTTAAATTTATTTCTGATCTCATCTTTATGATTTCCTTCCTTCTGCTCACTTTTGGGTGATTTTGTTCTTCTTTCTGTAATTGTTTTAGGTGTAAGGTTAGGTTGTGTATTCGAGATTTTTCTTGTCTCTTCAGGTAGGATTGTATTGCTATAAACGTCTCTCTTAGAACTGCTTTTGCTGCGTCCCATAGGTTTTGGGTCACCATGATTTCATTGTCATTTGTTTCTAGGTATTTTTTGATTTCCTCTTTGATTTCTGCATTGACTTCTTGGTTGTTTAATAGCCTGTTGTTTAGCCTCCATGTGTTTGCATTTTTTACAGTTTTTTTCCTGTGATTGATATCTAGTCTCATAGTGTTGTGGAGCAAAAGACCCTGAATAGCCAAAGCAATCTTGAGAAGGAAAAATGGAGTTGGTGGAATCAGGCTTCCTGACTTCAAACTATACTACAAGGCCATAGTGATCTCTTAGGTGGGTCTGGACCTCAGAGGGTGAGCCTTGTGCCTTGGGACCTTGCCCTTTCTTGTCACCCAGAGAGTGACATTTGTTTGCTGGAGATTGATAGGAACATTGAGACCTGACTATGACCTGTCCTCAAGAACAAAGGATCGGACAGGGAGAAATTTTCAACGAACAGCCACACCCCTCCATACAAATCCAGCCTCAAGTTCTTTGCCAAGGTTTGTCTGCTTTAGATCAGGTTGAAATCTAATAAGAAGCAAAAGAATCTCTTTAAATATGCCCTCTAATGCATTGTAATTTCACACTAAAAAATGGAGTAGAAGTTCTTGTATGTGAGCCCTTCCAGGTCTAATCATGTATCCTTGGCAGAACACGTCTTCCCAGATATAAGGAATAGAGCAGAGTGTAAGACCATATGCTCACAGAAGTGACGGTAGCTTAATTGGAGCAGGGATGGTAAAGAGGCATGTGATTTTGTAAAGTGGTGCTGAGCAGTTGGCAGGTGTGTTTGGATGTGGGAGAAGAATTTGCATTTGGATAGAATCCTGGATCTGAGGGTGGAAACTGGAGATTAGATGAGCAGGTGCTAGTGAAGTTCCAAGCTAAAGAAATGAAGGAAAATTTGACTGAGTCACAGAGAAGGAAATCCACAAGAAAATGAAAATGCATGGCTGTGGAATAGGAGTGGGGTGGCGTAGAAGAGAACTGATAAAAAGTCTGAGAAGGAGGAAGTCTACATATGAGAAAAATTCAGCAGCGAATATGGAAGTGGTGCATGGTAATTAAACAAGCTAAAAAAGAACAAGGAAAATAAGAATGTCACTTCTGTATGGTAAGAGAAACAGCATCCCATATCCCTTTCTAGAGGAAGCTGTGAGTGTGAAGAGGAACAAAATTATGACTATCACACGGAGAAGGGCATGAGCATAGAATAAAAAGGAACACAAAATACAGGAAGATACATTTGTTGTTTCTTTGTGTTATTTATCATTTTAACAGGAGAGGATGAGAAGAATTTTAGTGCATCCAAGTTTTCTATATTTGATTCCAGAATACACAAAGAATTTTTCCAGTGGTCTTCTTAAAGCTAGAATTATATTTTTTCCTTTTCCTTGAGGTGTTGCAGTACACATACTACATTCTTATTTTTAATGCTTAGAATAAAGAATCATCATGGCATTTTCTCTAACTTTAAAAAGCATATTGTGTGTATCTCTATTTTCCTGCTTCAGTGTCATAGAGTGTGCTTACTAACTTTGGCAGATCAGAAACTATTAAATAAAGGAATATGTCACATTAGAATAATAGTTTTAAATTACTTAGCTGTCATTGTACTAGTGGTAGGATTATATAATGGTGAAAATTTCTTTCCCATTATGTTCTAGGGGTCAGCAAACCTTTGTAAAAAGCTACATAGAAAATACAGTGGACCCTTGAACAACAGGGATTTAGGGGAGGTGATGCCCTGCACAGTGGAAAATCCACACACGACTTTATAGTTGGTCCTCTGTATCCAGGGTTCCACATTTACAGATTGACTCAACCATGGAACATGGGGTCCTGTAGTATATATTTATTGAAAAAAATTGGCAATGCGGTTAAAACCAGTGTCGTTGAAGGGTCAACTATGCTTTAGTTTCACAGCCCATACAGGCCCTGTTGCAACAATTGCTACCATTGTAGAGCAAAGTGAGTCATAGACAATACAACAAGTAGCATGGGTTGTTCCAACAAAACTTTATAAATGACATTTGAATTTCATAAAATTTTATTGTGTCATGAAATATTATATCTTTTTTTTAATCAAAAAATGTAAAAAACCATTGTTAGCTCACACAGGTCACAAAAAACCAGGTGGCAGGTCATATCTGGCCCACGGGCTGCAGTTTGCCAACTTGTGCTGTATGATTACAAGGAGAGATTTCTTTTTATTTCATTTGCTTCTCAGCATTTTTATTAGCAATTTTTTCTAAAGTTTTATTAAATAAATTCCAGATCCTTTTTATTTTCTGAGGCTATTTCTACTGCTTCTAAGAGAGAGACATTATTTTCAGAAACTCAGAATATGTGGCTCTTTTTACACTGGCCGAGTGAATTTTTTCAAAAACACCAGTAGGACTTAAAAACTAGAGTTATGTCTTCAAACCTCCCCTGCCCCCCCCCCCAAATCTAGATTTGGGCCTTCAGCTTAAATATGAGAAAATGCCAAACATATTTCTTGGCTCATATCAGGCACTTAAGTAGAATTCAACTGATGTTTATACTATGATCTCTGTGGAACATCAGATTTTTCTAAATCTGAAGACTAAACTTCCCTAATTCAGACTAATCGAAAAGGAGGTCAGTCAAAATTAATAGTATAATATCAAGTTCATCTGATAATATAGATGATGAAATTATCATTAGGAAATATAATCTACTTTAATAAAAGATAAGCATGGCCTAATGTAATGTAGATGGGTATGTCTCAATTAATTAAGGATACTTAAACACACTTCATGTTCCTCATAGACATAAATTGTTTCTTTCTAACTATTCTTATATTACTTAAACTGTCTATTAAGAAAGCTTTGCTATCCAAAACAAAGACAGAGTTCAGCATAGTCTATGCAAATGCTTTCAAATAACAGTGTAAATGAATAAAACTTACATGCTTTTCTGAGGTTTAAAGTGTCTCTAGGTACATGTTGATACATGTCTTTCAGATTTAATAACTTTGGGAACATGACAAAACGTCTTTGGTTTGTAGATAATGTAATGTTGTGAGAAGAGACTAGTTTCTAACTGTTCCACAGATAAATATTTACTTGTAACTTTCAGATTGCTAAAGAAAATGTTAAAACCAAATATAATTTCTGATCTGGTAGGTGTTGATGAAGAGAGGGAAAGAGAAGTCTAAAAGTTCAGAAGAACACAGGTGAAAGGATAATAAATGACGATTGTTAGGTGGTTAATAGGGTTAACATATAGCATCCATGTTCCCCATTCAGTTTCAGAAATCAGTTGAAAAACAAACAAACAAACAGAAAAGAGGAGACCAAATTATCAGCTTTATAAAATGTAAGGTGATAAAGGAGCTTGTGACTTATACTTGTAACAAATTATCTTTTCTAATACTGAACACTGTCATTTGAAAGCTTACTCACAGTCACTGGTTGTCCCCCACTGAGGCAAGAATTTTGTGTACTTTCAGCATAGAAGACTATGCACAGCTTTACAGTAATAAATGTCCTTCCATGTGGAAGGAACTCAGACGTTTGAAAAAGAGAGTGGACATTGAGTGAGGTAAGGGCTAGGTACTTGTAGCATTAGTTAATCTGCTCTCCAGTTGGGAAATATTCAGATCTGGATTTAGGCCATATTAGTTGAATGAACTGAATGAATGAATAGATGAGTAAATAAATGATGTCAAAGTTTCCTAAAACTTGGGGTTGTCCCCTTCTATGCTCTGGCTAACTGAACCCACCATCTGATTCAACATTGCTACCATAATCAGGCAAGACATGGCGACTCCCCGTCATAGATGGGCCATGCTGCACTCTAGGAGGAAGGTGATTTCCTTGAGGAGTGCTGGGGAGAAAGACAGGCTTTAAATGGGCAGTCAGACCCTATGGAAACAAACCTAGCTTGTCTCAGACCCCTGCCTAGCTTCTTTGCCCTCTTCTCTTTAGTCCGGTCAGGTGTCATTCACACTGCACACTGTTCCTACTGTCTGGGATAACAGTCTGTAGCTGCCTACAAGAGACCCCTGCCCACTATCCAGTCTCCAGCCTATTGTGAGGAAGTCCACATAACCTAACCAAGCTTTAGCTCCCGTCATACTAAACCAGGCACAAGCTTAGTTTTTATGGGAGGTAAACTGGACTTCTGGAAACATATCACTGTTTGGGATAACTGTTGTACTATAATGCTTAAATGTCCTTAAATCTCTGAGTCTATTTGTACTCTCCTGCCTTATGCCAGAATTAATGGGAAGCAAACATGAATAAGATTGTCTCTCAAGAAGAATTATTCCAACAGAAGTGAGAGACATGCAATGAGGCATCAGAAGGGCTATAGAGGGTGTAAACTGTGAAAAAGTGCTATGGAAACATGAGTCACGGGGGGTTCTACGGGCAAAGGGGAAAGAGCAGTAGACAAGATGGTATCAAGGAGTTACACTTAGAACTTGAAGGTTAACTTTGCATAGGCAAGTCCCTGGAGGCTATTATAGATGAAATTGCCTTCTTCATCCAGGTGAGAGACGTGTGCACAACCACAGGAGCCTTTCCCACCAGCTGTGCACACACTGGATTACTTGGGGTGGTAGGAGTGCAACAGGGGCTTCTACAGGTTAAAAAGTTAGCTTAGTAATTATGGTATATTTTCCTTCTGTACTGTTGAAAACCATTTAAAACTTAGGATCCTCCCAGATGAACACATATCAAATAATGTAAAATTATTTAGAAGTTTTTCTTTTAATAAAACTGGTAAAGTCCCACACAGGTACATCGGATGGTTGATCACTCTGGCATCATCATTTATAATATATTGTACCTGGTCTGCACTTTGAGATTCTAGCAATGTCACCATTTTCTACAGATTTGAAAAAATAGTGTGTGCTATTTCATTTATGAAAATGTCAAAATGGTTTTAGTTTAAAAATATATTTTTGTAAATTTGTTTTCTGGTGTAAATTGGAATGCACAAAGACTGAGATAACAAGGGCCCTGAGTGAGCAACCCTGGAATAGCACATCCAGGAATCTCAAGATACACTGTCAAGAGTAATGCGGAGAAACTTTGCAGATGAATGGTTAAGAAAATACATTTTTACTTTCAGGACCACCAATCATTTTACTTTTTCACTCTAAACTTGTCTCATTAGATGTTCATGAAAAGTAATGACATATAACTGGGATATATGCTCATTTGGGGAGTTTTAGTGCCAATTGAAGCAATAATAAAATAAAATAATAAGTATTTTAAATTTTGATGAATTAAAGAGGAAATACATAAAAGTTAGACAAATTATACTTAAGATCTTTTGAGTTTATGAATATAAACTGACAATTTGTCTAGGTCTTATTTCTTGCAACAACAAATAAAAAAGTATACTTTTATTGGTATTTTTACTTTCAAATCCCCTGGCCATGCCTAGCATTGGACCTCAGCTGTCTCATGGTCCATGGTTTCTTAGCCTCTCCAGCATCCTCTGGGATTCTCTGGTGGGGTGTTTTAGCTGCTTTCACTGTCTATGCATGACTTTCTCTGATTTTGCTGTCCTTCCAGGCCTTGGTCCACTTTCATTTCTGCTTGTCCAACTACCATACTGATGCAGTCTCTAGCAATCTTTGAGGGAGCTGCTGCCCAAAGGCTTAGTTCTGCCCTGGCCTTGAGCCACTGCCCCGCCTCCCCCCCCCCACCCGGCCCCGCAAACCTTCTCCTTGTTCATGTCGCTCTTATCATGCTGTTCCAGCCTGCCCCACCCCCAGTCCTTCTGTTGCCTCGTTACCCTCTGGCGCTGGTGGTACTCTGTCCACACAGGATGACTGTTTCTGCTGCTTCTACTTCTCTACCTCCTACAGCATCACCATCTATGTCGGAACTTTGCTGTCCGATAACAACATTGGCCACTGCTGCCTCTAAACCACTTCCAAGCTTCTCCCAGATTCCTGTTTGAACCTTCATGCTCACTTCCATACTGTCACCAGGGCCATGATGTTTTGCTTACGCTGTACCTCAAAAAAATTAAAGCTCCCAGGACTTTCCTTTTTTGTTGAAATAAAGACACTTTTCTCCTATCCTTGCCTGGCTTTACTGAAGGGCCCAGAGCTGACTGGCTTGTCCCCTGGCATTAGTGCTCTTGTAGCTTTAGCCGCACTTTGATCTTAAATACTTAGAAGCTGGATTGTGTCAAGTGTGTCTGGAATCACTACTCCTCTGATCACCGGCCTTGTTTCCAAGACTGTCTCATGGGGTGACACTCAGTTTCTCACGGGCAATCTCTGCTGTACTACTTCTCATGTAATTTATTTCCCGTCTGCAGTTTCACCAGCTAGACAAGAACTATCTGAATCCTCACTGTGGACACAGGTTGAGGACATCGTGCAGAGTCTGCTGGCAACAATGAAGCCAGTGCTGTCGTTCCTCTCCACCTGTGAGTCACCAATCCCAGGAGAGGGTTTCCATTAGCTGGCTCTGAATAATTTTCTATTTTTTCAAAATCCACTAAAAATGTTTTATAAATTATATTGATTTGGGTTTTATTTATTATACAGTATGATTAGACTTCAAAGTGGAGGAATTAACACCATCACTTTACAGTTAAAACAAACTGAAGTTCATGGAGGTAAAAGTTCCTCAATGAATTATTTCGTGTGCATATGTAACAGTTTGGTGCCGAGAATTGAGAAATTCAAAGGTAAATATGAAATCGTATTGATTCTAAAGGAATTCACAGTCTACCAGAGGAGAGAAAGCTACCAGTAATACACTGTGAAAATGCTAGACACACAAGATTAGGAGGAAACGATGAATTTTGTCAAGGGTCAGAGAAGTCAAAGAAATGGTGGCATAAGTATTACTTTAGTGAGAGTGGCTGAGGGCCACGGGTGAGCCCAGGCCACACCCTGGGCCAGAACCTCTGGAGGTCCGTGCGTCAGCAGACGCTCGCTGGCGGGCCTGGGGCCGAGGCCCGTAGAAACCTGGGGCCGGTTGGAGAGTAGCTGGGGGCCACGGGAGAGTCCCACAGGGCCGCAGGTGAACCCATGGCTGACGCGGTGGACGAGACGGGGGAGGTGTGCCAGAGGTGCGGGGTGCCGTCGGGGCTGGATCCTGTCTCCCGCCAGGGTCTCGGAGTGGTGGTGGGCGGTGAGTAGCTGGGCGCCAGGCGGGCGTCTCCGAGGGCTTGGGGTGAGGCACTAGGCGATGCCAGTAGAAACATATGGTACACTGTTGTGCAGCCAGGTGACAGTGTGGAAACCACACGGGAAGAAGTTGGGGTCGAGTCCCGTGACTGTCCCGTGTGCTCTGCAGTGGGAAACGGGAAGTCAAAGTCGGGCAGTGGAGGGGAACGCAGGGGGGTCGCCTGGGGAGAGGAAGGGTGGTCCACCTGCAAAGTCCCGGGTGAAGACCCCCATCCGGAGGCAGACAGGCTGGGGGAGTCGGGCCCGTTGTTTGGGCCGTCAAGGCTGGGGGAGCGTTCAGGCCTAGAAAAGGCCATGGCCCCCGTCTCCTCGGATGCAGACCTGGTGGAGAAACCTGCTGCTTTTAGGACACCCTGCCCCCTCCTCTGGCCACAGGAATGTGGTCGTGCGTGTGTGTGTGTGTGTGTGTGTGTGTGTGTGTGTGGTGTGTTTGAGTCTGTGTGGGTTTCTGTTTGTGTGTCTGTATGGTGAGGGAGTGCGTCCTCCAAAGGAAGGCAGATCTGAAGAAAGCAGACAGACAGAGATTCAGGTAGCCAAGTGTTCTCTCCTTCTGTCTTGGGAATGGGCTTCCAGCGGGCAGGACCCTGTCAGCACCGGGCACACGCAGAAGCTCAGGCCAATGGCTGAGTCGTCTGAGAGACTGCGCGCAGAGCCTGGCTGCGCGAGGCTTTATGGAGCCTGGGCGCCGGTGTGGGCGGGGATTCAGAGCGGCAGGGGCGGAGCTTCACCGCTCCTTCCACCCACCCAGGGCCAGGTGGGGCAGCCTCCCTGTACTCGGAGAAAAAGGACTCTCTCGACTAGAGACTAGGCTCCAAGAGTCCACTCCTGGAAGGCAAAGGGCTTGGAAGGTTTGGATGGAGAATGGCTTCGGAGGAGTCCGTGTCCGTTCATGCGGTGGGGGTGGGGGTGGATGGGGCTGTGCTGTTCCTAATGGGAAAGCCTCGGCTTCTGTGGCGCCCGGGAGAGAGAAAAGATGCTCAGTACCACAAGCACCCCTCCTCACCCCACCTCAGCACATCCCAGCCCGATGGGCTAACCGGTAATTGCAAACGGCTCTACCGATAGTTTGGTATGTGTTTGAAAGGAAGACGTAAAGGAAGAGTTTCCCGCAACATGAAAGTACCAACAAACCACAAACAACAAAAAACCAACTGCAGGGATTCGCAGCGCTACACTCTGCCTTTCTGCTGGCAGGATTCGCAACAGACAGTGCCCCAGGAGAAAGGGAGGATCACTGGATGAGAGCGGGTGGGGGGGAAGAGAAAGGAAAGAAAGGAAAGGAAAGAAAAGCTGCGTTTTTCTGGATTGCTGTCATTGTTTGTTTCTGTTTTGTGAGCATGGGTAGGAAAAAGAGAAACTGAAATGGAGCGTTGCCTCCAGACTACCGTTGCAGTGATTGGTATGTGAGAATACAGAGTCACAGGGCCCTGGTCCATCGCCCGAAGACACCTGACTCCTTGTTTGGCATCTTGTACTTCTCTGAGGAATGGAGGGGAACAGCCTCGTGAGAGCAAACCCACCTTCGATATAGCTCTGCTTCTCCAAGTTGGTGCTCAGCAAAGTGGGTGCTGGACAGACTGCTCACGGGAAAACGCTGCAGCATCCAAGGGACTGGAGAAGGACCCATGGGGAAGCTTCCTGGGCCTCGCCGACCTTTAAGGTCACGTGATGCCCTTGAGAATTTCTCACCTAAGGCAGCTTCTCTCTCACCTGTTTTCACACCTGACATCAAAGGATGGCACCGCCATTTGCATAGCCGTGTTTACGTGACCTTTCTGCTTAGCTGCAGGGAAATCGCTGCCTCTTCTGACCAGGCTGTTTCTTTTGGGGAAGAGCAAAACCGGATTGCTTTTTACACAGGCCTAGCTTTGCTTTTGGTTTTGAGGGGATTTTGTTCTGTGGTTTGGGGGGCGGGTGTCTGTGTGAATGTGGGTGTGTTTGGTTTGGGGGTTGGTTTATTGTTTTCCTTTCTTTTTTACTTTTCTTGTCTTTTTGTTGTTGTTTTGGTGTTTTGTTTGTTTGTTTTTTGGGGGTGGGGTGGTTGCTGTCGTCATGATTCCCTTCCTGCATTCCACAAGCTCCTCATGGTCAAGTATACGTACCGTGGTTTTCCTTCTTATGGGGACTTGAAGTTTGTTTCCTATGGCCCCCATGAACTCCCGTGACATTGACCTCTGCGGTGCCTGCCCGCTCGGTCTCTCCTCTGTCACGTGCCTCTTTGGCTGTTGG
The DNA here is from genome assembly GCF_030028045.1 of Hippopotamus amphibius kiboko. Classification (NCBI taxonomy): domain Eukaryota; kingdom Metazoa; phylum Chordata; class Mammalia; order Artiodactyla; family Hippopotamidae; genus Hippopotamus; species Hippopotamus amphibius. The sequence continues at coordinate 47,205,266 of NC_080195.1, forward strand.
TCCGTGCCAACGTCCTCGGTGGGGAGAAAGCCGGACAGGACGTCAGTCGGGAAATGCAGACCTCGTTTCGAGCATCCCGTCCGGGGATGTCTCTTGGCAGGATAGATCCTCAGGAGCACAGTGGCTCGAATTGTGTCTTTCCTTCTCATGGGATTAGTTGCCATTCCAGTGTTCGGGGGAGGGCAGGGGGAGTCTAGAACACCCTTCACCGCTGCACCTAGGTCGTGATGGACACCTAGAGGCCCTCTTTCCATTGAATTCTTTGGGGTACCCCCATCACCTAGCGAGAGCACTCCTTGTCTTGCCAAACGACCCAAGTGTGGGGGAGCGGGTGCCCCTTCCAGCTGGCACCCTTGCCCTTCTCCATGAAAACAATTGTTTCAGTTTGAATTGCATTTTTAGAGATTGCTATTTTAAGTTAATTTAATTTTAAATTATGTAAAATCATTTACATGATTTCAAAGTCAAAACTACAAAATATTCAGAAATGTCTAGCTTTTATTCCTTTCTCTTACCCAGTTTCCTTCTTCCTCAAGAAAACATTTTAATATTTTATCATTTAAAATACATAAGTGTTTATAACATATATATTTATAATTATATATACATATAAAGCCAATATGTGCATCTCTATTTTAACACAAAAATTAGCATACCAGAGACATTCTTCTTCACCTTACTGTTTTCACTTAACATGCCATATAGATTCCACCAGAACAGTATTCAGAGATATTTCCCACATTTTTATAGTTGCTTAATATTTCATCGCATATAATTGATGCAATCCTTACTGATTGTCATTTGGGTATTTTCTATTCTTTTTCTGTTAAAAGCAATACTTCAACAAGTAACCTGGTGCATTGGTTATTCTGTATTTTCTTCCATGTATTGTTAGGGTAGAATTAGGGTTGCTGGGTCAAAAGTTAGTAGCATGGCAATATTTGGAGATGTTATCTTGCCAAGATGTTACACTATTTTGTATCCTCATCAGTGATGCATACGAGTGTCCCTTTTCTGTATAGTTTAACCAATAGGCTGTAATATTAAATATTGATGTCAGATATTTGATGTCATATAGGCCAAAAGTGATATTTCAGCTTGGTTTTACTCTGCATATATGTATTTTTTAAGCTCTTTATTGGAATATAATTGCTTTACACTGTTTTGCCAGTTTTTGAGTTACACCAACGTGAACCAGCTGTATCCATACATATATCCCCAAATCCCTTCCCTCCCACAGCTCCCTCCCTCCCTATTCCAGCCCTCCAAACCATCACCCACCACGGAGTTGATCTCCCTGTGTTATTACTCTGCATATATCTTAACATGGAAGACAACTTTTTTCATGTATTTGAGGTTTATTTTTATCTCCTTATATATGAACTGTAAATTCATATATTTTGCCAATTTTTCTATGTGTTTTCTTAAGAAGTTCTTTCATTTATTAAAAAAAAATTTTTTTTTCTTTCGATCTTTATTGGAGTATAATACCTTTACACCGTTGTGCCAGCTTCTGCTGTACAACAAAGCGAGTCAGCTGTATTTATACATATATCCCCATATCCCCTCCTTCTTGAGCCACCCTCCCACCCTACCTATCGCACCCCTCTAGGTCTTCACCAATCAGAGCCTTGATCTCCCTGTGTTATGCAGTTGCTTCCCACTAGCTGTTTTACATTTGGTAGTGTATAAATGTCACTGCTACTCTCTCACTTTGTCCCAGCTTCTCCTATCCCTCTTCCCGTGTCCTCAAAGGAAGTTCTTTTAAAACTATAGCTCTGTTTTTTGTGATGTGAGTTGTAAATACTTTCCTCTAGAATCTCACGTATCTTTTTTACTTTTCTCACAGTTTTATCATGCATTTAAATATTAATTTTATGTAGTTAATATTAACAGTATGTATCATATTCATAGATTGTGAAGATATTAACTTATGTTTTCTTATAATAGTTGTATAGTTTAAAAATTATTTATTCTTTAATTTATGTAGAAATTGTCCTGGAACATGGCAGGAGGAATAGATGCAATATATCTTTCCCATATGGCTATCCAGTTATTCCACCATCACATTAATAGGTCCTTTCTCCCCTGACTTGAGATATTATCTCATATACTAATTTTCTTATGTGTTTTTAACTTATTTACGGAGTTTCTGTTCTCTTTTTTTCCCCTAAAGTAAACATAATTTTGACTGTCTTCTCATTTGATCTTCTTTCTCTATTACTTCCAGTCACACCTTAAAAACCATATTCCTTTCCTACTTAGACTATTTAATCTTCAGTTTCAGCCTGGTTCAGTGATTCTTTCTGGGGAGAGGAGTTATTTATCAGAATCACGTACCAAGCTTTCTGTCAACCTGTATTTCCCTCTACTTCTATCTTAAATCTTTGGCGTGTCTTCTCAGGATGGTGCAGTATACGTACATGAGAACATGCCTGCACATGAGTACACACGCTTCCCCTCACAACAGCAATGCCCCCAAAGGTCATCTGTTGATATGGGAATGTGTCGTAGCCCTCAAGGATGCTGGGAGGAAGTGAAGGTTGAGAACTTTTGGTTTGCTCACATATAGGATTTATATGACAGTGATAATAGTACTTAATAGTTATTGAGTCCTGAAAATATGCCATAACGTGTGATATTTATCTGATTTATACCTGTTGTCTTATTATCCCTCATAATAATCATATAATTATGTCTCTTTTGGAAACTGAAGCTTAGGAAAGTTAAACAGTGTGTTCAAAGTCATGACTAGTAAGGGGCAGGTAGAGTTGAACCCGTCTCTTTTTGACGTCAAAGCCTGTGCTTGTAAAAGCTAACCATAAAAACTAAGAATGGACTTGAGGACACGGGGTTGGGTGGGGCAGCGAAGGCGAAGCTAGGACGAAGTCAGAGAGTAGCATAGACATAGATACACTACCAACTGTAAAAATAGACAGCTAGTGGGAAGTTGCTGTATAACAAAGGGAGATCAACTCCATGATGGGTGATGCTTTAGAGGGCCAGGACAGGGAAGGCAGGAGGGAGTCATGGGAGGGAGGGGATATGGGGATATATGTATAAATACAGCTGATTCACTTTGGTGTACCGCAAAAACTGGTACAAGAGTGTAAAGCACTTATATTCCAATAAAAAGCTTAACAGCAACAACAAAAAAGCTGACATGGATGGATCCAAATGGTAACTGTGTGCCAACGTGTTGTTGAGAGACTTGAATTTCTCTAAATAGTTTTTACTGTGTATGGGCTGTTGTTGTATCCCACACATGACACAGGCCTACAGGACAAATGCTATGTGGGTGGCCGCGTGCTTCCTGCGGTTCTTGGTGATACTCTTATGGATTATGGGTTGTTACAATGATAGTCGTGAAACTGTTATAATGGGAGGAGTTTCTTTTTTAAACCTCCTGAAAGTTGACATATGCATCCTTATCATTCAGCATGTGTTGGAGGTGGGTGTGTGGCAATTGCTTTTGGATGTTTTTAGGGAACATGAGCCAAATAGAAACTTTTAAAAAATCCTAAGTCAACCCAGTTTCTATCCTTCCCTCTTCCACCCTCAGGACCATTCAGGAAGGCACAGGAGTGTACAAATATTAACACATTTATGCTTTTCATTGTTATGGGAATTCGTGAGATCATATTTTCAAAGTAAAATATTAACTTTGCATTTGTATTAAAAATATAACAACTGGGAGGTTGTTAAAGAATAAATTGAGGCTGTGTATGTGAATGTTCTTTGATAGCTGATAAAGAATATGAAACGGTGGGGAGGCCCAGTGGGTCGTGACACGCGCCGGGCGCCTAGGCTCCTCGCCCCGCCGCATCCTGGGCCTCCGCGCGCGGCTCCTCCTCCCGCCGGCGCGTCTGGTTCGGCGTGGACCCGGCGGCCGGTGCTGCCCCGCCGAGGTGGGCGCGGAGCCGCGAGTCCGGGCAGAGCCCAGGGCCCCGGAAGGGAGGGAGGGAGGAAGCAAAGAGGAAGGAGGGGTGCCTTGGCGTGAAGCCCGGGGTGCGGGCGCCAGGACGTGAGGAAGCCTGAGATGCCGCGGCCGGACCGAGGGCGCTGACGAGCCGCTGGCCCGGCCGCATCATGCCCTTCCCGCCCGCGCCCGGCGCCCCGCAAGCCCGGCGCCCCCCGCAAGGCGGCGGCCCCCACCTCACCGCCGCGGCTGCGGAGAAGAAGAGGCGGCCCCCCCAGAGCCACCCCTCGGGCTGCTGTCCAGCTCCTGGCCCTCCGCCCCCCTGAAGTGGCCGCTGGCCCGGCCTCCCCGGGTGCCCCGCCCGCACCCCGGCCGGCCGACTCCGCAGACGGCACCGCGGGGACCGCGTAGGGCTCGGGGCCGGGTCGACGCCGCCCTGCGCTTCTCCCTGAGCCTCATGCCCGTGGCCGTCCTGGTCATCCAGCTGCGCCACCTGGAGAAACAGCTGCAGGCGCGGCCCGGTCGGGCGGCCCCCGGCCGCCGCCCGCCCCTGCCCGGTGGCCTGCAGCGCCCTGACCGCGGCCCGCCGACCCGCGCCCGCTGCTGAAGCTGTCGTTTCTCAACGAGCGGCGCAAGTACGACGACGTGCAGTATGAGGAGGAGGCCGCGGCGGCCGACCAGGGCCCGGTGCGCCGGTGCACCGCGGGGCCCCTGGACGTGCAGCCGCACCTGAGCTCGCTGTGACCGCGCCCCGGAGACCCCGCCTCGCCGACGAGGATGCACCGCCCAGAGCCGAGGGGCCCACGCGGGACGCGGCCCGCCTGGTGCTCGCCCTGCCCCGCGCCCGGGCCTGCCCCCACGGCTCCGCCTTCTGCACCAACTGTTGACCTCTTCCGCGCTCGCGAGTGTCCTCGGGGCTCGTGGTAGGGGGTGAGCGGGGGTGGAGATGCCTGTCAGCCCCGCCCCTGAGGTTCGCGTAGGTCCCGAGCCCCTCTGCCTGGACCTGGGCCCTGTCTGCGGGTGTCGCCCTGCGGTTGCAGGGTGCTGGGTGCCCTAGTGCGAGCAGCGGGTGACAGTCAGGTGCTGGGGCGCCGGGAGGGTGGCCGTCTGGTGCAGAGCTGGACGCAGTGCTGCATGGACGACCTTGTTTCGCCTGCGTAGGAAAGACGTCCCGGGGACTTGGAAAGTCTGGGGACTCCAGGGAACTGAACTTCCCAGCGGGATGCTGGCGGGAAGTGACCACCAGGAAGGTCCGCCTGGCGAGTGGGCGCTGTGATGGGCGCTCTGTGGTCACAACACTGACTCATGGGGGCTTGCGAGCCCACGCACACACGTACACACACACTCACACGTGCTTCCCTTCACGCAATCTGAATGCTTTTCCCTGAGACCAGGAACAAGATGAGAATGTCCACTCTCACCGTTTCTACTCAGCATTGCTAGAGGTCCCAGCCAGGGCGATTAGGCAAGAAAAAGAAATAAAAGGCATTCAGATTGGAAAGAAAGAAGTGAAACTACTTCTATTTGACAGTGACAACATTTTGTATATAGAAAATCCTAAGAGATCCACCAAAAAACTACAAAACAATCCTATTTACAATATTTTAGAATAACTTTAAAAAGCAATTAATGCTCAGAAAGAAACTTAAGAGAAATGCCAAATAAACTCCGAAAGCTGGAAAACATCACTGTAAGAAATTAAATTAACAGAAAGACATCCCATAATCACAGATCAGAAGACTTAATATTAAGATGGCAATACTCCCAAAATGATCTACAGACTCAACACAATCCCTATCAAAATCCTAGTTGGCTCTCTGAAGAAACTAACAAGCTCCTTCTAAAATTCATATGGAAATTCAAGGGGCAGAGAATAGACAAAATGACCTGGAAAATGAAGAACAAAGTAAGAGTACTAGGTAGAGCAGGACCAGAGTTCTAATCCTACTCTCAAACCACTCAGAACATGTCCTCAGTCTGAAAACTCAAATATATAGTTAGGGCAAATAAAAACTCTGGGCTTGGGTTTACTCGTGGGATTTTTCATATAAAGTTACCATTTGCTTTATCACTTTGTAAAAAAGCTGAGTTACAGACTACACACCAGGATCAGTGTTTCTAAATCGTGTATAAAGATTCATAGTGGCTCCTGTGACCTGGAATCAAGGAAAAGTCTCCATTGCTGGTTAAAATCTAAAACACTGTACTTTATGATGCTTCAAATATAGAGTAGTATCTCCCTCTGAAACCACAGTTCCACCTTGCAAAGTAGTACAGTGGCAGTCTTCCTTATTCTGACACAGTCTAATGAGAACTTACGGAGCTCAGGCTGAAGAAGAGTGCTTTCAGTATTTAAAACTCTATAGCAATTACTTTTCCAAGGAGTGACTGTACTTTCATCAATATCCTCTTGGGTAAAAATTTCTGGATCTTCTCCCATCATGTTGGCTGAATGTCTCTTTCCTATGTTGAATCAGTCAACTCCTTGGAACCGGCCAGAAAAGCCACAGCCGGGAAAACAACTTCGCTCCGCCGGGTCTAGGGAGGGAGGAGTCAGCCGTGGGGCGGATGCGCCATCAGCGCCCACTGCCCTTCCTGGGAGGTGAGGATCCCAGCCCCGCAAAGGGCTACAGACCCCCAAGCCCCAAAGGTGACAGAGGAGGCGCCAGCTGCCACCGCCCAGCGCGACCAAGGCCGTCAGCCCCGCCCCCACCCGCAGGGGCGACCCCTGACCTCCCCCGCCCCCGCGGAGACCGAGGCGCTACCGCTGGAGCTGCCTTTCCCCTATCGCGGAGCAGGGGGAAGCCCCCGCATCTCCCCAGCTCTGGAGGTCTGAGGTCCCCGAGCCACCGCCTCCGTATACCAGGCAGCCGCAGCTCTCTGGGGCTTGGAGTCCTTTAGGGGGCCATTATGTGCTGCAGCGGTGGAGCCGGGACTACGACTCCCACAATGCCCCGCGCCTGCCCCGCCCCAAGCCCCGCCCCCTCACTGGTGGGTTCCCAACCGCCCCAGACTACATTTCCAGGCGGCCCTGGCGGCTCTCTTGCTCTCCCGCCCTCCCTCCCGAGACCACTGCCGAACTGGGCGTCAGCTCGCGGAGGGCTTCGGGTGTCCGCCTGGCGCCGCCCCGCCAGCAGCGACTTTCGCACCTCTGCACTCGCGCTGGAGGCAGGAGCTGCATGGATCACTGGCTCGACTGCGGTGCGCGACACACCGAGCCCCCGTCACCCCCGGTCCGGGCGACCCCTCCCGGGTCAGCCCTCGTCCTGAGCCGCCCTGGGCCCCCAACGGTCGGCGCCCGCACCCCGGCTCCTGCACTCCCGCGGTGGCCGCCCCCCACCCTGAACACGGACTCCGCCTCCTCCGCCGCTTTCCACCCGGAGGTGAGTGAGAGCTGCGCCCCATAGCCCCCGACGGCCCCACACCGACCCTGCGCCTCCGGAGCCGGAGCCCCGCCAGCCGAGCACCGCCCTGTCCCCCCGCTGTGCCTCGTCGCCCCCTGGCGTCCAGCCACGCCGCCGCTCGGCCCGCGCCGGGTCCTCCCCGCCCGCTCTCCACTCCAGGTCCCTCCCGTGGGTGTCCGCGTCCTCCCGGCGCCCCTGCCCCCAGGTCGCCGCACCCACCCTCCCCTACGTCGCGTAGCCCGGGGTTCTGTCTGCGGCCCCGGCCCCTCCCCGCCGGCCTGGCTACCCCTTCCCGGGACCTGGTCCGCGCCGCCTCCGCCCCGCACCCCCGCTTCTCGGAGGAACCCCCCATCCCCTCCCGTAGGGGCTCGTGCCCCCTCGGACGGGGACTCTGCTCTGCACGCCCCCGGCTTCCCCCCTAATCCCCGCCGGCCGCGCCCTGATTCCCGCTCGGCTCCCGCGGCCTCCGGCTGGGGTGGGGAGGCTCCTCCTTCGGGGTCCCCACCCCTAAGGTGGCCCGAGCCCTGCTCCCACCCTTGGTGCTCCCGATCCCCCTCCGGGGCCCCCTCCCCCAGGTCGACTCGCCCCGCCGCCGCTCCCCCTCCTTCGGGGGATCGGCCCTAGGTTCTCCCCGCCACCTCCCACCCCCGGCGCCCCCGCCGCGGTCCCCTCCCCCTCTCCCTCCCGAGGCCCGCAGAGTCCGGGGTGCGGGTCCAGCCGGGGGCGGGGGGTGGGGGGGAGGGGGGCGAGCTCCTCCGCCGCGCTGCCGCCTCGGGGGCTCGCGGGGCCTGCCGGTCCCAGACACCGAATCCCGCCCGGCTCCTCGCCCGCCTTCCCCGCGGGACGGGCTCCGCATCTGCCGCGGCTGCGTGTCGGCGGCGGGCGGCGTCCGCCGGAGGGCGGGGAGGGGGCTGCACCTTCTGCGGCTTTTTCTAAGGGCGGTGGGGGCGGCGCGGGTCCCGGTTTCCAGGGCACCACCGCCTTCCAGTGTGCGCGCCGGCTGCCAACCCATTTCTGCACATTCCCCGTGGAAAGAAAAGTTCTCCCCGGGAGTTTGAGGGCTGGGGCCCTCCCTCTAATACTCTCTTAAAGCAAATGTCATTCTTTCTAAGTGTCCACAGTTTTCCTATTCCGGTATTTAGGTCAATTCCAATACTCTCTTCAGCCATGTGTTTTTAAGTTGCCTGCCCCCTTGAAATTAGAATGAAAAGCTTTTTAGGGTTATAAGTCAGCATGATACAAGAAGATTTTGGTTATCACTTCCCTACCCTATTAGCTGCTTTCCTTAGTTGGCGCTTTTCCAAAAAAAAAGCAGAGTACTTCAAATCACCCTTTCACTTTTTCTGTACTTTATTTTCTTCTTTTATGCACATGTAATAAGCACAATGAAATAAGTTGTGTATGTAACTGACCTTGTCTACTGGCATAGCTGTTGTTTCCCAGGAGAATGGAGTCCTATCCTTTGGACCAAGAGAGAGTTCTTTACCCTCATAAATTTTTCTTGCCAGATTCCCAGTTTGATGCTTCTGGAATGCTTAAAATTTAATGTAGCCTGGCTGAGAGTTTAATAAATTTCAAAGTGCTGTCCCTCTGATGAGTCACAAAGATGGAAACATACAGTGTTAGAAAATACTGACTGGGTCAACCTCTTGCGATAATCTACGAAGATGTTCTGCATGCCAGGTCAAGAGAAATATATTAAAAAGAGGCAAGTATTTGGACACTTGGTCTGTATTCCGGTTCAAAAGTGTTATTATCATTTAGCTAATGCTTTTGGAGGCAGCCATAGTGCTGTTCTTTTCACTCCAAAATGTCTTTCTCCAGTGTGCTTTCTAAATACCATCGGGGACTGCACCTCACAGAAAATAGATATGACGAGAATGAGGTACGTGCTGCAGTTGGAACAGAAAGTAAGGTGAGGGTGGTGTGAGATGTGGCTGAAGAATGGGGAGTTTAAGAAGGATTGCCAAGAAAGAAAGAGCAGTATGGAAAAGTGTATCAGGGAGTTCCCTGGTTGCCTAGTGGTTAGGATTCCAGGCTTTCACTTTCACTGCCAGAGCCTGGGTTCAATCCCTGGTCAGGCAACCGAGATCCCACAAGCCTCATGGCACCGCCAAAAAAAAAAAAAAAAAAAAAGTCTATCAGATAATAAAATACAAAATAGTCACTGCAGGAAAAAGAAGATCAGTCGTGTTGGAGGGATATCTGTAGGAGATTTCTTGGAAGTATAAGAGAAGGTCAAATAAATGAGATGTATGTTAGAGAAAGTCATAGATCAATAAGGAAATAATAGGAGCAGAGAAAGGGAACTCTAGTTTAAGAATTATAGATATTCTCGCAACAAGAGCAGTGATTAAAATTATAACATGAGAATAATATGCAGCACTGCAAGTAAAGACCGTGAATCTTGCAGTCAAAAGGCCAACTATTTTTTCAGTCAAAATCAGTGAAACTAAACACACAACTAGGTCCACCCTGGCTACAATTTTTATTTCCAATACTGAAAGCAAAACAAGATAAGCTTCCAGGCAGAAAAAATAAAGACATGTACAAAAGAATAAAAATCAGACTTCTGCGAGTCTAAGTGTGAAGCTTGTCTACAGTTTTGAGGAAAAAGGGTCCTGAAAAAAATTATATATCTTCTTCATTGCCTTTCCTATTTGAGGTATGATGTTCAGTAATATGGGAGACATTTACCCGTGTTGAAAAAACAACCAATCGAATAATACTTAGCCAACCAAGAGTTAAAAATGCATCCATGAAGAAGTCATGAGATAAAAGGAATGGCATTTTTTATCCATTTCTCGGTATTTATCCTAAACGTGAACAAAAATGAAAGGAGTCAGTCTCAAAAAACTACACAGTGTATGATCCCATTTACATGACGTTTTGCAAAAGGTGAAATTAAAGGGGCAGAAAACAGCTCCGTGGTTGCCAGGGACTGCTGGTGGAAAGAAGTGGGCTTCAGGGGAGCAATCTGAGGGCATTTACTGGGCGATGGAGCTGTGTCACATGTTGAGTGAGGTCATGCTTACACAACTGTATGGGTTTGTCAAAGCCCATGAAATCGTACACCCCCCCCAAAGTGAATTTTACTGTGTGTAAGTTTTAAAAGGAGGGAAAAAGAAGAGGCAGCGTAAGTACCCACAAAAGGTAATGTCTGCACAACAATGTGAATACACTCATGATCCTGAATAGTGTACTTAAAAATGGTTAGGGTGGTAAATTTTATGTGATGTGTATTTTACCATAATTTAAAACATTCAAAGTCAAAACTACAAGAAACATAATGTCTGTATCATGGGCTGTTATGTAGTCATTAAACAATTTTTTCCAGGGAATTATTAATAAAATGGGAAAATGCTTATTGGATTCAAATGAATACACAGTTGAATTGACTGTATGATTTCACATCTGTAAATGAAGCAGGGCAGAAACACTGAAGATGAAATGCCAGAATGTTAAGGGTAAAGGTCTGATGATGGGACTGTTTTTTTACTGGGGTATAGTTGTTTTACAGTGTTGTGTTAGTTTCTGCTGTACAGCGAAGTGGAGTTCCTTGTGCTGTACAGCAGGTTCTCATTACTTTTCTAGTTTATACGTATTAGTGAATATATGTCAGCCTCAATCTCCTGAATCATCCCACCACCCCACTTCCCCCCTTGGTGTCCATACGTTTGTTCCCTACATTTGTGTCTCTGTTTCTGCCTTGAAAACCACTTAATCTGTACCATTTTTCTAGATTCCATGTATATGCGTTAGTATGTGATATTTCTTTTTCTCTTTCTGACTTACTTCACTCTGTATGACAAGCTCTAGGTCCATCCATGTCTCTACGTAGGACCCAATTGTGTTCCTTTTTATGGCTGAGTAATATGCCATTGTATATGTGTACCACATCTTCTTTATCCATTCGTCTGTCGATGGACATATAGGTTGCCAAGAGGCACATGAAAAGATGCTCACCATGACTAATTATTGATGATGGGATTTTTAATGATTGCTTTTCCTCTTTTATACTTCTTGGCACATTATTAGTTTTCACGTACTCTTTTTGCAGTTAATAAAAATAGAATCGTCAGACAGTATGTGCAGTGAGTTGTATATTATTCAAAAGACTTGTTCAATCATTTCATATAGTCTCATATTTAAATCACACCAGCAAAAGATGATCTCTCTGGGTCCACTTTCTAAAAGGTCTGTTCTTCCAGGACTAACTATTCTAAAACAAATGGCATAGTCATGATTGACTTTTAATTCAAGATGACGAGTTACACCTGTGTTTAGCTTTGTTGCTCCAAATCTGCCATTGAAGTGGCGGGGGATGCATAAAGGGTAAACACATAGCTCCATAGGAAAATTGGGAAAGATGCCATTTACAGAGGAGTTAACTTTAAGGAGTTAATGTAAAATGTAGAGCAGCAAGCACAGCACAGAGGAGAGGACCTGCCAGATGGAATTGCAAACATCGGAAAGGAAAGTTTGCCTGGAAGATGAGTGGAGGCAGGGTCCCAGAGCAAGTGGTTGGAGGGAAGGAAGTGTGTGTGGTGGTCATCCCTGGAGGGTTCTCAAGCTTATACCCATCTACGTATATGACTTCACACCCTATGGGATTGGTATCCTAACAAACATTCCCTGAAACCAGTTTTCCAGCTGGTTCTTTAAGAAGATTAACGAAATTGATAAACCATTAGCCAGACTCATCAAGAAAAAAAGGGAGCAGATGCAAATCAACAGAATTAGAAATGAAAAAGGAGAAGTAACAACGGACACCACAGAAATACAAAAGATCATGAGAGACTACTACAAGCAACTATATGCCAATAAATTGGATAACCTGGAAGAAATGGATACATTCTTAGAAAAATACAATCTTCCAAGACTGAACCAGGAAGAAATAGAAACTATGAACAGCCCAATCACAAGTACGGAAATTGAGGCAGTGATTAAAAATCTCCCAACACACAAAAGCCCAGGGCCAGATGGCTTCACAGGCAAATTCTATCAAACATTTAGAGAAGAGCTAACGCCTATCCTTCTCAAACTCTTCCAAAATAGAGCAGAAGGAGGAACACCCCCAAACTCATTCTACGAGGCCACCATCACCCTGATACCAAAACCAGGCAAAGATGTCACAAAAAAAGAAAACTACAGACCAATATCACTGATGAACATAGATGCAAAAATCCTCAACAAAATACTAGCTAACAGAATCCAACAGCACATTAAAAAAATCATATACCATGATCAAGTGGGGTTTATCCCTGGGATGCAAGGATTCTTCAATATATGCAAATCAGTCAATGTGATACATCATATCAACAAATTGAAGGATCAAAACCATATGATCATCTCAATAGATGCAGAAAAAGCTTCAGACAAAGTTCAACATCCATTTATGATAAAAGCTCTGCAGAAAATGGGCGTAGAAGGAAATTACCTCAACATAATAAAAGCCATATATGAGAAACCAAAAGCCAGCATCGTTCTCAATGGGGAAAAACTGAAAGAATTCCCTCTAAGGACAGGAACAAGACAAGGGTGTCCACTCTCACCATTATTATTCAACATAGTTTTGGACGTTTTAGCCACAGCAGTCAGAGAAGAAAAAGAAAGAAAAGGAATCCAAATTGGAAAAGAAGAAGTAAAATTGTCACTCTTTGCCAATGACATGATATTATATATAGAAAACCCTAAAGACTCTACCAGAAAACTGCTAGCACTAATTGATGAGTTTAGTAAAGTAGCAGGATACAAAATTAATGCACAGAAATCTCTTGCATTCCTATACACTAACAACAGAAGAGCAGAAAGAGAAATTAAGGAAACTCTTCCATTTACCATTGCAACAAAAAGAATGAAATACCTAGGAATAAACCTGCCCAAGGAGGCAAAAGATCTGTATGCAGAAAACTTTAAGACACTGATGAAAGAAATCAAAGACGACACAAACAGATGGAGGGATATACCATGTTCCTGGATTGGAAGAATCAACATAGTGAAAATGACTGTACTACCCAAAGCAATTTACAGATTCATTGCAATCCCAATCAAATTACCAATGTCATTTTTCACTGAACTAGAGCAAGAAACCTTACGATTTGTATGGAAACGCAAAAGACCCCGAATAGCCAAAGCAATCTTGAGAAGGAAAAATGGAGTTGGAGGAATCAGGCTTCCTGACTTCAAACTATACTACAAGGCCATAGTGATCAAGACAGTGTGGTACTGGCACAAAAATAGAAAGGAAGACCAATGGAATAGAATAGAGAACTCAGAAGTAAGCCCAAAGACATATGGGCACCTTCTCTTTGACAAAGGAGGCACGAATGTACAATGGAAAAAAGACAGCCTCTTCAATAAGTGGTGCTGGGAAAATTGGACAGCTACGTGTAAAAGAATGAAATTAGTACACTTCCTAACACCATACACAAAAATAAACTCCAAATGGATTAAAGACCTACATGTAAGGCCAGACAGCATAAAACTCCTAGAGGAAAACATAGGCAGAACACTCTATGACATCCATCAAAGCAAGATCCTTTTTGACCCACCTCCTAGAATCATGGAAATAAAATCAAGAATAAACAAATGGGCCCTCATGAAACTTAGAAGCTTTTGCACAGCGAAAGAAACCATGAACAAGACTAGAAGGCAACCCTCAGAATGGGAAAAAATAGTTGCCTACGAAACAACGGACAAAGGATTACACTCCAAAATATACAAGCAGCTCATGCAGCTTGATACCAAAAAAGCAAATACCCAATCCAGAAATGGGCGGGAGACCTAAATAGACATTTCTCCAAAGAAGATGTACAGATGGCCAACAAACACATGAAAAGATGCTCAACATCACTAATCATCAGAGAAATGCAAGTCAAAGCCACAATGAGGTATCACCTCACACCAATCAGAATGGCCATCATCACAAAATCTGGAAACAACAAATGTTGGAGAGGGTGTGGAGAAAAGGGAACTCTCCTGCACTGTTGGTGGGACTGTAAGTTGGTACAGCCACTATGGAAAACAATTTGGAGGTTCCTTAAAAAACTACAAATAGAACTACCATATGATCCAGTAACCCCACTACTGGGCATATACCCAAAGAAAACCATAATCCCCAAAGAGACATGTACCATAATGTTTATTGCAGCACTGTTTACAATAGCCAGGATATGGAAGCAACCTAAATGCCCATCAACAAATGAATGGATACAGAAGATGTGGCATATATATACAATGGAATATTACTCAGCAATAAAAAAGGGATGAGATGGAGCTATATGTAATGAGGTGGATAGACCTAGAGTCTGTCATACAGAGTGAAGTAAGTCAGAAAGAGAAAGACAAATATTGTATGCTAACTCACATATACGGAATCTAAAAATGGTACTGATGAACTCAGTGACAAGACAAGAACAAGGACGCAGATGCAGAGAATGGACTGGAGAACTCGAGGTTTGGGGGGGCGGCGGGTGAAGGGGAAGCTGAGACGAAGCAAGAGAGTAGCACAGACATACTACCAACTGTAAAATAGATAGTCAATGGGAAGTTGTTGTATAACAAAGGGAGTCCAACTCGAGGATGGAAGATGCCTTAGAGGACTGGGACGGGGAGGGTGAGGGGGGGGAGTCAAGGGATGGAGGGAATATGGGAATATGTGTATAAAAACAGATGATTGAACTTGGTGTACCTCCCAAAAAATAATAAATTAAAAAAAAAATTCTGAAGTAGGAACTTTCTAGGTGGCGCAGTGGCTAAGAATCCAGCCGCCATTGCAGGGGACACGGGTTCCATCCCTGCTGCAGGATGATCCCACATGCCGCGGAGCAACTAAGCCCATGTGCCACAACTGTTGAGCCTGTGCTTTAGAGCCCATGAGCCGCAACTGTTGAGCCCATGTGCTGCAGCTAGTGGAGCCCACGTGCCGCAGCTAGTGAAGCCCACGTGCGTAGAGCTGACACACCGCAACAAATAGTAGCCCCTGCTCACCGCAACTAGACAAAGCCCATGTGCAGCAACAAAGACCCAACGCAGCCAATAAGTAAATACATAAATACATAAGTAAATTTTAAAAAAATTATGAAATAAATGTCAGTGCTCAGGGAGGTATTGGATTGCCCAAGATCTTGCAAGGCTCTAAACCCGCTTCAAAACAAGCCCATCCTAGCTTGTAAACCCACACCCTTCCTGGATGACCAGATAAAGGGTGCTTCTCATTCTCATGACATGCAAAGTGCTTAGGGACACAAATGTGTGAGGACAGAGCTTGGCCCAGGAACAGTGCTTCTATAATTTAATGGTAGAATTACTCCCCTTGTAGAAAGTTGCATGAACACAAGTTACTCATTGATTGAATCTCAACCATGCAAATGTGTTTCCAAAATCAGTCACTCTCAAGTTATTCCACATGTACTTGTAAATATTAACATAATGGCCTGTGTAACTGGGTTCACGGTTGTCCATCTGCTGAGACTAAAGGTGAGGAAGGTATAGCACAGTGTTCAGACTCTGCTGTCAGATGCCCTGGGTTTTATTTTATTTTTGTTTTATTTTTCCCATATGTTGCGTGAAACTGCCTTCTTGAAATCACCCCAGGAACTCTTTGTCAAATCCAGTAGTCTTTCCAGTTCTTACTATTTTATTCCTTTCTGTAATTTGCCCAGTTCTAGCTGCTTTTGCTTTCTTTTTCCTCTCTTCCTGGTTATTTTCCTCCTCTTGCCTTCTTTACTCTGGACATTCCCTCCATGTACTTCTCAAACTTTTGCTATTTACTCCTTTTATCCTTAGCTTATTTTTGCTCAAGTCTCCAACATTGCAGGTAACTTTTGTACAGTTACTTATTCAGAACTGCAACAGACTCTTTTATTATGCTCCAAATAGCGACCACAATTTTGAGTTGGGGGTTTGCCATAGCTTCAGCTTTCCTGTTCAAAACCAATGTAATGTTTGTTTCTCCTCTCCAATCAGAGAGACTCAGTTATATGACATTGTTACTCAAAAGGTTTCTCTTCATCTAGATGCCTCTTTCTTTCCATTCCCTGTGCCATCCCTTTCATCTCTTGCTGGAATTAATACAGTAACCACTTTACAGGTCTGCTTGTCTTTAGTCTCTCCTCACTCCACTCCCATAACATATGGCCACTTGATTAAACTTTCAAAAACATTGATTTTATTAAAGTATGCCTCCGTACACAAACATGCCCTCAGGGTAAACTGTGAACTCTTTAAGCATGGCTTTCAAAATCCTTCTTTATCTAACTCTCCCCTCCCTCCTGATAGGCCCCCTCCTCCCACCATCTTTAGCTAATCACTGTTACATGCAAACATTCTGTGGCCATTTTATGCTTATTTTGCTTTCAGTATCTTTGTTTGGTTCTGCAGATGATTTCTTTGATAACTGCTCCATACACTACTGTATCACTGCCTGTCATCGAATAATTTTAAAGTATACTTTCTCAAGATTAAGAAATAAATTGTGATGAAGCCATAAAATGGACTTCTATGAAGATAAATGGATTATTTAGTAATAGAGGAAAATGGTCATAGTTCATTGGTTTTTGTCATAAAATGTAAAAAAATAATGTATATACACACACACAATTATTATACTACATAGAGTAATATATATAGCTGTAGTTTAGATACCTAAATATTTGTAGAGCTTTCCTTTTAATATTGGGATGATGAGTGACTAATTTCACTTTTTATGCTTTTCTGTAATTTCAGAGTTTCCAGCAAAAAATGCTGGTATATTCATATAATGATAAAAATGTGCTGGATTAATAAAAACATTAAAAGTGTACATGTTACATTTCTTTAGCTCTATTGAAATATTTCTATCTTTTTTTTTTTTTTTTTTTTTGGCACACGGGCTTAGTTGCTCCATGGCATGCGGGATCTTCCTGGAGCTGGGATCGAACCCGTGACCTCTGCATTGGCAGGCGGATTCTTAACCACTGCACCACCTAGGAAGCCCTGAAATATTTCCATCTTATATAAAATGTATTTTTGAAAGCATTTATAATTTCATCTTTATTACTCATTCTATTTATTTTAAATTCTCTTAATATACATGTTATTAATGAATCCAAGCCTTGTGGTCTCCATCCTGAGCTTTGGTCCTGGTGTTATAGTAAAAATGTGGCTTTCAGGTAGTTATTAGGTGGAATATGAGGGAAGGTCTTCTGCCCTCTGGTATAAACACTCCAGGCTATTATACTGACATTCTTGAGAAAGCACTCCTTACAATTTTTCTGCAGATGGTTTCCAGGTCTCTTAATACTAATCCTTGAATTGATCATCAAATGTCTAGTTACAAAAAGAAGGAATCAAAAGCTAATTTTTTCGTTCAGTGCTTACTTTGATACTCGTAATGAAAAAGCCTGTCGTTACACCTTCGTTAGATCTTTATAAATCTACATTTTGTTTAATATAAAGAGCAACTGGAAAAGTAGGCGTAAAGGGTTTGCACAGTTGAGTCATACAAGCACATTTTCATTATCCACATTGTCCCAGTATACATGATTTAGCTCAAAAGGAGTCAGCAAGGAGGAGAAAGACAAGATGCAGCCTCTGAATCAATGAACTAAAAGACAATTGTTGAATACATATTACTTATTCAGCTTAGGATATTTCCCCGCTACTGATTCTAAGAGGAACATTTAGTTTCTTTGAGAACACTGTTGAGTCCCTTTACAGTCCTACGATAACATATAAAAGTGTCAGTCTCATCCCGAGTTATACTATTTTCCAAAGTACATTCTTGATAACTGCAAAATCTGTATTTCTATCCCCTCTTTCTCCTTCATGCTGAGAGCCATATTTTAAAGGACCCGGATGTACCAAAGCCACCTCAGATTTGATAAAATCCATGGATTGTCTTAGGGAGAAATGGGAGAGATCATGTTTGAGGATGAGGTTGAAGCTTTAAGTTTGGGGAAGCAGGCAATTCTGACCTCATTTCATGGAGACAGAAAACAGAAAAAGGCATAAAATTTGGGGGGAAGGTAACAAGTTCAGTTTAGTTTTTTTGCCCTGGGTTTTAAAGCAATATACTAGTTGTGTAATGTTGGAAAGTCGTATACCCTCAGTAACACTCAGATACCTCATTTGTAAACTAGAGATAAAAGCTATCAAAAGGTTTGCTGTGAAGATTAAATGAAATAATGTGTATGACATGCTTGGCATAATGTCAGGTACGTGGTAAGCATTCAATAAATATCAACTATTATGAATAGTTCACTATTAACTTTATAAAAAGCATATAATCAGCATGAAAGGATCGCAGAGGATTCAGCTGCTCATCAGATAATTTATTCCCCTCTCCAGTTCCTGCCACAAGTTCTCCTACCTAGCCCATGGTTGAACTTTTCTTGTTGGATAACTCTGACTTTAAAAACTTTCTCACATTGAGCTAAACGATGCCTAAACCTGTAGCTTTCGCCATTTGAAAATACACAGAGCCCTTTCTTCATGACAGCACTTTGTGAATTTGAAAATATCTCTGATCATAGGCTTTTCCTTCAGCTTCCTTGGAACTTTTCCTACCTCTCCCTGAAACTTTCATTTGATCTTTTTCCTTCCCTTCAGCACCACCATTTTGGAAAGATTGGTCTCTAGATGTGGTTTCAGCTTCCTCCAGTTTTATATTCCCTTCAACACCTTGGATACGAAATCTGATCCGGTAATTTCCCAAACGAAAGCAGCACAGGGGGTCAGGCTGGGAGTCAAAACAAAATGAGAAAGAGAGAGAGATGATTAAAGGGGCTCTTTAGTTGAGCCCTTTGAGTGTTCTAATCATTGTACTAAGAGTTTCGCATGTGTTTTCTCATTTCACTCTTAATAGACCCTGTGTGATGTATGCACGATTGCCTCTATCGTACTCTTGCGGAAGATGAGTCTCCTAGAGTTGGCGTTGTTCCACGTCTTGCAGCTTGGAAGGGATGGTAGGACAGGGCAGGTTGTGTAAGTGAGCTGTTTGCCTCCAAGGTCTCTGCACTTCCACACCAGGCGTATACATACAAATAAAGTTGAATGTGTATGGGGAGGTAGGGATACACCAGCTCATCAGTTAATATTATTGGGCGCATATCACGTAAAAGACATACTTGTAAAATGAAAAGAAATACAAGACATAGCACTTTCTCTCATATAAGGAAGGTCACAGTCCAGCAAATAGCCAAACACAACTCACAAAAGTAATAATTCAAAAGAGACTGAAGGATATCAGTATAAGCATATCCTATGAATTCACTCTCATTAATTTGTTTCTTATGTTTTAAAAATTGTTTATAAAAGTTTTTTTGAAGATTATATATATACATATTACATATGTATGCATATATAATGACACAAAGGTAGAGATATGTAAGTCTGGGTATAGATAATAATAAACAGACAGAGATACAAAGATACAAATGCAGATAACAGAATACAGAGAAATGTGGATACATCACTGATGTTAAGATACAGGTATAGCCTGAGATTAAAAACAGAAAAGAAGAAATTAAAATAAAACTATGGACCAGAAGGGTATACATCAGTTTCAAAATAGTGGTCATTTAGGGGAAGAAATGAGAGCCTAGGACTAGGGTAGGGATAGAAAGAGAGGGAAGGGGTTGGGAAAGAGGAGAGAGGAAATATATCTGTAATGGTCATTTATTTTATGTACATCAAATACCTGAATAAAAATATAAATACAAAACTAAGAGTGGGAGCCTCAAGGGGCAGCCTCAAGTCTTCCTTTTTGAATTATTTAGGCTTTGGATGAAAATCATGTAAATAACATGGTACTGTCAAGCTTTATATATTGTTGTATATTTTAAAGACTAGATTCTCCTAAAGAGAGCCTCTTCATGCTTTTAGGAAGGATCACACCATGAATATGGTTTCTGACATACAGAAGGACATCCCTGTATCTCTCCCCACCCCTGACTGCCATGCCTCTGTTTGCAGGCAGTGGGCTGCGACCGGCACCTGGGGAGCAATGCCAAGGAAGACAGCTGTGGTGTCTGTGCTGGTGATGGCGCCACCTGCAGGCTGGGGCGGGGACACTCACAGTCACAGGCTTCTCCTGAAAACAGTAGGTTTTAAACCCGATTCGTCACCCTAAAACAACGTGCTGTAGACTGGCCGATACTAGAATAACATTTTCCTATTGCTAAGCTTTTTAGTTGGAAAGAACGTTTGACCTGTGTTCTAACAGACAAATGTCTTCCCCAAAGTGTAGTATGTCAAAGTTTTACTCCCATTATCTCTTCTAAGACTACCTGCCTTTTGAACATTTGCCAGTACAGAGTGCGACTGTTTTTTTTTTATTTGCTTATTTTTTAAGGTAAACTATGAGTCTGTCATCCTTCCTTCCTTCCTTCCTTCCTTTCTTTCTTTCTTTCTTTCTTTCTTTCTTTCTTTCTTTCTTTCTTTTCCCCCTTTTTGATTGCTAACAAGGTAGAAAATATCGTCATGCATTTATTGTCCGTTGATACTTCTTCATCTTTCAATTAGCTGTTGAAGTCATTTACTCATTTTCCTGTTTGAATGATCTTTTGCTCACTTGTATGATGAATATATTCTATTTGTTTGTCTGCTGTACGTATTTGCAGTGTTCTTCCCATTTGGTCATTTGACTTTCAATATTGTTTGCACTTGTGGAATCAGTAGTTTCTAAGTTTTACATATTCAGAATTTTCCATCTTTTAAGTTCAATAATATCTGCTCAAATTTTTTTTTAAAGTTGCAGGGGTCAGTCACCTTTTTCTGTAAAGGGCCAGATGGTAAATATTTTAGGGCTTTTCAGCCCACATGGTTTCTGCCTCAACTGCTCAACACTGTGCTGTTGCAGGGCAAAAGCAGCCACAGACAACCTGTGAACCAGTGGGCAGAGCTGTGTTCCAATACAACTTGATTTACAAAAACTAGCCTGCAGGCTGAATTTGACTCTCAGGTTGTAGTTTGCTGACCCTTGCCTTAAAGGGAAAAAAGTACACATGTGCGCCTTCTGCCAGTGCTTTTTTTTATGTGTTCCTGCTCTGAAATCTTTCATTCCTTTGAATTTACTTGGGTGGAGTTTATGAAATAGGGATTTTACTTATTCTCCCCAAATGGGGAGAACTTTACAGGAGCGGTGGAGGGTGGGGAGGATTTTCCAGGCAGAGGAAACACAAAGTTTATGGCATGACTCTAGAGGGAAGCCTGGACTTCCTTGAGGAACTACTAGGATTGCACATTGGATAGGATGGGAGGTAAGACAGAGTGGCATTCAGAAGGCCAAAGTAAAGGCCTTCATGTTGTGCTTCCCATTTCAGGTGAAGTGGAGTCACTAAAGCAGTTTAGGCAGTGGAGTGACATGGTTAGATTTGTATGTTAATGAAATAATTCTGGCGGCATGTGGAGGTGAGCCTGGAAGCAAGGAGTCCAAATAGGATGCTATTTTTAAATACTCCAGGGTGTTTGAAATAATGAGGCCTTCGTCTGGGGTAGTGTGGTGAGAGAGGTAGAGGAAGGAAGAGATAGGAGAGAGAGTCAGCAGAGTTTGATAATTCTTAGAATGAAGAGTGTAAGAGAGAAAAGGAAGCTAGAATGATGCAGATTATCCAGCTTGAGCAGCTGGGTGGATTTCTTTGTTGTTCATCTGAGTAAGGAGTGCATGGAGAGGAGAGGCATGTCAAAGATAAGGGTTCCCCTCCTTGGGTTTTTCTTCTTTCCGGAAATGTGGCCCCATGCGTATTCAGTGCCTTGGTCCCTTTCTGATACCTTCAAACGGATGTTGAATGATATTTTGTTTGGGGTTGAAGGGCTGATCTGCAAGGTGACAGTCCATTGTTGCTAGTGGCAAAATCCCCGTATGTTGGTGGGTCTTCGGTTACAAATTAGCTGAGTTCATCCAAAGAGAGTATATAGAATATATCAGGAAGCCAGGGGGATTTAGCCAGGGACAAAGTGTAAGGGATTCAAGTGAAAAGATAATGGGTAGAGTAGGTAAACTCAGAATTTAGTGAAAGCAGTATGGACGCTGTAGGAAGAAGTAATACCAAAAAGGGAGGTGATAGTTGGCCATGTTAAATGCTGTTTTGAGGTCAACTTGAATTAAGGTCCCAAAATTTCTCTTTGGCAATGTGAGGCCAAATTTGTGACCTTAGCAAGTGCGGTTTCAGTGAATTTCTGGCTGAAACCAAAGGCTGATTGCAATGGGTTTAGGAGTGAACAGAAGCTGAGAGAATGTATCAAGGGAAGGATTTTCCGAGCACTAAAGGAGGGGAACACACCTACACCATGTCAAGAACTGGATAACTGCGGGCACCGGTGGAGCACATGGTGAGAAATTAACTGTTCCAATACAATTTTTTTTTTAACTCTGTTCATCAGGAGGTAGAGTCAGCTGCTTAAGAGAGTGAGGGCTCTCAAACAAATTGACAGATATAGAAAACACACTTGCGGTTACCAAAAGGGAGAGGGAGTGGGGGAGGGACAAATTAGGGGAGTGGGGTTAACAGAAACTACTACATGTGAACTAGATAAGCCACAAGGATATACCGTATAGCACAGGGAGTTATACCCCATATGTTGCAATAACCTGTAATGGGATATAATCTGCAAAAATGCTGAATCATGCTGCTCTACATCTGAAATGAACACAATACTGTAAATTGACTACACTTCAATGAAAAAAAAAAAGAGTGAGGCCTATCAGGGACTCGAGAGTGTTCCCATCGAGGAAAGGAGGATAAGAAGCTCATCAAAGAAAGTAAGGAGCGGACTTCCCTGGCTGTCCAGGGGTTAGGACTCTGCGCTTTCACTGCTGGGGCCTGGGTTCGATCCCTGGTCGGGGAGCTTGGATCCCACAAGGCACACAGCATGGCCAAAAATAAACCCCCCAAAATCCTAAAGAGGTAGAGGAGTAGCTGCAAGGAGGCCTAGGTGAGACTGGAAACCATGAGTTCATGGAGCTTCCATGGGCTTCCTGAAGGACCTGGCTTTGAGTGGTGGGGTACCGGGGAGGGATACATTCTATGGCAAACCACAGAAAACCAGCTTATAGATACAGGAGTTTCCATGTCTCTTCTAACAAGAAGTCTGGAGTAGGCAGTCAAGCTTGGGGAAACTGTTTTACTAAGTTTTTGAGGAACCAGGCTCCTGTCTCTCCTTCATCAGCTTAGAGTATGGCTTTCATCTGGGGTTGCTAAGTCACTATGAAACATTCACACCACACAGCCGCACATCAGACGGTGAGGAAGACGGTAGCGCAAAAGGCATTCTTTTAATACTGTGCCCTTTAGTCGGGAAGGGATGTCTGCCCTGGAGAATTTTGCCTCGTTCACCGGAACTGTGGCATGTGACACACTGGCTTCTAAGGAGCTGGGAAACCAAGTATATTACATTCCATCCATTCTGTTATGGCTAATATTGATCTAATGCTTCATATTGCTCATTCCCAGCGTTCTCTTGAGGCATATCATTTAATTCCACCAGCCCCTTACACTGTAGTTCTGATACTGTGCAACCCATTTTACAGATGAGGAAACTACGGAACAGAGACGTTAAGGAATATGGCTAAGAAATGGGGGTCTGAGAGCATTTCTTCAAAAACCTCATTAGCATTCCTACATCCTCTTTCCCCTGTAAGTCCTTTTTAATTATAGCAAAGTCTTTATTCAGACACCACCCCAGAGAAAGTTTTTAAAAAGTGGTTCCCTAGCAGAGATGAGCTCTAACTAAAGGTCTCATGAAATTGTGCAGGAAGCCTAGGGTATACTAGTGGTGGCTTAACACAGAGCTATTGTCCTTGGGGAGGTCATCCTTCCCAGAGCTTTGAATATACAAAGTATGCTGGTTAAATGTGCATATACTTTCCTTTTCGGGGAATCATTTTGAGATGAACTGCAAATCAGCGAATGTCTTCTTTTTTCTCACTTTTTGGGTCAAATTATGATTTTAATTGCTTTATATAATTCATTATATGAACTTAAATTGTCTATCTGATTGTGGTCATGTAAAGTTTTTTCCTAAGGATTATCATTTCTATTAAAACTTTGATACACCTACTGATGTCTAGTTAGGAAAAATTAAAGAAAATAAAAGGCGTGGTAAATTAAAAAGAAAAAGAAAAAGAAATTGGGCTCTGGGGCCATAACTGCTTGGGTTGAAATTCTGAGTCTGTTGTTTACTAGCTGTGTAAACAGAGCAAGTTTTTGAACTTTGCTGTGCATCTTGACTTTCTCATTTTGAGCTGGGAACAGCACTTGTACCACCTTTGTAGAGTTGTCAGGATTAAATGTCAGTCACGCCAAGCATTGCAAATAGTGCCTGGCACCTAGAGAGAGCGCAGCAAATGCTAGCAAAAGTTTTATTAGAAATATTGCTCATATGCGTACCAGAGCATATCACACCTCTAACATAACGTTAAATGTAAACAGATTTTGAAATCAACACTTGGTCCACCCAGACATTGTTTTTAAAAGAGCTACTGATGGGTGTGCAGGAAAACCTTGTTCGAAGGTGTCAAAACACAGTGAATTGTAGGAGAAACCAAAGATCGAGGAATCAGATCTAGAGGAAGACAGTGAAGAGCCAAGCAGTGCTGTGAAGGGTTCACTGGGACGGCTTTGGTATGAGAGGACTGATGGGAGGAATCGTCAGCAGCTCAGGCCTTGGGGAGGTGCCTACAGTTAGCGTTGGCTCTAAAAAAGTGTGGAAATCTCATCAGAAAAGATGTCATCTTGTCAGGGTCTGAGAGAGATTAGAAATTGAGAAAATCCTAATTGAACCAGAGTAGAAACGGAGTGAAAGTGGGTCAAGAAACCAGCCTTTTTTGGAGAAGTGTGCAGAGGAGGCCCTGGGATGGGAGGGGGTGAGATGGGGGTACCTGCTTGCACTTCATCGGTCCTCCCTCTTGGTAAGGTACTCCATATCCTCTCTCT
This sequence comes from Hippopotamus amphibius kiboko, assembly GCF_030028045.1. Lineage (NCBI taxonomy): Eukaryota > Metazoa > Chordata > Mammalia > Artiodactyla > Hippopotamidae > Hippopotamus > Hippopotamus amphibius. Next base: position 47,230,507 of record NC_080195.1, read on the forward strand.
TGCGCGCGCGTTAATTTTCAGCTTCGGGATTATACATCCTTTCAAGAATCTATTGCTAATGATGCATTTTCTCTCCAGGAAAACGCATGTGCCCAAATTTGCCATTCTGATTGTTTTGAAGGGGTCTCAGACCCCTGATGCCAGTTCAGGACAATCCAGGTGAAGGGCCCCTCATCTCGAATATTTTTGATGAAATTCTGCAAAGGAAGGGCAACTGGAGCTCACAGACAGATCCTTGAATGCAGTGAGGAGAGCTAGGCGGTGAGACCTGGGAGCATCCCGCCAGCCGCTGGCAAGTCCTCAGGCCCTACATGCCTGTGCTGGGGGTGAGGCTAAAGTTAGCACTGATGCCTGCCTGCGTGAAAACTCAGTGCTGCTCATCCTTGCTTTTCCTTACGGCCCCTTCATGTCTGTTTCTGCTCTGAATCTGGACAGCTGAAGCTGTTTTTGGCTGGGGTTTTCCACGGGCTATATGGAAGCCCTTCCCTATAATCGTGCTTTGTGGGAACAGAATGTGGGAAACGAAGCCTCTTCAATCCTGACGTGTGCCTCACTGGGCCTGCGGAGTCCACCAGGCTCCTCCGTCCTCACCTCTTGGAGCAATCATTCCCATCTTCCCCAGGACTCAGGCTGAAGGAGGCCATGGCCAGGAGATACTATTGGCACAGCCCTGCTCTGGAGAAAGTGCACAAGGTTGTTCCGGGCCCTCGTTTCCATCCTGCAGGGAGGCAGATTCAAGGTGTCAGAGCCTGGAACCAAAAGCTTCGCAATGAGAAATATCAGAAATGAATCCACATACAGCACGCACATTTCCTGTTCAGAGGAAGAAGGAGAGAGACTGAACTCACAACTGGCATCAGTAGCTTTGGCTGTTGGAACAGGGAACTGGAGGCCACTCAGTTTCTAAAGAGAGAAGACTCTAAAAACAGCAACAGAGAAGCAAAGACCCTGATTTGGAGCATCTCGATTTTGGTACTTAGGGACTCACTTGTATTTCCAGACGTGCCCGTTATTTTGGTCTTGTCCACACAAGGGCTCGTACCTGTGAGACAAATAAATAAATAAGCTCAGCTTGTCTGGTCTGAGCTGTTTGTAGAGTTGACTTTTGAACAACATGGGTTTGAACTGCATGGTTTTAGATTTTCTTCATTAGTAATTACTACATGACTAAACCATCTGTGGTGGGTCGGACCCACCCACTCAGAACCTCAGATATGGAAGAACTGTGTATAAAGGGGGCCAACTGTAAGTTATACTCGAATTTTTTGGGGGCAGGGGGGCGCCGAGCCATGTGGCATGTGGGATCTTAGTTCCCCAACCAGGGATCGGACCTGTGCCCCCTGCATTGAGAGCACAGAGTCTTAACCACTGGACCACCAGGGAAGTCCCTGTATTCGGATTTTTGCCTGGAGGTGGTTGTTGTTCCTAACCCCCTTGTTCAAGGGTCAACTGTACATTTTTCACTGGTGGAAATAAGCCTGTTGATAACAGTGATGCCTGAGGCTGAGCAGGAACCCCAGCATATCACACTTAACTTTGGGCGTTGTGAAGATAACCACACCTTCTCACAAAGCATCCCTGGGTCCTCCTGACAAAGACAGCATCCTGGGCGAGGCGACTGTGGGGCTGCCTCCCAGGCGGGTTCTCACAACACTTTCTCTTTGTACGCGCCTCACTGCTCCTTTCCAAAAATAATCTGTACATTTCACTTATTCCATGACAGAGAAGACTGTATTGGCTACAGCGGGCTTACTGACATGCTAAATAGATAGGGCTCCCTTCCTCCTGCCTTCTTACCTCATTTCTTTCTGCCTGCCTGTTTGTCTTTCTAGGGCAAGATTCTGATTGATAAACTCTTATGCCAGAACTGTGTGTGGCAAAAGAATATTGAAACCAAAGACCCTATTCATTTGATTTATTTCTTTTTTTTTCTTATTTTATTTGATTTATTTCTTTATTTTAAATTTCTTGGCTGTGCTGCATGGCTCGCGGAATCTTAGTTCCCTGACCAGGGACTGAAGCTGCATCCCCTGCAGTGGAAGCACAGAGTGGTAACCACTGGAGCACCAGGGAAGTCCCAGACCCTGTTCATTTTAATGGGATATTTCCCCCATTTAATTCACAAGAGGGAGCATGGCATGGAAGAAGATCCCAAGACGGAAAATCTAGAGCCCTGGGCTTTCGCCCGTGCCTTCCTCTTTCACGTGTTTTTGTGTGTCTTCTTTGTCGTCTGCATGAAGAAAAACGAGGAGAGTGACATGCAGGTTCTGTTGAGAAGGAATGTTATGGAGGCTGTTTTTCACAGAGTAACCAGATTGAGCAGGAACTCCCCAGCGTAATACCTCTTTGTGAATTGCCTTTATTTTTACACTTCTAATAAAATCCATATCCCTTCCCATGACTTTCAAAGTCTTGTGTATCTGGCTCTTATGTTATGTCATGTGTGCCATTTTTGCCCCTCATTCACTAGTCTCCAGTCATACTGTTTCTGGAAGAGTTTAGACTGCTGAGTGCCCTCTTCCTCCATGGCTTCTGCACCAACCAATCCCTGAGCCTGGAGCTCGCTTCTCCCAGCTCTGAGCTGGGTCGCCTCTTTCTCAACCTTGAGGTCAAGTGTCAGCTCCTCAGAGAGGTTCTCATTGACCAATCTACCTGAGGTCAGCCCTTCTCTTTTCTCTTTTCTTCTTAGCCTTTATTGCAAGAAGTAATTATCTCATTTACAGTTGACTCTTAAATAACATGGGTTTGAACTGCACAGGTCCACTTCCACATGGATTGTTTTCAAGAGTAAATACGGGCTCTTGATCCTAGAGGTCTTGAGTCCCCCGGTCCCATCTTTCTCTTCAGTCTGTGTCTGTGTGTTCCTCAAGCTTGCGGCACCCGTCACTCACCTCGAGTCGCCGAGTTGATCCCGGCAAGAAGAGAGATTAGAACAGATCCTGAAGTTTTGTTAGCAGAGGGGAATCCAGAGACCCCCTCCTCCCATGGGCCTCAGTTCTTGGTAAGGAGGCAAAGAAGAATCTGAGGTCTTACCGGTTGCAAAAGAGTTTATTGAAGATAAAGAGAAAACAGAGAGAACACCTCAAGAGAGAGGTGGCAGCCATCACTTCTTCTGTTTTCTCTTTGTGAGAAGCCAGTCACTAACTCCAGCCCATACTCAGGAGGAAGGAAGACCGCCAGAGTAACGTGAGGTGAGAATTCCACCAGCCCTAAAAGGTCTCTCCACTAGAATCTCCAGAAAGGAACACAGCTCCGCCAGTACCTTGGATTTAGCCCAAGAAAACATCCAAACTACAGAAAGGACAAGCAATGCCAAAAGTTTGGACAACCATGAGGAAACAAAGAAACACCATGCAGGCAAAGGAGCAGGAAAAAAACCCACAACACCAAATAAATGAGGAGGAAATAGGAAAAATGCCTGAAAAAGAATTCAGAGTAATGATAGTAAAAATGATACAAAATCTCGATAACAAAATAGAGACAGTACAAGAAACAGTTCATAAGAACTCAGAAAAACAAACAGCAATGGATAACAAAATAACTGAAATTAAAAATACTCTAGATGCTATAACCAGCAGAATGACTGAGGCAGAAGAACGAATAAGTGAGTTGGAAGATAGAATGGGGGAAATAAAGGCCACAGAGCAGGAAAAAGAAAAAAGAATAAAAAGAATAGAAGACAGTCTCAGAGACCTCAGTGATAACATCAAGTGTACCAACATTCGAATTATAGGCATCCCAGAAGAAGAAAACAAGAAAGGGTCTGAGAAAATATTTGAAGAGGTTCTAGTGGAAAACTTCCCCAACATGGGAAAGGAAATAATGAACCAAGTCCAAGAAGCACAGACAGTCCCATACAGAATAAACCCAAGGAGAAATACACCAAGACACATATTAATCAAACTAATGACAATTAAACACAAAGAAAAACTATTAAAAGCAGACAGAGAAAAGCAACAAACAACATATAAGGGAAAACCCATCAGGATAACAGCTGAGCTTTCTACAGAAACTCTGCAGGCCAGAAGGGAATGGCAGGATATACTGAAAGTCCTGAAAGAGAGACACCTACAGCCAAGAATACTCTACCCAGCAAGAATCTCATTCAGATTTGAGGGAGAAACCAAAAGCTTTCCAGACAAGCAAAAGTTAAGAGAATTCAGCACCACCAAACCAGCCTTACAACAAGTGCTAAAGGAACTTCTCTAAGTAGGACACACAAGAAAAGGAAAACACCTACAAATACAAACCCAAAACAATTAAGAAAATGGTAATTGGAACACACATGTCAATAATCACCTTAAATGTAAATGGATTAAATGCTCCAACCAAAAGACACAGACTGGCTGAATGGATACAAAAACAAGACCCTTCTATACGCTGCCTACAAGAAACCCATTTCAGACCAAGGGATACATATAGACTGAAAGGAAAGGGATGGAAAAAGATATTCCATGCAAATGGAAGTCAAAAGAAAGCTGGAGTAGCAATACTCATATCAGACAAATTAGACTTGAAAGTAAAGACTATTAAAAGAGACAAGGAAGGACACTACATAGTGATCAAGGGATCCATTCAAGAAGAACATATCACAATGATAAATATCTATGCCCCCAATATAGGAGCACCTCAATACATAAGGCAAATGCTAACAGCCTTAAAAGGGTACATCGACAGTAACACAATAATAGTGGGAGACTTGAACACCCCACTTACATCAATGGACAGATCATCCAAACAGAAAATAAATAAAGACACACAAGCTTTAAATGACACATTAGAGCATCTCAACTTAATGGATATTTAGAGGACATTCCATCCAAAAACGACAGACTACACTTTCTTCTCAAGTGCACACGGAACATTTTCCAGGATAGATCACATCTTGGGTCACAAATCAAACCTCGGCAAATTCAAGAAAATTGAAATCATATCAAGCATCTTCTCAGACCACAACGCCATGAGACTAGATATCAATTACAGGAAAAAAAAACTGCAAAAAATACAAACACATGGAGGCTAAACAATTCACTCTTAAACAACCAAGGAATCACTAAAGAAATCAAAGAGGAAATCAAAAAATATCTAGAAACAAATGACAATGAAAACACAACAACCCAAAACCTATGGGACGCAGCAAAAGCAGTTCTAAGAGGGAAGTTTATAGCAATACAGTCCTACCTTAAGAAACAAGAAAATGATCGAATAAACAACCTAACCTTACACCTCAAACAACTAGAGAAAGAAGAACAAAGAAACCCCAAAGTGAGCAGAAGGAAAGAAATCATAAAGATCGGAGCAGAAATAAATGAAAAAGAAAGGAAGGAAACCATAGCAAAAATAAATAAAACTAAAAGCTCGTTCTTTGAGAAGATTAACAAAAGTGATAAACCATTAGCCAGACTCATCAAGACAAAAAGGGAGAAGATGCAAATCAACAGAATTAGAAATGAAAAAGGAGAAGTCACAACGGACACCTCAGAAATACAAAACATCATGAGAGACTACTACAAGCAACTATATGCCAATCAATTGGATAACCTGGAAAAAATGGATACATTCTTAGAAAAATACAATCTTCCAAGACTGAACCAGGAAGAAATAGAAACCATGAACAGACCAATCACAAGTACGGAAATTGAGGCAGTGATTAAAAATCTCCCAACTCACAAAAGCCCAGGACCAGATGGGTTCACGGGTGAATTCTATCAAACATTTCGAGAAGAGTTAACACCTATCCTTCTCAAACTCTTCCAAAATATTGCAGAAGGCGGAACACTCCCAAACTCATTCTACGAGGCTACCATCACCCTGATACCAAAACCAGGCAAAGATGTCACAAAAAAAGAAAACTACAGACCAATATCACTGATGAATATAGATGCAAAAATCCTCAACAAAATACTAGCTACCAGATTCCAACAGCACATTAAAAAAATCATACATCATGATCAAGTGGGGTTTATCCCTGGGATGCAAGGATTCTTCAATATACGCAAATCAATCAACGTGATACATCATATCAAAAACTTGAAGGATAAAAACCATATGATCATCTCAATAGATGCAGAAAAAGCTTTTGACAAAGTTCAACATCCATTTATGATAAAAGCTCTCCAGAAAATGGGCATAGAAGGAAATTACCTCAACATAATAAAAGCCATATATGACAAACCAAAAGCCAACATCGTTCTCAATGGCGAAAAACTGGAAGAATTCCCTCTAAGAACAGGAGCAAGACAAGGGTGTCCACTCTCACCACTATTATTCAACATAGTTTTGGAAGTTTTAGCCACAGCAATCAGAGAAGAAAAAGAAATCAAAGGAATCCAAATTGGAAAAGAAGAAGTAAAATTGTCACTCTTTGCAGATGACATGATAGTATATATAGAAAACCCTAAAGACTCTACCAGAAAACTGCTAGCACTAATTGAAGAGTTCAGTAAAGTAGCAGGATACAAAATTAATGCACAGAAATCTCTTGCATTCCTATACACTAACAACAGAAGAGCAGAAAGAGAAATTAAGGAAACTCTCCCATTCACCATGGCAACCAAAAGAATCAAATACCTAGGAATAAACCTGCCTAAGGAGGCAAAAGATCTGTATGCAGAAAACTTTAAGACATTGATGAAAGAAATCAAAGAGGACACAAACAGATGGAGGGACATACCATGTTCCTGGATTGGAAGAATCAACATTGTGAAAATGATTGTACTACCCAAAGGAATTTACAGATTCAATGCAATCCCGATCAAATTACCAATGGCATTTTTCACAGAACTAGAGCAAGAAATCTTACGATTTGTATGGAAACGCAAAAGACCCCGAATAGCCAAAGCAATCTTGAGAAGGAAAAATGGAGTTGGTGGAATCAGTCTTCCTGACTTCAAACTATACTACAAGGCCATAGTGATCAAGACAGTATGGTACTGGCATAAAAATAGAAAGGAAGATCAATGGAATAGTAGAGAACTCAGAAGTAAGCCCAAACACACATGGGCACCTTATCTTTGACAAAGGAGGCACGAGTATACAATGGAAAAAAGAGAGCCTCTTCAATAAGTGGTGCTGGGAAAATTGGACAGCAACATGTCAAAGAATGAAATTAGAACACTTCCTAACACCATCCACAAAAATAAACTCCAAATGGATTAAAGACCTACATGTAAGGCCAGACACTATAAAACTCGTAGAGGAAAACATAGGCAGAACACTCTATGACATCCATCGAAGCAAGATCCTTTTTGACCCACCTCCTAGAATCATGGAAATAAAATCAAGAATAAACAAATGGGACCTCATGAAACTTAAAAGCTTTTGCACAGCGAAAGAAACCATAAACAAGACTAAAAGGCAACCCTCAGAATGGGAGAAAATAATTGCCTATGAAACAATGGATAAAGGATTAACCTCCAAAATATACAAGCAGCTCATGAAGCTTAATACCGAAAAAGCAAATAACCCAATCCACAAATGGGCAGAAGACCTAAATAGCCATTTCTCCAAAGAAGACATACAGATGGCCAACACACACATGAAAAGATGCTCAACATCACTCATCATCAGAGAAATGCAAGTCAAAGCCACAATGAGGTATCACCTCACACCAGTCAGAATGGCCATCATCACAAAGTCTGGAAACCACAAATGTTGGAGAGGGTGTGGAGAAAAGGGAACTCTCCTGCACTGTTGGTGGGACTGTAAGTTGGTACAGCCACTATGGAAAACAATTTGGAGGTTCCTTAAAAAACTACAAATAGAACTTCCATATGATCCAGTAATCCCTCTACTGGGCATATACCCAAAGAAAACCATAATCCCAAAAGAAACTTGTACCATAATGTTTATTGCAGCACTATTTACAATAGCCAGGACATGGAAGCAACCTAAATGCCCATCAACAAATGAATGGATACAGAAGATGTGGCATATATACACAATGGAATATTACTCAGCTATAAAAAGGGATGAGATGGAGCTATATGTAATGAGGTGGATAGAACTACAATCTGTCATACATAGTGAAGTAAGTCAGAAAGAGAAGGACAAATATTGTATGCTAACTCACATATATGGAATCTAAAAATGGTACTGATGAACTCAGTGACAAGAACAAGGATGTAGATACAGAGAATGGACTGGAGAACTTGAGGTATGGGAGGGGGTGGTGGGTGAAGGGGAAACTGAGACAAAGCAAGAGAGTAGCACAGACATATATATACTACCAACTGTAAAATAGATAGTCAGTGGGAAGTTGTTGTATAACAAAGGGAGTCCAACTCGAGGATGGAAGATGCCTTAGAGGACTGGGGTGGGGAGGGTGGGGGGGACTCGAGGGGGGAAGTCAAGGAAGGGAGGGAATACGGGGATATGTGTATAAAAACAGATGATTGAACCTGGTGTACCCCCAAAAAATAAAAAATAAAAAATAAATAAAAATAAAATATTAAAAAAAAAATTTCAAAAAAAAAAAAAAAAAAAAAAAAAAAAAGAGTAAATACTATGGCACTACATGATCCTCAGTTGGGTGAATCCCCGGGTGCAGAAGCTCGGATACAGAGGAACCACGCATAAGAGAGCTGACTATGTGTATATTTTTTTCTTTTGGTTGTGCTCGGTTTTAGATGAGGCAGATGGGCTCTTTAGTTGTGGCTAGCTAGCATCTAGTTCCCAACCAGGGATCGAACCCAGGCCCCCTGCATTGGGAGCATGGAGTCTGGTTTTTTTTCTTTCTTTTTCTTTTTCTTCAAGAACTTTTGTTGAGATACAATTGACATACAATACACTACATATATTTAAAGCATACAGTGTGATTTTTTTTTTCTTATTAGTAATGTATCTATGGCAATCCCAATCTCCCAATTCATCCCACCCCAAACCTCCCACTTTCCCCACTTGGTGTTCATATGTTTATTCTCTCCATCTGGGTCTCTGTTTCCGCCTTGCAAACCAGTTGATTTGTACCATTTTTCTATATTCCGCATATATGTGTTAATTTACGATATTTATTTTTTCTCTTTCTGACTCACTTCACTCTGTATGACAGTCTCTAGGTCCATCCGTGACTCTACAATGACCCAGGTTCATTGCTTTTTACAGCTGAGTAGTATTTCATTGTATGTATGTACCACATCTTCTTTATCCATTCATCTGTTGATGAACATTTAGGTTGCTTCCATGTCCTGGCTTTGTAAACAGTGCTGCAGTGCACATTGGGATGCATGTGTCTTTTTGCATGTTGGTGTTCTCTGGGTATATGCCCAGGAGAGGGATTGCTGGGTCATATGGTAACTCTGTTTTTAGTTTTTCAAGGAACCTCCATCCTGTTCTCCATAGTGGCTGTATCAATTTACATTCCCAACCACAATGCAACAGCATTCCCTTTTCTCCACACCCTTGGCAACATTTATTGTTTGTAGATTTTCTGATGATGCCCATTCTCACCAGTGTGAGGTGATACCTCATTGTCGTTTTGATTTGCATTTCTCTAAGAATTAGTGATGTTGAGCAGCTTTTCATGTGCCTCTTGGCCATCTGTATATCTTCTTTGGAGAAATGCCTCTTTAGGTCTTCTGCCCATTTTTGGATTGGGTTGTTTGCTTTTTGGATATTGAGCTGGATGAACTGTTTCTATATTTTGGAGATTAGTCCTTTGTCTGTTGATTCATTTGCAAGTATTTTCTCCCATTCTGAGGACTGTTGTTTGGCCTTGCTTATAGTTTCCTTTGCTGTGCAAAAGCTTTGAAGTTTCATTAGGTCCCACATATTTCTTTTTGTTTGTATTTCCATTACACTAGGAGGTGAGTCAAAAAAGATCTTGCTGTGAATCATGTCAAAGAGTGTTCTTCCTATGTTTTCCTCTAGGAGTTTTATAGTGTCTGGCCTTACATTTAAGTCTTTAATCCATTTTGAGTTTATTTTTGTGTATGGTGTTAGGGAGTGGTCTAATTTCATTCTCTTACATGTAGCTGTCCAGTTTTCCCAGCACAACTTACTGAAGAGGCTGCCTTTTCTCCACTGTATATCCTTGCTCCTTTGTCATAAATTAGTTGACCATAGTTGATCTCTGGGCATTCTATCCTGTTCCATTGATCTATATTTCTGTTGTTTTGCCAGTACCATATTGTCTTGATTCCTGTAGCTTTGTAGTATCGTCTGAAGTCAGGAAGCTTGATTCCACCAGCTGCATTTTTTCCCCTCAAGATTGCTTTGGCTATTCGGGGGCTTTTGTGTCTCCATATAAATTTTAGGATTTTTTGTGCTAGTTCTGTGAAAAATGCATTGGTAACTTGATAGGGATTGCATTGAATCTGTAGATTGCTTTGGGTAGTATAGTCATTTTCACAATGTTGATTTTTCCAATCCAGGAACATGGTATCTCTCTCCATTTGGTTGTGTCGTCTTTGATTTCTTTCATGAGTGTCTTACGGTTTTCTGAGTCCAGGTCTCTAACCTCCTTAGTTAGGTTTACTCCTAGGCATTTTATTCTTTTTGTTGCAGTGGTGAATGGCATTGTTTCCTTAATTTTTCTTTCTGATCTTTCATTGTTAGTGTATAGAAATGCAAGAGATTTCTATGTGTTAATTTTGTATCATGCAACGTTACCAAATTCATTGATTACCTCAGGTAGTTTTCTGGCGGCATCTTTAGGATTTTCTATGTATAGTGTCATGTCATCTGTGAACAGTGACAGTGTTACTTCTTCTTTTCCAATTTGGATTCCTTTTATTTCTTTTTCTTCTCTGACTGCTGTGGCAAAGACTCCCAAAACTATGTTGAGTAGTAGTGGCGAGAGTGGACATCCTTGTCTTGTTGCTGATCTTAGGGAGAATGTTTTCTGTTTTTCACCTTTGAGAATGACGTTTGCTGTGGGTTTGTCATATATGGCCCTTATTATGTTGAGGTAGGTTCCCTCTATGCCCACCTTCTGGAGAGTTTTTAACATCAATGGGTGTTGAATTTTGTCAAAAGCGTTTTCTGCATCTATTGAGATGATCATGTGGTTTTTATCCTTTAATTTGTGAATATGGTGTATCACATTGATTTGTGTATATTGAAGAATCCTTGCATTGCAGGGATAAACCCCACTTGATCATGGTGGATGATCCTTTTTAGTATGGTTTTGGGTTCTGTTGACTAGTATTTTGTTGAGGATTTTTGCATCTAAATTCATCAGTGATATTGGTCTGTAGTTTTCTCTTTTTGTAGTATCTTTGTCTGGTTTTGGTATCAGGGTGATGGTGGCCTCATCGAATGAGTTTGGGAGTGTTCCTTCCTCTGCAATTTTTTGGAAGAGTTTGAGAAGGATGGGTGTTAACTCTTCTCTAAATGTTTGAGAAAATTCAACTATGAATCCATTTGGTCCTGGACTTTTGTTTCTTGGAAGGTTTTTAATCACAGTTTCAATTTCATTCCTTGTGAGTGGTCTGTTCATATTTGCTATGTCTTCCTGATTCAGTCTTGGAGGGTTATACCTTTCTAAGAATCTGTCCATTTCACCCAGGTTGTCCATTCTGTTGGTATATAGTTGCTTGTAGTAGTCTCTTATGGTGCTTTTTATTTCTGCAGTGTCTCTGTAACTTCTGTTTCATTGCTGATTTTATTGATTTGAGTCCTCTCTTTTTCTTGATGAGTCTTGCTAGAGGTTTATCAATTTTATTTATCTTCTCAAAGAAGCAGCTTTTCATTTTATTGATTTTTGCTATTGCTTTCTTTGTTCCTATTTCATTTATTTCTGCTCTGATCTTTATGATTTCTCTCCGTCTACTCACTTTGGGTTTTGTTTGCTCTTCTTTCTCTAGTTTCTTTAGGCGTAAGGTTAGATTGTTTATTTGGGAGTTTTCTTGCTTCTTGAGGTAGGATTGTATTGCTCTAAAGTTCCATCTTAGAACTGTTTTTGCTGCATCCCCTAGGTTTTGGATCATTGTGTTTTCATTGTCATTTGTCTCTAGGTATTTTTTGATTTCCTCTTTGATTTCTTCAGTAATCTCTTGGTAATTTAGTGGCATAGTGTTTAGCCTCCATGTGTTTGTGTTTTTTACAGTTTTTTTTCCTGTAATTGATTTCTAATCTCCTAGTATTGTGGTCAGAAAAGACGCTTGATACTCTTTCAATTTCTTTCAATTTACCAAGGGTTGATTTGTGACCCAAAATGTGATCTATCCTGGAGACTGTTTCATGTGCACTTGAGAAGAAACTGTAACCTGCTGTTTTTGGATGTCATGTCCTATAGATATCTGTTAAGTCTGGCTGGTTTATTGTGTCATTTAATGCTTGTGTTTCCTTATTAATTTTCTGTGTGGATGATCTCTCCATTGGTGTAAATGCGGTGTTAAAGTCCCCCACTATTATTGTGTTTACTGTCGATTTCCTCTTTCATAGTTGTTAACATTTGCCTTATGTATTGATGTGCTCCTCTATTGGGTGCATATATATTTATAATTGTTATCTCTTCTTATTGGATTGATTCCTTGATCGTTATGTAATGTCCTCTCTTGTCTCTTGTAACATTTGTTATTTGAAAGTCTATATTATCTGATATGAGTATCACTACTCCAGCTTTCTTTTGATTTCCATTTGCATGGAATATGTTTTCCCATCCCCTCACTTTCAGTCTGAATGTGTCGCTAGGTCTGAAGTGGGTCTCTTGTAGACAGGATATATATGAGTCTTGTTATTGTATCCATTCAGCCAGTCTGTGTCTTTTGGTTGGTGCATTTAGTCCATTTATGTTCATTGATCTTCCTTTCTGTTTTTGTGCCAGTACCATACTGCCTTGATCACTTTGGCCTTGTAGTATAGTTTGAAGTCAGGAAGCCTGAAATTCCACCAACTCCATTATTCTTTCTCAAGATTGCTTTGGCTATTCGGGGTCTTTTGTGTTTCCATACAAATCGTAAGATTTCTTGCTCTAGTTCTGTGAAAAATGCCGTTGGTAATTTGATCGGGATTGCATTGAATCTGTAAATTGCTTTGGGTAGTACAGTCATTTTCACTATGTTGATTCTTCCAATCCAAGAACATGGTCTATCCCTCCATCTGTTTGTGTCGTCTTTGATTTCTTTCATCAGTGTCTCAAAGTTTTCTGCATACAGATCTTTTGCCTCCTTGGGCAGGTTTATTCCTAGGTATTTCATTCCTTTTGTTGCAATGGTAAATGGGAGAGTTTCCTTAATTTCTCTTTCTGCTCTTCCGTTGTTAGTGTATAGGAATGCAAGAGATTTCTGTGCATTAATTTTGTATCCTGCTACTTTACTAAATTCATCAATTAGTGCTAGCAGTTTTCTGCTGGAACCTTTAGGGTTTTCTATGTATAATATCATGTCATTGGCAAAGAGTGACAGTTTTACTTCTTTTCCAATTTGGATTCCTTTTCTTTCTTTTTCTTCTCTGATTGCTGTGGCTAAAATGTCCAAACCTATGTTGAATAATAATGGTGAGAGTGGACACCCTTGTCTTGTTCCTGTTCTTAGAGGGAATTCTTTCAGTTTTTCACCATGTAGAATGATGGCTTTTGGTTTCTCATATATGGCTTTTATTATGTTGAGGTAATTTCCTTCTATGCCCATTGTCTGGGGAGCTTTTATCATAAATGGATGTTGAATTTTGTCAGAAGCTTTTTCTGCATCTATTGAGATGATCATATGGTTTTGATCCTTCAATTTGTTGATATGATGTATCACGGTGATTGACTTGCATATATTGAAGAATCCTCGCATCCCAGGGATAAACCCCACTTGGTCATGGTGTATGATCTTTTTAATGTGCTGTTGGATTCTGTTAGCTAGTATTTTGTTGAGGATTTTTGCATCTATATTCATCAGTGATACTGGCCTGTAATTTTCTTTTTTTGTGACATCTTTGCCTGGTTTTGGTATCAGGGTGATGGTGGCCTCGTAGAATGAGTTTGGGGGTGTTCCTCCTTCTGCTCTATTTTGGAAGAGTTTGAGAAGGATAGGCGTTAGCTCTTCTCTAAATGTTTGATAGAATTTGCCTGTGAAGCCATCTGGCCCTGGGCTTTTGTGTGTTGGGAGATTTTTAATCACTGCCTCAATTTCCGTACTTGTGATTGGTCTGTTCATGGTTTCTATTTCTTCCTGGTTCAGTCTTGGAAGATCGTATTTTTCTAAGAATGTATCCATTTCTTCCAGGTTATCCACTTTATTGGCATATAGTTGTTTGAAGTAGTCTCTCATGATCTTTTGTATTTCTGTGGTGTCCGTTGTTACTTCTCCTTTTTTATTTCTAATTCTGTTGATTTGCATCTTCTGCCTTTTTTTCTTGATGAGTCTGGCCAAAGGTTTATCAATTTTGTTTATCTTCTCACAGAACCAGCTTTTAGTTTCAGTAATTTTTGCTATTGCTTCCTTCCTTTTGTTTTCATTTGTTTCTGCCCTGATCTTTATGATTTCTTTCCTTCTGCTCACCTTGGGGTTTCTTTGTTCTTCTTTTTCTAATTGTTTTAGGTATAAGGTTAGGTTGTTTATTTGATATTTTTCTTGTTTCTTGAGGGAGGACTGTATCGCTATAAACTTCCCTCTTAGCACAGCTTTTGCTGCATCCCATAGGTTTTGGGTTGTTGTCTTTTCATTGTCGTTTGTTTCTAGATACTTTTTGATTTCCTCTTTGATTTCTTTAATGACTTCTTGGTTGTTTAATAGTGTATTGTTTAGCCTCCATGTGTTTGTATTTTTTGCACTGTTTTTCCTGTAATTGATATCTAGTCTCATGGCATTGTGGTCTGAGAAGATGCTTGATGTGATTTCAATTTTATTGAATTTACTGAGGCTTGATTTGTGACCCAAGATGTGATCTATCCTGGAAAATGTTCCATGTGCACTTGAGAAGAAAGTGTATTCTGTCGTTTTTGGATGGAAGGTCCTTTAAATATCAATTAAGTCGAGATGGTCTAATGTGTCATTTAAAGCTTGTGTGTGTTTATTGATTTTCTGTTTGGGTGATCTGTCCATTGGTGTAAGTGGGGTGTTCAAGTCTCCCACTATTATTGTGTTACTGTCGATGTCCCCTTTTATGGCCGTTAGCATTTGCCTTATGTATTGAGGTGCTCCTATGTTGGGGGCATAGATATTTACCATTGTGATATGTTCTTCTTGGATGGATCCCTTGATCATTATGTAGTGTCCTTCCTTGTCTCTTTTAGTAGTTTTTATTTTAAAGTCTAATTTGTCTGATATGAGTATTGCTACTCCAGCTTTCTTTTGACTTCCATTTGCATGGAATATCTTTTTCCATCCCTTTACTTTGAGTCTGTATGTATCCCTTGGTCTGAAATGGGTTTCTTGTAGGCAGCATATAGAAGGGTCTTGTTTTTGTATCCATCCAGCCAGTCTGTGTCTTTTGGTTGGAGCATTGAATCCATTTACATTTAAGGTGATTATTGACATGTGTGTTCCTGTTACCATTTTGTTAATTGTTTTAGGTTTGTATTTGTAGGTGTTTTCCTTTTCTTGTGTTTCCTACTTAGAGAAGTTCCTTTAGCACTTGTTGTAAGGCTGGTTTGGTGGTGCTGAATTCTCTTAACTTTTGCTTGTCTGGAAAGCTTTTGATTTCTCCATCGAATGTGAATGAGATTCATGCTGGGTAGAGTATTCTTGGCTGTAGGTTTTTTCTCTTTCAGGACTTTGAGTATATCCTGCCATTCCCTTCTGGCCTGCAGAGTTTCTGTAGAAAGGTCAGCTGTTACCCTTCTGAGTTTTCCCTTATATGTTATTTGTTGCTTTCCTCTTGCTGCTTTTAATATTTTTTCTTTGTGTTGAATTGTTGTTGGTTTGTTTAATGTGTGCCTTGGTGTATTTCTCCTTGGGTTTATTCTGTATGGGACTCTCTGTGCTTCTTGGACTTGGCTAATTACTTCCTTTCCCATGTTGGGGAAGTTTTCCACTCGAACCTCTTCAAATGTTTTCTCAGACCCTTTCTTGTTTTCTTCTTCTTCTGGGATGCCTATGATTCGAATGTTGGTACACTTAATGTTATCACTGAGGTCTCTGTGACTGTCTTCTATTCTTTTAATTCTTTTTTCATTTTCCTGCTCTGTGGCAGTTATTTCCCCCTCTATCTTCCAACTCACTTATTCGTTCTTCTGCCTCAGTTATTCTGCTGGTTATGCCACCTAGAGTGTTTTTAATTTCAGTTATTTTGTTATCCATTGCTGTCTGTTTTTCTGAGTTCTTATGAACTGTTTCTTGTACTTTCTCTATTTTGTTATCGAGACTTTGTATCATTTTTACTATCATGACTCTAAATTCTTTTTCAGGCATTTTTCCTATTTCCTCTTCATTTATTTGGTCTTGTGGGTTTTTTTCCTGCTCCTTTGCCTGCATGGTGTTTCTTTGTTTCCTCATGGTTGTCCAAACTTTTGGGGTTGCTTGTCCTGGCGATAGAGGTGTTTATAGAAGACTGTCCAAGCCTCAGACTAATGTCCAAGTATTGGATTAAACGAATATTAAGTCGGCTATGTCGGGCTCCCCGCAGCCCTCTCTGGTGTCCGAGGCCGTCTGCTGGTGTTCAGCTGGTTCTCTGTGGGAATCACTGCGTCCTTCCGTGCATTCCCAATGCATCTGTGGAGAGGGATGCACTCCACGTCTCTCTACTTCGCCGCCATCTTTTCTCTCCTCCCTCTTTTTCTTGATGAGTCTTGCTAGAGGTTTATCAATTTTATTTATCTTCTCAAAGAAGCAGCTTTTCATTTTATTGATTTTTGCTGTTGCTTTCTTTGTCTCTATTTCATTTATTTCTGCTCTGATCTTTATGATTTCTCTCCGTCTACTCACTTTGGGTTTTGTTTGCTCTTCTTTCTCTAGTTTCTTTAGGTGTAAGGTTAGATTCTTTATTTGGGATCTTTCTTGTTTCTTGAGGTAGGATTGTATTGCTCTAAACTTCCCTCTTAGAACCGCTTTTGCTGCATGCCCTAGGTTTTGGATCGTTGTGTTTTCATTGTCATTTGTCTCTAGGTATTTTTTGATTTCCTCTTTGATTTCTTCAGTGATCGGTTGGTTATTTAGTAGCATATTGTTTAGCATCCATGTGTTTGTGTTTTTACAGTTTTTTTTCCTGTAATTGATTTCTAATCTCATAGCGTTGTGGTCAGAAAAGATGCTTGATACAATTTCAATTTTCTTGAATTTACTAAGGCTTGATTTATGACCCAAAATGTGATCTATCCTGGAGAATGTTCCATGTGCACTTGAGAAGAAACTGTAATCTGTTTTTGGATGTAATGTCCTATAGCTATCTATTAAATCCAGCTGAATTATTGTGTCATTTAAAGCTTGTGTTTCCTTATTAATTTTCCGTGTGGATGATCTGTCCATTGGAGTAAGTGGGGTGTTAAAGTCCCCCACTATGATTGTATTACTGTCGATTTCCTCTTGCATGGTTGTTAGCATTTGCCTGGTGTATTGATGTGCTCCTCTATTGGGTGCATATATATTTACAATTGTTATCTCTTCTTCTTGGATTGATCCCTTGATCTTTATGTAGTGTCCTTTCTTGTCTCTTGTAACATTTGTTATTTTAAAGTGTTTTTTATCTGATATGAGTATCACTACTCCAGCTTTCTTTAGATTTCCATTTGCATGAAATATATTTTTCCATCCCCTCTCTTTCAGTCTGAATGTGTCGCTAGGTCTGAAGTGGGTCTCTTGTAGACAGCATATATATGGGTCTTGTTTTTGTATCCATTCAGCCAGTCTGTGTCTTTTGGTTAGTGCATTTAGTCCATTTACATTCAAGGTGATTATCGATATGTATGTTCCTAGTACCATTTTCTTAATTGTTTTGTTTTTGTTTTTGTAGGTCCTTTTCTTCTCTTATGTTTCCCGCTTAGAGAAGTTCCTTTAGCATTTGTTGTAAGGCTGGTTTGGCGGTGAATGCTCTTAGCTGTTGCTTGTCTGTAAAGCTTTTGATTTCTCCATCGAATCTGAATGAGATCCTTGCTGGGTAGAGTATTCTTGGTTGTAGGTTCCTCCCTGTCATCACTTTAAATATATTGTGCCACTCCCTTCTGGCTTGCAGAGTTTCTGCTGAGAAATCAGCTGTTACCCTTATGGGAGTTCCCTTGTATGTTATTGGTCGTTTTTCCCTTGTTGCTTTGAATAACATTTCTCTGTCTTTAATTTTTGTCAGTTTGACTACTAAATGTCTTCGCATGTTTCTCCTTGGGTTTATCCTGCCTGGGGCTCTCTGCGCTTCCTGGACTTGGGGAGCTATTTCCTTTCCCATGTTAGGGAAGTTTTCAACTATAATCTCTTCCAGTATTTTCTCAGGTCCTTTCTCTCTCTCTTCTCCTTCTGGGACCCCTATAATGCGAATGTTGGCACATTTAACATTGTCTCAGAGGTCTCTTAGGCTGTCTTCAGTTCTTTTCATTCTTTCTTCTTTATTCTTTTCTGCATCAGTGATGATCACCATTCTGTCTTCCAGGTCACTTATTCTTCCTTCTGCCTCCGTTAATCTGCTATTGGTTCCTTCTAGTGTATTTTTCATTTCTGTTATTGTATTGCATATCTCTGTCTGTTTGTTCTTTAATTCTTCCAGGTCTTTGGTAAACTTTTCTTGCAACTTTTTGATCTTTGCATCCAGTCTTTTTTCAAAGTCCTGGATCATCTTCACCATCATTATTCTGAATTCTTTTTCTGGAAGAGTGCCTATCTCCTCTTCATTTAGTTGTTTTTCTGGGGTTTTATCTTGTCCCTTCATCTGGTACAAAGTCTTTTGCCTTTTCATTTTCTGTCTTTCTGTTTCTGTGATTTTCAGTTCCCACAAGATGAAATAGTGCTGATGCTGCTTGATTCTGCTGTCTGCCCTCTTGTGGAGGAAGCTGTCTAGGAGGCTCGTGGGTGCTTCCTGATGGGAGGGACTGATGGTGGGTTGGGATGGGTGGGCAGAGCTCAGTAAAACTTTAATCTGATTTGGTAGGTGGAGCTCAGTGACACTTTAATCTGCTTGTCTGCTAATGGGTGGGGCTGTGTTCCCACCTTGTTTGATGTTTGGCCTGAGGCTAGGCAGCACTGGAGCTTACAGGCTCTTAGATGGGGCTAATGGCAGACTCTGGGAGGGCTCACGCCAATGAGCACTCCCCAGAACCCCTGCTGCCAGTGCCCCTGTCTCCTCTGTGAGCCACAGCTGCCCCCCACCTCTGCAGGCAACCCTCCAACACAACAGATAGGTCTGGTTCAGTCTCCTATGAGGTCAGTGCTCCTTCCCCCTGGGTCCTGGTGAGCACACTTTTTTGTGTGCCCTCCAAAAGTGGAGTCTCCGTTTTCCCCAGTCCTGTGGAGGTCCTGCAATCAAATCCCACTGGCTTTCAAAGTCTGATGCTCTGGGCATTCCTCCTCATTGCTGGACCCCCAGGTTAGGAAGCCTGATGTGGGGCTCAGAACCCCCAGGACTTCTGCAGCATAACTGTTCTCCAGCTTGTCAGTCACCCACCCAGCATTTATGAGATTTGATTTTAATGCGATTGTGCCCCTCCTACCGTCTCATTGCGGCTTCTCCTTTGTCTCTGGATGTGGGGTGCTTTTTTTTGGTGAGTTCCAGTGTCTTTCTGTCGATGGCTGTTCAGCAGTTAGTTGTAATTCCGATGCTCTTGCAAGAGGGAGTGAGCGCACCACCTCCTACTCCACCATCTTGATTCTACTCCTCAGTACGTGTTATTTCTGAAAACATAGGTTGGAATATGACAAAATGGACTTAGCCTAGAGAGGTTTACATCCAACTTTCAACCAGAGAGCTCCATTTCCCTGTTCCAGTTAACAGAACCCAAGAAGATCTTCCTCCCCAAACCTCTTCCTCTTCCTGCACTCTCTATCTAGGAAAAAAATCACTGTGCTCTACCTGGTTCCCTAAGCCAGAACCCCAGCAGCCATTTTTGCCTCTCTTTTCCCTTCTCATTCCATATCTAGTCACCAAGCACTTCTATCCTACCTCCCAAATGACCTCAGATCCTTTCCCTCCTCTCCAGCCTCTGCCACTGCCTTCAGTTTGAACCCTCACTCCAGTCTCAGATGAATATGAAGTCTCTTAATGGGTCTTGTTGGGTCCATCAATTCTCCTTATTGTTCAGAGTGACCTCACCACAAACCACCTGATAGTGGCTCTGTAACTTCACAACATTCAATGCCTCTCGTGTTTCTGGGAAAAAATTCAAGCTCTTTACTCCAGCATCTACTTGGGGTTAGACAGATCTAGGTTTGAACTTCAGGTTCAAGTACTTTGCAGCACTGTGACCCCAGGCAATTGGACTTTCTAAGCCTTTGTTCTCACCTGCCCGAGCTCATTGAATGCAGGATTATTTCAGGCACACAGTGCCTGGCACATAGGAGGGACTAATCCATGTTGAATGAAGGGAAAGTATTTTAAAATCCACATCCAAAAATTGTTCCTCCTTAAAAAGAGAAAATCCTGATACACTCTGCCACTCCCAACCACATCTGACTTCTTTCATGCTCTGATGATCACAATAAGGTGCCTTTAGGGATCCACACAATCAGGGATCAAATCCTGGCCACACCCCTGAGCAATCTTGTGACCTTGGGACCGTAACTTCCTTTCTGTGAAATCTGTACGATGAGGGTTTCTGAGAATTTTGTTCCCGAGGGTTGAACGAGCACCCCACTTGGAACGGGGTCGGGCGCACAGTGTTTGCCAAATGTTAACTATCGTTTTCATCTTCATCAAATCAAGTCCACTTTGTGACTCTCAAGTCAATATGAGAGAATCGTGATTTATGCGTTGCTGTTGGCGAAAGTAGGAAAAGCTGGAAACTCCTGCCATGGAAGAAGGAAACAGGCGAGAAAAAGCGAGCGGCTGAATCCCAGCGTTTCAGAGGTGGGAGGGAGGAGTTCGGCTGCTAATTTACCGATGAGGAAGTGGAGGGGTGACGTGTCCTGGAGTCTCATTCAAGACACAGCCACAGCTCTTTATTGAGAGTAGGACCAGGGCCCCAGGGGTTGCTGTGGTTAAACTGCATGCGGAAACTAACACTCTTTGGAAGGCAAGAGGGGAGGAGCATTTAGTTACAACTGTCAACAATTCGGGTGTAACTAAGTTCGTGGAGCAATACATCAAATGAGGCAGCTGTCAGACCTGGAGAAACCGAGTTGCTAAGGGAACCAGCATGTTTACAAACGGGGCTTTTTGTAGAGCCCACTGACTCAGGACAGGTTCCATTAACAAACCCCTGTGGCGCTTCCCGCAGGATCAGAAAGCTCCCAGAGGCGCACGGTGAATGGACACCAGAGTGCCCAGTGCGCTGCTGGGGGGGGGCGGGGGGGGGGGGCAGGGGCGGGGCATTGTGAGTCATGTGCCTGTGCTCTGCTGGGCGCTTGCAGCGAACTCTAGTTGTGATTGGTCCACCGTAACCAGGTGCCCGAAGGATGCATTCCGGTTGCCAAGGCCCGGCCAGGCGAGCGGCTTTCAGTTCGGAAGGGGTGGTGGAAGGAGGAGGAGCTCCGGCCGAGCTCTCTCCGCTCAGTGGCTGCGAGTCTCAGCGCTTGTCCAGTCCCCACCCCTTTTAAATAAGCCGGTCTGGTCGCTGCCCTCACAGACTAGTTGGCTCCGGGGAGGCGGCGGGGGTGCAGCCGGGGCCAGAGCCCTAACCGGGACAGGCAGGCGAGCGGCGGGCGAGGCCGCGTCTACATGTGCGGCGCTGCCGGTGCCCACCTCGCCATTGTTGGGGTAGGGGGGCGGCTGCTGAGCGCTGCGGAGTCGGGGGAGGAGCCGAGGAGCTGAGGCGGCGGCGGTGAGGAGCGGAGGGGCCCATGGGGAACACGCTGAGCTGTTGCGTGTGCCCCAATGCCAGCCCCAAGTTGGGCTGGCGCAAGGGGTCAGCGGAGCCGGACGATGAGCCTGAGGTCTACGAGGCGGCGGCCGGGGACGCGGTGGCTGTAGCGCTGGCGCCAGCTGCCGTGGAACTCGCCGAGTTGGACTTGGGAGCCGGCGAAGGCCACCACCTGCAGCACAGCAGTGACCGGGAGATGCCCAAAGGTAAGAAGCGGAGGGCGCGCCTTGCTCCTCGCGGGGCCGGCGCTGTCACCTCTCGGGCTTCCCTCTGGCGCCCGCCGCTCGCAGGGTCCCCCGGGAGGGAGCCGCCGCCTAAGGCTTCTTCGTACCCCGAGTTGGCTCTCCCAGGGCTGGGCACCGGGGACGAGGGCTGGCTCTGTCTGGCGTCTCCACCACATATTCTTTCCCCGTCGCGTCTGGCCAGTCTCTTTCCCTCTTCGCTACCCGAATGCCCAATTCTTTCCCCCATTCCCATTTCCCAGCTGGGCCTGAGACCCTCCCATCTGCAGCCCTTCTTGAACTCCATAGGAAAGAAAGTGGTGGGAGGGGGGCTTAAAATAACTGGGAACGGTGTGAAATGTTACTTCCACGACTGCTACTTCCACGACTGCAGAGAATAGGGGTTTTTTTACCCAAAGGAGACCCCCAGGGGAGTTCTGATTACTTTAAAATTCCCACTTTGACACAAATATGTCTTCAGCCCCACAGCCTTAATTAACTGACTTCATGTACATGTTGCCTATTCTAAGGGAGGGGTAGAGTGGTTCCTGAGACTGTTGGTCAAAAGTTTCAAAGGAGAGAAAACAAACTCGATTGTAATTTGTAATATAAAGATTTGGGAGTTAAGATGCCTTTTCCTGCAGGAAAGTGTTTCCATGGCAACCCCCCCTCCCCCCAGTAGAATCGTATTCAACTTGAACTATTTCAGGTAAAAGTTTTGAAGACTAAATGGCTGGGGGGGTGGGCGGATTGTCAGGGAGGAGAGGAGAGAGAGAAGAGAGGAAAAGTTTGATTTTTGCCTCCAGAATTTTGGAAAGGGGTGGCTGTAGGTTAAAAGAAAAAATTCTGGGTAACACAGTGGCAATGTTAAAGCCCCACTGGCCCATTTGTTTCATTTAAATGCCAGAGATTATTTCATAAAGGAAATGTGTCATAGCTCTTGTGTTTAAATTTTAGTTGTCTTTACGTAATTTCTTTAAAAGTTAGACTAATGAAGCCTGTGGATTCATCCATATGATGGACGTGGCTTTGTAAGTGGAAGGTACTCCCTTTTCCGAATAGTCAGATATTGTGAAATAATGAACAAATGATGTGAATTAATTGTAGCTTTAAACACAAATCATATAAGTCCTTGTGAAAACTGCTCTGCTTATTACTGTGAGGTAAGCCTCTAAGTGATTTTAAAAAAGTAGCATGGGATGAGAGGCCAAAATTTAATTCTTTTAAGATTTACAACATCTTTTCATGTGTATTTCACTTGGCGCTTCCATCTACAAATAAGGCCTGTGTATATTTTCCCTGTGTTGCCGATGAAGAAGCCAAGACCTAGAGATCTGAAATGACTGTGTAACACAGCTACTCAACAGAAGAGACAGACTTGGGAGGTGATAGATACACCAAATTCAGTTCTTGGGGTGCTTAAAAAACTGTTTAGAGTGCACCTTATACTTGATAATTTATCCACAAGGTAGGCCTATCTCAACTTTCTCCAGTTTTGATTCTTTCCTTTCAAGTTTATTGTATGCAACTCAGAAGCAACATTTACCTCTCCATCCTGTGTCTGTACATTCATTACAGTGGATATGACGAAAAGTAGAAGTCAGGAAATAGCCTAAATTTACCAGTCAGGTAAACACGTTGATATATTTTAAAGAGTTTGTTCTGGTGACCGCCAGTGGAAGCCGAGAATGCCCTGGACAGAGGGGCATTAGAAGAAGCTGGTAAGCAGGCAGGTAAGGAAGGTACTAAGCATTTAGCATACGACTAAGATATGGAAAGAGTGCTGGAAACTGAGAAATACCTACTTGGCTATAAAACATTTTGGCTTTTCTGCAATGAAGAGTTACTTGGTTACTTAAGACAGAATCATACATAAATGATGCCCTTGTCTTGTTTTTCAGAAACGTTTGAGAAGAACATGATTTGTTCAAGCCGTTTCAAAGCAATAACTCCTAAGAACCTAGGATAGATTTCAGATAGACTCAAAAGAATTTTTTTACTGCCTTGTCTTTTAACAGTGTATCTAATATAACTGATGGTAGTGTCAGTAATAGAAAATAAGATGCTACGGTCTTATTATCTAATTTATTCTTATTCATCAACTTTTCATAGAGCCTTTATGTTCTGACCTTAGGATCTTTGCTAGTTTTCTGGTGAAAGGTGCTGTCTCAAGTGACCCCCTCCTCCCATCCTCCAGAGGAGTGGGTAGGGAAGGAATTGGCAATATGATGTGGAAAAACCTCTGAGCAACAGATCTTTCCTCTTTCCAGTAGCTGTTTTAAACACTTTATTTTTTTTACTTTTTTTGTTGACAATATTAATAAACATTTGATGTAAAAGATTTAGAAAATAAGGAAAAGTCATTCACTCATACTAGAATATCCAGAATTTTTATTAATATTTTGGTGTTGATTCTTCCTGAACCTTTTGTATGCATGTACACATAACATTGTGTTTATTTTACACAAATGAGATTGTTCTTTATGTGCCACTTTGTAACTTTTTGTTATAAAGGAAAGTAATGATGTGAAGCTCCTAGAGGTGTGCTGGCATCTAGAGAGAGCTCCAGGATGCATTTGCATGCAATCGCAAGTAGCTCTACTGCCTGCCTTTTACCAGCTGTTTCCTGTGCCATCGAATGGTTGGGGCATCATTCATTTATCCACCCTTTATGGTTGGGCATCTTTTATCATCCCATTATAATGCTTTATTCTGGGGACACCGAGAAAAACTGATGCGTTGTATTATACTTCCCTATAGAATTCTGATGATACGCATTGTCTTATGACTTCATTAAATTCATAGGGTCGTTTTGTAGTTAAGGTATTTTAACCTTAAGTGTGCTTCTCCCAGATTAAAGTTACCATTGATTTTTCACTAAACATTAGATTTCCTCTTTTAGGTTTTTGTGGTTCTTGGTAACCTCTCTCATGTCTTTGATTCTGAGTAACTCAACTACTACTCTGAGAGATCTAAAATTAATGCTGGTCTTAGGTGACAGACCCATCAAAAGACATTTTGCATTAGAAGAAATCTTAGATGATGTGGGAAAACTGGGAAACGTCAGTGGTTTTGGGTACACTGAAACAGATGAGTACCGGCACCATTCCAGAGGCAGGGCAAACAGTGGTTAAACAAGACGAAACCTGTATTCTAACTCAGGCCCTTCCTTTCTAGCGGTGCGTAGGGGCTGACAACACAAGCATAATATCAGGTAGTGAGACCCTGAGAAGAAAGAAAATGAGGGTCATGGACTGGGGAGGAGGACCGTTTCACATGGGGTGGTTAAAGACAGCTGCTCTCCTTACGTGACCTGTGAGCAGTCCTAAGGGAGGGAGCCATGTGAGGATGCGGGAGAAGGGGCTTCTCTGCAGCTCCGCAGAAGGGAATACGCTTGGTGCACGCAAAGGACCGAAAAACACGAGTGACTGCAGCTAAGTGAAAGAATGTGGGAGGAATGTAGGGGATTGAGACCTTGTATGCCTAGTGGGCCTTGAGGAAAAAAGATGGATTTTAGTCTAATTGTAATGGGAAACCATTGAAGGATTATATGCAGGGGAATGATGTTAATTCCTAAAACAAGGGAGGGAGGTTGGGGAGGGTGGAGGGAGATCAGACCAGCGTCTGTGTGAAGATAGATGGTAATGCAGGCAAGAGTGGAAGGAAGCAAGGAGACCGGTTAGGCTGTTGCTACTGCCTGTGTTCAGGTGAGAGAGCCAAGAGTGGCTTGAACAAAAACTTGATACTAATAATGGCCTAAAATAGGCTGAGTTGAAGAAATTGAGTGAATCTAAAAGTCGGTTAACAACGGTGTGAATGGGACAAGTCACAGAAAAAGAAATACATATGACCTTTAAACATATCCTCACACATAAGAGAAATGCAAAATACAATTACTATAGTTTCTCTCCTGTTGGGAGAAAATGTAAAAACTTGGCACTGCCTTCTTTGGTGAGACTGAAGAAAGTTACATTCATGTATTGCTAGTGGAAGTGTGAAATGGTTCAACCTCATGAAGGGGAAGTTGACACAATCTCATTGAATCCAGAGATCCCACAAAAGGAATTTATAATGAAGCTATATCTCACAAATATGAAACCACATATTCACAAACTTTGGTTGCATTTCTTCAGTAGCACAATATTGGAGATAATTCAAATGTCCAGTAAAGGACTGGTAAAATAAACTGGCACATGCACACCGTGAAGAATTAGGGGGTTCTCCTGCTGTGACTTGATCTCCAGGAGATGTTATAGGAAAAAAGCAAGGAAAGCATATACAGTAATTTCCATGACAGCAGCAGGAGAAATAATATGTATTTGCTTATTTAAGAACAAAAAAACCCGAGGAGTAATTCCTGCTGGTTGTGTGACTGTTCACCCCTTTTCCTTTAGTTGGTAGTCAAAGCACTATTTGCTTAAGACGGTATTTGGGTGGGCATGATGAGTGGACATACACTTTCCTGTGGAATGCTAAATGTTCGCTTTTTGCTTTTGAGTTAATTTGTGAAAGCTTTGTTTTGTCATTTATTGTGCTTTATGTAGTATATGGATTGCTCTTGCATTTCATTTGAAACGTTCTTACCATGCTCTGAGTTAGGGAGTGTAGGAATTCTTCTCTGAGGTATACATTGAGTTGTCTAAGGTGATAAAAATGAGTCTTGAGAGATCAGGACTGTAAATTCCAAATGTACAGCCTAGAGGAACAGAATTTATTTGATGCCATTATGTGAGCTTCTTTGGAATACTGCCTTTTTTCTCACCCCCCTTTTTCTGTTTGTTTTAGTGTGTTAAAGTAATAAAACTTTAGAGTTGAAACAGTTACATTGCATAATGTGAAATGAAATGAAGGTACCTTACAACCCAGAAAGGTTCTTAAAAGTCCAAGCAACTGAGTAAAATGCTCTTTGGAAATATGCAAAGCCAGGTATACTTACCTATATGTCACCTCTCAGTCATGATCACTAACACACTGATTGAGGATTAAAATAAGGCGAGAGTGAGAACCAAGGTAGAGGCAGATACAGAAGCAGCTGGAAACCAGAGTTGGGAAGTTTGGAAGCCAGGATTGTCAGAAGCTGGAAAAGCAGGAGCAAGGCTTGGGCGAGCAGTAGACTGGCAGGTGCAGGAGCCTGCTGTGTGCCCTCTGGTGAGGCAGCCCAGCTCAGGGCTGGCTGGCAGGAACTCCCTGACTGGGGTGGACAGTGTGGACTCAAAGGGATGAAATCATCAGTTTACATGGTAATTGTAAGAGTTGTAATGTTTGTATTATGAGCCATAAAACTAATACACTGTGCAGTATAGGGATGCTAGGGCAGTTGAGTAAACACAGTAAATCTTTAAGGAACCTGGTGCCCAGCAGTTGGCCCAGAAACTGTTTAATTGGAATATATTGAAATCAATATGTTGAAAGTAGTCTTTTTCTGAAATATGGTGCTTCTGTCAGATGATTTCTTGGTCACGTCCCTCTCCCTCTAATATTTTGACAAAGGAAAAATTATTTATTGAGAGTTTGATAGCATAATTTAAACACTTTTAGCCTTCAGGAATGCATATCATTTGTTTTAAATTGCCTATATTTTCACACGTTTAATATCTGCAGTTGAGATGGATCTGAAAACGGATAGAATCTTAGACTGGAGGAGAAGCAGTATTCAGTGTCAATGGTGTTTTGCAGGTTTCCTCTGAGGAATGTTTACATTAAGACCCGAGTTTAATTTTTTTTAATACTTTTTCTACATCGACCTATCATGCTGTCAAATAAGTTACACTTCAAATTGATAATACAAGAGTGATGGGTCTTAAAATGCAATTTAAATCACAACGCCAATCATTAGCTCAGGAATATTTCTTCTGGATTAAACTATTCTTAGAGGTGTCTAAAGAAATAATTTTAGGAAGAATTCACATATAAAATGCACAGTAATTTCCTGAAATCTCTCTAAACTTGTGTGTGGGTGTGTGTGGTGGTGGTTGGGGGGCGGGGATGAGCAGGATGGTGGGTGGTAATGCTTTGCTTACTACGTTGGCAGTCTTACCCTGTGATAGTGAAGAGTAGTAGGTTTCATCATAGTCTCCTTAGGTTCTTGGGAAGACAGTTAATGAGAGTGCAGAAATGGTGTAAGTATGAGTTTACTGTCTAATGGCTTACGTTACACAGTAAAGATGCAACCGTGGGGTGGAGAGCACTTGTTCGAACAGGAAGACCTAAATTGTACACTAATTAGAGCTTTTTTTTTAATGTGTAAGAAAAGCAACTAGAAGTAATGGTTGTGAATTTATGGGTTAAGTTTTAAACAGCATCGTTTTGGCTCAGATTTTTGTTCATGATATTTGTTAAAGGAACGAGCAAGTGACTTTTAGCTTTCCCCACCTTTATTGTGATCATCTGTACTGCTGATGAACCAGGTCTCCTTCAATTGCAGGTTAAAGAAAATCGATCTCAGAACAGCTTACATTTTTAAAAAAAGTACTGACTTGTAAAACCAGAGTTCACAGAGTAAGTTAAGCACTGCTTGACCAGGAGTGAAAGTGATCTCCTTAGAGCCTGTCTCCATTCTGCTTTCCTCTCTTGATGTCTCCTGAAAAGGCTTTCCCCTCGTGATAGCAAGAGGAGTGTCTGGCAGCTCCAGACTCGCTGAGGATCCTGGAGCACAGCTCTGCCTTTGTCTGTTTTCTTGGGAAGTCCCAGGACAGCTGTGATCCGCCAGTCCTTGGTCATGTGCCCATGTTTGAACCCCCTAGGATAGATTAGGGGCGTGCCAGCTTTTTTCTGGTCACTTGGGCTAAGTTTGCTTTGTTCTGCATGTTGTCATTTCTTTTATCCCAGCCTTCTTGATTTCTGTATTTAGATCCATCGTAGCACATCTTGGGGGGGAGGGGGCAGGGGGTGGGGGTGTTGCTAAAACTTGCTTCTGTTTGATTCTGGCCCTTACTTTTCCTGGTCTGCCATTGAAAATTGTTAAGTTTTACCATGCCATAGACACTGATAAAATAATTTGGCTACTTTGCAAACATTTCTGCTCATGTTTTAGATTCAAATGTAGTCTATTTACTTTCTTTTTGGTACAGGTAAGTAGTCATGAATCCTTTCAGAAGCCTTAGGTTAGAGGCAGCTGTGAAAGTCTCTGCCTGTCACTTTGTGGACAACTGAAATTTATTTTCCCATTGTCTCAGTTTTCAAATATGTAGGGGAAAAAACTTTAAAATAATTTAATGGGTCTTTTACATAAAAATGTTGAATGAATTATTTTCTCGAAAAGCAGCTTACTAAACTTCAAATTCAGTGAAGGAATTTTTCCTGAAGAACAAAGCAGTTGGTTTAGCTGTAAATTTCTAATGCTGGCAGTAACATTAAAATGGATGGCTCAGATTCCTGCTAAACTGGGAAGTCCCAAATTTCTGTTCGTGCCAAATTCTTTTTTGGGGGAAATGGGATTCTAGGTAAACAAATTTGTGAAATACTGGGGTTAGACAGAATTCACTACTAGACTGCTTAGTTTTTAATATATCAGCGTGTATTCTTTTGATTCTCTGAGAGTCGGGGATATAGTGTATTTCACTTTGACCACCAAATCCCTCTGTAAAAAATAAAAGTTATTATGTGGTTTGGGAAATATTGCCTTAACCATTACTCTTTCTCTGAATCTTGGTCCAGTTTCTTAAAAGATGGGTTAAGTGGTTTGAGATGGACTTTGCTGAGGAAATGTCGTAGGGCTTTTATATTTATTTGTTTGTTTGAAACCATAAGCTTACGATCCTGTGTGGTGGCTGGCACTTGTTTTGTATTTCTGCCTAAATAGAAGACTATCCCGCCTTGGTGCAAGGTGGACTGCAGGCAGACCCACCTTTTTACGTAGGTATGGCTGAAATTTTTTCCAAGTAGCCTTATGATCTGCTCCAGAAAGTACTCTTCTTGAAGCCCCAAATTAATCATGCGGCATGGAATGAAGAAGTGAGAGTTTAGCTTTGGAAATAGAGGGCAAAGTTAAAAATCACTATCATGGAAGTGTTCCTGTAGATTAGAACATTGAACTTTTATGTAGTCCTCTTCAGTCTGCCATGATGAATAGCCCCCACGTAAACCACAGCCACCTAAATGAGTTCATTTGTTGAATGGTGTTAGAATTAGCCATTTGATTGTCTGAAGACCATTTGCCAAAAGCAACTCGCTATTTTTTGGCATATTTGATATGTTGAGCTGGTATCTGACAATAGTTGGCCACAGCATAGTTTGCTTCTTGAGACTGTTCCTGGAATGTGCTAGTAATATCATCTTAAAAGGAGGGTGACTGAATTTTTAATTGATAAGTAGGAGGGGAGTCACATATATGATTCATCTAAAAGTAGCATCGATTATTTAGGTGCAAGTTAAGAAAAGTGTAAGTCATAGCCATGGTTTTATTCCACCTGTAT
This sequence comes from Hippopotamus amphibius kiboko, assembly GCF_030028045.1. Lineage (NCBI taxonomy): Eukaryota > Metazoa > Chordata > Mammalia > Artiodactyla > Hippopotamidae > Hippopotamus > Hippopotamus amphibius. Next base: position 47,260,944 of record NC_080195.1, read on the forward strand.
GGAGAGTTTCTACAATTTTTCTGTTTCCCAACAGAATTTTTATATCGTTGGCTTTAACTAAAAGTGCCTTTTTGTCATTACTAAAAGCTCTTCTCAAGACTATTAAAAGTGATTGAAATCAGTGTGTAGCTATTTTAAAAATCATGTATTTTTCTACTCAACTGAATTATCACACCTTTTTCTCTTCCTACACAGATTTTGCTTTGGAAACAAACCCTTCTGACCAGCCAAGGGCAAGCACAATTTTCCGAAGCAAATCTCAAACGGATGGTAAGACACTGGTTTTTTTCCCCTGAGCAAAAGATTGAAAACGGTTTTTGTTTTGTATTATGGGAAGGATTTAGAAGAACTCTTACGATGGTTTAAATGTTTCATTTTTTTTCATGTATTCACTCATCTTATTTTAATATATGATGATTCAGTGTCCTTTAGTTGTCACTGTTTTAGTGAGGAGAACACTTAAACCATCTGTCGATACATTTTGCCACTTCTTTATCAACATCGCCAACTGGCCCCATGATTTAGATGTGGTCTGTTTCTCCATGATACTTTGTTCTTTCCCCCTTGCTCCAAAGAGCACACGTGTTAAAGATGAGTGATAGGGTTTAGGTCAGAGTTAGGTTTTCATTTGATCAAATCCAAAACATCAGTTGTTATACATGGGAATTGAGTCTTGTGATTTTGGCTCTGTTTTACAGAGTGCTCACCCAGATGAGCGTATCTCACATCCAGATTTATGCTACGCAGAACTTTGAAGCTATTCAAAACTTTCTCATCCTAATGTAGTGCTGTGCCAGGGTAATCAGAGCAACATGCCTTATGGGGTTTCACAGAAGATTATCCTCAGCATGTGAAACTCATGTAAATTTCCTGTGTCATGCTTGTTTTAAGAGGAGAATCAGAACTGTAGAATTTTTGGCATTCCTGCTTGCCTTCCTTAATGTTATGTTAAATCCTAGTTTATTTGCCAAAAAGCCATCCATGACCAACTTTTTCAGTTGATGACCAGAGCAGAAATACAAGTGAACCTTCCATAACATTTGAAGTGATGCAGCACCGTAAAAAATGGCGTTTTCTTTGTTTCCCCATTAGATGGCTGGTTTTTAGGAAAGGGTATAACTCAGGAACAGCCAGGTGGAAGAGATGCAGAGGGCCAGGCACAGGGACAGGGCGCAGAGCTTTCATGCCATCTCCGAGGGCACCACATGTTCACCAGCTTGGAAGCTCCTAGGGTTTTTAACTTGGCATTTTTCCAGTGTGTGTACTTTGTCTTGAGACAATCATTTCTGGTTAGGATTGCTCTATTTCTCAGTTTCTTCCAGAGCCATGAGCTGCTCACATGTAGAGAGACTGTGGAGACAGTAAAAGAAAAGTGGCCCCGTGCCCATCTCTCTCTTCAGTCTTAAAGAATTTGTGCCTGTAATGCCCATCCTGAGTTAAAGGGGGTGGTGTGGGAAAGAGTGTGGCCCAAGACCCTCTTTGACCTTTTATTCTCCTGGCCTTTGTTGGAGCAAAACAGTTTTGTGTGCTGTAGATAATGTTCAGTTAGGTTAGCACACTCATTTTAAAATTTAAATTTAAGATAGGTTACTTTCCAGTTGTGTAAAGACCCATGTATTTTTTCAGTAAGGTATTTGAGTAGGTTACCAATAAGTGATTCAGGATGCTTCCAGGGATACTAGTGCATTTAGAGATGAGTGCCTGGCCAACTGGTTCTTCGAGTTGTCATCTGTTAGATGCTGGTAATTAAAGTAAGCTGTGTGTAAATGTAGAATTAGAATATACTACTGAATAGTAGTCCAGCTGTGCAGCAGAGTAAATTTTTGCATTAGCTACATTTCTCACCTGGCCTAATTTGCTTTGTTCTTTTCCTTTGTAAATGGAGAGTCTTTGGTTTGTCCCTAATACAGAATATCTGTTAGGTCAAAAAGTAAAACTAAGTTTTTAGATTTTATTTATAGCACTCATCTTGCTGGGTGATTTAAATTATATATTCTGTTGGAAATTATTTTAGAAAATAAAATGGAATTTTATCTCATTATGTTATTGGTAATCTGTCAGATAGTGACAGCTTTTATTTTTCTGTGGCATTTGTATCAGAATTCATCAGTTAATTTTTTTTATTCTTAGTGCGAGAAAAGGGGAAGAGCAACCATCTAAACCATGTAAGTAAACAGTTGCAAAGTGAAGAAATTAATGGTTTGAATTAAAAATGTCTGCCACGAATCCTGAAAAATATGATGGATCCAATGCTATTAGCGTGGACCTCTTTTTTGTAGATTTTCTAGCTCTCTTTTCCTAATTATCCAATGTATGCAGGAAAGTCTTTGACTTAGTAGTGCCCATTTTTTAAGGATTCTGACATTCAAGTTAAATTTCAGTAATATGGTTGTGGTATAAAGATCTGCCTTAAATTCTTTTGCCTTAATCTTTTGATCTTATTTTTTTAACCAAAGTAATAAACGTGTAATAGGTAAGTTAATTTTTAGCACTGTCCATTAACCTCTTGTCATAGCAGGTGAAAGCTTAGCTTCCTCACTCCACCATGACCTTATTTCCCTCCCTCTGTTCCTTCAACATGTATCAGTTTTTATGAAATCAGAATCAATGTTTACATTATTAAGACTGTGAATATTATGTATTGCTGAACCATATAGTTCTATGACTGTGCCTCCTCCTTGTACACCATTCTTTTTCTTAAGTATTAATGACATTTGAGCACTTCTGCACTTCTCCAGGATACTCCAGTCCCCCTCTTCCTAGCCAATGTGATCTCATACAGCTCCCTGGCCAGTCTCCCTGCTTTGACATCCTTCATTTCTTCCGTGGAATTAATTTCCTGACTATATTCACTTGCCTGTTTTCTAACAGCTGTTTTTTTCCCCAAATGTTGTAACATTTGTCACATGCCTATCAAAAGTATTTTCCATCTGCTAAGCCACATCTGTTCCATTTTTTCCTTGGAGACGCTCTTCTCCAACCTTTTGTCTTCCTACTCCCATATAGACTAGTTTTCCCCGGCTCTGTGTCTCTTTTCCTGGGATATCTGTGAGAAGTCATCTGGGATCTTACATAACTGCTCTCTTGTGTTGGGTGCCTGATGTCCTAGATTCTATGTTTCCCTCTGTCTTGTTATACTCCCTTGTTTACTGGACACATTTTTCTGGGGAAAGGGCACATGAGCAGAAATTTTATAGAGATCTAGCCTCTCTGAAACTCCTGTTTGATAAAGTATAGAATTCTAGGTTGAAACTAATTTTTGCAGTTCTAAAGACATTTCCCTCTTCTTCTCATTGACAGTGTTGCTCTTAAGTCTGTCAACATATGATACGTTGTACATTACCGGTTTTAGTCATTTTCCCCCATCCCTTCCTTCTCTGGAACCTTTTAGTACCTTCTCTCCCTGGGATTTTGAAATTTCATAATATGGTTTGGTATAGACCTTTTTTGTGTGTTTCTTTGATATTTTCTGGGTTTTTTTTTTTTTCCTGGATTCCTATTATTCAGATGTTGGAAGTCCTAGAGCAGTATTCCTGTACAGATCTCTAATTAATTTCTTTCCCCTTCTGTTTTGCATTTTGTCTTTTTGTCCCACTTACTGGAGATTTCCTTGACTATACTCTAATCCTATCGAATATATTGTTTTGTCTACCTTATTTTTATAGAGTTCTTACATCCTGTCATTCTTTTTTTTTTTCACTGATGCAATTTCTCGTCTTTCTGTGGATGTTTAAGATATTTTTTTAAAGTTTTCACTTACTTCTGAATTTTATCACTCTCATCAATTCCTTCTCCCTGTTTTGATCTCTTCCTTGTTGGGGCCTTCCCTCAAACGTGTGGTGGGCCCTGACTGTCTGTTAAGACCTAACTGGAAGCATCACTGGAAGGATTTGGGGGACCACGCCTCTGAATTGTGAGCCTGCTTTGGTTTCTGGAAGGCAGATTGACTTTCTTGTTCCTGTCGCAGTCATTCTCTGTAGGTACCAAGGTTGTGCTTCCTCTCTCCTGCCATGTCAGTTACCACTGCTTTATGTAGCCTTTTCATCTTTCAAATGTTAAAAATCATCTGCTGTCTTTATCCTGTCTTATGTATAGCCTTTATAGCATTTTTTAAAAATGCCTTTAATTCTAATGAGATGATATCTCTGAAGGAAGGGGAAGAGGAAATAGATTTGTGGTCAGTCCACTCAAACTTAGATTTATACTTTGAATATAGGTTCTACGTTTACAGTTTTAATTCAATATAATGATATTAATTCAGACAATATGTTTGATTATACCTTAATTAAAATATTGTACTTTTCTGCTAAGGCCTTTATTAAGAACTTAATTCAAATCACTCACCATACCGTATTGTTCATTAATGTGCAACATAGATGGAATATTATGCGTGAAGTATTACAAATTTTTAAGTTAAAGTCATTGATTCTTAATAAACATATCCAAAACTTGTGAAAAGGGGGAGGACAAAAGTGACCTTTAGCTTTATTTTTTTAATGGGTTGAAGTCAGAGGCATTAGGCACAGTGAGAAGAGTCTCTGGGTGGGGGCAGGATTTCAGCAGTTTTGGGGGTTGTCACTAGCCTTCTAGGTATGATTATTTTTTCATCTTTGCCATTAAACCTGAAGTCTACTAAGCAACCCTTTCCCCTTGTAAAGATTGTAAAACTCCATGTATTCTGTCCTGAGTGAAGATAAATACTGTTCTTCAGCAACCAGTTGAAATAATACCTATGAACATTAAACTGTCAGTAGCTGTTGGATTTTTTTTTTTTTTTTGGATTTGAATTTTATATCCTTATGTGTGTCCGTGTAGTTTATTGAGGTTTTGAGCCAGCAGTGGTAAGGCTCTAATCATAAAGGACAGTTATCTTAAATTTTCAAGCAAGATGAGAGGAAAGTAACCTGCTGGCAGGTAATATATCCAGGCTTTGCTCAGGCTTTAATTCTGCCATCCTTCAGTGAATACTCGATGCTAAAAAGTTGGAATAGCTTTGGGAGTAGGCCTGCGGAAGTGTTTCTTTGGTAGGATCGAGCCAGTAGACTGTAAGTTGCTGATACGTTAAAGGAGCCCCCATAGGGCCGTAAGACCACAACAGAAAAAAGAAAATTTTAATAGAGGAAAACAGGGTAACTATCACCCAAAGCTCTACCAACTAGTCTCTAGTAAGGAAATAGCATTTCCTTACTATTTTTATTCTCCTCATATACAGAGTTTTGGTCAGAATTGACTTTTACTATGTGAGTGTATGTCATATTCTACCCTAATAGCAATGACCTTAAAAGATAACCTGCTTCATTTAGAAGAAAAGTATTTGAATGAATGAATTTTCATTTTTCATGCTGTATCTGTTTTTTGAGGTTCTAAAATTACACATTAACCAAATAGCTTAAGGACCATATCAGAGTTTGAGTTTGAAACATTTCTCGTTTGAAGGATAAATTAGTCCTCCAAATAGTGATACTTTTCAAATAGGTTCCATCTAGAACTTTTTGTTAATAAGGAATAAGTGGCTTTGCCATAAAACATCTGAAACAAGCAAAATGGTGTTTTCTATACCATTTGTATATTTCTGATTATTGGCTGCTGGCAATGTTTATTTAAATGCTGTGTATTTTAAAAAGCATCAAGTAGATTTTCTCCCTTCCTCACCTTTCGTGTATTTGTGGAAGACACTGATGGGAGAGCGAGACAGCATGATGAAAACTATTTTATATTAATAGGAGGCAGGAAGGCTTATCTGAATGAGTAAACAAACAGAAACCAAAAACAAAACCAAGCATTACAATTGTTTGTATTCTGTGATGTTAAAGAATGCTGCTATTACTTTCAACTGCTGATAGTGAGCGGGATTTGGTTAGTGGCCTTACTTTAAGAAAGAGCATTGTCCTAACATCATTGAGGCTATTTTAGTATTTGACTATTGCTGCATTCTTGGGCTCTTCACAAATAAATGGATACTTCTAAAGTGTTTGAAAGATAGTTTATTCTCTAGAGGGTCTCAGAAAGTTCCTTGTCACCTATTCAATACCACTGCAGATAAATTCTCACGAATTTGTATCTTTAGTAAGATTTACCTTCTAGTTGTAAGTGATCTTAAAAAATTTCTCAAGCACTTGTGGAATCCTAATTTGTCCCACATTCTGTGCTCAGCAGCTGGAGGTAGGAGAAGAATCTTCCCTAACCTGGAGCAGCTTGCTTACTTATGAGGGCGATACCATGCAAGCAGTTGAGCCCATGTAACAGTTGGTAAATTAGATGTGTTGAGTGTACAGAATGGGAGAAGTTTTGTGGTGTGGCTGCTGGCAGATACATGCTGGAGGTAGATGGGGTCAGGCTTGCTGGGACAAGGAGGGAAAAAAAAGGCGTTGCAGGCAGAGAGCAGAATGCGTGAGGCAGGAAAGTGTCATGAGGAGTGTCAAATATGTAGAAAAGAATTGATGAAATTTTGAAATGAATGGAAAGTATTCTCTGAGGTTCTCAATTGAGTAATGTGGTGGCAGTCTTACTTAAACATGAAGTGAGAAGTTAAACTCTCAGAGTTGTTTTATCTGTTTTTTGGATGTGAGAGAATCTTCAAGCAGTACCTTTTTGTCCTCCAGATAAGGAAATTGAGGCCCAGAGAGACTTCCGGCCCCGAGCTTGTTAGAGATAGAGCACCCCTGGCATGCCCAGCCTCTGATTCACCAACGTTTGTTTCGTCACTGTCTCATTATTGGCATTCATTTACTGCCGTGAAATGCTCTTGCATTGATACTACATAAAGCATTACATTTTATTGTAGTAAAGGAGTAGAAATAGAAAATCTCAGCTGCATTTCTTTGCTTAAGGAAAAAACACTGAAATCTTATTCTAAACTTTTTACATTATTATAAAGGTAATTTATAATAGGTGCTTGCCAGGTTGGATTGTAGGTACTATACCAAGGGCAGCATTTTATAAACCATTTCTCCAATCTCATCTGTGGAAGTTAGAGTGTAGAGGTTTCCCATAGAGCTTCACAGGATATCACACTCACACAGTTCATGGAGTGTAAGAAAAATCTTAATGCTTTATCGTTTGACATCTTAAGCGAGGAAAAAACACCCTTTTATAGGTTTAACTTACTGTGACATTTTCTTCTACTTCCCTTCCCCTTCAGGTATCTCCAGGGCAGCTTACTAAAAAGTATAGCTCATGCTCAACAATGTTTCTAGATGACAGCACAGTCAGCCAGCCTAATCTTACAACCACAATAAAATGGTGAGTACAACTAGGTTGCCAAGGGCTGAGTGACAGAGACCCCCTCATTGCTAAAAGCACCGGAGCCATACGCAATTTCATTCATTTGAATTGTCCTTTTCAGTGATCAGGTTAAGAAACTGGTGTCAACTATATATTGATTTCAGGGACCTAACTATGGATTTTCAGTTTCCATTTTAATCTTAGAGTGCATGATAGAAGGGAAAGCCAGAGAGCAAATACGAAATCCCAGGAAAAGTATAAATCTTTATTTGATGCATTTCTGTTGTTTTGGTTTTTTTTTTCAGACTCTTTATTGGAATATATTTGCTTTACACTCTTGTACCAGTCTTTGAGGTACACCAAAGTGAATCAGCTGCATCTACACATATATCCCCACATCCCCTCCCTCCCGCAACTCCCCCCCACCCTCCCCATCCCGGCCTTCCAAGGCATCTCCCATCAAGTTGATCTCCTTTTGTTATACAGCAACTTCCCACTAGCTATCTATTTTACAGCTGGTAGTGTAAATATATCTATGCTACTCTCTCACCTCGTCCCAGCTTCCCCTTCACCCCTTACCCCACCCCCGTGTCCTCAAGTCCATTCTCTACTTCTGTATGTCCACTCTTGCCTGTCACTGGGTTCATCAGTACCATTTCTTCAGATTCCATGTATATGTGTTCGCATACAGTATTTGTTTTTCTCTTTCTGGCTTACTTCACTCTGTATGACAGACTCTAGGTCTATCCACCTCATGACATATAGTTCCATTTCATTCCTTTTTATGGCTGAGTAATATTCCATTGTATATGTGTGCCACACTTCTTTATCCATTCATCTGTTGATGGGCATTTAGGTTGTTTCCATGTCCTGGCTATTGTAAATAGTGCTGCAATGAACATTATGGGACATGTTTCTTTATGGATCATGGTTTTCTCTGGGGTATATGCCCAGGAGTGGGATTACTGGGCCATATAGTAGTTCTATTTTTAGTTTTTTAAGGAACTTCCAAACTGTTTTCCAGAGTGGCTGTACCAGCTTACATTCCCACCAACAGTGCAGGAGAGTTCCGTTTTTTCCACACCCTCTCCAACATTTATTGTCTCTAGATTTTGTGATGATGGCCATTCTGACCGGTGTGAGGTGATACCTCATTGTGGCTTTCACCTGCATTTCTCGAATGATTAGTGATGTTGAGCATCTTTTCATGTGTTTGTTGGCCTTCTGTATGTCTTCTTTGGTGAAATGTCTATTTAGGTCTTCCGCCCATTTGTGGATTGGGCTATTTGCTTTTTTGGTATTCAGCTGCATGAGCTGCTTGTATATTTTGGAGATTAATCCTTTGTCCATTGCTTGGTTGGCAAGTATTTTCTCCCATTCTGAGGGTTGTCTTCTTGTCTTGTTTATGGTTTCTTTTGCTGTGCAAAAGCTTTTAAGTTTCATGAGGTCCCATTTGTTGATTCTTGATTTTATTTCCATGATTGATTCTAGGAGGGGGGTCAAAAAAGATCTTGCTTTGATGGATGTCATAGAGTGTTCTGCCTATGTTTTCCTCTAAGAGTTTTATGCTGTCTGGCTTTACATGTAGGTCTTTAATCCATTTTGAGTTTCTTTTTGTGTATGGTGTTAGGAAGTGTTCTAATGTCATTCTTTTACATGTAGCTGTCCAAATTTCCCAGCACCACTTACTGAGGAGGCTGTCTTTTTTCCATTGTATTTTCTTACCTCCTTTGTCAAAGATAAGCTGCCCATATGTGCTTGGGTTTATCTCTGAGTTCTCTATTCTTTTCCATTGATCTTCCTTTCTATTTTTGTGCCAGTACCGTACTGTCTTGATCACTATGGCCTTATAGTAGGGTTTGAAGTCAGGAAGCCTAATTCCACCAACTCCGTCTTTCCTTCTCAAGATTGCTTAGGCTCTTTGGGGTCTTTTGCATTTCCATACAGAGTGCAAGATTTGTTGTTGTAGTTCTGTGAAAAATGCCATTGGTAATTTGATAGGCATTGTGTTGAATCTATAAATTGCTTTGGGTAAGATAGTCATTTTCACAATGTTGATTCTTCCAATCCAGGAACATGGTATGTCCCTCCATCTGTTTGTGTCGTCTCTGATTTCTTTCATCAGTGTCTTCTAGTTTTCTGCATACAGGTCTTTTGCCTCCTTAAGCAGGTTTATTCCTAGGTATTTTATTCTTTTTGTTGCAATGGTAAATGGAAGAGTTTCCTTAATTTCTCTTTCTGTTCTTTCATTGTTAGTGTATAGGAATGCAAGAGATTTCTGCACATTAATGTTGTATCCTGCTACTTTACTAAATTCATCGATTAGTGCTAGCAGTTTTGTGGTAGAGTCTTTAGGGTTTTCTGTGTATAGTATCATGTCATCTGTGAAGAGTGACAATTTTACTTCTTCGTTTCCAATTTGGATTCCTTTTATTTGATTTTCTTCCCTGATTGCTGTGGCTAACACTTCCAAAACTATGTTGAATACTAATGGTGAGGGTGGACATCCCTGTCTTGTTCCTGTCCTTAGAGGGTATACTTTCACTTTATCGCCATTTAGGACGATGTTGGCTCTTGGTTTGTCATATATGGCTTTTATTATGTTGAGGTAATGTCCTTCTATGCCCATTTTCTGGAGAGTTTTTATCATAAATGGATGTTGGATTTTGTCAAAAGCTTTTTCTGCGTCTATTGAGATGATCATATGGTTTTGATCCTTCAATTTGTTAATATGGTGTATCACATTGATTGATTTGCATATGTTGAAGAATCCTTGCATTCCAGGGATAAACCCCACTTGATCATGGTGTATGATCTTTTCAATGTGCTGTTGGATTCTGTTAGCTAGTATTTTGTTGAGGATTTTTGCATCTATATTCATCTGTGATATTGGCCTGTAATGTTCTTTTTTTGTGACCTCTTTGCCTGGTTTTGGTATCAGGGTGATGGTGGCCTCGTAGAATGAGTTTGGGAGTGTTCCTCCTCCTGCTATAATTTGGAAGAGTTTGAGAAGGATGGGTGTTAGGTCTTCTCTAAATGTTTGATCGAATTCGCCTGTGAAGCCATCTGGCCCTGGGCTTTTGTTTGTTGGGAGATTTTCAATCACAGTCTCAATTTCCGTACTTATGATTGGTCTGTTCATTGTTTCTATTTCTTCCTGGTTCAGTTTTGGAAGATTGTACTTTTCTAAGAATGTATCCATTTCTTCCAGGTTATCCAATTGATTGGCATATAGTTGCTTGTAGTAGTCTCTCATGATCTTTTGTATTTATGAGGTGTCCGTTGTTACTTCTCCTTTTTCATTTCTAATTCTGTTGATTTGCATCTTCTCCCTGTTTTTCCTGATAAGTTTGGCTAATGGTTTATCAATTTTGTTTACCTTCGCAAAGAACCAGCTTTTAGTTTTATTGATCTTTGCTATTGCTTCCTTCATTTCTTTTTCATTTATTTCTGCTCTGATCTTTATGATTTCTTTCCTTCTGCTCACTTTGGGGTTTTTTTGTTCTTCTTTCTCTAGTTGTTTTAGGTGTAAGGTTAGGTTGTTTATTCGATATTTTTCTTGTTTCTTGAGGGAGGACTGTATTGCTATAAACTTCCCTCTCAGAACTGTTTTTGCTGCATCCCATAAGTTTTGGGTCGTTGTGTCTTCATTGTCATTTGTTTCTAGGTATTTTTTTATTTCCTCTTTGATTTCTTTAGTGATTTCTCGGTTGTTTAATAGCGTATTGTTTCGTCTCCATGTGGTTGTATTTTTTGCAGTTTGTTTCCTGTAATTGATATCTAGTCTCATGGCATTGTGGTCAGAGAGTATGCTTGATACGATTTCAATTTTTTTGGATTTACCAAGGCTTGATTTGTGACCCAAGATGTGATCTATCCTAGAGAATGTTCCATGTGCACTTGAGAAGAAAGTGTATTCTGTTGTTTTTGGATGGAATGTCCTATAAATATCAATTATGTTGAGATGGTCTAATGTGTCATTTAAAGCTTGTGTGTCCTTATTGATTTTCTGTTTGGGTGATCTGTCCATTGATGTAAGTGGGGTGTTCAAGTCTCCTACTATTATTGTGTTACTGTCAATTTCCCCTATTATGGCTGTTAGCATTTGCCTTCTGTATTGAGTTGCTCCTATGTTGGTTGCATAGATATTTACCATTGTGATATGTTCTTCTTGGTTGGATCCCCTGATCATTATGTAGTGTCCTTCCTTGTCTCTTGTAATAGCCTTTACTCTAAAGTCTAATTTGTCTGATATGAGTATTGCTCCTCCAGCTTTCTTTTCGCTTCCATTTGCATGGAGTATCTTTTTCCATCCCCTTACTTTCAGTCTGTATGTGTCCCTTGGTCTGAAGTGGGTTTCTTGTAGGCAGCATGTAGAAGGGTCTTGTTTTTGTATCCATTCAACCAGTCTGTGTCTTTTGGTTGGAGCATTGAATCCATTTACATTTAAGGTGATTATTGACATGTGTGTTCCAATGACCATTTTCTTAATTGTTTTGGGTTTGTTTTTGTAGGTCATTTCATTCTCTTTTGTTTCCTGTTTAGAAAAGTTCCTTTAGCACTTGTTGTAAGGCTGGTTTGGTGGTGCTGAATTCTCTTAACTTTTGCTTGTCTGTAAAGCTTTTGATTTCTCCCTCGAATCTGAATGAGATTCTTGCTGGGCAGAGTATTCTTGACTGTAGGTTTTTCTCTCTCAGGACTTTCAATATATTCTGCCACTCCCTCCTGGCCTGCAGAGTTTCTGTAGAAGGATCAGCTGTTATCCTTATGGGTTTCCCCTTATATGTTATTAGCTGCTTTTAATGTTTTTTCTTTGTGTTTAATTTTTGTTAGTTTGATTAATATGTGCCTTGGTGTATTTCTCCTTGGGTTTATTCTGTATGGGACTCTCTGCGCTTCTTGGACTTGATTAATTATTTCCTTTCCCATGCTGGGGAAGTTTTCCACTCTAACCTCTTCAAATATTTTCTCAGACCCTTTCTTTTTTTCTTCTTCTTCTGGGATGCCTATGATTCGAATGTTGGTGCGCTTAATGTTGTCACCAAGGTCTCTGAGACTGTCTTCCTTTCTTTTTATTCTTTTTTCTTTTTCATGCTCTGTGGCAATTATTTCCCCCATTCTATCTTCTAATCCCCTTATTCGTTCTTCTGCCTCAGTTATTCTGCTGTTTATACCATCTAGAGTATTTTTAATTTCAGTTGTTATCTAGTACTGTTTGTTTGCTCTTTAGTTCTTCTGATTCCTTTTTAACTGTTTCTTATATTTTCTCTATTTTGTGATCGAGATTTTGGATCATCTTTACTATCATAACTCAATTCTTTTGCAGGCAGTTTTCCTATTTCCTCTTCATTTATTTGTTCTTGTGTATTTTTACCTTGTTCCTTCATCTGTGGCATATTTTTTTGTCATCTCATTTTCCCCCCACTTTGGATGGGTGGAATTGTGTTCCTGCTGGGTCTTGGTGTTAAGTTGAGAACCTCTGGGAGGTTCCTGGGAAGTGGGTTTCCCTGTCAGTCCAATGTTTTGGACTCAGAGCTCCCACCTCAGGAGCGCAGGCCTGACACTGGGCTTGTGTATCAAGATCTCACAAGCTGTGTGAAGCAGGGAAAACGAAGAAAAAAAAAACAGGTAGGAGAACAGGAGGACAATAGCAAGCTAAAAACTACAATAGTAGGAAACTAACAGATGTGTTAGAAAAAACTTTTTAAAAAATGATGGAGCAACAACTGGATTGTAAAACAACTGCAGTATCCTAGGTGAGGGGGTGGCAAGAGAAAAGAAAGAAAAAAAAAAGCCAGAAAAGGCCTTGGCTGTGGGGACGGGGCTTAGACAAGGGCAGTGGTGGGGGCGGATGTTAGGCAATGGGCCGAGCCTACGCTTAGAGAAGGCCCTGGGGGTGGTGGGGAATGGGGCATAGGTCCAGTGAGGTAGAGGGGCCTGGAAATGCCTCTGGTCCTGGGAGCAGAGGACCAGGTCAAGGTACCCAGCAGGCTCCCTGGGCCCAAGTTGGTGGGAGAGATGCAAGCACCTCCCCATGTCCCTCCCCTAGTCCTCCAGTCTTGGAGGGCCCCTCCCCCTTGGCTTCTCTTATTTCCCACTCCCTCTCTCCTGTTCCCCTAGAACCCTTACAGCTGCAGGGGGCACTGAAAAGCGGGAGACCAGACTCTGATGCCCAACAGGCTTCCCAGGGCCAACTGGGCTTGGGTAATGCCTGCCGCACTTCCCCAGGTTTCCCAGTCTGGTAGGGTCCCTGTCTGCCTCTCTTCCTCTCCCCTGCCCCCCACTCTCCTAGGTTCTAAGCAGCTGGAGGGGGCCTGGAGAATGAAGGACCAGGTCGGGGAGCGCAGTTGGCCTCCCTGGCCAAGAGAGCAGGCGAAATGCCCTCCAGCCTCCCCTGTCCCCCAGTCTCAAAGCTCCCACCCCCTCCTGTCTGCCTCTCCACCTCCTCGCCCCTCCTCCCTCCTTCCACACCCCCCAGGACCCAGGCAGCCTGGAGGGGGCCTTGGAGGGTGGAGGACCCCACTGAGGAGCCCAGCAGGCCCCCCGGCCTCCTGGGTGGGAGAAACCCAATCGCGGTTTCCCCGATCTCCCCAGCCCCCAGCAGTCCCTCCAGGCAGGAACGTCTCCCCTCCCGCAGCCACCCCCCAGGGGTGCTGGTCCGGTCAGGCTTCCCCTTCCCCGCCCCCCTGACTTCCCCCAGGTCCTACCCGGTTGCTGCGGGGTTCCTGAGGTCTGCTTGGGCCTCAGGTCCCCCGCTGGCCTCCGGTAGCTCTTCTATTTGTGGGGGGACACAATCTCCGCATCTTCCCATGCCACCATCTTGACTCCGCCCCCCCGCCCCCCCCCCCCCCCCCCATTTTTGTTGTTAAGACCTTGATGAACATAATGAGAAGGAGTGGGCCTTTGTATTGGATAGTTCTAGACAAAATGATTTCTTTATGAGTTGTAGTCCTAAAACAATGTATACTACTTTGGAAGCTACTCTTAGAAGAAGGAACAGCTTGTCCCCTACTGGCACCATAGTGAATCTGCATTTAAATTTCATTGGATTTTGTCAGATTTATCCCACTGTGCATTTTTTTTTCCTGCACTATTTCTGGGTGAAATTTCACTTCTCCTTCCTGAACCCGAAAGAGGGGGAAAATACATCAAAGCAGTCTTAAGGAACACACTCTCAAGCTTAATTTCTTTGTAGATGCAGTTTGTTTGACTGAAGTTTTAACTTGAGATACATTTAATTTTTGTTCGTATATCTATAAATACATCTCCAACACACCGTATCAATCACGGCAGAAGAACAATAAAAGAGATGAAATTTTGGAAACATGGCTGTGGTTAGGTTTATACTTAAGACGTGAACAGTGTCATGAGGATGAAAACTGTTCCTTAGCTTCTGGGAGCACCTCATGGTCCACAATTGGAGATGCACTTTCAAAACCCCCTAATGATGAACCTTTCGAGTTTATTTAAGAGAGAGAAGGTAAAACCAAACAGGATGCAGAGCTTTCTGACTCCCTTGGTGTTGTTCCCGGAACATTAATGTCTCCTTAGGATATGAATGTTGACTTTGCAGAGCACAGTTTGGGAAATGCTTTTTGAAAATATTAATCTCCTTCATTTTATTTTCCGTCTTAAAAAGATAAGTAATTTGTTGCTAATGTGCCAGCCTTTTTTTAGCTATGTAAATTGTCAATAACTTCTCGTTAAAAACAGCAAGTTCCCAATCATAGTAATGCAACTTTCCTGTCTTACTTATGATAATAGTTGTGGTCAAATCATGTTTCAGCAAACGCGGAGCCCTGTCTGTCTCTAAAGCCCTGAGTTTTGGCACTGAATGTTTTTATTTAGCCAAGACACTAAATCTGTGGGTAAAAAAATCACTGCTTTGGCTAGAGTCACAGCTTCTTTTGAATTCAAAAGAGCCTGATGTTCTAGTCTATACTTCAAACGTAGTTTTAAGGATTAACCTTGCTCAGACAAGTAGGTTTCATGCTTTTTTTCCCCAATCTAATGTAATTTTTGGAAGTACAATAAATTTTAATTAGCTCTCATTAAGTTTTAGAAATGATCATTCAGCACATTCATTATTGGTGAAATAAAGGTTTACTGAGCTAATTAGTAGGGCCAATTGGCTTTTAGGAATGATTTTGAAAAATGTTTTATCATGAGATTAGTTTTCAATGGGGTAGTTGTTCTCAGTGGGGTAGGTGAGCCTTATTAGAATCACTTATGAAACTTTTTCAAGATATATGTCTCTAAACACATGAATTCCACCTCCCCCCGGCCCCCAAGACACAGTGTCTGTGTGTCTGTCCCTCTCTCTCACACGCACTTTTTGCCAAGCGGGGGAATGTTGCGAGGCATGATTCTATGGACAAAAGCATCCCGAGTGATTCTGATCTTAACCCTACCTCATTCATGCTAAACTGTGCTGCACATTGCAGTCACCTGGGGATCTTTAAAAACAATCCTGATACACAAGTCATACCCAATGCCAGTGAAATCAGAACATTTTGAAGCAGAAGCCAGGCAGTTTTTAAAGCTTCTCAGGTGATCCCAGTGTGCAGCCGAGCTTGGGAGCCACTGTCTGGTTTGAGGGTAGGAGAAAGAGAACTGCTTCTGATAATTGGTGGGACCTTGGGTAAGCCAGTTTTAAGCCATGGTTCCCTTATCTGTAAAATGAGTTGTTTTAGTTAAATGTCATCTAAGGTTCAGTGGTCCTTTCATCATATAACTTCTAATTCTGTGATTTTTAAAATCAATTGGAAGATGAAACTTTGAAGCACTAGAGAAGTTTCCATCTTTGATGCTGACAGTGTTACAGGCCTTTATACAAGTGCTAAGATTCTATAGACCTACTTATAAAATTCAGATTTGCCTTCCCTCACTTATTTTGAGTTTCATTTTAGACACTGAGAACAAAGGGAAACATATAACTTAACCAGAAAACCCTTTGTTGCCTCATACACAACATCTGTGAATAACTTAGAAATATAGGAACTTAAAGAGTATCTGAGGACTTGTATCTGTCTGTTCATTAATACTTTAAGTAATTTGGAAATACCTGTCAGTGGTCGTATACTGTGTTGTAGTATGCTGCATTATTAGCACTGCTTATTCCAGGGTAGCCAGACCTATCCTCAATTTTGTGGCTGTAAAATTTTGCTATTAAAATTTCTAATACTTAGGTAAAAGTGATTTTAAATCATTTTATTTGGTATAGAGCATTTTTATTATTTACTTTTAGGGAAATAATGGAAAATGGATGGGTAGGTGGATAGTGAACTCAATCAACTGAGATGCAGGGCCTAACAAAAAAGCCACACACGCACACACCACCTACTGTATGGCTTGAATCTAAGCATGTGTATAGATAAATATAGCTTGTACAGGACGAAAGTTTCTGTAGGTAGAAGGACAAATGACTGGGGAAATATGTAATAATTTATATATTATAATAACCAAAACACGTCTTCTCACAGCATATCTGGCAGTTTGGGTCTCCTAATTTTGCTAAAAGCCGAAGAACCTAAAACCAGAGGGAACGCACCCATGGAGTACTGTTCTGAATTAGAGGATGTCAGGGCCACTGGACATCTGGAAGGTCTTCCCTCCCCGCCAACCCCTTTCCAAAATGTCTTCAGGTCTAACATGATAAAAATCAATTATTACAATATATTTTTTTCCCTCCACAGTGTGACCTTAGCAATCTATTACCACATAAAGAACAGGTGAGCTCTTTTAAAACCTATCTTGTTATTCCAGCTAATTAATTTACAAGGTATCATGTTTAGTGTTAGGTGATAACTATAGACATTATTGGAGTAAGCTTTTATTAGAATGCTTTTATTATAATATTGAAATGAGTCTTTTATTTTTATCTCAAGACTTAATTCTTAAGTTACTGGGTCTCTCAGAGTATTTGTTCATGTGGGTTATATTGATATTTACTATATTAGAAATTGAAATTGAGAATTAAAACCTTAAATCCATTGTATGTGAAAACAGCGTTTTCCTTAGCACTATGGAAATTTTGAGCTAGATAATGCTTTGTTGGGCGGGGGGGGGGTCGTCCTGTGCATTGTAGGGTATTTAGCAGCACACCTGGCCTCTGCTCACTAGATGCCAGGAGCGCCTTCTTCTTTCCTCCACATGACGACAACCAGAACTCTGCAGCCATGGGCAGAAGTCCCCTGGGGGATGAAATCACTCCTGCTTGGGAACCCCAGTGTTTAACATAGGTCATTTTTTAAACTGTTTTCCACAACAAAAAAGTTGAGAGAAGAGTATCTCATTGTTCATCGAAGACAGCTGATTCTTATATCTGCTCTGTCTTCAGTCATCTGTTTTGAAGAAACAATATGAAGACGATCCAGCCTCATGCAGATATATAGTTGGAAAAAGGTGTATTTTTAAAGCCTTCAGATAATTTGGTATATTCTTTGATACTGTACTAAAAGTCCACATGTGCTAGTTTCTTAAATTATTTAAAATGGAATTCTAAATCATATCCATGAACTTGTAGTAAATACTGTGTTAATTAATACCCATTGAACTGTCATGCATACTGAAGTGGATCTTTTTACCTGTACCTGATTTTACATTACTATACGTCGGTCATTTGGAAAGTATTGGTTCACATTTCTTTAGACAGTGTCAAAAACTCACTTTTGTTAGTATCACCACCAGTCTTACCAGAAAAGTCTTTAAATATTGAGAAGTTGTCAAGCTCACAGTAGATCAAGCTCACAATAGGACTTACAAGTTTTCCAAAAATCCTGATATTTTTAGCTTGATGGCTTGAATTTTATCATTAGCAACAGATACGTTACAGTTATTTTCCTTGAAGTAACAGGCTCACTTTGTTCATTTTTGGAAGAATGACTGTCACTTGTACATTCAAATAAAGGTGGTGTTCTATGAAAAAAATGGTTCAAATCAAGATGGTGTTCTATGAGAAAAGTGACTTAGCACGAAGTCAGAAATTCTCGTCCTTAACCCAACCGTATTTCAGTATGTACAAGTGCTTAATGCATACTTTCCACTTACTCAGAATATTAAAAAGAAGGATCAAGGGTTAAGAACAGTATTAATTGTTATGATTTTATCAGGGATGTTCTTAAGTAAAGCAGATTTGTTTTAAACTGCAAGTAGCTGTGAATAATTGAATGACTTCTAATTGAGTTTGGTACCACTGCTCAGAAGCCAGCAGTTTTACCCACTTTTGCTCTTATGCAGTCACAGCAAATGTCAAACAATGTAAAGGCAGGTAATGTCTTAGTATTCTTATACAAACAGTTTTGACATCTTGGGCCTCCTGAAGAGGGGATAGGGGAGGATCCCAGAGCCCTGCAGACCACATTTGGAGAACTGCTGTGTAAATTATGAGCACCATGTATTAGTGTGGTGAAATTTTAAATAAAAAGCCTGGTCTCTTTTAAAATAAAAAGACAATTACATTTTTAACTCAAACTGTTTAAGAGAGACAAGAAGAAATACACGGTAAGAATATAATATAAAGAAATAAAGAGAAAGAAACAGGGGAGAAAACTGAATCTCTCATTCACATTCATTGAAGTGAGAAGACTTCATTGCCCACCACCACTGCTTTATAAAACGTTCTTCTATTGATATATTTCCGTGTGAGGTTAGAGGAATGGAAATATATTGGTTTGCTAGCATTGCCTGTTAGGGAGGGTTAGTGCTTGTGAAGGCAACTCTGGCTGGTTGTTGTAGAAAAGATTTCAGAGTTTGATGTGCTGAATAAAAATAGGTCAGGAAACCTTTCTAAGGGCAGAATCCAGGACAAGAATTTGTAAAAAACTGTTTGCTTTGTCAAAGGTTAAGCTTCCTCTGCTCCTCTCTCTACTCCTAGCAGATGTTACTAAGATAGTAACTCCTGAATTAACTTTCTACATGCATATTCTTATTTTATAGAGATGCAAATAGATCCCTGGATATTTTTGATGAGAGATCACATTCACTCACAGTAAGTGTCAGTTTTACTGAAGTATTTTTCTCTTATAGTTGTTTATTTCATGCTGATTTGCTTTGAAATTAGTTACTAGAAGAAAATTACTCCCTCCAGCTCAAGGTCTAAATCATCTTCCTCTGAAGTCTTCTTCCCCACCCCATGTTGTGTCTAGTCATTTTACCAAAGGCATGTTGTATAAGGGGTGTGACGGATAAGAACTGAGTTGTGCTTTGTATGATTAGTGAGCAGGTAAGTACACATACCCAAGTAACAGAAGGTGTATCTTTTTGAAGGATGCTTTTCCATAACATCAAAGAATGTAAATATTTGTAAATAAACCTAACAAATGTGGTAAGACCTCTAAGAAGAAAATTAGAAAACTGCTTAAATTTTAAACCAATTAAAATGACAAAGTTTTAAGATTCACGTCTTCAGGTGCTCTGTGGCCACATGTGGCTGGTGACTACTGTATAGGACAGAGCATTCTTAGAGCCTTATGGTGACAGGACCCTGGACGTGTTTTTTTCAAAGTTGATGGCAGAAAAGTATGATGACACATGGTGATCAGCAAGACTTTTGAACCTAAAAAGAGTTGACATTTGGTTAGAATTCTGTGGGGAGAAAGGTGGAAATATGTACATTTTCTGAGGTTGCATCTGTGTTTTTCTTTAGTGGGTGGTGGTGAGTATTAAATCACTGTAGTGTTTTAGGATCCCATTGTTTATATTTAAAAGACTCCAAGACATGTCACCCAACCAAAATTACTTTAAGGGGCACGTGGGCCCAAATGTGAAGACTGCTGCCTTGAGGGTACTTTTAAGTAGTTTTCTTCAGTGGATGCTTATATTGCCTTCTTTCTTCTTTTAGCAAGAAAAGCTTCCAGAGGAATACTTTAAGCGTGATCCTGAACATAAATTCATTTACAGATTTGTTTGCGTTCTGTTTAGTGCTGCACAACTACCTGCTGAGTGTGCCATAGTAACTTTGGTAAGCTACGTTTTCTTTCATAAAGCACCTGTAGAAATTTCTGTCTTGTACACAAGGTGTGGTCCTGTTTTTAAAATGAAAGTAGGTTCCTGAAAGGATCGTCAGAACTTTACTAAGAGAAACCTATGAAAAGAAAGTAAAATATACACATTTGAGCTTAATAGTCATTATGATTTAAAATGTTGCCATTGCTCTTCTTATCAGAAAACAGTTGCTATTCAAGGCAGCAGGAGAGAGTTCTGGTTTCTCCTTGTACACCTCAGGCCACACATGCACATACAGTGTACACACGTACACACAGACAAGGTGTGCAGTGGTGGTAGGATGGGGGCGATGACTCATCTGGTCCACAGGCAGAAACGGACTCCATGTAGTTCTAAGCTGAGTCCCAGGCTGTATTACCCAGACAGTTCTGATGTATAACTGACTGAGAACTGCTGCCCTCAGTTCTCTGTTCTTGGATGATGGTGTTAACCATCCCCGCTGTCCTCTTGTGCCTGCATGTGGAGTTGCCCAGGATTAGGGTGCCAGCAGTACTTGGAAAGGCTTTACTCTAGTTAGCCTGCTAAACTGCAGTTGCGTGAGGACCTTTGTGTCATCCATACTGTATTCCTACGGTAAGAGCTGATCATTTGAATAATAAATCATATTCAAGTGAGAGGTAGTTGGGATCGTTTTACTTACTCCTCCCTATAGCACACCTGTACGGGAAAGTCAGCTGGTCCGGAGGGAAGGAATAGTTAGGCCGCTGCCTGCTTCTGTCCAGGCAGAATCTAGCAGAGGAGGCTTGTCCTTTTGAAAAGAGACCCCTCCGTGGACACTGGATCAGACACAGGCCTTTCCTTGGAGCTCCAGGCCACTTGGAGTGCTTAGCACATGCTTGAGAGAGGCAGCAGTGGCGCTTGCGTGTGGAGAGCCAGGAAATGCAGGGAGGAGAGCATCTGGGGCTGGAAGAGGGGCATTTCTTTGTAGACATGTTGAGTGTGACGTACCTGTGAGACGGCAGAGTGGCGATGTCTAGTAATCAGTCGAGTGTATGGGACAGGATCATGAATCTGAGCTAGAGGGAGGGCATTACGTATAGCTGTTCAAATGCAGAGAAAGAATGTAAAATAGAAAGTGGGTAGAAGATGTGTAGGGACTGTTAGCACTTAAGGGCGAGTCCCCAGAGGAGTGGCTAGAGTGGTAGGAAACCCAGGAGGGAATCCTAAGAGGTGCCAGGAGAGGTTCAGGAAGGAGAGTGTGGTCCAAGTGCTGGTTGCTGCCAAGGAGCTGCTCATGCCATAAATCCCCCCTAATACCTACTCTGTCCCTATTCTAAGTGCTGGGGATGGAGGAGAGAACAGGTTGAATAAAATTCTTGCCTTTATGGAGCAAGTGTGGAAGACATAAGTTTCTGTGTTTGTTTTTACTTTTTACATTTTATTTATTTTTTTGGCTGCGTTGGGTCTTTGTTGCTGTGCGTGGGCTTTCTCTCATTGCGGCGAGCCGCGGGGCTCCTCTTTGTTGTGGTGCGCAGGCTTCTCATTGCAGTGGCTTCTCTTGTTGCAGGAGCAGGGGCTCTAGGTGCACGGGCTTCAGTGGTTGCAGCATGTGGGCTCAGTAGTTGTGGCTTGTGGGCTCTAGAGCTCAGGCTTAGTAGTTGTGGCTCACGGGCTTAGTTGCCCTGCAGCATGTGGGATCCTCCCAGACCAGGGATCAAACCCACGTCTCCTGCATTGGCAGGTGGATTCTTGACCACTACGTCACCAGGGAAGTCCTGCTCAGGTTTTTTGAGTTTGGTGGTTGTTGTTGTTTTAATTTTTATTGGAGTATAGTTGATTTACAATGTAGTGTTCGTTTCAGGTATACAGCAAAGTATAAGTATCTTTTGTAATGAGTATTTTTAAAAAGGAATATTTCAAGTAGTTGTAAAAATCAGGAAGAGAAAGCAAGGTAAAGGAATAAAGTGATTAGAGGGGCTTACTGGAACGATCAGGAAGAGCCTCTTTAAAGAGGTAACATTTGAACCTGGGGCCTGGCCGAACCGAGGAAGAGCAGGAGCGCCGGTGTTACAGGCAGAGGGGACAAGTGCAAGGCTCTGAGACAGGAATATGTCCTGTGTGTTCAAGGAAGAGCAAGGTGGCCGTTGTGATCAGAGTGGGGAATGAGGGAAAGAGCATAGGTGATGAGGTCGCAGGACAATGCCATACCGCACAGGGCCTTGTAACTTAGAGGCCGTGCCAAGAAGTTATCTGTTTGATGGGAAAACTCTGGCAGATCTTGAGCAGGCACATGAAGTACACTTAATTTAAGAGGCTCTCCTGCCTGCTTTGGGGAGAAAAGACTGTAGTCTGTTGTGAGTCAGAGTGGAGGCAGAGAGGTCCGGAGGCAGTGGCAGTAACACGAGTCAGAAGTGACAGATGTTGGGTTGGCCAAAAAGTTGATTTGGGTTTTTCCATAACATCTTAGGGAAAAACCCAAATGAACTTCTTGGCCAACCCAGGAGAAGAGAAAAGTGGTCTGGTTACCAGGGAAGGTAGAGACAACAAGAATCTCCAACAGATTGGAGCAAGAGAACTCAAATGGAGGTTTTTGGTCCCAGCAACTAGGCGTGTGGCAGTGTCTTTCAGTTGTGAGGGAAGGCCTGGGCTGGGGAGCGTTGGGATGAAGAGTCCTGTGAAGACACCAGTGACTGTGGCAAGAGTAGTTTCAGTAGAGCCACGGCGGCAGGGGATGGACGACAGTGGGCTAAGGAGAGGAGGCGATGAGGAGCCAGTGTCAGGGCGTTTCCTGAGGACAGATGGTAGGGGTTGTGGGCCATAGGCTGGGAACAGGTAAGTGTTCACAGTGGAGGAAATCTCTGACAGAGAGGGAGAAAGTGTTCAAAAAGAGGTTAATCGTGGGAACAGTATTCTGCAGAAGTGAGATGGGATCCACTTCACTCATAGAAGAGTTGGCTTTAGTGAAAAGAAAGAAACTCACTCCCACTGAGACAGGAGGGCAAGTGGTATAAATGAGTGTGGGCACATACCAGGTTTGCCAGTACAGGTGAGAGGAGATTGAGAGATTGCCAATGTCCTTTTAAGTGCCTCTAATTAGTCCCGTAGAGAATTGAACCTTGTTAGGGAGATTCATTCTTAGGGCACTGGAGAGTGCTGAGTTCTCTGGGGAATGGGAGCAGAAATTCACTCAGAACATACACATAGAATCTCAATATCCATGTTTGAAAACACAGTTGAGTTTGGAGAGCACTGGCAAGTCTGAGCTGTCAATCTGATAACCTTCAGTTAGTTAAACATACGCTTTAAAATTGGATTTTTCCTTTTTGTCAGATGGCATATGCACTCTTCTGCAGAGGTAACCACAAATCACAGCTTACCTCTTTCATCTTTACTCAACTGTTAACTTTGTCCATTTCTTTGTAGA
Organism: Hippopotamus amphibius kiboko; assembly: GCF_030028045.1. NCBI lineage: Eukaryota > Metazoa > Chordata > Mammalia > Artiodactyla > Hippopotamidae > Hippopotamus > Hippopotamus amphibius. Next base: position 47,284,537 of record NC_080195.1, read on the forward strand.
ATAGACATTTGATACATGGAAAAGAAATCGTGACATTCACTCGCAAACTGCCTGGCAGGTTTAGAGGGGCCTCAGGGATACAAACATGGGCAGCTCTTTCCGCCTTAAAACCAACGAATTGAATAAGCTGCAGATTATGTAAGACAGAAGTGAATTATTAAATGATAATGGAGATGTGAAAAATAGGGGATATGAAAAAGACTATCCTCTGTATGCATGTGCGTTCCTTAGAAAGGTATTGAATATGGGAATGCTCGACAGTTAGAAAGCCCCTCTGTACTGCCTGTCCTGCTGTGCCACACAGCAGCCACTGGGAGGCTCTCTTGACCACCAGTTTTTATCTTCAAGTTCATGCCATAAAAGGACTAGTTACTCTGAAGAGGCGATAAAGATGTGCTCAGTCTTACCAGAGTTTTACATACTCAAGCGTTATGTAAAATTGCCATGTAACCACCACCAGGTATGGTAGGTACATTGCACGTGCAGGCACTCAGGCATTTACTGAGCAGTTGAAATCCATGCTGGGCTGTATGTGCTGCCCTTTACAGGTGGGAAGGTAATAACACAAGGCCTGTCTTTCGAATGCCCTTTGTCCTTTCATTCCTGTGACCAGAATTGGGTTGGAAATTCACATGGGCAGAGTAGAAATATCAGAGCAACAGAAATACCTGACTTACAACTGTGACTTGGCTTCTGGCCTTGGCTGGCCAAGCAAAGTCTGTAGAACCTCAGAATAAAAGGCACGTCAGAAACAGATGAAATCTGTCATTCCTAACAGTTCTTATCACAGCACTTCAACTGAACTAAAATCAACGATCAGTGCTCTACTTTTTGCAGGTTTACTTAGAAAGGCTTTTAACTTACGCTGAGATCGATCTTTGCCCCACTAACTGGAGAAGAATTGTTTTGGGAGCCATTCTTCTTGCCTCCAAGGTTGGGGACCATCAGCCTCTATGGAATGTGGACTACTGCCTGATCCTCAAGGACATTATAGTTGAGGACATGTGAGTTTGTAAGGTTCTGGTGAACTTTCTGTTTTCCAATACCTCATTTGTTCCCATACAGTTTACATGTTAAGAAATATTACATTTTAAGAAAGGTTATATTGTGCAAAGAGCTGAAATAGGCATAAAACTACAGACTTCTTCCTTTCTGGCTGTAGTATAACAATTCGTATTTCCCATCATTAATTGGTAGGTCTTGATGTGTTATTGCTGTAATATTCTGCTTGATAAATTGACATGATTTTTCCGGTGGTTTTTGCCAGACATTTTACAAGCTCACTACAGAATAACACGGTATAGTAAATAACTTCACGGCTTTCTTAAAGTTGTCTACCAGGTTCAGACCATTTTTAAGGGGCACACGTCTGGCCTCTGAAGTAAGCGGCCACCGTTAAGGTCTCAGGGCCCTAGACTACTGCGAGGTATAACTTCAGCCTGAGTCACACATTGTATATTTGCTTTTGCTGGTCTTTTTCCTCCTTTTTATCTGAGGTTTTGTTGTTATAGAAACCGTGATGTACAGATAGCCACATATAAAGGTTTCAGATCCCTGTGTTCCTATCTCCTCCCCTATTTAGGAGTATTCCCCATGTTTAGAAATAGGTCTGCTGAGTTAGGAAACTCTGATCTCTCAGACTGGGAAGCATCACCCGGGCCTCACCCAGGGCACTCAGCAACCCCAGCAGCACTTTGTGGGACCTTGAGTTAACTAGGCAGGTGCTCCTCACTGATGGCATGCTGACATGGGCATGAAACACCAGGCTTCCAATCTGGCTGCAGTGAAGGGCCCCAAGGGTGGGATGCAGGATGAGCCAGAGAGGTATTTCTAGCAGACTCTTGAAGTGCTCACTTGACAGTGAAAATGTCTTTGTGGGTGGCATTTAGGAAAGTGTGAAAGGACACGTCTGCATTATAGTGAACAGAAGAGGCCGATCAAGATCATGGCAGGCAGTGGCCAGAGTTTGCTTTTGTCCCTTTGCACCTTACTCTAGATAATTCAGAATTGCCGAAGTGCATATTTAAAACTGAAGCGAGGAAACTTGTGACGAAGTGAAGGGACCAGTGCTTGTTGGGATGGTAGCTGTCAAAGTGGCTTTTGGTGAAAATGTCCACTCTGGTGATAATGGAAACTAAGTAGTCATGGGGATATTGTTGGTAGCCATCGTAGTAAACAGTGTGATGGCGGATAATGGCTTTGAAATGAATAGAGGTAATTTTGGAAGTTGCAAAAACTAAAGTGACTTTGACCATCAGTATCATCAGTCTTTAAACTGGTCCCTTGAAGGAAGGAAAATTTGTAATCGTAAACACCAACCCTGGCATGATGGCAGCGGAAATTTTCTGAGAGCCTGCCACTAAGCTGACCGGCGCTCAGGTTCCAGTTATAACATCAGAGAACATGCAGGGCAATGTGTGGGTGTTCATAGATGTGAGCCCAGCAGCCTTGGTGGCAGTGTCTAGCTGCAGGAAGAAACATTTGAAGCAGCGCTTTTCTGTGTAGAATGGAGAATCACCCGGAGTTATGTGTATAATAGGCTGCTTTTGTTGATGATCTTTGGAAATGGGAAAGCATTACCACAAAGTGTTGAATACACATTTGTTTCATCCCTCTGCTGTTGACTACTATTTGTAATGGTCTCACTTTGAGTCTAAATTGAAAAATTGGTGTCTAACAGCTTTTCTTTAAAACTTTCTAACATTTATGTCTTATTAAAATATATTTCCCTTCAAAAGACTACGTTAAAGTGAGCAGCTGCTGTTCAGAAAAATTTGCTGTGCCTCTAAATGGTCTGCTCTTCAGCCATCTAGCCATTTAAAAAACAACAAAAAACACAGAAGGTGCATATTCTGTAGGCATAATGCTTTTCTTCAGTGATTAAGGCTCTATTAATAGACATGTTAAGCCTATGAAGTACTGTATTTCCAGACAATTAAAATGTATTCGTGGAGAAAATATAGAAGGGATAGTGAAGTGCATTTATTCCTGTAGAAAATGAAGTCCTGATTAGCTGATTATCAAAACATTATCTGATTCACATTTCTATAGACTTATGGCCATGAGAACAGGAGATTAATTTTGGAAGTAAGTTCAGTTAGGTTTAAAGTTCAGCAAATGAGAAGCCTCATTTCTGCTCACATTCTGCTCTCCATACAGGAGAACATCAAGCATTTACTGACTTATCCAATAGATAAAATATTAACAGTTTAAAACCCAGAGACCAAATATATTGTAAAATAAGCCACACTCATGTTTGTATTTACCATTCTTATATAATTAACTCTCTAATTTTAGTGATTGCTGTGAAAATGGTAAGATTTACTCTAGTTTTATGTTTATTTACTTAAACATTTGGCAAGCAAATGGCTATATATGGTTATGTAGCAAAGGCTTGCTGCCAGCACTCTACTTTCCCACTTCACTGAATTTGCTCTCCGCGTGCATGTGCGCGTTCTGTCCAGGCAGGGGGCTGCGGGGCTGAGCATCCAGGTCTGCTCTGTCAGAGGTCATATCATAAAGTGGGTTTAGTCCAGCCAAGACAGCTATCTTTAAGCTTACTGCCTTCTAAAGCTTAGAAAGTACATCCTGTCCTGTCATAGTGACAGCTTCTCACCCTAGGAAGGTTAAGGTGAACAGAAACTTGCATTAGGCCCTTTGACACAGCCCCATGCACTGGAGCAGGGGGAAGGGATTCCCTTTCTCATGGAATGTAGCTTATTTATTGATTTATTTGCGATGAATCCTTGTTGCTTCAAGAGTTTCCCCCCCTCAGAGATAATAGCGGTGGCTCTCGATGGATCCATTTGTTGCCGTGGTGACGTGCCCATTCCTTTTGTTGGCGCGTATCTACTTCAGTAAGCCCCTTCCTGTTAGCGGCCCGGTGAAAATGTCTGCAAGTTCTTCAGAGCTAATAAACAGCATACCTCCTTCCTTTCATCTGATCACTGTAGCGGGGCCTTGTGAGTGAGCGTGGAGCATGAATCGTACAGCTGCACTAATGGAACTCCGAAGAATAAGCCCCCGAGTCAGCAGCACGAGAGCATAAGAGGGCCGTAACCTCTTCCCCCTTGTCCCAAACTCAAAGTGCTGGGATGCAGAAAGGACCACAGATAGCTGTGCCTTGTTTGAACGTTAGTGTATTAATCCAGCTGGGTAGCCATTATTTGTTTCAAAACAGTATTTAGAGCCATCCTCGTAGCTCAGAATGGTATTTTTGAAAATAGCCCAGTTGACTAAAATTGTCCTGTGTTGGTTTTGTCTTCTCCTCCCCCAGGACTGAGCTGGAAAGGCACTTTCTGGAGCTGCTTCAGTTTAATATTAATGTTCCTGCCAGTGTTTATGTCAAATACTACTTTGACCTCCGCTCCTTAGCAGATGACAACAACCTGAGCTTTCTGTTCGCTCCTCTCAGCAAAGAGCGGGCACAGAACCTAGAGGTGAGGAGCGCTCACTGGGGTTTTCTGTCAGCCACCAGAGCCAGCGTCTGTGGCCAAATTGTCTTGAGCAGTGATTTGGAAAATGGAAAGCTGTTAAATTAACAGTTTGAAGAGCTTATTAACCCTGGCATCATATTTCCTATGGTTTATACAGGGATCTCACATTATTAAAAAAAAAAAAGTAGATATTCTCTCTTCTTTAACCATACTTCAGAATATTTTCAATTAGATTTAATCTGTTCTTAGTGGTTTTCCATCTGAACCTCTACACTTACATATAACCATACGTGAATAATTTCTTACAGTTTTATCCCTCATCATAGGTATATACATAATCTACTTAGCACTCTTAACTGTCTTTTACTCAGCTTGCAGTTTGTGTGTGTGTGTGTGTGTATCACAGTTCAGTCCCATGAGTTTATTAGACAAAGCATCAGTGGCTAACCCGAGAGACCTATACTTGGAAGGTATAATGTGGGTTCAGATATGGATGTAGAAAGTACTTAAGTTTTTAATGGAAATGGTAATGTACATGGGACAAAGTAATTTATGGCTTATGATTTTTGGTGGGCATACAGCAAAATTCACAACTGAAATGAACACATTTAAAATTGACACTCTCTGTGGTACCTCGGTGGTACTTTAGAGTAAGATGTTTTTCTACCGTAATTTACATGCAAGTGAAATAGCACCTTTCAGTGCTTCAATCATGAGACCTCTCCTGCCTTCAGCACACACCTACCTCATTAAAATTTCTCAGAGTATGTAATTACTGATGAAGATTGAATAGAAGTTGAATAACTGAGTAAACACTGATTCAGCCCAAGTGTATGTTCATTATGTTTAAGGATCAAGTGTGTAGATAACAGATGATACTGCTATTAGGAGCCTATCTTTGGGAACCCAATTTTTCAATAACTCTTCAGTTCCCCTTTACCCCAGCAATCTAATCATAGCCCTTAAAGGCTATAACCTTAGGGAATTGGCCGTTAGTGTAGATATCAGCTCTCCGAAGTAGCAGTAACTATGAACTATCTAAAAGAATGTCGATGTGTGGCTTATCAATGATGCCTTTTTTTTTTTAAAGGTTGGAACTTTTTTTTCCCCTAATCGTACCTGTGTTCTGTGTGACTTTCCTAGGCCATTTCCAGATTGTGTGACGACAAATACAAAGACTTGTGCAGAAGTGCTGTAAGAAGGTCCTTCAGTGCTGATCATTTCATCGGTATTCAGCACTCCAGTGCCATCCTCTCTTAAGGAAGAAGTGAGGGTTTGTAACATCAGAAACCCCTCGCAACGAGGACTGGAGAAATATCACCTCTCCTGTTCAGAAACCAGCAAAGTTAGTATTTTCACCTAAAAGAAAGACATTGAATTCAAGAGACTCACGGACAGCGAGGATTATATATGCTCATAGGAAAGAACGGGACCTTGTCAATGCAACACACTCTTCTGTCCTTTTTAATGTAAACAGAGTTACAAAAACCACTCCAAAGCTAAAAGCTCCCAACCCACACACAGTTGTTTGCTTACTCTGTAGGCCAATAGCTCTGAACGATGTGAGGTTTTTTAATTAGCAGTTTAAATTTTTAGACTTTAAAGACACTAACTATATAACATTTACGTTTTCCCTGCTTTTCTTGCCCCACTCCCCCATGTTGCTGCATATTCCTTTAGAATCAATGCAGTATTACCATTAAAACATGGGCCTCCTAACAACTCATAAAGCCACTTAGGAACAGACTGTTGTAGCATTGTTCAGTTTGAAGGCTTCTTCCTCCCTACTACATCATTGAAGCTGCTTGTCATTATTGGCAATCGATTTAAACCAAAAAGCTGCTGAATAACACTTGTCATTCAAATTCTTTGCAAGCACTACTTCTTAGCATTATTAGCGTGTTTGGGATCAAAAGCAGAGAAAGTATGTTATCATCTGCTTCTGTTGAGTCCGTGCTGCATTTCTTTTTGACTCTAATGGTGCTTCTCATTTTCTGATGATTTTCCTCTTTGTTAAGTACTTGTGTGAAAGGCTGTTTTCCTAATTCCAGCCAACATGGCGGTCCAGTAATTAGCAAGCAGGTAATAAAGTAGAAGGTGTCCCAAAAGTCTTAGTGCAATTTTAAGCTTTAATATAAGTGTGCTTGACACTGCAGGACACTGTTGCAGAAGTATAAATGCTACAGACTGGCAGACCATCATTTGAAAGTCTACTTGGATGTCTTCTGAACTCATTTAGTTTTGTAAATTTTAAACATTAAGCTTTTAATTTTAATTTTTTGTTTCAGCCCCTCTTGAAGATAGCAAACAATGGGCCGAAACAAAAAATTAAAATTAAGAGCTTAGTATCTCTCTTTTAGGAGATTGGTAATGATGTCACCTAAACTTGAAATATTAAAAAACAAAAAAGAAAGAAAGAAAGAAAGATTAGTGTTCTCAACTATGTGAAATCTTTTTCCGCCTATCTTCTCAAATACAGTCCTAGGAATTTTGCCTGTAAACAAAGCATTTCTGGGCCAGAAATACCTTCTCTCTTTATAGCAAGGCTTCACATTATATTGAGTGCTGCAGGTTCCATCGTTTTTAAAGGACAGAGACCTAAATGATAAATAATGGTATATAAAATATTACAGTCTACCACCTCAAAAAATATTGCTTATGCAGTTTGGAGCTTGGAAACTCAAGTATTGATTGCAGTTTTATTTTGAAAAGAATGCTACAACTTATGTGGTTTTTCTTCCTCATGTTTATATTAAAAGAAAAGCTAATAAGCTCTATTTTAATTAAAATATATTGGCTGCTGTGTTTGTAACACTTCTCACTATTCACATAACATTACGACTCTGCCTAACTCAGATGTTTTCAGTCAGCTCTGATAGTTGGCTTTAAAGCACTTTCAGACTAACCATTCATAAGTTGTTTTGACCCTTGCCTTTAGTTCAGGTGTAGTCATTTATTTCTTTGGCTTATGCTGTTTTCAATCTGAAGATAATTTAGAACACCGAAAATCACTGGCTACAGTGCTCAGTGGCAGAGTGCGCTAGATGGCATTTGCAATTGTTTTTGTGCCAAGAGGGAAAAGCAGGTAGAAGGAAAAGTAGGCAGAATACAGAGAAAAAGGAATTACAGGAATACTGTAGAATCAGAACATGAGTTATTTGAGGATTTCAAGCAATGGAACAAAAGAAAATGGAAGAACAGGAAGTACTAGAATTGTGGTTGCTGTAAAGAGGGTGACTTTTAAATAAGCCACATAATATTACTTTTAAATGCTATCTCCACTTACCTTTCCATTAGAAATATACCAGCTCTCTTTAAGGTTCTTTAAGGCTCTAGCCCCTGCGCTTGAGCAATATTCCATTAGTCCTGATAGTACTGCTGTGTTTTCATCCACCTGAATTCACTACCTACGGTCAGATCTTTAACTTTGTTCTTGATAAGTTTTTTTTTTTCTTTAAGCTCTTTATTGGAATATAATTGCTTTACACTCTTGTACCAGCTTTTGAGGTACACCAAAGTGAATAAGCTGTATTTATACATATATCCCCTCCCTCCTGCAACTCCCTCCTGCTCTCCCTGTCCTGGCCCTCTAAGGCATCACCCATCATCGAGTTGATCTCCCTTTGTTATACAGCAACTTCCCACTATTTACCTCTTTTCCAGTTGGTAGTGCATATATGTCTCTGCTACTCTCTCACTTCGTCCCAGCTTCCCTTTCGCCCCCCACCCCCCCAACCCCGTGTCCTCCAGTCCATCCTCTGCGTCTGCATCCTTATCCTTGCCCTGTGGGTCAGTTGTTGATTGGGAGAAATGGTCTGATTTAGTACAGAAGGGAAAAAAAATCTATCACAAGTCACTGATAGTTCGCATCATGTAATACGCCAGTTACTAAGCAGAAATGCTGACATATCTTGAGTGGTGGAAGGTGAAAAAAAAATGGGTAGGAACATTGGACACAAGTGTAGCTTCAAGAATAAGTTGCTAGAATAAGGAGAATCACTAAAAAATTGCTCTTCTCTTTCAGCTTTAATTCTGAGGCAATACAGCCATTTTGATAAATGGGAAATTGAGTCAACTTAAGGTAGAAATTTAAACATCGCTGAAAGTAGGTTCTCTGAAAATTATGATGGGGCATGGAAACTAGTTACTAGTTGGGTGGCAACTACGGCAGTTTTTTCATGATTTTATACCTAGGAAGGGTTTGTTCCCTAAAGTAGTAAGACTATAATAAAAGAATACCTGACTACCTCAACTCAGATTTTGTTCTGTTTTGTTTTTTTCTGTTGGAATGTTGACATCAGTGCAACTTTAACTCTGGTATACTGTGAACTGAACTTTATTCTTTACAAGGAAAAGACAAAGGTTTGAAATGTATGTTTGAACCAAATGAAATTGCCGTTTTTGTACATTAAATTCACATGGTTCACCCTAAGACAGCTGCTTACTAGGGCCCGGTGTTTATGGCTAAGGAATGTTTTCCCTCCTGTATCAGATTCCATCATGGCACAGTTCTTTCACATTTACTCCTCGTGTACCCTGTATGCTCATTATTGAAATCCAACAGCTCTAATTCCTAGTTTTAGAACAGTTCAAGTTTCATTTCTCAGTTTCATTTTCCCATTCTATAAAATGTACCGTTCCTTGATTTGGGGGAAAACATGCTGAAGCCAGTATTTACTGGAAAACAATTCACTCTGTATTCAGGTTATGTGGTGTTTTTGGAAGTGTTTCCCTACAGCATGTAGGTTAGCTAAAATCTTTCATCACCCAGGCCTCCTCTCTAAGCACATGTAAAATGACTACACTGTTCCCTCACCCAGAAGCCACATTCCTGAGTAGAGAGCTACTTGGTAAAGCACTCGACAGCTGGCAGAGGCTCTCCCAGGTAAGGGCTGGTTTCTATGCAGAATCTGTAGATTATACCCAGCAACTCTCAAGTTAAAGAGTAGACCACCTAAAATCTTAGCTGTTTGCCACTTACCAACCTGGCCAGCCTGACTCTGTGCCAGCAAGAATACAAGGAGTGCTTCAGCGAAGCCTGGTCCTTTGTACGCAGGTGCAGTCTGTTTGGTTTCTGAGGCAATTTCCACTAGTCTATTTTAAATGGATTTGACAGATTACATGTGCTTAATGTGAAACAGATTTTCAGTATACCAGTTTATGGTTTAGGATCTCTAGGGTGCAGAAAGAACTAGGAAAAGTGAAACTATAGAAATTAAGAGGAATCCAGAGTTAAAGGAAAAGCGGTTCCTGTTCTTTAAAAAGAGGAACAAGTTAGGTGATTGTTGTAACTGCTGTGAAGGGAGCTAAGTAAGTTGAATGTGATTAGACAAATTCAGTGAGAGCCTCAGAACCTAAGGTCCTCAAGAATGTGTAGATTATCTACTTCAAGACCTCCAATTATTCTGCTAGCTTTTTCTTAAAACATCTATTCCTTCATCTTACCATTCTCAATTCTACTAACCTTTACTTCTAGCTCCCCAGATGGTGGCCCTGTATCTCCTCACTGTGAGAACTGACGCGTCCAAAGGCAGAGCTTCCATGTTTTGTCCACCTCCCACTGCCCTCTCTCAACAAGGTCACATCAGCTTCACCTTTTGCCTTTCTGCTAGTGTCCAGTGTGGCAATGCTTGATGTCAGTTACTACTATGACCCAGTTCCAAAACATTATCCCCAGGTTCCAGGAAATATAATAATAAGAATCGCCTTTAATCAATGACTTGGGCCCTCCTGTGTTCCCGCAAAGTATCAATAGTTCCCAATTTGCTGCACTCCCCTGACCTGCCCACAACCCTAGATGTGTCTCAGGCTAGGCAGCAGCCCCACCTTCCAAGCATTAGGAACAGACACCTTCGTTTTCTTTTTTCTTTTGGCCGTGCCATGCAGCATGTGGCATCCTTAGTTCCCTGAGCAGGGATCGAACCCGTGTCCCCTGCAGTGGAAGCATGGAAACCAGTGGACCACCAGGGAAGTCCAATGCCTCACTTCTTAAGGTAACCCCTCTCATCTACTGGAGGAGATTCCATCCCAACTCTTAAAATCAAACTTCTACATCCAACCCCCCACCCCCAGTTTATTCCCTTCTGCTTCAAAACTGCATTCATCTTCCCAACATGAGGATGGGGCAATTTGACCTTCCTCAGTCCTTTACATGTCCTAGTGTTTCGCAAGATGTGGCCCCCAGACCACCTGCCTCTCATGGGCTGAAAGTGCCTGTAAGAAATGAAGCTTCTCTAAATGCAGTGTGGAATCCTGGAACAGATAAAGAACATTAGTGGAAAATCTGGTGAAATCCAAATGAAGTCCGGAGTTAACAGTAAGGTATTAATGTTGACTTCTTAGTTTAACAAATGTGCTATGATAACATGTTAATATTAGGATAAAATGGATCTATCTTTGCAACTTTTCTGTAAACCTAAAATAATTCTAAAAATGTACTGAAACAAGCAAACAAAAAGGCCCACTTCTTGGAATGAATTTCTGGAGCTGAAGGCTGGAAAGCTAGCTTTCGAATAGGAACCCCAAATGATTCTTATGCAGATACAAATTTGAAAACTAGTCTCTCAGTTCTCTTTCCATTCTATTCCTGAATGGCTGCTTCCTCCTTGTTTTACTTACCTTAGCCTGATTTAATCTTTTAGGTCCTCTCAACCCTAAAATATAAGTCCTATCATTATCCCCCTTTCACAGATGAGAAAGTCTTAAGATGAAGTACACAAATGAAGTACAAAGAAGTTAAGTAATTTGTCGAGGATCACACAGCCCATAAATGATGGAGCTGGGATTTGAATCCCTAGTCAGTATAGCTCTCAATTCTATGCACAGAACCATTCTACTGCCTCTCATTCTGTTGGGCATGACAAATGAAAGAGCTCTGTAACTAAATCACTAAAAGAAGCATTATCTATTTCTCCAACCTCCTAAGTCCAACGGTGCCCCCCCTATTCCACTGGGAGGAAACGAGCAATGAGAAAGCATTGGGAAGATGTGCCAACTACAGAGACCTGTTCAGATAAGGCACCGTGGATCTTCCCCCAGGATGCAGCTCAACTGCTGTGTTTTCCATTCTCCCAAATGCTCTAATAGGTACCAATCTAATAATGCTCATAGTACTCACTTTGACACTAAAGTAATTATTTCTGGTTTACTAAGCATCTGTCCACCAGCTTGTCAGGGAAGTGCCAACTCTAAATCAACTTCCTGTTGATTAGGTCCTGTGTATTCTCAGGTTCTGTGTCAGTAGATTCAACCAACTGTGGATTGAAAATATTTAGGGAAAAACATGTTAGAAAGTTCCAAAAAGCAAACCTTTAATTTGCTACACACCACCAACCATTTGCATTATATTTACACCTACTTACTTAGGATTTGTGTTAGGTGTTATAAGTGATCTAGACATGATTTAAAGTATACGGGAGGATGCGGGGGAAGATGGGAGGATTGTGCATAGGTTATATGCACATAGTACTCTTAGATACCATTTTATATAAGGGACTTGAGCATCCATGGATTTTGGTATTGGGTGGGGGGTGGGGAGAGGGAGACTCCTGGAACCAATTCCCCACAAATATAGAGGGAGAGCTATATATCCTCTTACCTAGGCTCCCTGATTTGTATTTAGACCTTCATACCATGTTGTGGATCTAACTGCTGAATGATAAAGTCTGGGGAGTTCCTGACTGCCAGCCAGACACCCAGAACAGCACTAATTCTATCCAAGTTGCTTCAGTATAGAGTATAGACGGAGGGTTGATAAACTAGACCACCATCTCAGGCAACATCTGTTCTTATGTGTATTTCCCTTCATTTCTTCAAGTGAATCAATCACAGGATCAGCAGGAGGACCTATGAAGTATATAGTCAAGTAAAATATGTTTTCATGAGTTCTGCTTCTGGCGATTGAAATCTGCTTGACTTTATTATCAATAAAAACATTGCTGCTTATATTTTAAGTAAACCTGAGGAGTCTGATCATGAAGTTAGAATCCACGTATCTCCTTTAGATACTCTTGAGAAAGCAGTGCGTCTCTCCATAAAAGCATGAGGAGAAAAATACTTGTACAGCATCTTTCTATTTGCTTTACCATTGCTTTAATGTACGTTAACATTTATCTACATTAATTGGGAACAAAGGAACAAATATAGACATTTCTTGGTTTTTCACAAATAGCTACTCTCCATATTTGATAAAAATCTCAAACCATTATTTTAGCTTCCCACAAATATAATACATACAAATTTTTTTCTGAAATAATAAGGTCACCAAATTAAGTATCTTGAAACTAATGTAACCAGACAACTGTTGTTCGATTGACTTCCAGGAACAAAACAAAAACAAAAAACTTCTTCTCAAGATGCTCTGGGTTTCCTTTTGTTAGTGTTAGGGATTCAGAATTATAATCGTCTGCCAGTAATAATTTATAGGTTTAAGTTGATTGTCTACAAATAAAACATCGCTGGCTCTGCTTTGTGAGTTCTGGATTTGACATGACACCGACAAGACCACGTGGGACAGGCACTATACGTATACAGAAATCAGCAAGAGTATTGAATGCCCTGGACTCAAACGACTCACTCGGTATGTGCCTCATTTGGCTCAGCAATACATTCACCTGCACCAAACCCGTATCAAAAGTCACTAAATCTCTCATATATATCATATATTATTTATAGACACACCCACAACACATACACACTATACATACAATTTGTAGCAACATGAAGTAATATTGTCTTCAAATGATGTACCACAGATATTATCCTGGCTGAAATAAATCCTGTAATGGTCATCAAGCTGCTAGAAGCTTTGGAAGGTTCTGAGTCAGGTTCCTTAGTTACTTTCATCCTGCCTACCCTTCACCCTGCTTTAGCATCTTCGTAGCTTTTTCTTTTAGAAACAGCCTCCTCAGCCCAGGCGTATTTCTTTCCCAGGATCCCTTGGTTGGCCTTTGGAGGCAAGAAAGGACACACGGGGGGAGCGGGCAGTTCTCAGCCACTGTCCCTCACACCTGCCTAGATCTGTGATGGTCTCTGTCCTGTTGGCCACGTTTGGTGTTAGGAAGCAGTTAGGCAAAGCTTTGTCCCTCCTACCCGCTTGGTCTTTCTGTAGAGCACAAAAGTGAAAGAAGCCTCTTTAGCAGGGGTAGCAGTTCATTAAAATATACCACGACACTTCCTAGCTCTGGGGTTCCCATTCTGTGCTTGAGACGGCAGGTCACGGATGCTGGTATCACGGTTCCGTGTGGAATCCACGAGGTTTTCTCCTGGCAGCCAGTGTCAGGATTAGCGCAGCCCTAGCCCAGGAGGAAACGGCCTCATGAAGACCAACTTGGAAACAGTGTTGTCGGCACATTATTTCAGCTTGTACCTGCGCACAATGACACACCACACACACACACACAGGCCCATCCCTGGAAATGACCACGAGAAAACACGACAGACGCTTGCAAGGATAAACCAATAAGGCACCAAGAAAACTTATTTTCCGCCAATTTAGACACCTTCAAAATGTGAGGTTAATAATGTAAATTTAAAAGACTTCCTAAGTCTTGTCAACGGATTCACTGAGAGGTCACATGTTAGTTCCTTCTAAATCTTTCCCCCCTAATCTATGACAGGAGACACTGCTTGAAATTGAACTGTGAAAGGGACAGCCCAAAAGCTGTACATGTGAGACGAAACTGGGCCTTAAACCCTCACGAAAATCACAGAGCTGGCTGTGAAGAAGTTGCTCAACCACCCACAACTTTTCATTTTATAATTATTTTCATGAGTATGGATTGTTTGCCTAATAAAAATAAAAATGAGGAGAAAATAGCATATGGGATGGAAATAGAGGGTGACCGTAAAGTAGACGGGTTTCTCTGCCCTGGGTCGGGGGAGGAGTGGTTGATGTAAGACTTCAGGGAAGCAGGTGGGCTTAATCTTTGAGGGAAGCGAGAGGGAGAGCAGGGATGAGAACAGAGACTGAAAACAGAGGCAGCTCTGAGAGTTGGTCTGGAGCTACACCTCTAAATGCATTACTTCTTTTGCCTCTCCTTGGCTTAGTATCCTTTGTCTTAACTGTCTATTTTTCTTTTTTAAGTAAATTGGTTATTCTCTTTTGGTTTGGTATGTTGACAAAATGAAAAATTGTTTTAAAAGGAAGAATTAAATCACTTCGACCACATCATCCCACAACTTTGATACATTCTGCATCATTTTAACACTCAGCAAAACAAACAAACAAACAAAGGAACAGGAACAACCCCAATTAGGCACAATGACCAAAGCAGAATAATCGATGTACTTTCTGGGAAGACATGTTAAATGAGGGAAGAGGTCAAGGTGATCACAAAAGGTCGTCATTTGAAAAACAGGAGAGGACTGGCCCTCAGGCAGGGGATCTATTTCAAGGTTCTAAGAAGCTTCTGAATAAATTAGAGGAATTAGATGTGCAAAAAATTCTGTAGCTCTGTGTACTAGGTTTTGTCGAATATACTGAAATTTTAATTTTGACTCAGAGGATGAGCAGTGCATTTTTACAAATGTGAACAGCTTTTGAAAGTCTATGAAAACTCTAACACCAGGCTTCTTTCCACCAGCAAAGTGCTTAAATCCACTAAGGAACCTATATACTTGTTTGCTTAATATCCATAAAGTAAAAACTGGCCTGGGCTTAAATCTTACTTTTCCAACTTTGGTATAAATGAAGCACAAATCCCTACACTCACTGTTTTTCTAGGGAGGCATTCCCAAATTTTAATTGCTTTTGCTGTTTTAGCTTTTTAAATTTAGTCCCCACTCAGTCCTGGTCATTGATATTTTGCTGGCCAGTATTGGCCTCAAAAGAGGCCATTTGTTTTGTGTGAAATTGATCCGGCTATGGGAAACTCAAATGTGTTTCCCCAATGCACCCCTTTCAGGTGCATTCTCAAGATTTGGACCATTTTCAGGTATAAGGAAATTGATATAAAGTGATGAGTTGATGTGTAAATGAGCTCTATTTAACTGAAAAGGAAGCACTTACCAATTCAATACTTCCTCCTCTTGAGAAATTTGGCCTAAATGTATTTCAGGTTCTCATGGTCTGGCAAATAGCTAGTACTGAATTGATATCTGGTATGGAAGCTGCCTTAAGCTTGTTGGATTCTGAAGTATAAACCTTCTCCTGTACCTAGGTTTATTAGAGATCAAAAAAGACGTTATCTGTTGCAAATTTGACAGCAAGGACCATAAGTTCAAATGATGACACTTTAAGTCTTTCTAAATTGCCTCTCTAGATTTTGGTACCTTGAAACTTAACCAAGTTAAATGGCAAGAATTCGTTGACTATCTGGGTCATTTCAAAGAGGATAGAGGATTGGAACATTGCATGCTGGGCACATCTAAGTTTCCCTACCTTTGCCTAGTTAGGAGAAGGTAACGAAAGCATGCGTCTCCAATCAGAAATGCTGGTATAACATCCAACTCACAACTGCTTGCTTCTTGGTTTTCATTAAAATGACGGTGTTAAACAGTTGAGGATTGGAATCAAAATATGTAATTAAAACTAATAAAATCATTAAAAGTAAACCATTTCAAGATAGAGTAGGAAGGTGGGATAAATGTGTTGAGCAAAAAAATGAAATTTTATGCATGGTTGGGATGAAACTAAACTAAACATAGGGAAATGGATACTGTTATTAAAAATAAGTTTTTTTCAAGGCTGGATTTGGTTCCCCACTACTAAGAGAACACATTTACTTAGAATGCTGCTTTCAATAACATGGTATGTCCACTGTCTTGTCTTTAAAGGATCTCTATTTGCTTTTAGGATCTCTTCTCCCTTTGGAAAAGAAATGTCTTCTCTTAGAGTCACTGATGATCTTATTGGACCAAGTGTTTTGAAACTTTTTGTTAACTTTGGGATTTTTTTAGGGGTCCCTTAAGGCAACTCAAGGTGGAATATTTAAGTCGTATATCTGGTATGTTGAAATACAGAGAAAACATTATCAAAGGGAGGATAAGCTTCTAAAATTACACAGTATGGATAAAAGATACACCTATAGATCATCTGGAAAGTATACAAAGTTTCTGAAATGCAGGTATGTTTGGGTTGCAGGTATCAGCCATAATGATGGTTACATGAGAGCAACTTGATTAAGCTCCCTTCTCAACACCTTGTGATCCCATCTTTAACTTTGCCTGTTTAAGTCTCTAACAGAGAGTTAAGCTGAGGCGTGGCTAAATTGCTTAATCTTCAAGAATGTTCATACCAATGATTTTTTGACAAACTGAGTAAACGGGTGCATATGGTTATAAAGTTGATGGATTTGGTTTGGAATAATACTGATTTTGATCTGTGTTCTCCAGAAAAGGGAAGCCCTTCCCATCAACATCCTAACTACTTACAACAATTTGTTAAATTCTACTTCTGTGTGTCTGGTTTACTTGCCAAAATGTCTCCCCCAGAGTGCCACACTCACACTGCTTTTCAGGCTTCTTCTCCTGAATTCCTTATACAAGTTTATATAAGAGTTGGATCAAGGAATTGGAACATGGCATTGTTTCTAACTCGGAATGCATTGTAGGACTATGCTTTTCTCCAGCAGGACTTAGCTAGAGTGGTCGTCACCCCATTCCCTGAAAGACTTGGGAAAAGATGAACCAGGAATGGAGGTTGAAAGCAAGTCCCCTAAAACTGAGTTCCTCTGCTGAGTTTATGATTAACCACTCTATCCAAATCATACCCACATGTTCTCCTCAGAATTGAAGAGTATCAAAGAAAAGGGGGTAATTGTACCAGAGCCAGCTGAGTGCAGCCCTTCGCAGGCAGCCCTTGCTGTGAACTGTTACCCAGTGAACTGTTGTGGAGGTAACCTCCACACAAACGAACATGAATGTGAGTGGCATGGCAGAATTAAGAAAATTCACACAAGAGTGTAGGAAAGCATGGGGTCAGGGGACTCAAGACCAAGCCAGTCAAGAGCCCCAAGCTCTGATTCCCATGACATATTTATTGAGAAAGATCAAAAGCTTTCTAGCAGAGACCAAATTATAAACAAAATCATGAAAAACACAAGGCACGAGAATTCAGAAGAGCCAAAACAGAACACCTTGTGTATATTATCACTACTAGGGAGTGTAGCTAAGCTTCAACCTGGAGCTGGCACCATCGGGCTTTGTGACTGCCTTATCTCAGTGGGTTTTCCTTTGAGATTAGTTCTGTTTTCAGAACATGTTTACAGTCACTCAGCCGTCATGTGCCCTCCACAGGTGTTTCCAAGTTACTGTCCTCTGAGTTCTCCCTGGTTTCCCACATCTCCCCCTTTTTGTTTTTTGGCCACGTATCTGAGCTTCACAGCACACGGAGCTAGTCGTTGTTGCTTTCGACTTTGTCAGAGGAGACGTTGCCAGACTAGGCCAAAACAGAAAATCATTAAGATTAATATCCCAATTATCGCCAAAGCAGAGCCCCCAAATATGTGCCAATGGGGCATAAAGTTCAATTTATCCAATTTATTAGCAATATTGTCCAGATAATTTGATCCTGCTAGTAATTCCAATTTTTTGTCAAAAGTGTCAAGGGTTTCTTTATGCAATAATGTTAATTCATAAGTCATATTTCCTTGATTTAATAAACGTTGACATACTTTGTTCCAATTAAATTTTGAAGAATTATAAGGATAGGGAGTAACACAAAATTGATTAATATTCCAATCACAATGAAGACGTAACTGTTTCCGAAGACTGGAAACTTCATCTCCTATCAAAACTGTGGCTTGTTGTAAATCAGCCACTTCAGAAGCTAGTTTATTGTCAGTTTGATTCTGAGCAGACCAAAGCAGCTCAGAGTCAACATGCCATTGCTGCACAAACTCCGTAGTTTGAATAGTCTGATGTAGAGCTATACCTGCAGTTGCTGCCATAGCAGTTACTGCAATTAAACCTATTATGATAGTAATTAAAGTTCCGAGGAAATGTTTGGTTCTCTTTAGTATTTTTTTAATTATCTCCTGCAAGAAGTAGAGATTAGGAGATTCTTGCCAAGGCCTTTTCATTTGAACTGGCAGCCAAATTCCTGGGCGAGCTTTAAGTATATAAATTGATTCAGCACTATGGTTAAATAATATGCCAGAATTTAAGCAAGTATAAAAAGTACAGTTAAAATTAAAAAAAAAGTACAGTTAACACAATTTAGCAATAATTCATAAGTATCAAAGTTAGTATGTCCTTTCATTAGTAGGTAAGGGAATTTTATACAAGCTTGTATGTAATGTGTTTCATTAATAGTAAAGGAGAGTGCAGTATCATTACTAACCAAATTTCTAGTATGATTTCCTTTTGAAGCACGTATTTTATGAAGGGAGGCCATTCATTTCCAAATTTGATTATGAACTGGACCATGAGTAAAATATGGACTTGGAGGAGTCATCAATGATCCATGTCAGTATATAATATCTCCAGACACCTCAGTTGAGATAACAGTACCATGCTTATATTTTTTCTGTCTTAAATTATACGGGGAACGCGGCATCAAGCTGAACCCTTAGGGCTCCGATAAATGACATTTCCTTGGGAAATATTAAGAAGCACTTGACCTTCATTACCCCTACATCCCTCCCAACTGATCCAATTTGAAATAGATGATAGCATTTTTTGCTGACAAATGGGTATGTCTGGAGGCATGGTGCTGCTAATGATCCCAGTGTCTTTAAAGCTAAAACTTGCCAATAAAAATAACTGAATAGGATTAGTACTGTTAGTCTTAATGGTAGATAGCCAGCCTTGATATTCCACTTTAAGACAGTGATCCTCATGTCCAAAACAAATTGGAAGATTATCTGCTCCTACAGTATAATTAGAAATAGTATAGCCCTCCTCATTTGGCACCAGAGATCCCCTAGGATCATATGGCCCCGGAAGCCAATTTGAATCATTAATATAAACAAAAGGCTCTCCATCATACCAAGTAATTAGTTTGTTTAGTGGAGGATGTGGAACATAAGCCCAGTAAGAGAAATCAGCTCCACAATGTACTATTCCCACCGTAGTGTTAATGAGAGCAAGCATAGCTAGAAACGTGTTAGCCGGCGTCTTTGGCATGCACAATCCCTCCAGTATCTTGTCAGCTCCATGCGTGGTCTTCTTTATCGCTCCCCACATCATGGGAAGGGTTTTCTGAGTTGTGTTGGTGACAGTTATTGAAGGTCATATATTCAACTTTGCCATTCTTTCCTCTAGTGGTGGATCTGTGTTGAATCTCACCCTCTTCTGGTTCATTTCTGGGTTTCAGTCATTTTGCAGGGAGCCACAATATTTCTCTGCTTTCTGTGGAGACACAAGCAAAACCTCTACCCCATGATTTAACCTAACCCCTTTTCCATATGTCTGTACTTATATCACGCCACCAAATTGGCTGCATGGGAGGAGATTCAGGTATTTCATTTTCCCAATGTTTTTCTATTGCTGATTTATTCTCTTCAGCCCCCAAATTTAAGTGATTAAGTGTAAACAAAGCTTTATTCAAACAATCTTTAGGTGTTATAGGAAACCCATCTCCCCCTTTTTGTTTATCCAGCATTTGTTTTAATGTTAAGTGAGCTCTTTCAACAATTGCCTGGCCTGTTGGATTATATGGAATGCCAGTAGAATGTGATATATGCCATTCATTACAAAATTTTTTGAATAAATTAGAGGTATAAGCAGGACCATTATCTGTTTTTATTTGTGTGGAAGGTCCATACCCATAAAACAGGCTAGTAAATGAGAACAAACATGAGATGTTTTTTCACCAGGGAAAGCAGAGGCCATAATAAAATGAGAATAGGTATCAATAGTAACATGCACATATCCCAAACGACCAAAGGAAGGGATACGAGTAACATCCATTTGCCATAATTGGTTTGGGGCTTGCCCTCTGGGGTTAGCACCACTAGGCCAAGAGGGAACACTGATGATTTGACAGGACGGGCAATGTTTTCTAATCATTTGACTCTGGCGATGGGAAATTCCAAAGCGTTCTTTAAGACCTTTGGCGTTAACATGAGTCAATCGATGAAATTCTGTTGCTTCTTTAAGTTGAACATTAGCAATAAGTAACTGATCAATATTATGATTACCTTTGGATAATGGTCCAGGCAAATCTGAATGAGCTCACGTATGAGAAATGAACAATGGGAAAGTTCATTGTTGAAGAGTCTCCTGTAATTGAGTTAATAATTGAAAGATAGAAGAGGAATTAAATTCAGCAGTTTCAATGGTTTGTACTGTATAAACAACATATTGTGAATCAGAAACTATATTAAGAGAGTCAGCAAAATCTGTCGATAATGATATTACTGCCATTAATTCAGCCTTTTGTGCAGATGTTTGAAAAGTGTCCCATACTTTAGTGAAAGGTCCTGAATATCCTGCTTTGCCATTATTGCTTCCATCAGTAAAAAAAGTAGGGGCTTCTATAATAGGATTTTTGGCAACAATATGAGATAAAATCCAATTAGTGACTTTCAAAAACTGAAATAATTTGCTATGGGGAAAATGATTATCAAGAATATTTACATAATCCGAGAGCCCAATTTGCCATTCAATATTAGTTTGCAAAGTTTTGTTAATTTGAGCGTTTGTTAAAGGAACTACAATAACACGCGGGTCTCGGCCTGCTAACTGCTGGAGACGAATTCTTCCTTTATGAATTAATTGTCCCATTTTGTCCAGATAAAGCTGTAGCTCTTTATTAACCTTGTTAGGGAGGAAGATCCACTCAGTAATGGCCTCTTCCTGAATTAATATACCTGTTGGAGAACGTAAAGAAGGAAAAATCAAAAGTTGAATAGGTTTATTTAAATCAACGCGTTCAAGCTGAGCTTGAATGCGCTGTTGTATCCATTCCAATTCCCTTTTCACAGCGGGAGTGAGTTTTCTGGGACTGTGTAATGCAGGATCACCTCTCAGAATATCAAAAAGATTAGAAAGAGCATAAGTCAGACTTCCCAATGTTGAATGTAGCCGATTAACATCTCCTAACAATTTCTGAAAATCATTTAAAATATTGAGAGAATCAACACGAGTTTGAACTTTTTGTGGAGTTATGATATTACGATTTATAACAGCTCCCAAATAATGAAATGGAGATTCAGTCTGAATTTTGTCTTTGGCTATTTCCAAACCATATTTTAATAGTTCTTGCTGAGCTGCTGCAAAAAAGAAGAGTCAATTCCTCCTTGGTGGGAGTTGCAAATAATAAATCACCCATATAATGAATTATATAAGCATTAGGAAACTGCCGCCTTAGCAGCTGCAGTGGCTGATTAAGAAAACGTTGGCAAAGAGCAGGACTGTTGAACATTCCTTGGGGCAATACTTTCCACTGATATCATTCTGCAGGTTTGTGGTTTTTAATTGAAGGAATAGGAAAGGCAAATTTAATACAGTCCTGTGGCTGTAAAGGGACAGTGAAAAAGCGATCCTTCAAATCAATAATAATCAGAGACCAGTCCTTAGGAATCATAGCAGGAGAAGGAAGCCCTGGTGGTAGTGATCCCATTGGCTGAGTGACAGCATTAATTTTTCTCAAATCCATTAACATTCTCCATTTTCCTGATTTTTTCTTTATTACAAAAACTGGAGAATTCCCAGGGCTGGTGGAAGGTTCAACATGACTGGCCTGAAGTTGTTCTTGAACTAATTGTTGAAGGGCGTCCAGTTTTTCTACAGTAAGCGGCCATTGCTCCTTGCTGAGACACTTCATCTAGCCACCAAGTTTTAAACTGTAGAAATTCTGCTGATGTTAAACAAGGACGGGCTAGTTGGTCCCAGTCCCATGGTATGAGTCTTTCTGCTTGAGATAAACCTCGCACTAGCCCCATAGTGTAAGGGGAGCGAGTCCCATAAGCCATACGTGCCTGTTTTAATTCTTTTAATGTTTTAGAAGGAATAGGGGCATGATCAAATCGATAAGCCCCTTGAGGGAATTCCTGATTAGAAGGTACTTTGAGAAACATTCCCCGGAAAAGCACAAGGGTGTAAGTAAGCCTCTAAATCTCCCTCTAATTGGGCTTGACAATTCCTTTCTGTATTCCTGAACCCTTAAGTGATGAGACAATAGACCTTTTAGGGGGGTCATTCAAATCCAAAAATAGACCATTGTTCCAGACGGGGGCTGTAGTACCCTCTAAATTACCGTTTCCTTTCTTGGTCCTTTTCATCTTAATTTGTGTTCCATAATTTAAAGCTGGCATTGCCAATAAAGGACTCTCTTCTCTTTCATCCTTTTCATTTTCATAAATGATTTGTTCTTCACCTTCTATGACAGGGTCAGAGGTGAGAAGATTAACTTCTCTGGCCCTATCTTCTTCTTCCTCCTCTGAATCTGAGCCAGATGGAGATTGTAATGGTTGCAAGACTAAAGAAATAAGATTGCAGAGAGACCAAATGGAAAGAGGAATATGCTCTCCACTCCTATAAGCTCTCTTAAGTTCCTGTGCTACCTGTTTCCATTGTTTCATTTGTAAAGTACCATCCGCTGGAAACCAATAACAGTGCTGTCTAACTAGAGAAAATAGCTGTTTTTTTTTTCTCTCATCCTCTTCTTTCTTTTTTTTTTTTTATTATTTTTTGGGGGGGTACACCAAGTTCAATCATCTGTTTTTATACACATATCCCCGTATTCCCTCCCTTCCTTGACTCACCCCCCCACCTCGAGTCCCCCCCTCCCTCCCCGCTCCAGTCCTCTAAGAAAATAGCTCTTCAGAGCTCCTCCTTTTCACTTTTATTCCGGAGCCTTGTAACAGAGTCCGTAATAACTGCACATAGTCATCATCAACATGAGTAGAAGATTGCTGACCCATAAGGTAACCCTGAAGAAAATCCCCAAAAAGAGAACTTACCTCTCTTTTTTCTGGCAAGTCCCTCTGCTTTTTGGGTTCCACCGGTCTTTTATCTTTAACCAGTTGCTCAGGCAACTCCTTTCACCTCAGATCCCTGTTCAGGCGCCCGTTGTGGAGGTAACGTCCACACGAACGAACCTGAATGTGAGTGGCCCGGTGGAATTAAGACAATTCACATGAGAGTATAGGAAAGCAGGCAGTCAGGGGACTCAAGACCAAGCAAGTCAAGAGCCCCAAGCTCTGATTCCCATGGCATATTTATTGAGAAAGATCAAAAGCATTCTAGCAGAGACCAAATTATAAAACAAAATCATGAAAAACACAAGGCACGAGAATTCAGAAGAGCCAAAACAGAACACCTTGTGTATATTATCACTACTAGGGAGTATAGCTGAGCTTCAACCCGGAGCTGGCACTATCGGGCTTCGTGACTGCCTTATCTCAGTCGGTTTTCCTTTGAGACTGGTTCTGTTTTCAGAACATGTTTACAGTCACTCAGTTGTCCTGTGCCCTCCGCAGGTGTTTCCAAGTTACTGTCCTCTGCGTCCTCTCTGGTTTCCCACAAATCTGTGTCTTCTAAATTTTCCTGCTTAATCTAGCTGTTGTTGGGTGGAATATTCTATAAACATCAATTAGGTCAAGTTGCCTGAGAGTATTGAAATATTCTATGCCTTTACTGACATGCTTACTCTGTCAATTGCTGAGAGATGTATGAGTCTCCATCTACCACTGTGGAATTGCCTGCTTCTCCTTGAAGTTCTATCAGTGTTTTTCTTTATTTGTTTTGAAGTTCTGTTATTGGGTGTATACATATTTAGAATTGTCATGTCTTTGGTAAGTTGACTCCTTCATCATTATTAAATGATCTTATCTAACCTAGTAATAGTCTATGCTCTAAAACCAACTTTGCCTTTGACTATATTAATACTGGAGAACCATTTTTAATTTTTTGTGATTTTTTTATATGATAGTACTTCTGTAGTTATTACAGTATAACTTTAATATGATTTATTATATTCTATTAAATTGTCATTATGATATGACTTCCTAATTCTCTTTCTCATCTTCCTTTCATCATTTTTAATGATGTTTTATCACATTTTAAAGACCCAATGGTCAGTATTAATCTATTGTAATGGCTACAGCGTGTCAAGCAGTGTATTATCATTCTGTTTTTTTCCAATGTATATATGACATTTAGTTTATCCATTTGTCTGTGGGTGGACATTTGGGTTGTTTCCACCTTTTGGCTATTATGAGTAATGCTGCTATAAGCATTCATGTGGAAGTTTTTGTGTGGACACACATTTCATTTCTCTTGGAAAAATATTTTAGGCTTTGTAGGCTATGCTTATCTCTATCTCAACTACTGAACTCTGCCGCTATAGCAGGAAAGCAGTGATAGACAGTATAGAAATGAATGAACCTGGCTGTGTTCCAATAAACTATTTACAAAAATGAGTGGTGGGCCATATTTGGACCACACGCTGACATTTGCCAACATCTGCACCAGTTTCATGATGCTGTCTCTCGATGTGGATTATTTAAATTCAGTGTGCTACGTGCTTCATGGACCTTCAATAGATCTGCATCCTTCAGTTTGGTGAATATTTATGTTCATATGTCTCTGATAGTTTCCTTGCCAGCATTGTGTGTGTTTGGTTTTTTTGGAAACTCCTCTCAGTCCGTTATTAAGCCTCGTGGATCGACCGTCTATCTCGTACAATCTTTTGTCTTTATTGTTACCTTTTTGGTATAGTTTCTGAAAGATTTTCTCAATTTTACTTTCCAACAGAGTCTTCTTTTGATAATTTTCAATGACTATTCCTAGTTGTAGACAAAACTCCACTGCCAGCTTTTGCAGCACCAGGTGCCTCCACGTCTGAAACCTCTCTGAGCTTCTACAGGTCAAATGGTCTTGCTCCCGATCTATCCTGTTGCAGGCACTGTTGCAGGAAAAAAACTGATCCCACGAGAAACCAAGCACAACACTCGGAGAGTTGGAGAGCTCAGGTTTATTGAGCAGGCGGACCCAGACGAGCTAACGCTCCAAAATTCTGGGGCCTCGTTTCAGGGGAGTCTTCTCCTTATATAGGTTAAAACATACAGCTATAATTGGTACAAACTGATTGGCTACAAATTACTATAGGTCACGGGCAGTTACAGAGCTCGGGAGTTGCCATGGGTTACACACATAGTAGGGGGTCCTAATAGGAACCTGTAGGAGCGGGACATTCCATTCCTATCAGGACTAAGGTCACAATTTGCATTCTCATATTGGTTGCAGGTTGAAGTTAATGGTCACTTAACAAGTCTATGTGCAAAGGGTCTCAAACAAAGGCTTGGGGTGGGTGCCTGAGAGCGAGACAGTCTTCCCTTATCTGATCACTCTTAGTAATTCATTTTACTGTTTACCTGAGAGTGGCGAGCAGGCCTTTGCAAGATAGAGGAGAGTAAGCAATTACAAGTATGGAAGTTTCAATTTCCTCATCAGCACGAGTCTGTTGAGTCAGGTACACTTCCTCCACTGGCTTCCATATTCCAAACACTTGGCAACTTTTGTCTGCTCTTGTCTCCTTTCCAGTTCTCTTGTTATTGTTATTTATTTACTGTTATTTTAGCGGACATTTGGGAGAGAATGGAAAAAAGTGGTGTTCAACCTGCCATGTTTAGCTGGAAGTTAGCACTGTTTATTCTTTCATTATTTCTGTTTTCCTGTCTTGATCCTTTTCCAAATCCCATTAAAGCTCATTCTGGTTATTTTGCACACTTTTCAGAGACTCATACATTTTTGTTTCTCAATGTAAGTAAAACTTTGATCCGTTATTACAAAACAGACACTAGATGTGAGGTCCTAAGACCTAGGTTCTAGTTCTTAATTTACCGACAGTCTCTGCAGCTAGAGAGTTGGACTTTTTTCAGGGAAGGGAATCCATGCTGACTGCCTGATAGTTGCCAAACATAATAATAGGTACTCTCTCCATCCTTGTTTTTATAATTTAGTTTTCAGTCTTTCAATAACGGTGTATATTCCATTCCTTGCTTAAATAAATAGAATCTAACCTATTTGCTCAGAGATACAGCACAGACATCGTTTATTGTTTTATAAATTTTGATGTTCATATTTGGAAACAGATTTATGGGAGAACTTGGAGTTAATATGATGTAAAGATCTGGCCTTAAAATATCCTATGTAGTATTACAATTTATTCTCTAAGGTGTGATTGATGAGGTGAAATGAATGAGGAAGTAGTTTTGAATGGTTAGTAGGTAATACCACATCATTCTTAATATGTTATTTTGCACCTGGTGCCTGTGTCTGGCTGGCAGGGTAGGCTTAGGGGGAGAATGTTGAGAATCGCATGGAAGGTTTTCTTGGGGTCATCTTGGGAGTGGAATGCA
This sequence comes from Hippopotamus amphibius kiboko, assembly GCF_030028045.1. NCBI lineage: Eukaryota > Metazoa > Chordata > Mammalia > Artiodactyla > Hippopotamidae > Hippopotamus > Hippopotamus amphibius. The sequence goes on from NC_080195.1 coordinate 47,311,223, forward strand.
TCACCTCTGCCTACATCCATATTTTGCGTTCCTGACCAGATGCAGATCTCCAGTAGGGTCCCAATGCCTATTCTCCCACCACAAGAACCTGGTCACATGGCTGCACCTCCTAGCTGGGGAGGCTGGGGAGATGGCTGTGAACTCAGGACATGTGCTGGTCTCTTCCATAATACACTTGAAAAGTTGCACATATATGTGCAAGTGTGTAGTTGATATCTGAATGTATGTGGACTTACAGATCCCTTTCCGGAACTTAGGGGCCCTTGCCAAGTCTAAGATGCAGAAAATGGGAATCAAAACAGGTGTATGTGAGTTTTATTTTAGGAGAGGGTTTTGTCTGCTTCATCATTTTGAAAATTGTAAGGAGAGGCAAGGTGGACTGAAGTTCGGGGGAAATGGGCTCAAGGTTAGAGAGGCGCTATGTACACCTAACTGTGCAAAACAATTTATCACTGCACAAGAACTAACCTTCCCAGGCTCTTCTAATGTAGCTGTGTTCGTGAGAGTGCACACTGGCATCTTGTCAGCTGAATGTAAGCCCAGGTGGGGTTCTGGTTGGGCTGCTGGCAGCATTGTCATTAATAAAATGGAGCCTTTTTTTAACCAAAGAACTGTTTTCAGTTCCCAGATCACCTGATCGGTCCTATTCTTTTGAGGCACTACAAATAAAAACTAGTTCTCCCTCCCATGGAGCTATTAATCAAATAGGGTCTGTTTGTTAAAAGGAAAAAAAAAAGACTTATAGCATGTCTGGTTCATAATATCATGAGGCAATTGTAATTGATCTATGAAATCATGCTACTGTGCTTTTATCTGGGCCAGGACTTACCTGTCCATCCTTCTGGTTTGCCATTCTTCCCTATGCCGCGGGATGGGAGCAGAAATATGAACCTGGGTGTTTCTTTTATGCCATTTGTGAGCCTCTCTCAACTCCTGTCCTTAAGAAAGAACAAGAGGATTCAGAGCTCGGCGGGTTAGGTGGGTGGCTGTGTTACTTCTGTTTCATTGTTATTGACCAGCTTTTGAGACTTGCCCTTTTCTTTCCCCCCTACCACCCATCTAACTCTATAACCTAGTGGTCCTTTTAGAAAATCTGGGAGAAAAAAAACAGCATTTGGATACCACCTCTCACCTCTAAATAGAAAAAAGTTGTACATTTTAGATTCTAAAATTACAAATAAGTTGATTGGCCAATTGAATGTTTTTCAACAAATGTCAACATTTTCCACCCCGTGTGCCTTTCAGCTCTTTGGTTTGTCCTTTTGCATAAGATGCAGTTTCAGGTCAGTGTTGTGCTGCTTTCTATGCTCCTGATGAAGCTGAGACAGTTTGACTGATGTGATCAGAAAGTTGTGACAGCTGTGAACTTAACTCCACAAGCAGGTTGGTGAGGTCATGCTCGCATCCTTCTCAGTGCTTTGGTAGGATGTGAAAAGAGGTTTGTGCTCAAGTTCCAGCCAGGACCAGTGCTGGACAGGGGACCTCCCAAATCCCAGGATCTGCAGCTCAGCAGAACTGCACAGTGGTGCTGATTTACAATAAGTTGGGGGGTAATCATCATCTCCTGCTATTATGAAAGAACATATTACCGAAAAAGAAAGGGGAGTCTTATTTGGAGCAAGGCACCCCAGTAGGACCTGGGTGGAAATGGCTCTGCAGAATTCCTGCAGCAATAGGAGTATTTGACTCACATTTAATTGGAATCTGCCTATGAAGAGATTTAGGTGTCCCTCTACTTGGCAACATACCGTTTTCGGTTGGATTTTATTCTAGGTCTTCCCCAAGTAGAAAAAGGCTGTTCAGAGGGATGCTTACTGAGTGGGAATTCGGGAACCAGTCAGCCAACCATGAGCTCAAGCCATTCTTCCTTGCAGCTGTGCTCGATTATGTGTTTAGCTGCTACTGGTAATGAGTCAAAAGCGGCATCTGCCGAGAGCTGGGGTTGGCACTTCCAGGGCAGTCTGCTACCTCTCCATCAATTGCTCCAAAGAGGGTCCAAGGGTGTGGAACAGATAAAGCTGATTGCTGGGTGTGTGGTTCTTTGAGGCTTTTTTTGAAGGAACTTGGGAAATGATTGAATTTGACATTGAGTGACTTGCCAGTGAGTTTCAACCTCTTACACTTTTTGTGTCCTGGTTGCTTTTGTTTCAAATAGAAGTCTGCTGGAGGGGTGAACGCAGTTTGGGTTGAAGGTACTGTAGAGAGTTCTCTGAATTGTAAAGGCTCCTCCTTTATTTATTTATTTATTTATTTTTTAATTTTTATTTTTTTTTGGGGGGTACACCAGGTTCAATCAACTGTTTTTATACACATATCCCCATATTCCCTCCCTTCCTTGACGCCCCCCCCTCGAGTCCCCCCCACCCTCCCTGCCCCAGTCCTCTAAGGCATCTTCCATCCTCGAGTTGGACTCCCTTTGTTATACAACAACTTCCCACTGACTATTTTACAGTTGGTAGTATATATATGTCTGTGCTACTCTCTAGCTTCGTCTCAGCTTCCCCTTCACCCCCTGCCCCCTCCCAAACCTCGAGTTCTCCAGTCCATTCTCTGTATCTGCTTCCTTGTTCTTGTCACTGAGTTCATCAGTACCATTTTTAGATTCCATATATGTGAGTTAGCATACAATATTTGTCCTTCTCTTTCTGACTTACTTCACTATGTATGACAGATTGTAGTTCTATCCACCTCATTACATATAGCTCCATCTCATCCCTTTTTATAGCTGAGTAATATTCCATTGTATATATATGCCACATCTTCTGTATCCATTCATTTGTTGATGGGCATTTAGGTTGCTTCCATGTCCTGGCTATTGTAAACAGTGCTGCAATAAACATTATGGTACAAGTTTCTTTTGGGATTATGGTTTTCTTTGGGTATATGCCCAGGAGTGGGATGACTGGATCATATGGTAGTTCTATTTGTAGTTTTTTAAGGAACCTCCAAATTGTTTTCCATAGTGGCTGTACCAACTTACAGTCCCACCAACAGTGCAGGAGAGTTCCCTTTTCTCCACACCCTCTCCAACATTTGTGGTTTCCAGACTTTGTGATGATGGCCATTCTGATTGGTGTGAGGTGATACCTCATTGTGGCTTTGACTTGCATTTCTCTGATGATTAGTGATGTTGAGCATCTTTTCATGTGTTTGTTGGCCATCTGTATGTCTTCTTTGGAGAAATGTCTATTTAGGTCTTCTGCCCATTTGTGGATTGGGTTATTTGCTTTTTTGGTATGAAGCTGCATGAGCTGCTTGTATATTTTGGAGGTTAATCCTTTGTCCGTTGTTTCATAGGCAATTATTTTTTCCCATTCTGAGGGTTGCCTCCTTGTCTTGTTTATGGTTTCTTTTGCTGTGCAAAAGCTTTTAAGTTTCATGAGGTCCCATTCGTTTATTCTTGATTTTATTTCCATGATTCTAGGAGGTGGGTCAAAAAGGATGTTGCTTTGATGTATGTCAAAGAGTGTTCTGCCTATGTTTTCCTCTAGGAGTTTTATAGTGTCTGGCCTTACATGTAGGTCTTTAATCCATTTGGAGTTTACTTTTGTGTATGGTGTTAGGAAGTGTTCTAATTTCATTCTTTGACATGTTGCTGTCCAATTTTCCCAGCACCACTTATTGAAGAGGCTGTCTTTTTTCCATTGTATATTCTTGCCTCCTTTGTCAAAGATAAGGTGCCCATATGTGTTTGGGCTTACTTCTGAGTTCTCTATTCTATTCCATTGATCATCCTTTCTATTTTTGTGCCAGTACCATACTGTCTTGATCACTATGGCCTTGTAGTATAGTTTGAAGTCAGGAAGCCTGATTCCTCCAACTCCATTTTTCCTTCTCAAGATTGCTTTGGCTATTCGGGGTCTTTTGCGTTTCCATACAAATCGTAAGATTTCTTGCTCTAGTTCTGTGAAAAATGCCATTGGTAATTTGATCGGGATTGCATTGAATCTGTAAATTGCTTTGGGTAGTACCGTCATTTTCACGATGTTGATTCTTCCAATCCAGGAACATGCTATGTCCCTCCATCTGTTTGTGTCGTCTTTGATTTCTCTCATCAGTGTCTTAAAGTTTTCTGCATACAGATCTTTTGCCTCCTTAGGCAGGTTTATTCCTAGGTATTTTATTCTTTTTGTTGCAATGGTGAATGGGAGAGTTTCCTTAATTTCTCTTTCTGCTCTTCCGTTGTTAGTGTATAGGAATGCAAGAGATTTCTGTGCATTAATTTTGTATCCTGCTACTTTACTAAACTCATCAATTAGTGCTAGCAGTTTTCTGGTAGAGTCTTTAGGGTTTTCTATATATAATATCATGTCATCTGCAAAGAGTGACAATTTTACTTCTTCTTTTCCAATTTGGATTCCTTTAATTTCTTTTTCTTCTCTGATTGCTGTGGCTAACACTTCCAAAACTATGTTGAATAACAGTGGTGAGAGTGGACACCCTTGTCTTGTTCCTGTTCTTAGAGGGAATTCTTCCAGTTTTTCTCCATTGAGAACAATGTTGGCTTTTGGTTTGTCATATATGGCTTTTATTATGTTGAGGTAATTTCCTTCTATGCCCATTTTCTGCAGAGCTTTTATCATAAATGGATGTTGAACTTTGTCAAAAGCTTTTTCTGCATCTATTGAAATGATCATATGGTTTTTATCCTTCAATTTGTTGATATGATGTATCACGTTGATTGATTTGCGTATATTGAAGAATCCTTGCATCCCAGGGATAAACCCCACTTGATCGTGGTGTATGATTTTTTTAATGTGCTGTTGCAGTCTGTTAGCTAGTATTTTGTTGAGGATTTTTGCATCTATATTCATCAGTGATATTGGTCTGTAGTTTTCTTTTTTTGTGACATCTTTGCCTGGTTTTGGTATCAGGGTGATGGTAGCCTCGTAGAATGAGTTTGGGAGTGCTCCGCCTTCTGCAATATTTTGGAAGAGTTTGAGAAGGATAGGTGTTAACTCTTCTCGAAATGTTTGATAGAATTCGCCTGTGAATCCATCTGGTCCTGGGCTTTTGTGTGTTGGGAGATTTTTAATCACTGTCTCAATTTCTGTACTTGTGATTGGTCTCCTCATGGTTTCTATTTCTTCCTGGTTCAGTCTTGGAAGATTGTATTTTTCTAAGAATGTATCCATTTCTTCCAGGTTATCCAATTGATTGGCATAGAGTTGCTTGTAGTAGTCTCTCATGATGTTTTGTATTTCTGAGGTGTCCGTTGTGACTTCTCCTTTTTCATTTCTAATTCTGTTGATTTGCATCTGCTCCCTTTTTTTCTTGATGAGTCTGGCTAATGGTTTATCAATTTTGTTAATCTTCTCAAAGAACCAGCTTTTAGTTTCATTTATTTTTCTTATGGTTTCTTTCCTTTCTTTTTCATTTATTTCTGCTCTGATCTTTATGATTTCTTTCCTTCTGCTCCCTTTGGGGTTTCTTTGTTCTTCTTCCTCTAGTTGTTTTAGGTGTAAGGTTAGGTTGTTTGTTCGATCATTTTCTTGTTTCTTAAGGTAGGACTGTATTGCTATAAACTTCCCTCTTAGAACTGCTTTTGCTGCGTCCCATAGGTTTTGGGTTGTTGTGTTTTCGTTGTCATTTGTTTCTAGATATTTTTTGATTTCCTCTTTGATTTCTGTAGTGATTCCTTGGTTGTTTAAGAGTGAATTGTTTAGCCTCCATGTGTTTGTATTTTTTGCAGTTTTTTTCCTGTAATTGATATCTAGTCTCATGGCATTGTGGTCTGAGAAGATGCTTGATATGATTTCAATTTTCTTGAATTTGCTGAGGTTTGATTTGTGACCCAAGATGTGATCTATCCTGGAAAATGTTCCGTGTGCACTTGAGAGGAAAGTGTAGTCTGTCGTTTTTGGATGGAATGTCCTATAAATATCAATTAAGTCGAGATGGTCTAATGTGTCATTTAAAGCTTGTGTGTCTTTATTTATTTTCTGTTTGGATGATCTGTCCATTGATGTAAGTGGGGTGTTCAAGTCTCCCACTATTATTGTGTTACTGTCGATGTCCCCTTTTATAGCTGTTAGCTTTTGCCTTATGTATTGAGGTGCTCCTATATTGGGGGCATAGATATTTACCATTGTGATATGTTCTTCTTGGATGGATCCCTTGATCATTATGTAGTGCCCCTCCTTGTCTCTTTTAATAGTCTTTACTTTCAAGTCTAATTTGTCTGATATGAGTATTGCTACTCCAGCTTTCTTTTGACTTCCATTTGCATGGAATATCTTTTTCCATCCCTTCACTTTCAGTCTATATGTATCCCTTGGTCTGAAGTGGGTTTCTTGTAGGCAGCATATAGAAGGGTCTTGTTTTTGGATCCATTCAGCCAGTCTGTGTCTTTTGGTTGGAGCATTTAATCCATTTACATTTAAAGTGATTATTGACATGTGTGTTCCAATTACCATTTTCTTAATTGTTTTGGGTTTGTATTTGTAGGTGTTTTCCTTTTCTTGTGTTTCCTACTTAGAGAAGTTCCTTTAGCACTTGTTGTAAGGCTGGTTTGGTGGTGCTGAATTCTCTTAACTTTTGCTTGTCTGGAAAGCTTTTGATTTCTCCCTCAAATCTGAATGAGATTCTTGCTGGGTAGAGTATTCTTGGTTGTAGGTTTCTCTCTTTCAGGACTTTCAGTATATCCTGCCATTCCCTTCTGGCCTGCAGAGTTTCTGTAGAAAGGTCAGATGTTATCCTGATGGGTTTTCCCTTATATGTTGTTTGTTGCTTTTCTCTTGCTGCTTTTAATATTTTTTCTTTGTGTTGAATTGTCGTTAGTTTGATTAATATGTGTCTTGGTGTATTTCTCCTTGGGTTTATTCTGTATGGGACTCTCTGTGCTTCTTGGACTTGGTGAATTATTTCCTTTCCCATGTTGGGGAAGTTTTCCACTAGAACCTCTTCAAATATTTTCTCAGACCCTTTCTTGTTTTCTTCTTCTTCTGGGATGCCTATAATTCGAATGTTGGTACGTTTAAGGTTATCACTGAGGTCTCTGAGGCTGTCTTCTAGTTTTTTTATTTTTTTTTCTTTTTCCTGCTCTGTGGCGTTTATTTCTCCCATTCTATCTTCCAACTCACTTATTCGTTCTTCTGCCTCAGTCATTCTGCTGGTTATAGCATCTAGAGTATTTTTAATTTCGGTTATTTTGTTATCCATTGCTGTTTGTTTTTCTGAGTTCTTATGAACTGTTTCTTGTACTTTCTCTATTTTGTTATCGAGATTTTGTATCATTTTTACTATCATTACTCTGAATTCTTTTTCAGGCATTTTTCCTATTTCCTCCTCATTTATTTGGTCTTGTGGGTTTTTTTCCTGCTCCTTTGCCTGCATGGGGTTTCTTTGTTTCCTCATGGTTATCCAAGTTTTTGGTTGCTTGTCCTGGTGATAGAGGTGTTTATAGAAGACTGTCCAAGCCTCAGACTAATGTCCAAGTATTGGATTAAACGAATATTCAGTCTAGGAAACACATACATGTATAAGACACACAATTATTGAATCCGTTAGGACATAAGGCTCTAGAAAGACCTGACAGAACCCCAGTGTGCTATCAGATATTCAAAGAGAAACCCAGCGGAAATTGACAACTGAAACAGAACAAATCAGAGACAAAAGCAAAAGCAAACAAACAACAAATAACACCCTACACATACAAACATCAATCCAGGGAGATTTTGTAAGCTAGGATCAAATATAGAAATGAGCTGGAGTACCACCAGAGAGAATGGAGATTCTCAGAATGTAATTAGACAACTGTACTAAGAACTAAGATAAAGACAAAAGCCTAATATTAATACCAAGGCAGTGCATCATCTGGAGAATAGAGCAAGGAGTCTGAGCAGACCGATAGTGTTGCTTATAAGTATGTTAAGATAAAATACACTTAAAATGGCTGGAAGAAAGGGGAACAGAAGAGCGTAATGTGGTTGGAAATATGCAAAGAAAAAGAAAGGAATAGAAGTGTATAAAAGAAAGGGATGAAAGGAAAGTATGAGAGATATTTTGTCCATACTACCAAAAACTTAGCTAGATATAGAAGTATATAAAAAGGCAAAAAAAAAAAAAGAATAAAAAATATCCTTAAAAAATTATGTTGTAAAACTTGTAGATCCCTTAGGGCTAAGATCGTATTTAATAAATCAAAAAAAAAAAAAAGAGAGAGAGAAAGAAAAAAAAAAAATCCAGAACTGATCCCAGAATGGACCAGTTCAATAGGTATTGATACTACTATTTCTGTTTCCTTAGCGTCTCAGCTGTAAGTGTCCTTCTCCTTGCCTTGGGTTTTTTTTTTTTTTTTTTGCGTTATTCTGTGACCAGCAGAGGTTCCTTTATTGTTCGTCTGTAAGCCTCGGTGTGTGGGGAGGGAGAGGGTACAATAGTGGCTCCTTCTCCTGGGAGTGAGTGAGCAGTGGCGCACTGTTGTTTCAGTCAGGCTTGGAGGTGCCTGTTGCAGAGGGCGCTGGTGGCTCAGGCGTACACAGAAAGTCTTAGAGTTGGGCCTCTCTCGGGGTTTTTTCTTTTTGATGCTGGTTTTTTTTTTCTCTCGGCAGCCTCCCTGCTGCTGGCGTTGCAAGGAGTTTTAATCTAGCCCCGCCCGAGTGCCTGAGAGTGCTTGTTATCCCTGAGCGCCTTAGGTGGCCCGCAGGGCATCTCTCCACTGCCTGTTGCAGAGGCACCGAAAGAGAGGGAGAGGCTACGAGCGCGGCTCCTCCCCCCTGCCCAGGAGCCTGCAGCCTCCAGCCGCCATCATGGCCGGGCAGCTCTCAGGGACCAGCACTCCTCTCCGCGGACCTCCTCCCTCCTATCCTCTCGGTCCGTCACCCTACCGGCAACAATGTTTCTCACCCTGACCCAGCTCTCCGGTTCCCACGCTCCCGCTCCTGGATCCTCCGTTCAGCCGCGGATCGATGTCTCGGTCCGGGAACGCTGAGCTGCGCTACGGACCCTCCGTATGTTTCTCACTCCCTCCCGTCTGCCACAGCTCCGCCGCTTCCCCCTCTTTGAGCCCTCGTAGATGCCTCCCTACCGGCTATGTCGGGCTCCCCGCAGCCCTTTCTGGTGTCCGAGGCCATCTGCTGGTGTTCAGCTGGTTCTCTGTGGGAATGACTGCGTCCTTCCGTGCATTCCCAATGCATCTGTGGAGAGGGATGCACTCCACGTCTCTCTACTTCGCCGCCATCTTTTTCCTCTCAAGGCTCCTCCTTTAGAGTCATTCATTTCTTGGGTGATTTTTGAAGCTGAGACTTTGGAACAGATGACAGGAAGCCCTTCCACTAGATTTATTTCATTCATTTTATGTCTTTTCTGTATGTTGGGTGGGGATAAATATATTCCCTTTTGTATGGGCTATCCCAGAAAATGTTTTCATTTTGAATACAGTGATCTAAGGAATAAGGTTATTACAACAGCTTATTCTTTTTTTTTTTTTTTTTTTTTTTTGAAGCAAATGTGAGTAAAGGGCAAGCTCTTTGGAATTTATTCAGGAATCTGCTATCTGGAGAACTCCTCTTGTAGTGTGACATGATCTTTTCCCCACATTTCTTCAAGTAGTTTGATTTCTTATTTTCTGTATTTGATTGATCCCTTCTTTCAGAGCAATTAAACTAGATAGTTAAAACTTTTAAGGAAAAGGACTAAGCCTTGTACATCTTGGGTCCTCCCAAAGTGCCCCGCCCAGCACCATGCCTAGTAGACACTCCTTAGATTAAACTGCAGGCATCTCCTTTGACTGCTGTAATAAACTGCCACAAACTAGGTGGCTTAAAATGAGAGAAGTGTATTCTCATGGTTACAGAGACCAGAAATCCAACATACAGGTGTCAGCAGGGCCATGCTCCCCTCAGAGACTGTGGGGAGAATCCGTTCCTTGCCTCTTCTCGCCACTGGGGGCTCCCAGCAACCCCTTGGTCGTCCTTAGCTGTGGCTGCAGCATTCCAGTCTCTGCTCTGTCCTCCTGTCACCTTCTCTCTGTATGTCCAAACCCCTTTCTGTCTCTCTCTCCTGATGGAGTCCAGGCTCAGCTGGATAATCCAGGATAATCTCCTCATCTCAAAATCCTTAATTTAATCCCATCTGCAGAGGCCCTTTCTCCAGTCATGGAGCATGACAGGGACTTACCTTGGGGAGCCATTATCAAGCCCACCACACCCGTGTACAGTTTCTGCATATTATTGTGGACAGTCATTGCATCTTCACTAGAAGCACTTAACTTCAAGGATATTTGCTTCTGTTTCATTTGGGGGGGGCTGTTTGCTTCAAGTCACTTCTGTTTTAATATCCTCTTGTTCTTTATTCTTTTGTTGTTAGAATATCAAATTATTCGCAGTGAAAATGGCCTTCACGGCAGTGAGACTGACTTTGGTCTTGGCGGTCTGTGTCATTGATAGCGAGCTTCACGTTCTGTTTGGGACTCTGGACAAGGCGTTATCACTGTCGCCACTGAAACTAATGACAAGCTAGGTGTGGTGTCCAGGCCAGGTTTATGGAGCCTGTATAGGTTAGAGGGCTTGTGTTTACAATAATGTAATTCCCCCATAATCTCAGTGTTGGGTATTTTACTCTCTCAATTTCATTCCTATTTTTCACAGTTCACTTCCTCTAGAATTCCCAGCTCCATCATTCTTCAAATCTACTGGGGCCGACAAGCCCTAATTCCCACCACCTCCTCCCTGTACCTCACTCACCCTACTCCCCTCCCTGGCCAGCTGCAATGCCTTGGCCAGTCATTTTAACCACAGCCTTGATTTCTTTCTTCTCTGTCTTCAGTGCACTCTCTTGGCTAAACCTTAACTCAGGTTAATCCCGCCCATGCAGGTGAATGTGACTGCATTCAATTCAAGACCACTGTCCTCTGCTGGGCCCTTGGGTTGCTCAGCAGTCACACTGCACTTCCCAAGTCCATCCACTCTCTCACTCCCTCAGATGAATATTTTCTTTCTTTTCTCTGATCAGACCTCCCACAATTTCTTCCATGTTTCTACTCACAGATTCCTATTTGAGACAATAGAAGTGATGAGAAGAAAATTTCCACATCTTCCACCTGCATCTAGTTCATGGACTCTGACTTCTGTCCAGTTATGAGGGGTAAATCACCTGACTGTTCCCCTAGCAAAGGCCAGTCTTTCCACGTATGTTCCAGATCCCATCCCCACTTGCAAATCCCTAAGTCCTTCGAATCCTTCCTCCCTTTCTCCCTCCCTCCCTTCTTTCCATACTGGACTTTTCCTATCAGCCCATAAACATACTGTTATTTCTGCCATCATAAAAGCTTTCTCTTGATTCTGCTTGCCCCTTCATTCACCACTGCATTTTCCCTCTCTCTTGTACATTCAGACTCTTTAAAAGAGTTGCCTATATTTGCTCTAATTATCTCTTGAGACCATTGTCATCAAGCTTTCATATCATCCCTCCTCTCAAACGGTTTTTGTCGAGGCCATCAAAACCTTCATGATACCAAATGCAATGGACTGTTCTCAGTCCTCATTTTCCCTTGACTTATCACCTTAACACTTAACACAAATGATCCTTCCCTCTTCCTGTAACAACTTTCATCACTTGGCCTCTAGACCACCGCACTCTCCTTTCCTCCTGCCTCTGCTCCAGCCACGTTGGCCTTCCCGCTCTTCCTCAAACCTGCCATGCATGTCCCTACCTCAAGGCTATCTATTGAGCATTTAGTGCTTTATAAAAACAAAACAAAACAAAATAAAGCCACTATATTTATGCTCATTTATACTCCCCCAGTTTGGGGACAGTCATGTGTGTTGGGGGGTGGGGGGCAGTTTAAGCATAATTTGCTTGCTATTTGCTAAATAAAAATTCTTTCTGTGTGAAATGATTATACTTAAGACCCTGTGACTTATGTCGTTTTACAGACTTGTTATCTCTCCATTTTGCAACTTCCCTAAATCGTTGACCTCCTCATTGTCTTGTGCATTTTTTCAACCACTCTGGCTCATTTTAAAATTATGGTTCTTTTACTTCTATTGGGGTATTCTCAGAACTCATTGGCACCGTAGACATAGAAGAAGATTGAAGGTATCCCTAAAACATAAGTAGAAATTCACAGATGACAGAGGTCAGGGTCATGACCATGTCTTCCCTCCTCCAGGGCCTGTGAGGGAAAGAACACAGGCTGGGTGCTGGCTCAGCCACATAATTGGCAGTGCGACCTCGGGCAAACCCCGTAACCTCCATGAGCCTTCCTTTCTCATCTGTAAAGGGAAAAGGCTTGAACCAGTTCATCTCTGAGGCCCTTTGTAGCCCTAACAATCTGTGACCTTGGGCAGGGGCACCACTCAGGCCATAAACACCTGCTAGATTATATTGAGGTCTCTCCTTTTTCTTACCTGCTCCTTGCCAGCTTTCATGTGAAAATTTTCCACCCAGCAGCAACAGCAGAGGCAAAGCACTTACAGCAGGTGCCACCCATGCCTGCCAAATCTCTCTGCAGCCTAGCCACTGCCTGCACGGATGGGCTTTTGCGTGACATTGGCCAGCTTTAGTCCCCTTCCACAAATACACTTGCAAATACTGCCTTGAAGAGAGAGAAGCTGCCAGGGGTACTGGCAGTGAGTTTTATAGTGATTTTTTGATGCTTTCCATGTGACTGTGGGTCTGAGGGCGGTGTGTTTGGTTGGGTTGTATTGACAGATTTCCCATGGATGTGGTTTACACCTGCTGGCCATACAGGAGACAGAGTGTGGCGAAGAGCTCCTTGTTCTCTGGCCCTCTGCGAGTCTCTGTGCACGGTGCTGGTTGTCTCTGCAGCTTTGACCTCTGCCAGCCTGCCTGCCATTGCGCCTGACACGTGGCTGCCAGGGAGGAGAGCCTCAGAGTGCTCAGCTTAGACATGCCAAGGCCACTCTTGGAAAGCGTTTTCCCTGAAAGGATGCGGGCAGGGATGAGGGATGACCATGAAAGCATGCTGCGGCGGGCCAGGCTGTGGATTCGCCGCATCTTTAATCCTCGCGATAGCCCTTCCAGGGGAGGCTTTCCAGGAGTAGCAACATCAGCACTACCTGACTTGGATTGTATGATGAAACACTTTAAGAAAGGTTTATCTGGAGGCTATGGGGTTAAGATGACCTCGGGAAAGCTCCACACCCTGTGCGAGTTAGAATGGCCCACCTTTGGGGTGGGATGGCCCGTGGAGGGTACTCTAAACCTTCCTATGGTTAGAGCTGTATACCGAGTGGTGACAGAGACCCCTGGGCACCCAGACCAGTTTCCATTCATAGATTACTGGTTGCAAATCACTGATCAGCTGCCTCCTTGGGTTCGGTTCTGTGCAAATAGGCAGGGACAGTGTAGGATCTTTGTGGCCCAACCAGCTCTGAGGACAAGCAAAGAAAAGCTGGCAAAGTTTATTCACCAAGCAGACCCCTAAGAAGAGCCCCCTGTGCCTCCACCCTATCTAACAGCTGCTCCACCAGTTCCCATTCAGCCTCCTCACCCTTTACCAGACAGCCCTCCGCCATCTGTGTCTCCACTGCCTCCAAATCCAGAGTGCCCTCCAAGCCCACGGCAACTTTGCTCGGCCAACCAATCAGCTCAAAAGCCCACAGCCCTGCAGATGACCTTGTGAGAGGCCTGCGGCCCACCCCAGGTCAATGAGGATGGCTCTGTCTAGCCAGGACACCCAGTCCTTTATTATCAGCCCTTCAGCACCACCGACCTTCTCAACTGGAAACAGCACACCCAGTCCTATTCAGAAAAGCCACAGCAATGACTGACCTTCTTGAGTCCATTTTTTACACCCACCAACCTACCTGAGACGACTGCCACCATCTCCTCCTGACTCTCTTCAACACCGAGGAATGCTGCCAGATCCTGTCAGAGGCATGGGAATGGCTCCAAGGGCAGGCACCAGCTGGTACAGTAGATCCTGCAGCCTGGGCCCTGAGGGCTGCACCCGACGATCAACCCAACTGGGACTTCAATGCCCCAGCTGGGAAGGGCTCTCTTCATAAATACGGACAAGCCCTGCTGCAAGGACTGAGTGCAGGAGCCAGAAAACCAACCAACATGTCCAAGACAACAGAAGTGCACCAAAAGCCAGATGAACCACCCATGGAGTTCTGTGAGAGACTGTGTGAGGCATTCCTGGTGGATACCCTTTTTGACCCTGAAACACAGGAAAACCAAAGCATGGTCAATGTGGCGTTTGTGGCCTAGTCTCATGCTGACATCCAGTGTAAGCTTCAGAATCCTGACGTCTTTGCTAGAATGAATGCCACTCAGCTGCCGGAAGTCGCAAACAAGGTGTTTGTCAACCACGACCAGGAAGACCAAAAGGTAGGTGAAAGGCGCATGAAGCAGAAGGTGTCCCTGCTGGCTGCCACACTGGGGAACCCAGGTTTGGTAAAGCAGACTGCTCCCCCTCGGAAAGGGGAAGCCAAGAGGAGAATGCCACTACATCGTGACCAGCGCGCCTATTGCAAAGAAACCAGCCACTGGAAGAATGAAGGTCCCCATCATAAAGGGACAGCTGAAGGGTCAAAGAAGTTCAGTCAAGCCAGCAGAGGAAGGTGCCCATCTGAGCTAGCCGTCCAAGACCTTATTGGCCTGGCTGAAGTAACATCAGGATAGGGAGGACACTGATCCTGGTCCCCCGGGAGCCTATGGTCACAAGGAAAGTAGGGGGCCAATCAATGACTTTTATGGTGGATACTGGAGCTGAACACTCTGTGGTGACCACACCTGTGGCTCCCCTCATAGGTCGAACAGCAACTATCACTGGGGCCACAGGGGACAGGACTGCCCATTCATTCTGCAAGGCCCGCTCATGTCAGCTGGCAGGCCACTAGTGACTCATGAATTCCTGGGCTTTCCAGAGCACCCCATTCCTTTGCTGGGCAGAGACTTGCTGACAAAGCTTGGGGCACAGATCATCTTTGTCCCTGGGAAGCCCGCAAGCCTCACCCTGGGGAGCAATCCAGCTCTAATAATGTCTGTGACCGTGCCCAGGGAAGATGAATGGCGTATTTATTCTCCAGAAAGAGAACAAACGAATCCAACTATCCTGCTAGAAGAACTGCCTGCTGTCTGGGCAGAAAAGGGGCTCCCAGGTTTAGCCAAAACCCATGCACTCATTGTGGTGGACCTGAGGCCAGGCGCCACTCCTGTCAGGCAGAGGCAATATCCAGTACTGCGAGAGGCACGTCTGGGAATTCGGGACCACATCCAATGCCTGTGTCATGCCGGAATTCTGATCGAGTATCAGTCTCCCTGGAACACCTGGGGACCCTGACACTAGTTAAAAACACCAGTGCCCACTGCGTCCCCCAGCCTCCTGCCTTGATTGATCTGCACAGGTATAGGTTCGTGTTCTCATAAGCAGCTCACTAAATTCCACCTTGCAGTGGGGCTGAGCAGGCTTTGCTCTGGGTCATCTATCTCCATCTCCTCTGAGTTACCCACGCGAGAGACCCCCACCCAGCTCTGTGGTGGTCTCCCTGGGAGGAGCTGCCCCTGTGCCCGGAGCCGGGAGGAAGACGAAGGTGGACACCTCCCCTTTTTCATCATCTTCCCAAGGTCATCAGGGCATCTGGGCGTGCAAAATCCTTTATGGAAGGTTCAGCTAGGAGCGGTGGTGCCTGCAGAGGGGGGCCATCTTCACCTTTCCCCTTTCCCTGGTGTTTCCCTCGGGTCCCTCAGTCTGAGACCAAGTCCCCAGGGTAGGGCAAAGGTGGGCCTCAAGTTTCCAGTTACCTCTGCTTTTTCTTTCATTTTGTTCAAATACATCCACATCTACGTTTCCCAAGCTCAAACTTTACTGACAGACAGGACAGTATAAAACCACAAAAAGAAGGGCGTGTTTCTGCACGCACCTCCAGGTTGGCCCTGACCTGCCCCCTTTGGTATGTGGCTTCAGAACCTCCTTGTTTACTGCCTTCCGCCCAGGAGACAGAGCCCCCCGGGAGTGTGCGTGGGGAGGGGAGATGGAAAGAGGGAAGAAGGGCCGCACGTTTGGCACCCGGAGCCTGGGGCGGGCTTGAGTGTGCAGGGAGCTGTGGGTTCCGAGGTGGGAGTGGATGCCTAGGATGGGGTCACTGGCTTCAGAGTGAAGAGGGGGGCCTGACTCTGTGTGTGGCAGGGGAGCCGGAGCTGCCCCGAAAGCAGGGGAGGCAGAGGGGCTGCGCCAGGTGAGAGGTGGGTAGGGGCTGCGCCGACCTCCGGGGGACATGGCCGCACTCCCCAGGCCTCCAGTGGACCCCTCCGGCCTCACTGCCACAAGCTTCCTGACAGACCAGGAGGAATGCCCCCCTCCCCCCGCCAAAAGGCTCTGCTTTCATGTTGTTGACATCACAGTATTTTTGATCTAATGGGTTTCATGAGGCACTTCACCTGCTTGTTTTCACTTTTGCTAGTGGGGTGACTGGGGTCACAGCTAAGGATGTGGCTCAGGTCATTTTGCCATTGGACCATGGGCCATGCTGTACCAAGAAGGCAGGACCACCCTGCACCTCCCTGGGCTGCCACTTAGTCCAGAATCCGCTCTGGACTTTTCCAGCCTGAGCGATTTCCAGCCTGAGGGAAGACAGCTGAGAGGCCACATCCTTGCAGAGGGCAGCTGGGCAGGAGGGGACAGCGTTCTGCTGGCAAGGGACTGGGGTTTCAGGACACAGAGGAAGGATTTTGGACATTGGGGTGGGTGGGGGAAGGGCTAGCACAGGGCCTCGTGGGGACTGCGGCTGGGAGATGGGGTGCGGCTTTCTGTGGTGACTGGCTTGAACAGGGCAGGGGGCCCAGGGAGGCCCAGGGCACCTGCACCACAGCTGAGTCCCCACAGCAACACCCAAAGCCTCAGGACACCAGGGGTTGTCTCATGCTGGACTCCTGGGGACAGTCTTCCTCCAGGTTCTGACTCCAGGTGGAGGACAGGCCTGGGGTTAGCCCAGGGGGACCTCTGTTCCTTTACCCTGGTGGTCAGAGTGGGCCCACGGCCGCAAGCTTAGAGATGCACTCTTTATTCCTAAGTAGTTTATAAACAGCTCCCCAGACTTTTCCAACCAGGTTCATTCTGATTTGGCTGATTAACAGCTGAGGCCTGGATTTCCCGACAGGGCTGTTTCCATGAACTGAGTGAGTACAACCTGCAGCTCTCCGAGGTGTGGGGAAACATGTAAAGCAAGCAGTAGAAGTTTTACTTTTTAAAAAAATTGCATTGGCAAAAGTGGCTTGAAATAAGAGTAACTGATATAAGTAATAGTAATTCAATGTATCTGGGTAAAGGTCTTTCGGAAACTGAGAAAGTAAATGATTTCTAGTGATTGGATAAAAATGCTTTTCAAAATTCAGGTGGTTTCCAAGTCTGTCCTTTCAACAAAAATTGAAGGAAAGCCCAATCAAGTTATTAGCTGATACAAGTTAAATTAAAAGAAATTGATGATAGATCATTATGTGACTTGGGGCATTTAACTGAAATACATTCAAGGAATTGGGTATATTGCTATTATTTTTTTTTTCATTTCTGTCTGCTTTTTTGTGTAAACAAGTTTTCTCAGCATTTACATCTATAAACATAAAAAAAATCAGAATAGAATGTTTATTCTTAGAAACATAAACTGATTGAAAAAATAGTCTTAACCATAGCATTAAGAAGTGTGCTTCAACAAAATTTTAGTTTTATATTTAATAAGTACTTATCAAATTTATAATCTTTTATATGGCTTTGAGCTTAAGTTTGTAAATCTAAAGCATTTTGCTCAGGAGACAGTAAATATATATGTGTATACCTGTATACGTGTTCATATATATATATACACATATATATAATTTTGCTGCATAGCAAATGTAGATACTACGTTAGGACAGAATTATGTGGGAAGCGAGGAATGGACATGAGTTCATGAAGACCAGGTGTCTAATTGCTAGAGTATTCAGACATCACTGGATATATATATTAAGGGTGATGTCACACTTTTATTTTAAAAGTCAATCTTTACAATTATGTCAGAGGTTGCATTTATTTCAGTCAAGGCAAGCCAAACTCTGATGTCAGACTAAAAAATGTCAGGATCTGAACCTGCATGGAAGAGGCGGGGCCCGGGTGCGGACTGGGTGGGCCAGGTGTGGTAACATGCTTCCTGGAGGAGCATGTTGAGGGCGCTGGTGGGTGGGTTTGAATCTGGTCTGAGCATGGGAAACAGCAGGTCCTGGGGACGAGGTGAGCTCTGTGGTGCTGGCCCATGAACGGCTGCAGGCAGGGGACTGGGACCGGGAGCATGTGATACTTTGTGCCATCCCTATGCGACTGAATACAGAGGACCTCCAGCCTGGACCAGGGGCTGACCCCGGAGAGGACCTCCCTGAGCCCTGGGTCTGGGACTGACCTCTGAGATCAGTTCCCTGAGCCCTTGTGCCTGGGAAACCTGTCCTCAAGTATCTCTCCTAGTTCTGAGATGAATGATTTGCTCCAGGTGATGGGGGTTTTCCAAGGTGACAACGTGACAGGGATCTCTTTTTAATTCTCATCTTAAGTCAGTGCTAGACCTCCTGTGTGAGGAGCACCCTGCCTTGGGATGTGGAGACGGTGGCTGCAAGGTTGGATGACCTCTCATCTAGAAGGTGGCTCTGGCTGGAGGGGAGCGGCCTTGTGCACACAGTGGTGGGTCACTTTGAGAGAGAGAGAGAGAGAGATTGAGTGTAAGTTGGAAGATCAGTAACCCTTAAAGAACTACAATTGCAGAGAGAAAGTGGGGAGTGTGGCAGTAAATCCGGTAGTCTAATGGAAGTGGATTCCTGTGGTTAAGACCAACGTGCCAAGAATTACACTTGGAAATAGAGCAAACCAAAAGAGTTACCAGAATCACACAAAGCAAAGAAGGCCCCAGTTTAAGGTGTGTGGTTCTGTGTGGTTGCTTGCGCCTCTTTGGAACGTTGTCTATTTAAACTCTTGACTGGGTACCAGCTATGATCACTCATCAAGCTTGTTCCTGCCCACGTGGCCAGTCGCAAGCTGTGCTCATAGCTCAGCCATCTGAGTTGAGGGATGAGATGGCCACACTTCAGTGGTGCTTATGTGGAGAAGTTATTTTCCATTCTTGTTGGTTTAATTTAAGTGCTGAGATCTTGGAGTTCTGTATTTAAGATGACTCTGCCCCCACAATTATTGCCATTGGTACCAGTAATTTTCCATATCGCTCTACTTGTTACATGTATGTTCCATCATTTTGCTATTACTTTATTGGGTTGATGTCTTTCAAACCAGGGACTGCTAGCACTAGGTGGTGCAAATGGAAAATAGAATTTGTTTGAGGAAACACAAGCAGGGAGAGAGGTTACACACAGTCCCTGAGCTCTCATCCTGCAGGGGTGGGGAGAAGTGTGCTGTGGTTGGGAGCACCTGATGCACACCATTGAAAGCTCTCAGGTGACCCAGAACCACACTCCGCATAACCAGGGGACTGTGACAGTGATTTTCTTGTTGGAGGAATGGTGCTTTAGGAAGGGAGAGTCTTCAGGATTTAGCAGCTGGGCTCAGTCTGTTCTGAGCTGACTCAGACCTGGAGGAGCATCTTGCGAAGGTGCTAAAAAGGGAGAGAAGGTGAGCCTCCTAGAACTGTTGGGTTTCTCTTTCCTTAGTTGGTAACTTCATTAACATTTAATAAAAACACGATGTTATCTTGATACTGTTCTCAGGGAAGAAAATATGGAAGTTATTTTTATTTTTTCAATTAATTTTTATTGCAGTGTATTTGATTCGCAGTGTTGTGTTAGTTTCAGGCGTACAGCAAAGTGAATCAGTTTCACATATACATATATCCACTCTTTCACATTCTTTTCCCATATAGGTCATTACAGAGTATTGAGTAGAGTTCCCTGTGCTGCATGCACAGTAGGTCCTTATCAGTTATCTATTTTATATATTTTGGTGTGTATATCTTAATCCCAATCTCCCAATCTATCCCTCCCTCCCCTTTTCCCCCTGGGGAGGGAAGTTATTTTTCAGATATTATAACTTCTTATGTCAGAATATTGTTAGAAACTGTCTATCATAGGTGGTACAGGGATTTTCTTGCAGTTTTGGATACTAACGTACCAAATTACATCCTGTAGGAAAAGGTATATTTGTGAATGCAAGTTTTAGTATGATTGTGTTTTTCACTAGGTTACAAAATAAATGCCACATGAAAACCAGTTTGATCTGCCATGGAAAAACGTGAGGCATTTGTACAAGCAGTGTCTAAGGAGCCGATTGGAGAGTTCCTGCAATTCATTCAACTTAATGTAAATTTTATGTTTAGCTTTATTGCGATTTTGACTGTTAATGTACTACATTTTCCTAAAATCATCGTATCCACAAACGAAATACAGTCACCTCAGTGAATCTGTAGGGACCATGGTTTATTTTAAAAAGTAAAACAGAAGTATACACAAATAGACCTGTTGATGGGCAACTACTCACAAATGGTATTTCCTGCTTTCTTTTAAAAGGGTTGTTGAAAGGATGTTAAGTGGTGTAACAGTGTGCTTCTAATTACTTAAATGTTTATTGATCTCTTGCTATGTGCGTGGCATAGTGAGGAAGACATCATTTGTGGTGGGTCCAGGTATGTAAATACATCAGAGTAAGGGCTGAGCTGGGGCAAGAATGGAGGGGAACCCAGATTTAGACATAGAATGTTCCCCATCCCAAAGGAAAGGCTATGGAAGCTGAGATCTAAAAGGTGAACAGAAGTTAGCCAGTCAAAGAGGGACATGGGGAAGGACCGCTCTAACCAAAGGATTCACTCTGAAGGCTGGAGAGGCACCTTGTGCTTGAACTAGAAGATGCTGGGTGTAGAAACGCCAGCTGAGGAAGAGGGCAAGAGGTGAGCCCTGGGCTGAGACATAGACCCTTCTAAGGAGTTGAGACTTAATCCTGAGAGGAACAGGGCCTTTAAGCAGAGAGTGACCTGTGTGCAAAAGAACAAAAGGGGGAGAGAAAGCTCGTGGGGCAAAAGAGATAGAGTCAGAAAGATGAGAAACTTCCTTTTGGAAATATTCCTTTGGCTGCACGTGAAGAATAGATTGAAGAGGGTGACACAAGATGCTGGAGAGTAAGGAAGAGGCTGTGTCCTACGTGACAGAGGTTGAATCAGGATGTGGATGTGGGTGGGTGTCAGCCCATGTGCACTGTTGGGTGGTGGCAGGAGGGACTGGGTGTGGGCCAGGGAGGGTCCCAGGTTTCTGAGTCGGAGTGCCACTCAGCAAGGTCATGAAGTGGGAAGAAGGCAGCTTGGGGGAGAAGATGGGCTCCTTTTGGACGTGCTGAGTAGCAGCCAGGGAATGTGTGTGAGGAGGTGTGCAGTAGGGGATGGAGAGGCAGGCCTGGTGCCCAGGAGGGAGCTCTGGGCCGGAGACAGAGACTCAGGGTCATCAGCTCCAGTTGGGAGCTTAAGTCATGGGTCATCTACGTCGAGTAATAAGAGAAAAGGCCTAGCACAGAACTCAGGAGAAACCCAACTTTAAGCCACCAACTCTAAAATGCTCATGACCTTGGGGAAGGTGACACATACCTCACTTGTTCTGATCATGCAGCGAAAATCAAATTAGCAACAGCTAAGAATTAGAGAGGAATCTCACCATGAATTTGTTGCTACAACATTTATGAGGTTATTTCTTTTATGAGAGAGAAATGAGCTTATAAAATGATTCAATATTATAAAATGGAATCCTGTAAACTTAAAAATAACCAGCACAGACTCACAGGCGGCACATCACCATGGAAGTGTCTACAAGGGCAAACTCTTTAGATGTCAGGTAAATGTCTGCTTTGTTAGCGATAGGAGTGTAGAAGCTTTGAAGTCTAAAAGAGAGCTGTTACAAATGATGTTCTGTCGTGTTAACTAAAGCCACAAACTAAATTGATGAAGTTGAGCTAAGTTAGTATTACTTTAAAAATAAAAAGGCAGAAGGGCAGCCCGGTGGCATGGAACCATGCAGCATATCCATTCCAGCCCCCTCTCCCTGCCCCCGACCCCAGAGAGCCTGGAACTGTTGCTTGGTGGCCAATGTCTGGGTAGAATGCAGAATTAGCCCTTGTGTTAGTAAGGCATTAGTTTCAGTTTATCCATGGCAAGTTTTATGAACACCTAACACCTCAGTCACTGTATCACTTTTAGTTAAACATAAAAATGGAAACGTAGAATTGCATATCACTTGGTTTAAGTTGAATGATACGAAATATTTTTTAGGGCAGAATAGTTGAATAATGGCAATTTCACATCATCAACCTCATAAGAACTAAAGAAAAGACTTATTTTAAGCCAGTTTGAAAGATACAAGGTGGCCCTCTCCCAATACAGTCAGTTCTGCTTTAATGTGACATACACATTCCTAAAAATTGCTGCACACTGCAGGATGGGCAGTGAAAACCAGAGAGGCTGTGGGAAAATGGGGTTGGGGCATAACACTGAGAACTTCACAAGTGACACTTTGGAAAATGAGAGGGACCTAACAAAAAACACAGCAGTTTTATACATATTAAGTCACTATGGGGTATATAGATGCCATCGTAAATATGACACATCGCCTTGAAAGAGACCCGAGGTTTGCAGGTGGAGGTGGGCAGCCTTCGGACCCCATGTGGAAGGAAGAGGAAGAGAACAGAGCAGGCTGGAGAGGGGAGTGCAGGGAGTGGCCAGGGCCTTGCTGGGGGCGGGAGGGCCCCCAGGTGTGCTTGGCCTAGCTCAAAGCACATGTGGGCTTCCCAGGGCGGGCAGGCGTTGTTTTGTCCCCACAGGTGTGCTCAGACTCCCCTCAGTGGGCAGTTTTCTGAATTCATCTGGGAAGGAAATCCCACATAAGCAAACTGGAAATTCGCCTTTGCTCAAATTGTTCCCTACGTTATCGATCGTGTTGGAAAAAGCTTGAGTTTCAAGACAAGAGTTACAGAGCAGAGCTGACTGTGCCACACTCAGCGGTTGAGAACGGAGGGCAGAGGGGCATGGAGGGCTCAGGACTGCAGGGAGTTCTGCCACATAGCTGATACCTCCTGAGTGCCTTCTGTGTGCCGGGCTCTGCTCTGTGGGCACACGAAAAGCAGAGTTTCTGCCCACACGGTTTATTTCTGGTGGTGGAGGGAGAGAAACAAGACAGGTGTATAGATAACCGAGCAGGTTGGAGGGTGGGAGGGGAAGGGTAGTTTGATCAGGGATCTGAATGGGGTGTGTGGAGTTTGGGAGAGAGAACTCTGGACAAAGGGGACAGATGGCCCTTGGACAGCTTGGGTGGGTGTCCCGCGAGAGGAAGCTGGTAGCATTAGGATGGAGAAGTGGCCTTGGAGGGCCCTGAGGGCTGCTTCCCCTGCCTAGTGAGGAGCCCTGCCCGGACCCGCCTGCCCCTCCTCTCCAGCGTTCTTAGTCTTCCGGTACTCTTTTCGCATCATTGGCGAGTCAGTTGCAGGTGGTGTGTTTCATGATCCCTCATTATTCCCGTGGGTTTTCCTAGAACAGAGACACTCTCCTGTAGAGTCACAGTAAAACCTTCAAAGCAGGAACTGGATGGTCACCCGCAGGGCATGTTTCCAGGTCTTTTTGCCCAGTCTGGTGTCACGCTCTCTGCTCTGCTGTCCTGACTTGCTGGTCTCTTTAATCCAGAGAGTTTCACAGCCCCCACCCCTTTTCATGACTGACAGTCTTGAGAAGTGCAGGTAGCAGTTTTGTGGCCTGTCCTTCCCTTGCCCTTGTTTGCTGATGTGGTTAAGTTTGTTTACATGTTTTGGAGGAGCTGCATGCCTAAATGGTGTCAGAACCTCCTCAAGGAGGCACGTGTTGTCAGTTTGTCCCGTTGTTGGTGCATTAGTTTTGATCAGTCACCAGGGGTGGGTGGGGGGAGAGGAAGGTGTCCACCAGATTTCTCCACTGTGAAGCTGTATTTCCATCTTCATAATTAACAGCGATCTGTGGGGAAATAATTTGAGACTAGGCAAAGTCCCTGCTCTTCATCCAAGTAGTTGATGATTCTTGCCTGAATCGATTATTACTATGATAGCTACAAAACTGTGATTTTCCAATCCCATTTTGCTTCTGTATTTCTTCATTGCTATTCGATAGCATGCCAATGCCATAAGTTACTTATTGGCTATTGTTTATTTATTATCAGTATGGCCTCATTGATTCTTATTTTATTCAAAGGTTTATAACCCCTTACTGTGGCTATTTTGGGGCTCAGATTGTACCCAACTGGACTCAGGTTGGAGAGCAGACACTTAGCATTCAGTCGGGCTGGCTGCAGTAATGTTGCTGGTACTTTTATCATTACTTTAGCTCTGGAATATTTTTGCAATGTAATTATAGGCCTGGAGTTGGTGGACATCTGGATGGGTTGATTTCAGGGAGGGTTTTGGCTAAGTGGGTGAAGATTACTAGGGGGAGGAGGAATCTGCTACTTTCCGTCTGATAATCCCTGTAATTTTCTCTTTTAGGAATGGACTTTGAAAACTACAGCCAAACTTTTGAACTTGTAACCAAGTTAGCGCATAAACTTTTCTTTTGATGCCAAGGATAGAACTAATTTGTTGTGTTTGAAATGTGCTATTTATTTTGAAGAAAGATACTTCTGACCCTTTCAACCTAAATGAATTGCTGGATGAATTATCAAGGAAACAGAAAGAAGAGCTGTGGCAAAGGCTCAAGGCTTTATTAACTGATGTGTTGCTGGAGAGCCTGGGGGATGGATGGCAGCCAGTGGAAGCCCCTGGTGGAGACGGTGTGGAGACAGAGCAGGGCTCACGAATAGTAGCACTGGGCTTTCAAAAACAAATGTTCCTTTTCTTTGTTAAAAGATAATTGTTTATTCTGTATAGTTGAATTTTAAGTTAAGGAAACATTTTAAAGTTAGAAGTCAGTCAAGAATATGAGAAGTCTGGACTTCCTAGGTGGCACAGTGGTTGGGAATCCACCTGCCAGACACGGGTTCCATCCTTGACCCAGGAAGATCCCACATGCCGTGGAGCAACTAAACCCATGTGCCACAACATTTGAGCCTGTGCTCTAGAGCCTGTGAGCCACAACTATTGAGCACCTGTGCTGCAACTACTGAAACCCACACACCTAGAGCCCGTGCTCTGCAACAGGAGAGACCAGCACAATGAGGAGCCCACACACCACAACAAAGAGTAGCCCCCACTCACCACAACTAGAGAAAGCCTATGTGCAGCAACAAAGTCCCAACACAGCCAATAAAAAAAAAAGAATATGAGAAGTCTGTTTAATGCAGTTATACCCTTTTCTGATCCTACCATTATTAATTGAGTATTCAGTGTTGGTATTCTTTTCAGAAGGCTGACTTGTGTTCACTCTTTGGAATAAGTGTCAAGTGTGGCTTGATTTTTATGAATTTAGTAACTTTCACATTTAAAAATTAAGTTTTAAGTTGGTTTTAGTTTACTTGTTCTTTGATTTTTTTCATTTATAGGAAAAAAAACAGAAATAATTCATGCAGTTACATCTGTAATTCTTGCTTCTGTGTCTGTAATAAAGGAAAGTGGGAATTATGAAGCCTCACTGGAGTGTGCTGTTATAGTAGGTGGTAAGTTGGCTTAGCTGTAATGTGATGTGTGTACAAGTGATGTGTCTGAGTGACACTCAGTAAAAGGAAGACCCCAGCAGTGGAGAAGCAAAACTTTGCAATCAAGCTCTTGTGCTTCGGCTAAAAAAAAAAAAAATGAGCAAAGGAGCATTCTTTTAGGGGCTCTCCTGAATTATTATTTAATTTAAGCCACATGTAAATGTTTCACATGGTGAAAATGTGCATTACTGAGCAACTGACTGCTGTTTAGGGGTTTTTAGAAATGTCTTATTTGACCTTGAGGACCAAGGATAAGAGCTGATAAGAGGGAAGATTTCTCAGCTGCTAATTACTGCCAGACAGTTCAAGTTAGCCCAACATTTATGACATTGCATTTTTTTCTATAAATATGTTATAAACATGACCTGAGGAATAATTGTTAACTCTTACAGGAGTTTTACTATACTAATATTTATATCATGATACTTTTCAAATTGTAACTAAACCGTAAAACTATAGTTATTAATTTAGTAGGAACACTGATCTGAACTAATGAGAGGATCTGATTATATAACATTGTATGTATAAATTACAGATATGAAAGATTCAAAAGTAACTTTTAGTAATGTCCTTTAAGAAAAATCTCCCAAGTAGTCTCACCTCCGACTGTGAGAATCTGATTAGTTCCATGTGACAGAGTCTCAGTTCCATGCATCTGTTTAGTATGCTGTTTTATTCAGACTTCTTGCCTTGAAATAATGTGTCTTATTAAGAAGTGACCCTAATCAGTATGAAGGTAGCTCCCAAATGCTTGTGGGTGTTAGCACCAGTTTATCTTCAGCCTCCAAACGTGCTTTCTGAAATGGTGAGTGCTAACATTGTGGCCAGTTCCATTACTTCAGGAATTTCACATTGGAGTAGTGGCCCTCAGATGCCTGTGGATTGCAGTTACGACCACATTACCAGTATTTTAAATTAGTTCTTGAGCTGTTCTGTTAATAACAGCATTACAGTTTTTGTATTTGTTACAATAGTTGCTTTTACTATTTTTCACCAGTGAGCCAGAACTTGAGGCTGACCAATTGGTGGTCACCGGGCCTGGCCTGGCTCTGCTGCCCAGTGTGGCCGTGGGTGTCCCTGCCCTCCAGTTTGGAGCCTCAGTGTCTGCCTCTTGTAGATGAGGAGTTTGGACAACAGGCCCTCTTTGGGTCTTCCAGTTCTAAAATTCTCTGTTCTACTGGGTCTGCTTTCATAATAGTGGTAAAACAATTTTTTTTAAATTAATACCATTTATATCCCATAAATAATGTACAAATCTCTGGCAAGTTAAACATAAACTAATATTTGCTTGGCAAACCTTTGAAGTCATAGTGCTCTACACGGTTGGATCTGGAGGAACACCGGTTCCCTTCACTCACTGCACAACAACTGATCGGTTGCAGGTATTTTGTACACACTGCCCGAGTCTGACCGAGAGCTGTGGGAGTCCATCCAGGATCTGTGTGTGATGTGGTGGGAGAGGGGCCTACCTGCTGAGAAGGACATGGGCAAGACTGCTTTCGTGGTGCTGCTGAGGTGGAGTCTCAAGACGAAAACAGTGTGTCCACTTTCCAAAATACCTGCTGTGCTTTACTTGAAAAGTACATGTGTTTATACAGGTTAGGAATTGTGTTTGCTTGTGAGAGGCCTGACCCGGTGGCTTCCAGTTAGGGGTTTTCACCAGAGGATGTTCAGAGGTGGGCAGTCGAGCATGGGCAGAGGCTCCACATGTGGTCATACACAGGCTTTGTCTTCCTTGGTGTGTGGCCTTTGAGAGGCTCTCCCCATGGTGGGAATTGCTCGGGGGAGAACAGAAGGGTGTGGGGTGGTCAGGGAGAGCCTGCAGACCCGAGGAGCGGCCACGGAGGGGCTGTGGACTGCAGCCCAGGCCTGAGGAGACTTCCGTGGGGCCAACAGAGAGCATGGTGGGGGTGGGTGTAACTTGGGCTGTTTCTCATCCTTCAGTCTTTGGTATACAATTCAGAAATCCAGGAAAAGGGCAGTGTTTTCCCCTGGTCAGACAACAGCAGATACTTATATTCATCTTAGAAAATGGGGCAAATGAATAAGAAGGAAAATAAGGAAGAGAAACACGGTCCATAATCCCACACCCACAAGGTGACCCTTGTGGTTCTAGGGATCCTCGGGGATTTCTCCCTGGCCTCCCCGCTCACATCTTTACTCGCTTGACACAGATTCCTGCAAGTGAAGTGTGTAGGTCAGTGGGTTTGAACTTGGAGCTCTTGGTACACATTGCCAACAGCGTTCTGTGACGCTCGCAGCTCATCACGGTCTTATACCCCCGGGAGAGGCCATCTCGCTGTGGTCCCCAGAGTAGTCAGTGTGATGGCAGGAAAGAAGCTTTCTGGCTGCGTCCTCAGCTGGGGCTCTGACTTCCCTGCTGCCATAGGATGGGTTGAAAATCCTTGTTTGTGTCAGAACGTCGCCTTGTGCCATCGTTGGTCTGCCTTTTTAAAATCCATTTTCCCTGCCATTTTTGGTCAGCTTTTAAATTAAGACTTCATTGAACGCCTTCCTCGTGTCCCACACATGTGCCATGCACCATGGTAGCCACCAGCCACACGGACCATTTACATTTCAAGTAAGAAAGCTGAAGATTTGTTTCCTGGGTGGCACCAGGTCAGCTGCTCCACAGCCCAGCGTGGCCGATGGCCCTGCACCGGTCAGCACAGGCTCACGTCCTCGTCGCATGACACTGGTGGACAGCACTGGCTGTCAGCACCCCCACTTGCTTCTGCCTAGGTTTTAAGAAAATGTTCTCTAGAGCCCCATCTGCAAATTTTAAAATGTTTTGTCTTTTATTTCTTTCTTGATGATATAGAATAGTCTCATAGCTAATTTGAAATGTGACCTTGCCCTTTATAGAAGGACTCGGCCTTTCTCTCTCCTTGTGGTCCCCAGGGCTCAGACCTCTGCCGGCTACGGCATGTCCATCAGGTTTTGTACTGCTTTGATTATGATTTGGAGAGAAATAGAGAAATCAAAGACATGCTGCTTCATAAATATTAATTATATCAGAAAAGAAGAGGTAAATGGTTTTTCTTTTTTGGTGTGTTTGTGAACTGCTTTTTTGTGTGTGTGTGAACTGCTTTTTAATGGACATTTTCCCTAAGTTCGTGTGTTTGCTGTTTGCATCATGCTCAGTGTTGTCATAAAAGAGTCCCCTTAATGATCAAGAGCTATTATGTTTGTTGTAATTCCTTTTTACCGCATGGCAGTGTTAAGCAAATGTTCTACAAGTCATTGTGTATTTCATCATTAAATCAGATGGTAACAGGTGGCTGTGTGAATTCTCGGGGGACCATGATTGCATTTAAATTAAAGAAATTTAAATTTAATTGAGAAAGCACGTCCCCATGGATCAAATCTGACCCTCTGCTCTAATTCCAGGTCAATTGGCATATAACTCAAAACCGTCATCACACAGAATTCTTGGTTCCTTTCTCTTACCCATACAGTAAATCCAAAGAGAGGCTTCTGGCCTAGTGCTTCACTGTCCACTGGTGATCACTCCCACACGTGGCTACTGAGCAAGCACATGAAATATGGCCAGCCCAGTTATGGCCTTAAGTGTAAAATACACATGGATTTAAAAGTTAATATGGAAAAAGAATGTTAAATAGCCCACTAATAATTTTTATATATTTATTACATATTTAAATAATATTTTGGATGTTTTGTGTTATATAATATATTATTAAAGTTAATTTAATCTTTTTTACTTTTATTAATGTGGCTACTAGAGAATTAAAAGCTACAGAGTGGCTTTCCTGGTTCCTTTGGACATGCTGACTTCTTGTCTTAGGAGTTTTCTGTAGTCATTTTAGATTGACTGTATTCCCATGCCGGGGATGCAAAACGCATTGTTTTTATGTAGAATATAGCCTTGTTTCTGATTGCTAGTGGCCTGGCAGACATGATTTGAGGCAAAAGGAGGCAGTTGTCACCCCTCCCTGAAGGAGGTGTGGGGAGGGACCTCCCAGAGGAGGAGGAGGAGCCCCTAAATGGAGAGTTTGCTCAAGGTCTCACCCTCACAGCCCATTGGGGGAGAGAAGGATTTGACTCCAGTTTGTCCACTCCCCATGCACCATCTCTGTCAGAGAGGTTAAAGGGCTGTACCCGTTTGCTGACCACATTAGCCAAGACTTTCAGCCCTTGGGGTCACAAAGGCTGTGTTCAGACCTCTGTTTGTCCACTGAGTAGGTGGTGACCTTCATCACACTGCTTTCAACCTCAGTATTTCCTTCTGTAAAACCAGACCAACACTTGGCCTCTCCCAGGATTCCCGAGAGGGGCACATAAGGTCATTCTTAGAGGCTTTAGGGCCTGCAGGGCAGGAGGTGCTGTTGCTGCTCTCCCGTCATCAGTGCTGGGGAGACACTGGACGCATGGCCTCTGCCCTGAGTGTCCCCTGGTTGTTGTGAAATTTGGGAGAGGAAGGAAGTTAAGAGTGGATTCAGACAAATGAACTTTCTTTATATTGACTCATACACAGCAGCTGATGAGTCGTGCTTGTGTAACACATATGTGTGCGAGTGTGTTTTAAAACTCCCTCTTTTTTTAAAACTGAGGTGCTCTTTTGAATTTAAGATATCTAAACTTACTTTCCTAATCAGTCATGAATTTGGTCAGGTCAGTTTCCAGTCATTCCGGGTAATGATAAAACTCTTCTATACTCTACTGGAAAGTTACTTCCAGTAACTACTTTAAACATTTTTTAATTTATTTTTCTGCACCGGGTCTTAGTTGCCGTGTACAGGATCTTTAGTTGTGCCATGAGGGATCTAGTTCCCCAATCAGGGATCAAACCCAGTCTCCCTGCATTGAGATCTTGGAGTCCTAACCACTGGACCATCAGAGAAGTCCCAGTAAATGCTTTTTCAAAAACTTGCCTATTGCAAGCATGGTTACCCTGCACTTTGTATCAGAGTATGTTGCATGTCTGTAGGATTCCGGAAACTGCAGTGTGCTACAGAGCAGTGAAGAGGTGATGGTGCCCTTCACAGGAAACTCTTGGCAGATATAATTTATGCCCTCTGTAGAAAGTAGATACAATCTTGTTTTTTAGGTTCACATGTGCAATCTAGTAGTATGCATAAAAACTAATAGTACATGATATATGTGTGACATTTTATAACTACATATAATGTATGGGGACAATACGTATTTGAAAATTCTTCGTTGGCAAATACTTAGCTTCTTAACTTCACAAGTCCTCAGTTTTCTCTCTTATAAAAGATGAAATGAAGTGATGTTCAGGTCCATTCCCACCCCCACAATGCTAGATTTCAAGCATTCTTTGATTTTAGGTTATGGAGACATCATGACAGAGCCGTTGAACTTGCCTGCTGGGTGGCGGGGTAGCTGTCTGGGTCACCCTGTGGTTGGACAAGAAGGTGGCTCTGAGGTGTCTTCTGCTCTGCCCTCCACGAGGAGCCTCCCACCCTCTCCTGCTGCCCAGCTCGGTCCTGCCAAGGCTCCTGCCACCATGACTGCGCAAGCCTGCCACCCAAAAGCTGTGCCTGAGTGCAGCTTCAGTGTGTAGATTCTAACTTAGACATAGGGATGCTTCCTTTGTTGGGTGTAGCAAACTTTAGTGCTACTACACTTTCAAAGAGTTGTTTGTTTTTTAGTTACTGGGAACTTTTTATTTGGTTGCAATTTTAACATTATATGCTATTTTTTAATTTATAGGAAAGAAGATTTCTTAGTTCTCTCTTCAGCTGGAATGTAAATTTCATTAAAATGATCCATGGGACCATTAAAAACCAGTTACAGGGATTACAAATGTATGTATTAAAGGCAATTAATATATTGTGTTTAGTCTGGTTTTAAAAGTTTCCATTCGACCTGACTTTTAAATTATATTACTGTATTAGGAGCTTTAGAAATTCTCTCAAATTATTTTTTATTAAGTACTGTTGTAACACTGCACTTTTTTCCTTGCTATAGGAAACTGTTCTTTTTCAGTAGTGACACTGACATTAAGATTTTACTTTGTGGTAGTTCTTGAAATAGTCAAATTATTTGCCAGTTAAATCTCAGCTTCAATCAGAGTAAAGCCCTTGTCACGAGCACTACTGATACCTTTAAATGTAATGTGCACTGTGCAATTTCCCCTGGACCGAGCTGTGTGGTTGGTGGGAAGAGCGTCTGGGTAGGGGGCTCGGAAGCAGTCTCTGGTGTACACTCCCTGCTGTCACGATCTGTGTGTGAGTTTCACCTCACACCTGTCCCAACCCTCTTATGAACGTCTCTTACAGATCGGCACAGCCCCCGTCCAAGGCTCCACATCTCCTCGCAGAGCCCGTGGAGGTGCACTCGCTTTGTGCTGTCTTTTCCCATGATCGTACGTACTCCCCCTGTGCTCACAATGCGAGTGTGAGTGTCGCCTTACACCTGTCCCAACCCGCCTGTGAATGTCCCCTCCAGACTATCACAGCTTCCAGTGAGCCTCCCTGCCTCCTGTCAGGGTGCACGCGAGTGCATCCGCTCCCTGCTGTGGCTCCCAAGGTTTCACGTCCTCTCCCTTCTGTCACCATTCTCATGGGAGTGTCACCTCACACCTGTAACTACCCACATGTGAATGTCCCTTCAAGAATCCCACAGACCCTTCTGAGCATGCCCGTCTCCTGTCACAGACCAAGGGTGGCGTCTGCTCCCTGCCGTCACAATCCGTGTGTGTCACCTCCCACCTGTCCCAACAAACGTGTGACGGTCCCTTCTGGACCGTCACAGCCCCTGCATGTGGGGTCCCAACCTCCTCTCAGGGAGCATGTTAGTGCATCTGCTCCCTGCCGTCCCATCCTAAGGTGACGCGTCTGCTCCCTACTGTCACAAGTGTGTGTCACCTCACACCTGTCCCCGTAAATGCGCGACTGTCCCTTCCAGATGGTGATAGCCCCCATTCGCAGGTCTCCACCTCCTGTCAAGGCCTGTGGAACTGTGTCTGGTCCCTGGTGTCACGTTCCTCTGTCGAGCATCCACTCCCTGTTCTCACAACCCGCTTCTGATTGTCACCTCACACCCGTCCAACCCAAGTGTGAAAGTCCCTTGTGGTCTGTCACAGCCCCGCTCTGAGGTTCCCTAACTCCTGTCATGGCCCACGGAACCTGTTCGGTCCCTGCCCTCACCACCCGCCTGTGTCCCCCCACACCCGTGTCCGTAGGAGGTCATCTGTCGCTGCTCTCACATCCCTTCAGGACTGTCACAGTACATGTCCAAGGGTCCCTGCCTCCTGACACGGCCCACAGTTGCACAATTCCCTCCCTGCTGTCACAGCCGTTGCGTGAGTGACTCATCACACCTGTCCCAACTCACACGTGAATGTCCCTTCTGGACTCTCACAGAGCTTGTCTGAGGGACCCCACCTCCCGTCAAGCTCAGGGGGCTTGAATCTGCTGCCTGTTTCCACATCCCACTTTTGAGCATCTGGTCCCTGCTTCCACAACCCTCATGTGAGTTTCAATTCACACATGTCCCAACCCATGTGTGAATGTCCCTTCTGGACTGTCACAGCCTACTTTTGAGTGTCCCCAGCTCCTGTCATGGCCCATGATTGTGCCCCCACTCCCTGCTGTGACAATCCACGTGTGAGTATCACCTCACACCTGTCCCAACGGACGTGTGAAAGTAACTCCTGACTTTCCCAGTGCCTGTTGGAGGATCCCCACCCGTTGTCATGGCTGGCAGGAGTGTGTCCATTCCTTGCTGTCATGTCTCACTGTTCATGCCTTCTCCCTGCTGTCACAACCCACGTGTGAGTGTCACCTCACACCTGTCCAAAACCACATGTGAAAGTGCATTACAGACTGTCACAGCTGCCATTCAAGAGTCCATAACTCCTGTCACAGCGCACAGAACGAGTTCTCTCCCTGCCAATGCAACCTGCGTGTGAATGTCACCTCACACCTGTCCCAACCAACATGTGTATGTCCCCTCTGGGCTGTCACAGCCACCATCGGAGGGTTCCCACCTCCTGCCAAGAGCCATGGGAGTTCACCCATAGCTGCTCTCATGTCCCACGTTTGCATATCCAACCCCTGCTGTCACAACTAGCATGTGAGTGCTGCCACACACCTTTCCCACCCCATGTGTGAATGTCCCTTCAGGAGTGTCACAGTACCCATCTGAGGTTCCCTGCCTCCTGTCACAGCCCACAGCTGCACGTTCGCTCCCTGCTGTCACAAACTGCATGTGAGTACCTCCTCACACCTGTCCCAACCCACATCTGAATTTCCCTTCTGGGCTGTCACAGCTCTTGTCTGAGGCTCCCCAACTCCCATCAGGACCCCCAGGTGTGGGTCTGCTCCCTGCTGTCATGTCCCATGGTTGCACATCTGCTCCCTGAAGTCACACCCTGCGTGTGAGTGTCACCTCACACCAGTCCCAACCTACGTGTGAAAGTCCATTAAAGACTGTCACAACCCCAACGCAATGGTCCCAACCTCCCGTCAGGGCCCATTGCAGTGTCTGCACCCTGATGTCATGTCCCATGGTTCCTTGTCTACTCCCTGCTGTTGTGACCTGATTGTGAGTGTCATCTCACAGCTGTCCCAACCCACGTGGGACTGTCCCTTCTGGATCATCACAGCCCCTTGTCTGAGGGGCCCCACGTCATGTTAGGATTGCACTAGTCTGTCTTCTCCCTGTTGTCACATTCCATGATTGAGCATCTGCTCTCTGGTGTCACAACGCAAGTGTGACTGTCCTCTCACTCCTGTCCCAACCCACCTGTGGATGTCCCTTCTCGACTGTCACAGCACCTTACCAAGCATCCACACCTCCTGTCATGCCTCATGGTTGTGTGTCCGTTCTCCGCTGTCACAGGCCTTGTGTGAGTGTGACCTCACACCTGTCGCAACTCACATGTGAATATACCTTCTGGACAGCCCCCAATAGAGGGTCCCCACTTCTTCTCAGGTCCTACGAGATTGTGTCTACTTCCTGCTGTCCCATCAGATGGTTGTGTGTCTGCTCTCTTTTTTCACAACCCAAGTGTAAATATCAACTAAAACCTGTCTCAAACCACATTGGAATGTCCCTTCAGGAATGTCCCATCCTCTGTTCAAGGGTCCCCCACCTTCTATCAGGCACTGCGGGGATACAACTCCACTCTGTCATTATGTACCACAGTTGTGAGTCTGGTCCGTACTATCTCAACACATGTGTGAGTGTTCACTCACTATTGTCCTAACCCATGTATGAATGTCCCTTCCAGACTCTCACAGGCCATTATCCAAGGGTCCCTGCTTCCTGTCATGGCTGGCTAGAGAGTGTCCACCGCCTGCTGTCACACTCAAGTGTTAGTGTTCCCTCAAACCTGCAACAACACATGTATGAATTTCCCTCCTGGAAAATCACAGACTTGCATGAGTATTCCTGCCTACTGCAACGAACCACCATTGTGCATCTGTTCACTGCTATTAAAACCTGTGCATGAATCAAGTCATATCTAGCACAACATACCTGTGAATGGCCACTCAGGATAGTCACAATCCTAGTGCTAGGGTGACCACATACAACTACGGCCAGTGGGAGTTTGTCCGCACCCTGTTATCACTTCCATGGCTGTGGGTCCATTCCATGCTGTCACAAAACCCAGGAAAGGCTCAACACACACCTGTCCACAGAAAAATTGTGACTGTCTCTTGATGACTGTCACAGCCTCCGTTGAACTGTCCAAATTATCTTTCACGGGACAAAGTTATCAATAGGCTCAGTACTGTGAAACCTGCCACGTTAGTTTCATCTCACACCTATTCCAAAAAAGGAGTATACCTCAACTACAAGACTATCAACAACTACGCCAAGAGCTACAACTTTTCTGACGGCCAAATGGGAAAAGAAGAGCTATATGCAAGGTTGGTTTGCTCACACAAGGCTGTTCCCCTCCATTCCTCAGAGAAGAAGTACAAGATGCCAAACAAGGAGTCAGGTGTCTTCGGGCAATGGATCAGGGCCCTGTGACTCTGTATTCTCACATACCAATCACTGCAACGGTAGTCTGGGGGCAACGCTCCATTTCAGTTTTCTCTTTTCTAGGGAATCAGGGCGCGGCCGGCGGGGATTAGGGGGGAAGCCGGGGGCGTGCAGAGCAGAGTCCCCGTCCGAGGGGGCACGAGCCCCTACGGGAGGGGATGGGGGGTTCCTCCGAGAAGCGGGGGTGCGGGGCGGAGGCGGCGCGGACCAGGTCCCGGGAAGGGGTAGCCAGGCCGGCGGGGAGGGGCCGGGGCCGCAGACAGAACCCCGGGCTACGCGACGTAGGGGAGGGTGGGTGCGGCGACCTGGGGGCAGGGGCGCCGGGAGGACGCGGACACCCACGGGAGGGACCTGGAGTGGAGAGCGGGCGGGGAGGACCCGGCGCGGGCCGAGCGGCGGCGTGGCTGGACGCCAGGGGGCGACGAGGCACAGCGGGGGGACAGGGCGGTGCTCGGCTGGCGGGGCTCCGGCTCCGGAGGCGCAGGGTCGGTGTGGGGCCGTCGGGGGCTATGGGGCGCAGCTCTCACTCACCTCCGGGTGGAAAGCGGCGGAGGAGGCGGAGTCCGTGTTCAGGGTGGGGGGCGGCCACCGCGGGAGTGCAGGAGCCGGGGTGCGGGCGCCGACCGTTGGGGGCCCAGGGCGGCTCAGGACGAGGGCTGACCCGGGAGGGGTCGCCCGGACCGGGGGTGACGGGGGCTCGGTGTGTCGCGCACCGCAGTCGAGCCAGTGATCCATGCAGCTCCTGCCTCCAGCGCGAGTGCAGAGGTGCGAAAGTCGCTGCTGGCGGGGCGGCGCCAGGCGGACACCCGAAGCCCTCCGCGAGCTGACGCCCAGTTCGGCAGTGGTCTCGGGAGGGAGGGCGGGAGAGCAAGAGAGCCGCCAGGGCCGCCTGGAAATGTAGTCTGGGGCGGTTGGGAACCCACCAGTGAGGGGGCGGGGCTTGGGGCGGGGCAGGCGCGGGGCATTGTGGGAGTCGTAGTCCCGGCTCCACCGCTGAAGCACATAATGGCCCCCTAAAGGACTCCAAGCCCCAGAGAGCTGCGGCTGCCTGGTATACGGAGGCGGTGGCTCGGGGACCTCAGACCTCCAGAGCGGGGGAGATGCGGGGGCTTCCCCCTGCTCCGCGATAGGGGAAAGGCAGCTCCACCGGTAGCGCCTCGGTCTCCGCGGGGGCGGGGGAGGTCAGGGGTCGCCCCTGCGGGTGGGGGCGGGGCTGACGGCCTTGGTCGCGCTGGGCGGTGGCAGCTGGCGCCTCCTCTGTCACCTTTGGGGCTTGGGGGTCTGTAGCCCTTTGCGGGGCTGGGATCCTCACCTCCCAGGAAGGGCAGTGGGCGCTGATGGCGCATCCGCCCCACGGCTGACTCCTCCCTCCCTAGACCCGGCGGAGCGAAGTTGTTTTCCCGGCTGTGGCTTTTCTGGCCGGTTCCAAGGAGTTGACTGATTCAACATAGGAAAGAGACATTCAGCCAACATGATGGGAGAAGATCCAGAAATTTTTACCCAAGAGGATATTGATGAAAGTACAGTCACTCCTTGGAAAAGTAATTGCTATAGAGTTTTAAATACTGAAAGCACTCTTCTTCAGCCTGAGCTCCGTAAGTTCTCATTAGACTGTGTCAGAATAAGGAAGACTGCCACTGTACTACTTTGCAAGGTGGAACTGTGGTTTCAGAGGGAGATACTACTCTATATTTGAAGCATCATAAAGTACAGTGTTTTAGATTTTAACCAGCAATGGAGACTTTTCCTTGATTCCAGGTCACAGGAGCCACTATGAATCTTTATACACGATTTAGAAACACTGATCCTGGTGTGTAGTCTGTAACTCAGCTTTTTTACAAAGTGATAAAGCAAATGGTAACTTTATATGAAAAATCCCACGAGTAAACCCAAGCCCAGAGTTTTTATTTGCCCTAACTATATATTTGAGTTTTCAGACTGAGGACATGTTCTGAGTGGTTTGAGAGTAGGATTAGAACTCTGGTCCTGCTCTACCTAGTACTCTTACTTTGTTCTTCATTTTCCAGGTCATTTTGTCTATTCTCTGCCCCTTGAATTTCCATATGAATTTTAGAAGGAGCTTGTTAGTTTCTTCAGAGAGCCAACTAGGATTTTGATAGGGATTGTGTTGAGTCTGTAGATCATTTTGGGAGTATTGCCATCTTAATATTAAGTCTTCTGATCTGTGATTATGGGATGTCTTTCTGTTAATTTAATTTCTTACAGTGATGTTTTCCAGCTTTCGGAGTTTATTTGGCATTTCTCTTAAGTTTCTTTCTGAGCATTAATTGCTTTTTAAAGTTATTCTAAAATATTGTAAATAGGATTGTTTTGTAGTTTTTTGGTGGATCTCTTAGGATTTTCTATATACAAAATGTTGTCACTGTCAAATAGAAGTAGTTTCACTTCTTTCTTTCCAATCTGAATGCCTTTTATTTCTTTTTCTTGCCTAATCGCCCTGGCTGGGACCTCTAGCAATGCTGAGTAGAAACGGTGAGAGTGGACATTCTCATCTTGTTCCTGGTCTCAGGGAAAAGCATTCAGATTGCGTGAAGGGAAGCACGTGTGAGTGTGTGTGTACGTGTGTGCGTGGGCTCGCAAGCCCCCATGAGTCAGTGTTGTGACCACAGAGCGCCCATCACAGCGCCCACTCGCCAGGCGGACCTTCCTGGTGGTCACTTCCCGCCAGCATCCCGCTGGGAAGTTCAGTTCCCTGGAGTCCCCAGACTTTCCAAGTCCCCGGGACGTCTTTCCTACGCAGGCGAAACAAGGTCGTCCATGCAGCACTGCGTCCAGCTCTGCACCAGACGGCCACCCTCCCGGCGCCCCAGCACCTGACTGTCACCCGCTGCTCGCACTAGGGCACCCAGCACCCTGCAACCGCAGGGCGACACCCGCAGACAGGGCCCAGGTCCAGGCAGAGGGGCTCGGGACCTACGCGAACCTCAGGGGCGGGGCTGACAGGCATCTCCACCCCCGCTCACCCCCTACCACGAGCCCCGAGGACACTCGCGAGCGCGGAAGAGGTCAACAGTTGGTGCAGAAGGCGGAGCCGTGGGGGCAGGCCCGGGCGCGGGGCAGGGCGAGCACCAGGCGGGCCGCGTCCCGCGTGGGCCCCTCGGCTCTGGGCGGTGCATCCTCGTCGGCGAGGCGGGGTCTCCGGGGCGCGGTCACAGCGAGCTCAGGTGCGGCTGCACGTCCAGGGGCCCCGCGGTGCACCGGCGCACCGGGCCCTGGTCGGCCGCCGCGGCCTCCTCCTCATACTGCACGTCGTCGTACTTGCGCCGCTCGTTGAGAAACGACAGCTTCAGCAGCGGGCGCGGGTCGGCGGGCCGCGGTCAGGGCGCTGCAGGCCACCGGGCAGGGGCGGGCGGCGGCCGGGGGCCGCCCGACCGGGCCGCGCCTGCAGCTGTTTCTCCAGGTGGCGCAGCTGGATGACCAGGACGGCCACGGGCATGAGGCTCAGGGAGAAGCGCAGGGCGGCGTCGACCCGGCCCCGAGCCCTACGCGGTCCCCGCGGTGCCGTCTGCGGAGTCGGCCGGCCGGGGTGCGGGCGGGGCACCCGGGGAGGCCGGGCCAGCGGCCACTTCAGGGGGGCGGAGGGCCAGGAGCTGGACAGCAGCCCGAGGGGTGGCTCTGGGGGGGCCGCCTCTTCTTCTCCGCAGCCGCGGCGGTGAGGTGGGGGCCGCCGCCTTGCGGGGGGCGCCGGGCTTGCGGGGCGCCGGGCGCGGGCGGGAAGGGCATGATGCGGCCGGGCCAGCGGCTCGTCAGCGCCCTCGGTCCGGCCGCGGCATCTCAGGCTTCCTCACGTCCTGGCGCCCGCACCCCGGGCTTCACGCCAAGGCACCCCTCCTTCCTCTTTGCTTCCTCCCTCCCTCCCTTCCGGGGCCCTGGGCTCTGCCCGGACTCGCGGCTCCGCGCCCACCTCGGCGGGGCAGCACCGGCCGCCGGGTCCACGCCGAACCAGACGCGCCGGCGGGAGGAGGAGCCGCGCGCGGAGGCCCAGGATGCGGCGGGGCGAGGAGCCTAGGCGCCCGGCGCGTGTCACGACCCACTGGGCCTCCCCACCGTTTCATATTCTTTATCAGCTATCAAAGAACATTCACATACACAGCCTCAATTTATTCTTTAACAACCTCCCAGTTGTTATATTTTTAATACAAATGCAAAGTTAATATTTTACTTTGAAAATATGATCTCACGAATTCCCATAACAATGAAAAGCATAAATGTGTTAATATTTGTACACTCCTGTGCCTTCCTGAATGGTCCTGAGGGTGGAAGAGGGAAGGATAGAAACTGGGTTGACTTAGGATTTTTTAAAAGTTTCTATTTGGCTCATGTTCCCTAAAAACATCCAAAAGCAATTGCCACACACCCACCTCCAACACATGCTGAATGATAAGGATGCATATGTCAACTTTCAGGAGGTTTAAAAAAGAAACTCCTCCCATTATAACAGTTTCACGACTATCATTGTAACAACCCATAATCCATAAGAGTATCACCAAGAACCGCAGGAAGCACGCGGCCACCCACATAGCATTTGTCCTGTAGGCCTGTGTCATGTGTGGGATACAACAACAGCCCATACACAGTAAAAACTATTTAGAGAAATTCAAGTCTCTCAACAACACGTTGGCACACAGTTACCATTTGGATCCATCCATGTCAGCTTTTTTGTTGTTGCTGTTAAGCTTTTTATTGGAATATAAGTGCTTTACACTCTTGTACCAGTTTTTGCGGTACACCAAAGTGAATCAGCTGTATTTATACATATATCCCCATATCCCCTCCCTCCCATGACTCCCTCCTGCCTTCCCTGTCCTGGCCCTCTAAAGCATCACCCATCATGGAGTTGATCTCCCTTTGTTATACAGCAACTTCCCACTAGCTGTCTATTTTTACAGTTGGTAGTGTATCTATGTCTATGCTACTCTCTGACTTCGTCCTAGCTTCCCCTTCGCTGCCCCACCCAACCCCGTGTCCTCAAGTCCATTCTTAGTTTTTATGGTTAGCTTTTACAAGCACAGGCTTTGACGTCAAAAAGAGACGGGTTCAACTCTACCTGCCCCTTACTAGTCATGACTTTGAACACACTGTTTAACTTTCCTAAGCTTCAGTTTCCAAAAGAGACATAATTATATGATTATTATGAGGGATAATAAGACAACAGGTATAAATCAGATAAATATCACACGTTATGGCATATTTTCAGGACTCAATAACTATTAAGTACTATTATCACTGTCATATAAATCCTATATGTGAGCAAACCAAAAGTTCTCAACCTTCACTTCCTCCCAGCATCCTTGAGGGCTACGACACATTCCCATATCAACAGATGACCTTTGGGGGCATTGCTGTTGTGAGGGGAAGCGTGTGTACTCATGTGCAGGCATGTTCTCATGTACGTATACTGCACCATCCTGAGAAGACACGCCAAAGATTTAAGATAGAAGTAGAGGGAAATACAGGTTGACAGAAAGCTTGGTACGTGATTCTGATAAATAACTCCTCTCCCCAGAAAGAATCACTGAACCAGGCTGAAACTGAAGATTAAATAGTCTAAGTAGGAAAGGAATATGGTTTTTAAGGTGTGACTGGAAGTAATAGAGAAAGAAGATCAAATGAGAAGACAGTCAAATTTATGTTTACTTTAGGGGAAAAAAAGAGAACAGAAACTCCGTAAATAAGTTAAAAACACATAAGAAAATTAGTATATGAGATAATATCTCAAGTCAGGGGAGAAAGGACCTATTAATGTGATGGTGGAATAACTGGATAGCCATATGGGA
Organism: Hippopotamus amphibius kiboko; assembly: GCF_030028045.1. Lineage (NCBI taxonomy): Eukaryota > Metazoa > Chordata > Mammalia > Artiodactyla > Hippopotamidae > Hippopotamus > Hippopotamus amphibius. Next base: position 47,352,562 of record NC_080195.1, read on the forward strand.
AAGATATATTGCATCTATTCCTCCTGCCATGTTCCAGGACAATTTCTACATAAATTAAAGAATAAATAATTTTTAAACTATACAACTATTATAAGAAAACATAAGTTAATATCTTCACAATCTATGAATATGATACATACTGTTAATATTAACTACATAAAATTAATATTTAAATGCATGATAAAACTGTGAGAAAAGTAAAAAAGATACGTGAGATTCTAGAGGAAAGTATTTACAACTCACATCACAAAAAACAGAGCTATAGTTTTAAAAGAACTTCCTTTGAGGACACGGGAAGAGGGATAGGAGAAGCTGGAACAAAGTGAGAGAGTAGCAGTGACATTTATACACTACCAAATGTAAAACAGCTAGTGGGAAGCAACTGCATAACACAGGGAGATCAAGGCTCTGATTGGTGAAGACCTAGAGGGGTGCGATAGGGAGGGTGGGAGGGTGGCTCAAGAAGGAGGGGATATGGGGATATATGTATAAATACAGCTGACTCGCTTTGTTGTACAGCAGAAGCTGGCACAACGGTGTAAAGGTATTATACTCCAATAAAGATCGAAAGAAAAAAAAATTTTTTTTAAATAAATGAAAGAACTTCTTAAGAAAACACATAGAAAAATTGGCAAAATATATGAATTTACAGTTCATATATAAGGAGATAAAAATAAACCTCAAATACATGAAAAAAGTTGTCTTCCACGTTAAGATATATGCAGAGTAATAACACAGGGAGATCAACTCCGTGGTGGGTGATGGTTTGGAGGGCTGGAATAGGGAGGGAGGGAGTTGTGGGAGGGAAGGGATTTGGGGATATATGTATGGATACAGCTGGTTCACGTTGGTGTAACTCAAAAACTGGCAAAACAGTGTAAAGCAATTATATTCCAATAAAGAGCTTAAAAAATACATATATGCAGAGTAAAACCAAGCTGAAATATCACTTTTGGCCTATATGACATCAAATATCTGACATCAATATTTAATATTACAGCCTATTGGTTAAACTATACAGAAAAGGGACACTCGTATGCATCATTGATGAGGATACAAAATAGTGTAACATCTTGGCAAGATAACATCTCCAAATATTGCCATGCTACTAACTTTTGACCCAGCAACCCTAATTCTACCCTAACAATACATGGAAGAAAATACAGAATAACCAATGCACCAGGTTACTTGTTGAAGTATTGCTTTTAACAGAAAAAGAATAGAAAATACCCAAATGACAATCAGTAAGGATTGCATCAATTATATGCGATGAAATATTAAGCAACTATAAAAATGTGGGAAATATCTCTGAATACTGTTCTGGTGGAATCTATATGGCATGTTAAGTGAAAACAGTAAGGTGAAGAAGAATGTCTCTGGTATGCTAATTTTTGTGTTAAAATAGAGATGCACATATTGGCTTTATATGTATATATAATTATAAATATATATGTTATAAACACTTATGTATTTTAAATGATAAAATATTAAAATGTTTTCTTGAGGAAGAAGGAAGCTGGGTAAGAGACAGGAATAAAAGCTAGACATTTCTGAATATTTTGTAGTTTTGACTTTGAAATCATGTAAATGATTTTACATAATTTAAAATTAAATTAACTTAAAATAGCAATCTCTAAAAATGCAATTCAAACTGAAACAATTGTTTTCATGGTATTTGTGTGTGTAAGTATGAATTGTCTACAGCATGGAAATAAGGAGATCTTTTCTAACCACAGCCTCAAAATTCAATTTTTGACTCAGTTAATTGTGATGGTTAATTTGCAGCTTGGCTAGGCCACAGGACCTAGATACGTGCTCAAACACCAGTCTAGATCTTGCTGTGAAAGTAGTTTTTAGATGAGAGTAACATTTAAATCAACAGATTTTGAGCAAAGCAGGCTACCCTATATAACGTGGGTTGCCTTATCCAGTCAGTTGAAGGCCTTAACAGAAAAATACTGACACCTCCTGAGGAACACAGAATTCTGACACCAGACTACTTTGGACTCAAAGTGCAACATCAACCCTTCCTTGGGTCTCCAGTCTGCTGGATTTTGCATTTGCCACGATTATATGAGCCAGTTCCTTAAAATAAATACAGCACACACACACACATCCCTATTGGTCTGTTTCTCTAAAGAACCCAGACTAATACATGAATTTAATGTATTTTGTGTATTTTCTATTTCATTGATTTATCTATAATGTTTCTTGTTTCTTTTCTAATCACAACACTAAATTAAATTTCTAAGTAATGCTTTAGTTGCATAACAAAATTTTACTTTGTAATTTTATTATAATTAAGTTCAAAATACTTTCCACTCGCCCTTGTAAGTTCTTCCCGGAAAATATTCAGAAATATGATGCTTAATTTTAATATACTTGGGCTTTTCTCTACATATATTATGGTTGTTGGTTTCTGATTTAATTACGTCGTGATCAGGGAACATACTGTGTTAAGGTGCAAATCTTGAAGGGGTTTTTAGATGCACTTTATGACCTTAGTGAACATTACCTGTGCTCTCACAGGAGTGTTCTGCTCCTGTTGAGTATAGTATGATTGCCAACTAGGTCAAGGTGATAAATGTCAGTGTTCAAATCATCTGTGTTTTTCTGAATGTTGTTTACATATCAATTACTGACAGATGCCTGTTAAAATACCCAATTATAATAGTAGTTCTGTCACATTTATTACATCTACATACATTATAAACCCCACAATAGGCTGTTATGACTTTCGCTTTAAATACTGAGATATCTTTTAAAGAAATTAACCAGTCACATATTTACCATTTCTGATGTGCTTCATTCCCTTCTAAAGACATAGTTTCCATTTCATATCCTTGCCTTTTAACCTTAACAACTTTCCTTTAGGGACCTCCCTGGTGGTCCAGTGGTTAAGACTATGTGCTTCCAGTGCGGGGTGGTGGGGTGGGGTGCCTGGATTTCATCCCTGGTCAGGGAACTAAGATCCCACATGGCACGGCCAAAACATTTTTTTTTTAAATTTCTTTAGTATCTATTATAGAGAAATCTTTGCTGGCAGTGAAATTTTCTCGTATCTGAGAACAACCAACTTCACCTTTATTTATAAAAGATATTATTGGAAGACATGAAATTATGGTGACAGCTTTTTTTTTTTTTTTCCACCATTTTGAAGTTGCCATTCTATTACCTTTTGGCCTATTTTTTTTTTTTTTGAGGTCACGATGTCTATGTATTCCCCACACGTCACGTTACGCTTGTCACCAAGGCCAGCACGCAGGAGTTAGGACACGGGTCCCCAGACGTGTGCCAGACCGCGGGGGACTGGCGGCGACCCCCTCCTAGTCAGCTGCACACGCGGCGCGGGGTCCCCTGGCAGCGGCCCCACAGCCCAGGGCGCCTCCAGCTGCCCCGCCGCCCACCGGCCTCTCCTCCCCGCCCCTCCCCGCCCCGGGCCGCCGGGACGCCCACGGGGGCTGTCCGGCGATCTCAGGCCCAGGCGGGGGGCCCTCCTGCAGCAGCCGCCCCCTGGGGAGGAGGGCCCGCCGAGGCCACAGAGGCGCCGTGCCGGCGGGACGCCCTGGGGGCGGGAGGGCGGCGGCCGGGACCCGCAGCAGGGCTGGGCCGGGCCGGAGGCGGTGCGGGCGCCCCTCGCGGGCGGGCGATCGCGAGCCCTGGGAAGGGGGCGTGGAGAGCAGCCCCGCGTCCAGCCACATGCGCGCCCCGAAGAGAGGCCGGGACACGGCCCCGCCGCCCAGGCCGCCCGCTTCGCCCCGCCGGGCGCAGGGAGACGGGGCGCCGGGAGAGACCGGCCCCGGGAACCTGCAGCCGCAGCTCCTCATGCGAGAACCCGGGTCCGAGGGCCGGGCCGGCTGGCGGGGAGCTCGTCCAAGCGGGGGGCGGCCGGGGCGGCCAAGGCGGGCTCAGAAAGCGGCTTCCGGGGGCTGGGCGGCCCCTGAACAGATGGCGAGGGCGGGGCTGCGGGCGGGGCTGGGGGCCCGGCATCCGCAGGGGCGCTTCTCACCAGAGTACCCCGCCCACCCCGCGGTCCTCTAGGAAACACTGTAGTGAGTGGGGTTTCAGCGGCTGGGGGGAGGTGGTGCTGGTCTGCGCTCACAGCTTGGGGCTCTGTTTCCAGAAGGGTCTGAGGGCCGTGACAGAGCACAAAAAGGGAAGGGAGGGTGGAGGCAAAAACATGAAACTAATAAAATCCCTCTTAACATGCAGGTCCAATTTCTTTTTCTCTCGTGGGCGGGCCAATGGGAGGAGACGGAAAAGTGCGAGAAGGCTTCCAGTGGGCCAGGGAGGACCCGATGGCACTGGAGAGCGGGGCGGTCATTCCTGCTGGTCGTCCTTGCTGGCACTGGGGGTCCGACTCCGGATCTGACTTCGGAGCTGTTCTGTCAACTCTGGGCTCTGCTGCTGCATCTGCTGAGCGAACTGCCGGCCCGCCTGGATGAGGCTGGCCAGATCATTCTGAGAGGGGCTGGTGCCGGGAGTCCCCAAGAGGTTGTGGCCGCTGGAAATCATGCCAGACGTGAGCTGTTGAACTTGGGGGTTGTTCATGAGGCTTGATGCCCCACTCATAAAGCTGGGGTTGTTGAGCAGGCCCGCGATGTCGAAGCTGCCAACGCCTCCCCTCGGGCTGGGCGCCTCTCTCAGCCGCAGCTCCACCACCTTGAGGCTGGAAGTGTAGGTCTCCTGTTGGGGTCCAGCTCCAGGGCCTTCCTGTAGCAGGCCATGGGCCACCGTGTGCTTGTTCAGGCTGGACAGCGCCAGGCGCATCCTGCCGGAAGCCTCGCTGTAGGACCTGTCTATGCAGATGGCCCGCTGGCAGTCCTGCAGCACCCCCGCATATTTCCCCAGTTTGCTGTGGGCCCCGGCTCTGTGACAGACGCAGACGGAGTTGGTGGGGTTCAGCTCCATGGCTTTCCAGTAGGAGTGCATGGCGGCCTCAAAGTTTCCTATCTTCATCTGTGCGTTTCCTTCGGTTTTGAGACATTCTGCCTCCGCCGAGTCCCCCTCCGAAGGCAGGGTTCGCTGGGGACTTCTCAGATCCGTCAGCATCTCCTTGCCCGCACAGCCGCTTCAAATATTTCCAGGAGAGCCTGGGGGAGCATGAGGTCGCTGTCCTCCACCATCACCCCAAAAACGGTCTCCAGGCACCGGATGGTGACTTCCAGGCTCTCCTGGGTGTCGGTTGAGAGCCCCCCCCCCCCCCCCCCCGGAGCTGGTCGTGCAGGAACCAGATGATGGCATAGGCCAGGAGCTTCTTGTCATCCATCCTGAGACAGGAGGAGACAGGCCTGGGGCTTCAGGATCTTTTAGGCAGCTGAACCCCCCAATATTTTTCTAATGAGATATCAATCATCATTCTTATGATTTGTGTGACACAAGTAATGAGTTATTTTTCTCTTGCTCCTTTTCAGAATTCTCTTTATCTTTGGTCGTCAGTAGTTTGACTATTAGATGCTTAGATGTTGTTTTCTTTATATATGTATATCCCCACTTGGATTTCACTGAGTTGTTTGGATATGCAAGTCATTTGATTTGTACCAAATTTGGGAGATTTTAATGCATTAACTGAGCAATTTTTTTTCTCCATTCTCCTTCCTTTTATTCAGAGACTCTATTTACACTTATGTTAGACTGCTTGATATTGTTCCAAAGTCCACTTAGGCTCACTTCATAGCTTTTAATCTTCTTCACTTTTTCAGACAAGATAATTTCCATTGCTCTATCTTGATTTTAACTTACTTTTACCATTATTCAATTGGCCATGTAGCCAGTCTAGAATTTCCATTAGGTTCTTTCTTATGTTTTTCACTTCTCTGCTATTTCTCATCTTTTTATTCATTTTGACTCTATTGTTCTTTAAGTCTTTGAATATATTTATAACAGCATTGTACAGAGTATAGATTCCATTATCTTCCTCTGGAGGGAACTGATTCTTGTTCTAGCATGCACTCAGTGTGGCTGGGCTTATGTTCCAAATTCTGTCTGCCTTGCTCAAACTGCTCAACATCTCAGCCTATCAGCTTTTACCTTTCACTAGTAATCTCAACTGCACATTTATGTGCAGTTTATGGGAGAGCCAAAGAGTTGAGAGGTTATAAACAAAATTTGAGACTACCATTACTGAGGGTCCCTCATTTATTGAATTTCTCTTCTCATCTTTTGGTCCCTCTTGCAGTCCCCAAACTCCATCCTCTGGTTCTACACGCCTTTAAGAATTCAATTTTCTCCTTGACTTTTAGTTACTATATGCTGTATAAATAAGGGGTTTCCCTAAGACAAAAACTATATAAACCCTTTTCTCAGGGGCTGACTCCTATCTAGTTTCTGCCAGATTTGAGTTACTTTCCAGTGTCTTCAAATAGTTGCTTTTTATATTTTGTCCAAACTTAATAGTTGATATCAGTGGAAATTATCATTTAATACAAACTCCAGTTTCATTACTCATAATTAAAATCTTAGACATTGATTTTGAGACATGCTATGCTGGTTAAGCATAACTCTTACTATAACTCACTTAACAAACTAATATAAAACTCTTCTTAAGGTAAGTTGTTGCTGCAAAAGAGTAAAGTTGGACCCTTTCCCCTATACAATACACAAAATTAACTCCCCGTGGATCATAGGCATAAATATAAGAACTAAAACTATGAGACACTGGTAAAAAAAAAAAAAGGAAAAAATCTTTATGACCTTGGATTACGCAAGGCCTTCTTAAGTGTGATACCAAAAGCACAAGCTACAAAGAAATAATCATAAAGTTGGACTTCATCACAATTAAATGCTTTGCCTTATCTTTTCTAGGAGAGAGAATATCACAAATCTAAGTTATCTGTGAGTAGACAAAAAACAAATTTCAATTGAGATATGAGTGATACATCCATCATCACTGCAAGTTATGGGTGAAGAGAGAAAGAAGAGAAAATGAAGAGAATCCAAGTAAAAGATGCCAAAGGTGTGGAAGACATATCATCTCTCTAAAGAGAGGAAGTATTAAAAAATGGAAGATTGGAATGGCTATGAAGCAACGAAACATGGGATGTTAAGTAAACCCATTTTGAAATCTTTTAAATCCTGTTTTATACTAATGAATTTGTAAACATAATGAATTTTTCTGGTTAACTTATATAAAAATGTTTTCATGTAAACATTTTGTCATTCTTGTGTACTATCCTCCTGGACAAAAGGTCTGGATAAACAAAGGAGAAGGCTGATATTAGTAGTGCATCAGATTTTGGTTACTAAATGAGACACACCACAGCCAACAGAAAAAAGAACAAAAAGAGCACCTGGGAAGGCGTGGTGGAGAGGAGAGAATAGCAATGCTTTTTGTCTTTCAAAACTGCTCCAGAAAATCTTTCCTCTCCTAAAAACAAACAAACAGAAACAGACAGAAAAAACATCCAAAAAACAAAATAAAACAAATTGTGCTGCTTTTCTTAGATTCTGTGCTACAGTGAATCTTTTGGATTCAGACTGACTTACTGCGAAGCCTATAATCACAACTGACAAGATGTTCTTTGTTTTTGGGGGCTGAATAACATTCCATTTAAGTTCATACTTCATTTTCTTGATCCATTCATTCATTGATAGACATTCAGATTGTTTATGTGTCTTGGCTACTGTGAATAATGCTGCAGTGAAAATAAAAGTGCAGTTACCTCTTAAAGATCCTGATTTTAATTCCTATGGATAAATATCCAGAAGAATTGCAGGGTCACATGGTAGGTAAAGTTTTAATTTTGGGGAAACTTCCATCCTATTTTCTATACTCTCTATGCCAACTTACATACCCACCAGCAGTGTAACAGGATCCCCTTTTCCTCACATCCTTCACCCTTTCTTCACTATCATGTACTTGCTGGCCATTTGTAGGTCTGCTTTGGAGAAATGTCTATTCAGGTCCTTTGCCCAATTTTAATCAGTTTTTTAAAAATTTGTCTTGTTTTGTTTTTAGCTATTGAGTTGAATGAATTTTGTTTGTATTTTGGATTTTAACCCCTTATCAGACTTATGCTATGAAAATATTTTCCCCTGTTCTATAGACACCTTTCAATCTTTGACTGTTTCCTTTGTTATGCATAAGCTTTTCAGTTTCATGTGCTGTTGATTTCAGTCAGTTAATATTTTGTTGAGAGTTTTTTGCATCTATATTCTTCAATAATATTGGCCTGTAGTATTATTTTTTTGTAGTGTCCTTATCTGGCTTTGGTATCAGGGTAATTCTGGCTTTATAAAATAAGTTTGGGAGTATTCATTCCCTCTTCTTCAATTTCTTGGGAAGAGTTTTAGAAAGATTGGCATTAATTCTTTAAATTCTGGGTAGAATTTACACTGAAAATATTCTAGTGCTGGGGTCTTTACAACAATGCAGTGGCTAGAAGTTGAAAATAAAACTGAGAAACAAAAGATGAATAATCTTGAAGTTTAAAAACTTGTACTTAATACTAGGATGAAAGTGGAAATACAGAGAAAAAACAAATTAATTTCCTAAATACTGATGATAAAGCAGTACATACCAAGATAAATGAGATATAGTTAAAGCGGTGATCAGAGAAAACTCCAGAGCCATATACACATACATTGATTAAAAACAAAAGAATTAAAGAAGGGAATTAAATTGCCATCTCAAATTTTAAAAAAAGAGTAAACAAGGAAACAACAAAGTAAAAGTAAAAATTAATAAATTAAAGAAAAAGGTACATCAAATCAGTAAATCAAAAATCTTGTTTTTTAAAAAAAAGCTGCAAATTAGACAATCCATTGGATAATTTCATAAAGGATAACAAGAAATAAAGCACAAAAGTAGATAAATAACAAGTGAAAATAATGATTAATAATCAACAAAAAAGCACTAAAAACAATGTTCACATCTGTGTAAACAAACTCGAAAGCTATATGAAATGGATAATATTCTAGGAAAATTCATTTAACTACTACTGACTGCAGTAGAAATATGACACTTAAAAAACACTAACTTCCACAGAAATAATGCAGGTATTTATCAAGGAATTATAAAATACACACACACACACATGCACACACACACCAGGTTTAAATGGTTTCATAGATAACTGTACAAAACATTTTCAAATCAGATAGTATCACTAAAAACAAATTGTTCCAAAGAATTGAAAAATGAACATTACTTCCAATTTGTTTTTCATGAAACAGTGTAAAATTGTACCCTAATGAAATAAAAATAGTACCAGAACAAACGTTACAGGCCAATATTACTCATGAATATTACGCTTAAAATTCTGTAGGTAATATTAGTGAATTTGACCTCCTTTCTGGTATGACACATGAGAAGTAACTACCAATAGATCTGAGATACAAATGTGAAACATGAGGATACACAAATATAGGTACAAAATAGGAGTGAATTCCTAAAAATCCTGAGTGTAAGGGAAATTTTTCTAACTATGACACTAAAAACAGATGAGATATTTTTAGTGATAAATTAAAATAATAACAAACTCGATAACCCAAAATATTTTTAAAAAAGAAATGTAAATTCAAAATACAAATTGGGAGTAAATATTTACAATATATATCAGATAATGAACTCATATTATGAAATACGCAAAGAACTGTTAAAATTGAAGGAGGAAGATGAGACATAAACAGCGGTGACATCAGAATAAATGGCAGAATAGGCAGCTCCATGGACCTATTACTCTGCAGAAACACTGAAAAGTCAAGCAAAAACTATCAGAATCAACTTTTTCAGAGGTCTGGAAAATAGTCAGAAGCTTATAGCAAACAAGTAAACACTGAATCAAGAAAAAGGTAACTTAAAAGTGACAGGGTAGCTTTGTGGCATTTGTACTTGCCCTTTCATCATACCCCATTTCTAGCTCAGCATCAGTTGTGAAGATGATGGCCCTTTCCTGTGTGAGATCCCAGTCCTTGTGTTTCTTTGGCTCTAACCTGTCTGAGGGCCACCTGAAAGAACTATGTAAGGCTTTGGACTTTGTTTCCCCTAACTCAGAGATCACTCAAGGTGGAAGAGGGGCAAGCATTGTTCAAAAACATTGTAAGGCAAATGAAAAACCCACAGCCATCTGGGACAATTGAATCCATCCCTGAAAACCTGGGAGGAGAAACTAGGAGCTGGGATTTTTTTGGAAATGAGGGTACACAAAACCGCACATTGATATTGGGGAATTTAGAAACCCACACATCAATACATGTCAAGGCAAAACACACACTCAGAAAATGCTTGAGAAGACCCTAAGCTTTCAGCTCTGACTGCTTTCTCATGCAAACAGAAAGTGAAGGGTAAGGCAGAGCTAAATGTGGAAAGAGTGCCTCAGCATACAATCAACCAGTAAAGACTGGAAGCATTTGTTTGTTTGTTTTATCTTTCTTCCTTTGCTTATTTTCCTTTGTCTTTCTAATTTTTTCTTGGCTCTTAGTGGTGAAAATATCATTAGCTGAACACATGGTAAAGGTATAGAGACTTGAGAGAACAAGTGTAACAAATAAAGAAGTTACGAAAATCGTCTAGCAGTCCCTAAACAACAACAAAAAAAACCCCAAACAACCCCAGCCGCATCCCACCGAAATTAACAAAAATAAACCTTGAGGAGGGGAAAGAATGTGATTTCCAGAGATACTAAATTATAATATCCAAAAGGTCTAGTTTAAAAAAATTAAGAAGGCTACAAATAAAAAAGAAAGAATGTCACATGCATGAAGAAATAAACAGAAACTATCCCTGAGAAAGCACAGACATTAGGCTTACTAGATTGACTTTAAACAAACTGTTTTAAATCAACTCAAAGAAAACCAAGAGAGCAATAGATGAATAAATCAAGAATATCAATAAAGATATAAAAATTAGAAAAAGGAGCTAAAATGTACAATAACTGAAACAAAATGTGCTGGGAAAACTGGATATTCAATTGCAAAAAAAAAAAAAAAAAGATGAAGTTGAACCCCTACCTCATACCATATAAAAATTTAATTCAAATTGTATCAATGACTTAAACGTAAGAGATAAAACCATAAAACTCTTAGAATAAAATATAGGAATAAATCATAGTCTCGTTCAGGCTATGATTTCTTAGATATGACACCGAAAGCAAAAAAAAAAAAAAAAAAAAAAAAAAAAAAAAGCAAAGAAATTTGACTTCATCAAAATTATAAACTTTTGTGTAACAAAGAACATTATCCAATAACTACATAACCTAGAAAGGAGGAGAAATACTTAAAATTATATTGCTGATGAGGCTCTGGTATCCAAAATATATAAAGAATTATTACAATGCATCAACAAAAAGACAAATAAATAACTAGAAAATTGACAAAGAACTTGAATAGGCATTTCTCCAGAGAAGATATACAATGGCCAAGAAACACATGAAACGAAGCTTCACATCATTATTCATTAGGAAAATGCACATCAAAACAACAAGATATCACTTTGTACCCACCATGAGGCCATAATCCAAAAAAAAAGGGGGAGGTATGAAGAGCTGGAAAACATGAAGGATGTGGAGAAACTGGAACCCTCATACACTACATGAGGATAAAGTGGTGAAACTACTTTGGAAAACATTTTTACAGTTTCTCAAATGTTAAAAATAGAGTTAGCATATGACCCAGCAATTCCACTCTAAGATATATGCCCGCAAGAATTGAAAACAGATACTCAAACAAAAATTCACACAGACACACAGACACACACACACACACACACACACACACACACACACACACACATACGCAAACATACACATGTTCATAACAGCCATAACAGCACTCTTAGCAATAGCCAGAAGATAGAAATGATCCAAATATCCATTAGCAGATGAACAGATAAACAAATTGTGATATACCTATATAATAAATATTAATCAACCATAAAAATGGAATAAAGTAGTGATAAGTCCTACATGTGGATGAACCTCAAAAATATGCTGAGTGAAAGAAGCCAGATATGAAAGACTACATACTGACGGAAGATGGCCAAGATGGCAGAGTGGGAAGGCCCTGAGTTCACCTCTTCCCACAGGCATACCAACATTACAACAATTTCCAGAATAGCTATTGATGAGAATGATCTGAAGACTAGCAGAAAAGATTTTTTCCCACATCTCAATAAAGATTAAAACACAACAAGAAAGGTAGGAGGGGCAGAGATGCAGTAGAATTAAGACCTACAACCCCAGGTAGGTAACCCACAATGGAAGGATAATCAGAATTGCAGAGGTTCTACCGAGGAATGATTGATCTGGGCCACATATCAAACTCCCCAGTTGGGAGTGGAGGGTCCTACACCACAAAGATGAAACTCCAGAACATCCAGCTTTGAAAGCTAGTAGGGTTTATATATGCAAAAGCCAGAGGGCTGTGGGAAACTGGGACTGCATTCTTAAAGGGCACATGCAAAATCTCACATGCTCTGAGCAGAAGCAATAAATGAAAAGTAGCCTGAGTTAGACCCAGTTGCTGATCTTAGAGAAACCTTCCAGAGAGGGAGGAAACCAGTGGGACTCCTCCTAGAAACACAGATGCTGGTGACAGTCATTTAAGGGCACTTGATTTATCACAAGGACACTGGTGCTAAGAAGCATCATTTTGGAGTCCTCCATCTAGACTGGTAGCATCAGGACCAGGGCCAGCCCAATAGCATGCCAGCACCAGCCCCAGGACACCCTAGGACAGGCAACAAATTGTGCCAGGACACAACCTTGTCTATCAGCAGCCAACAGTCCCTTCACAAGGCAGGGTCTGGTCACCAACCAGGCCAGGGGCCAGCCCTACCTACAAGTGCACCCACAGTAGTCAGCCCCACCACAACAGTAGGGCCTACTCAGCACATACAGCTGAGATCATATGGCTCTGGTGACCACACGGTAGTGTGCTGTGGGCACCACAGGACATCTCCTACACATGGTCACTTCTCCAAGATGCTACCTAACATATACAAATAAACACAGAACTAGGCAAAATGAGATGACAAAGAATATGTTTCAAATGAAGGAATAAGATAAAGCCACAGAGGAAAACGAAGTGAAGTAGAGATAAGCAATCTCCCAATAAAGATTACAAGGTAATGATCATAAGAGGCTCAAAGAAAATGGAAGAAGAATGGATAAACACAGTGAAAAGGTAAACAAAGAATTAGAATATATAAAGAACCCAAAAGAGCTGAAGAATAGAATAACTGAAATAGAAAATACACTAGAAGACATCAAGAGTAGATTAGATAAAAGAGGAATGGATCATGGAACTGGATAACAGACAAGTGAAAAAAAACTCAATCTAAACAGGAATTTTTTTTTTAAACTGAGGAGACTTTAAAAGACCTCTGGGACAACATCAGGCATACTAACGTTTGCATTAAAAAGGTCCCAGAAGGAGAAGAGAGAGAGAGAAAGGGGCAGGGAACTTATTTGATATTAGCTGAAAACTTCTCTAACCTGGGAAAGCAAACAGAAATCCAAATCCAGAGAGTCCCAAACAAGAGCAACCCAAGGAGAACCACACCAAGACACATTATAATTAAAATGATAAACCTTAAAGTAAAAGGGAGAATATTAAAAACAAAGAGCAACTATTTATATATTCAATATAAGAGAACTTCCATAAGATTGTCAGCTTACTTTTCAGCAGAAACTTTGCAGTTTGGGAGGGAGTGGCAGAATATATTTAAAGTGATGAAAGGAAAAAACCTGCAACCTATATTCTACACAGCAAGGCTATCATTCATATTTGAAGGAAAGACAGTTTTACAGACAGGCCAAAGCCAAAAGAGCTCAACACCACTAAACCAGCTTTACAAGGTTAAAGGGACTTCTCTAAGTGGAAAAGAACACGATTGAAAATATGCAAATTACAAAAGAAAAAATCTCATTGGTAAACTCAAATGTACAAAAAGGTAGTAGATCGACCACTTATAAAGGCAGTATGAAGGTTAAAAAAAATGGTAAAATCATTTTTATCCATAACAAGAAGTTAAAGAACACATCAAACAAAAAGATGTAAAATATGATATCAAAAACATTAAATGTCAGAAAAGGGAGTAAAATTGCCAGGTTGTTACAATGCATTTGAACTTAAGAGGTCAGGAACTCTAATATATATTTACATTAAAGCTATATATAACCTTTTTATAAACAAGCTAAAAATCTGTAATAGATATACACATAAAAAAAAAAAGAAGGGAATCCAAATATGAGATTAAAGGTAGTCACCAAAGCACAAGGGAAGAGAGCAAAAGAAAGGAACATAAAAGAACTGCAAAAACAATCTGAACAATTAACATCATGTCAATAAGTATATACTTATCAATAATTACAATAAATGTTTATACACTAGATGCTCCAACCAAAAGATAGTGGCTGAATGGATAAAAAATCAAGACACATATATATTGCCTATAAAGGATTTACTTCAAATCTCAAAGCACACACAAACTGAAAGTGGGGTGATGGAAAAAGTATTCCATGCAAATGGAAATGAAAAGAAATATGGAACAGCAACACTTAATCAGACGAAATACTTGAAAACAAGAAACTAAGAAGGACATTACATAAAAATGGGGATTAATCTGACCAGCTAAAGAACAATGATAAATATATATATGCACCCAATAAAGGGGCACCTAATTGCATAAAGCAAATATTAAAAAACATGAAGGTAGAAATTGACACTAACAAAATAATAATGAGAGCCTTTAATGCCCCTTTTACATCAATGGACAGGTTATCCAGACAGAAAATCAATAAAGAAACACTAACCTTAAAAGACAAGTTTGATCAGGTGAACTTAATAAATATGAAGAGAATATTCCTATATATGTATATAGGAATATATATATATATATATATATATATATATATATATGTGTGTGTGTGTGTGTTTATATACATATATATAAAATCAATTGAATATATATTCTTTTCAGTGGCACGTGTAACACTCTCCAGAATAGATCACGAGAGGCCACAAAACACGTTTCAGTAAATTTAAAATTAAAATCATATCAAGCATCTTTCTGATCACAGTGCTATGGGCTAGAAATCATGAACAAGAGAAAAACTGCAAAAAACACAATCACAGGAACGCTAAAAAATATGCTACTAAGTGACCAATGGGTCACTGAAGATACCAAAGATGAAATCAGAAAACATCTAGAAAATTAAAAATGGAAAAACAACAATCCAAAATCTATGGGACAGAGCAAAAGCCTTTCTGCAAGGGAAATTTATAGAAATACAAGCCTACTTCAGGAGGCAAGAAATACATCAAGTCATCAAACAAACTTAAACCTAAAAGACCTAAAACCTAAAAACCAAACCAAACAAAAACAAACAAAACAAAACAAAACAAAACGTTTGTAGAAGGAAGGAAATGATAAAGATCAGAGTGGAAATAAGTGAAAAAGAGACTAAAAAAAAAAACAATAGAGAAGATCAATGAGGCTAAGAGTAAGTTTTTTTGAAAAACTAAAACTGGAAACCTTACTGGGAAAGTTAATCAAAGTAGTCTTGTTCAGGCTTCAGAGGCAATAATAGGCCTTTGACTGAAGAGAGACCCTGAAAAGAGTTACATGTCAAATGCTGATCAGCAGAAGCCACGAAAGTAGGTCTGGAGAACCAGTAAAGGGAGTAAGTCCAGTAAGTCTTGAGAACAACAGATAAGGAAGACAATAAATCCAGCAGCTCTTGAGAACCAACAACAGGAGTAAGTCATGAAGCTCCCTGGGCCCTGGGAACCTGGCTGGTTCCCAGGAATCAAACATTCTGAGACTTACAATTGGAAATACAAGCATTTAACATAAGAACCAGAGCTGCCCATTTGCAGGTACACTGATGATCGTCACCTTGGGGCGTGGTGCGTGTTAAAACCTGGACTTTTTGAGCAGTAATCTGAAATCTCATCCAAGGGGTGGACACACTGCCCGAGACCTTCCCACTTGGGACTCCAGACTGCTGTTCCAGGGACTTCTCAGTATTGCTTGGATCTGAATGAAGTTCTCCCAAATTGGTGATGTATGCACATCTCTCTCTTTATATGTTGCTTGTCCTCTCAATGTGGTGATAAATGTTCTCTCGAACTAGTAACCTACATGGTGATGTAACTGCTCCCAAATTGATGATGATGATGATGATGATGATGATGTGTGTGTGTGTGTGTGTGTGTGTGTGTGTGTGTGTGTAGCTTGTCCTCGTACTGTAACTTACTAATAATATAAAAAATTTTCTTATTTCTTGCTTATTAAAGTGTGAACTGGTTATTTTGCCAACGAATCCTCTGAACCTGAAGCTGAAAGCAGGTCTTTCAGCAAAACAAAACTTTAGCTATACTAATCAAGGAAAAAAAAAGAGAAAGAAAAGAGGAGAATTTACAACTGATACCACAAAATACAAAGGGTCATAAGAGGTTACTATGAACAATGATAACCAATAAAATGGACAGCCTAGAAGAAACTGAAAACTTCCAGAAATGTACAATTTTCCAATACTGAATTAGACAGAAATACACAACATGAATAGACCAATTACCAGTAATGAAATTGATTCAATAATAAAAAACTCTCAACTAACAAAAGACCAGGGCCAGAAGGCTTCACAGGTGAATTCTATGAAACATTTAAAGAAGAAATCATGCCTCTCCTTCTCTAGCCATTCCTAAATATTGAATATGGAGTGCTTCGGAACTCATCCTGTGAGGTCAGCATCATTCTGATACTAAAACAAAAGACAACATAAAGAAGAAAATACAAGCCAATATCTCTTATGAGAATAGATGCAAAAATCCTCAGCAAAATATTACCAAGCTAAATTCTACAAAAATTAAAATACTCATATACCATATGGCTTTATCCCATGGATGCAAGAATGAATCATTTGCAAATTAGTGTGATGCACTGCGTTAAGAAACTGAAGAATAAAAATCATGATTATCCCAATAGAATCAGAAAGATCTTTTGACAAAATTCAATATCGATTTATAATAAAAATCTCTCAACAAAGTGTCCAGAGAGGGAACACACCTCAACATAATAAAGGCCATATATGACAAAGCTACAGCCAACATCATACTCAATGATGAAGAACTGAAAATATTTTCTCTAAGATCAGGAGCAAGGCACGTATACCCATTCTTACCACTTTTATTCAATATAATATTGGAAGTCCTAGCCACAGCAATCAGAAAGTAAAAGAAATAAGAGGTATCCAAATTGGATGGGAAGAAGTCAAACTGTCACTCTTTGCAGATAACATGATACTATATACAGAAAACTCAAAGTCTCCACTGAAAAGTTGTTAGATCTAATAAGTAAATTCAGTAAATTTGCAGGATGCAAGATTAATATACAGAAATCTCCTGCTTTCCTATACACTAATAATGAACTCTCAGAAAGAGGAGCAGTGGTTAAGAATTTGCCTGCCAATGCAGGGGACACAGTTTCAAGCCCTAGTCCAGGAAGATCCAACATGCTGTGGAGCAATTAAGCCTGTGTGCAACAACTACTGAGTCTGCACTCTAGAGCCCATGAACCACAACTGCTGAGACTGTGTGCCACAACTACTGAAGCCCATGCACCTACACTCCATGCTGTACAACAAGAGAAGCCACAGCAATGAGAAGCCTGCATGCTACAACAAAAGTAGCCCCTACTAGCCACAACTAGAGACAGCCCAGATACAGCAATGAAGACCCAATGCAGCCAGAAATAAATTAAAATAATTAAAAATTTTTTGAAATAGATAAATTGGGTTCAAGATGGCAGAGTAGGAGGAAGTGTGCTCACTCCCTCTTGCAAGAGTACTGGAATTACAACTAACTGCTGAACAATCATCAACAGAAAGACACTGGAACTCACCAAAACACACACCCCACATCCAGAGACAAAGGCAAGCTGCAATGAGACAGTAGGAGGGGTCCAATCATGATAAAATCAAAGCCCATAACTGCTGGGTTGGCCACTCACAAACTGGAGAAAAGTTATACCACAGAAGACCACCCACTAAAGTGAGGGTTCTGAGCCCCACATCAGGCTTCCCAACCTGGGGGTCTGGCAACAGGAGGAGGAATCCCCAGATGATCATACTTTGAAAGCCAATGAGATTTGATTGTAGGACCTCCATGGGACCGAGGGAAACAAAGACTCTGCTTTTGGATGGCACTTAAAATGTAGTGTGCACACCAGGACCTAGGGGGAAGGAGCAGTGACCCCATAGAAGACTGAACCACACATACCTGCTGCTGTTGGAGGGTTGCCTGCAGAGTTGGGGGGCAGATGTGGCTAACCATGGGAAAAGGGACACTGGCAGCAGGGGTTCTGGAAAGTGCTCATTGGCATGAGCCCTCCCAGAGTCTGTCCCCATTAGCCCCAGCAAAGAGCCTCTAAGCCCCAGTGCAGAGTAGCCTCAGGCCAAACAAGCAACAGGGTGGGAACACAGCCCCACCCATTGGCAGACAAGTGGATTAAAGTTTTACTGAGCTCTGCCCACCCAGCCCTACTGACCATCATTCCCTTCCATGAGGAAGCATGCAGGAGCCTCTTAGAGCGCTTCCTCCACAAGAGGACAGAGACCAGTACCAAGCAGTATCAGAAGTATTTCATTCTGTGGAACTGAAAACCATAGGCACAGAAAGATAGAGAAAATGAAAAGGCAGAGGACTTTGGACCAGATGAAGGGACAAGATAAAACACCAGAGAAACAAATAAATGAAGTCGACATAGGCATCCTTTCAGAAGAAGAATTCAGAATAATGATGGTGAAGATGATCCAGGACTTGGAAAAAATACTGGATGCAAAAATCAAAGAGATGCAAGAAAAGTTTACCAAAGACCTAGAAGAATTAAAAACAAACAAACAGAGATATGCAACACAATAACGGAAATGAAAATTACACTAGAAGGAACCAATAGCAGATTAACTGAGGCAGAATGGCGAATAAGGGTCCTGGAAGACAGAATGGTGAAAATCATTGATGTGAAAAAGAATAAAGAAAAAAGAATGAAAAGAACTGAAGACAGCCCGAGAGACCTCTGGGGCAATGATAAATGCACCAACGTTCACATTTTAGGGGTCCCAGAAGGAGAAGAGAGAGAGAAAAGACCTGAGAAAATCTTGGAAGAGATTATAGTCGAAAATTTCCCTTACATGGGAAAGGAAATAGCCACCCAAGTGCAGGAAGCGCAGAGAGTCCCAGGCAGGATAAACCCAAGGAGAAACCTGTCAAGACACATACTAGTCAAACTGACAAAAATTGAAGACAGAGAAAAATTAAAAAGATATAAGGGAAGAAAATGAAACACAACAAACAAAAAAATAAAAACAACAAGGCAAAAACAGCAAATAACACACAAGGGGACTCCCATAAGGTTAACAGCTGATATCTCAACAGAAGCTGTGCAAGCCAGAAGGGAGTGGCACTATATATGTAAAGCGATGAAAGGCAAGAACCTACAACCAAGAATACTCTATCCAGCAAGGATCTCATTCAGATTCAATGGATAAATCAAAAGCTTTACAGACAAGCATCAGCTAAGAGAATTCAGCACCACCAAACCAGGCTTACAACAAATGCTAAAGGAACTTCTCTAAGTGGGAAACATAAAAGAAGAAAAGGACCTACAAAAACACAAACAAAACAATTAAGAAAATGGTAATAGGAACACACATTTCAATAATTACCTTGAAGAAAAATGACTAAATGCTCCAATCAAAAGACACAGACTGGCTGAATGGATACAAAAACAAGACTCACATATATGCTGCCTACAAGAGACCTACTACAAACTTAGGGACACATACAAACTGGAGGTGAGGGGATGGACAAAGATATTCCATGCAAATGGAAGTCAAAAGAAAGCTGGAGTAGTGATACTCATATCAGGAAAAATAGACTTTAAAATAACAAATATTATAAGAGACAGGAAAGGACACTACATAAAGATCAAGGGATTAATCCAAGAAGAGGAAATAACAATTATAAATATATATGCACCCAATATAGGAGCACCTCAATACAAAAAAACAAACAACAATCCAATCAAAAAATGGGCAGAAGACCTAAATAGTCATTTCTCCAAAGCAGACATATGGATGGCCAAGAGGCACATGAAAGGCTGCTCACCATCGCTAATTATTAGAGAAGTGCAAGTCAAAACTACAATGAGGTACCACAAAACACTGGTAAGAATGGGCATCATCAGAAAATCTACAAACAGTAAATGCTGGAGAGGGTGTGGAGAAAAGGGAACCCTCTTGCACAGTTGGTGGGAATGTAAATTGATACAACCACTATGGAGAACACTATGGAGGTTCCTTGCAAAACTAAAAATAGAGTTTCCATATGACCCAGCAATCCCACTGCTGGGCATGTACCCAGAGAACACCATAATTCAAAAAGACACATGCTCTCCAAAGTTCATTGCAGCACTTTTTACAATAACCAGGTAATGGAAGCAACCTAAATGTCCGTCAACAGATGAGTGGATAAAGAAGATGTGGTACATATATACAATGGAATATTAGCTGTAAAAAGATTCGAAATTGGGACATTTGTAGCGACGTGGATGGACGACCTAGAGACTGTCATACAGAGTGAAGTGAGTCAGAAAAAGAGAAACAAATATCGTATATTAACACACACATGCGTAATATAGAAAAATGGTATGGATTAACCAGTTTGCAAGGAAGAAATAGAGACAGAGATGTAGAGAACAAACATATGGACACCAAGTGGGGAAAGTGCAGAGGGTTGGGAGGGAATGAATTGAGAGATTGGGATTGCCATAGATACATTACTAATAAGAAAAAAAAAATAAATTGTACACTTTAAATATATGCAGTGTATTGTATGTTAATTGTATCTCGATAAAATTTCTTAAAGAAAAAAATAGATAAATAAATAACATGCCTGGAATATATTGAACCAAGGAGGAGAAAGACCCATAGTCTGAAAGCTAGAAAACACTGGTGAAGAATATTGAAGATGATACAAAGAAATGGGAAGAGATCCCATGCTCTTGGACTGGAAGAATAAAGATTGTTAAAAGGTCCATCCTACCAAAAGAAATCTACAGATTTAATGCAATCCCTATCAAATTAGAAAAGATATTTTTTCCCAGAATTAGACCAAATAATTCTTAAATTTATATGGAACCACAAAAGACCTCAATTGCCAAAGCAATCTTGAGGAAATCAAACAAGCAAACAACAACAACAAAAAAACTAGAGGTATCACACTCTCTGAGTTCAGAATACACTACAAAGGTACAGTAATCTAAACTACATGGTACTGGCACTAAAGCAGACACACAGACACAGATCAATGATACCGAATAGAGAGCTCAGAAATAAACCCATGTGCCTATGGTTAATTAATCTATAACAAACGAGGAAGAATATACAATGGAGAAAAGACAGTCTCTTCAATATGTAGTGCTCTGAAAACTGGACAGCTACATGTAAAAGAATGAGATTAGAGCATTTTCTCACACCATATACAAAAATAAACTCAAAATAGATTAAAGACCTAAATGTAAGGCCTGAAACCATAAAACTCTTAGAAGAGAACATAGGCAGAATGCTCTTTGACATAAATCATAGCAATGTTTTTTGGATCTACCTCCTAAAGCTAAGAAATAAAAATAAAAACAAACAAATGGAAGCTCACTAAACTTAAAAGCTCATGCATAGCAAAGGAAACCACTGGCAAAATGAAAAGACAACCTACTGAATGGGAGAGAATATTTGCAAACATAATCAGTAAGGAGTTACTATCCAAAATATATAAACAGAAGCAGAGTCATAGATACAGAGAACAAAGAGGCAGTTTCCAGAGGGGAGGTGGTACAGAAGGATAAGTGAAATAGGTGAGTGAAATTAAGAGATACAACTGTCATAAACTAAATGTCATGGGAATGAAATGTACAACATGAAGAATATAGCCAATACCTATGTAGCATCTTTGGTGGCATATCATAACTAGACTTGTCATGGTCATTTTGTCATGTATAGAAATATCAAAGCACTATGTTGTGCACCAGAAGCTAGCATAATGTTGTAGGTCAATTATACTTCAAAAAACAGACAAACTCATAGGAAAAAAGATTAGATTTGTAGGTGCCAGAGGCGAAGGTGGGGGATGGGTAATTGGATGAAGGTAGTCAAAAGGTACAGATTTGCACTTATGAGATAAGTACTAGGGATGTAACATACAGCATGATTAATATAGTTCACACAGCTGTATGTTATATACAAAAGTTGTTGAGAGTAAATCTTCAGAGTTCTAAGTATACAGAAAAATATTTTTTTTTCCTTTTCTTTTCTTTTTCACCTGCATGAGATGAAGAATGTTCACTAAAGGTATTGTGGTAATCATTTTGTGATGCATGTAAGTCAAATCAGTATGCTGTACACCTTAAATTATACAGTGCTGTATGTCAGTTTTATCTCAATAAAATGGGAAGAAAAAGATTGTATATTGTATGATTCCATTTATATAAAAGATCCCGAATAGGTAAATCCATAGACACAGAAAGCATATTGGTAGTTACCAGGGCCTGGGGAGAAAGAGAGAATGGGGAGCAACTGCTAAATGGTATGTGTTTTTGGGGGAAAGATGAAAATATTTTGAAACTAGAGAGTGGATGCTTGCAAAACATTGTGAATGTATGAAATGCCACTGAATAGTTCACTTTAAAATGAAGGATTTTACACTATGTAAATTAACCTCAATTGAAAAAGAAAAGCAAAAGATATAAACTCTGAAAATGTATCCCTTAAACACATAAAAAGTATTCAACTTCACCCAGAATAAGATACTAGCAAAGTAATATCACAGTGAGATATCATTTCTCACACATCAGGTTGGCAAAAATGCCAAGGCTCTCGTCAAGAAACAGTAAGGTGCATGTGGAACTGCAAAATAGTTCCACCCCTATGGCGGAGAATTTGGCAAAGTCTAATAAAACTATGTATGTGTTTAACACAATAATCCCACTGTTTGGATTTACCCTGGAGACACAACACCAAAGATACAGGAATACACATACAGTATTAATGTGATTGCAAAATATTGGAAATACACAAATGTGCAAGTATTGGAGACGTAGGTTTACGATCTGTGAAACACATACACGATGGAGTACTATGCAACTAGAAAAAATTGAGAAGAGCTCTATGAACCAAAAGGGAAAGATTTCAGAAGTGAAAATACAAACTGCCAAAGAGTATGCATAGTTCTCAGTTTGTGTAAGAAAGTGAAAAATAAGAAACTATGTTAATTTGTTCAAAAAAGAAATGCAGCAAACATGTACCAGAATCAGATAACTGATGTTATGTATGAATGGTGGGTGGACACATGGTGGAAGGCATGTAAGAGAATGAGACATTTCTCTAAGAAACCACGACTTTGAATTTGTCTTGTTTGTCTTTTACATATTTAAAAATTAAAATTAATGTGACAAAGATAAATTGTTAAAAGACTATGAAACAGTGCAAAAAGAAACAAATGAACCCAAATATATTTCAAATAAATGGCACAGCCAATCTGAAGGAGAAAAATGAGAACTAATCTAATTAACTTATTTTTAAACTGCTCCTTTCTTTTGTTTCCAGTTAACTTTTGAAGATAATAATTTGATTACATAGCATTCATTAATGAAATAACTGCAAGAAAATTTGTCTCCTTAACAATTATTTTTCTTTTATATTGTAGTATGAATATAGTAATTCTGAAACAATTTCGTGTGCATTGTAGGATTAAGCAAATGAATAAATTTATTTATTTTGATAGGAACCAGGGTTCTCACAGGGAGAATGAAAGGAGAAAGAAGGAAAAGGAAAAGGAAAAAGAATAGGAAAAGGAAAAAGAATAGGAAAAGGAAAAAGAAGCCCACTGGGTTACAAAGAATTAGTATTATCAACATAATCTCCCTCTCCCTCTCTCAAACTGTCAATATATACAGTGTGCATATCTTTCCATAAATTAACATTTCCTTCCCTAAGATTCTTTTTCTTCTGGTCATGAAGCCAAAAGACAGCCCTTGCATAACAAGGAAAGCAAATAATAATTGAATAAAAATAATAGGGAAGGAAAATCACATCAACAATTACAACATTGTAATCTCCCTAAGCCTTTGGGTACCTTCATCTACAGTAAGCTGAGGAAGTTTTGGCAGATCAGTCTCATTTTGCTAGCTTCAAGTCTAAGTTTGTAGTCAACCAAATAAAGCAAATTGTTACACTGGCTCCCAACCACCAGAGTTAACACTTTGAATACATAATTATTATGTAGGGCAATAATATCATTAAATGTAGTCTGATTCAAAGTTATATTCCTTTCATCCTGTTCCAACACCCTTAGGATTCATTCCTGGGCACATGATCCAGGTTTCTATTGATATAAATATGTAAAATCTTGCAATTCGTTTAGTGTATATTGCATCATTTCATGACTCCCACTTCATCTGTGGCTCACTGGGGCTTTCTAGAATATGAGGACTAGGAGTAAAAGAGGTTGGGGCAGGTATGTATGTAGTTCCCTTTATGGCAACCAGCTTAGAAGAGGTCATTACAATTTCTTCAGATAAACAGCAACAAATCCCTGCAGATTGAGTAAATAAAAACACTTCTGCTGGTAGAGAAAGGTTGGGAGAACTTAGGGATTCCTTTTTTGTAGTTGTATTGGGATCTATCAATATTCCCCATCTTGATTTCCAAGATTTTACTGCTTCCCAGTCAGCCCCATAACTTTAATTAGAGGCAGGATGAGGTTGTGAATCCAATTTTCCTTGTAATTCAGCAACACACATATTAGAGTTTTTTTCCCTTAGATGACATGACTATGCGGTAACAAAAAATAAGTTTATTTTAGAGCAGTCATGGAGGCTTTCTGGTTCTTTACTTGGTCTTGAGATGGGAATTTAAAGCCTTAAACTCAGCATTTTCTGTCCCCAAGATACTCAGTGCACCTATAAATTCATTACACACCTGATTTTTACTAAACAATTCTGTGAGGGCAATTACTTGGTCATCCAAAGCCTTGTGTTCTATGCACACCTGACTGCAAGCATCTACAGGTGATAACTGATGTAAACTGTTTTGCCACTGTATGCTAAGGACAATCAGTATCCCCTTTATTGCTGATAGCAGGATCACTAATACTCTTAAATCTAATCTAATCAGAAAACTAATCCAAGATAACACAAATTCAACTTAGAGAACACATTTTTTTTCAACTATAAAGTCCATCCAAGTTGTCACAAATGGCAAGACTTCCTTGTTATGGCTGGATAATACTCCATTGCGTGTGTATGTGTATGCCGTGTTTTCTTTATCCATTCATCTCTCAGTGGATACTTAGGTTGCTTTAATATCCTGGGTGTCAAAAATAATGCTGCAATAAACATAGGGGTGCATATATCTTTTCAAATTATTTTAAAGTATTTTTAATTTCTTTTGGGTAAATACACCGGAGTAGAATTGCTGGATCATATGATAGTTCTAGTTTTAAGTTTTTGAGGAACCTCCACTCTGCTTCCCACAGTGGCTGGACCAATTTACATTCCCACCAACTATACACACGTTTTCCCTCTTCTCCACATTCTCACCAACACTTGTTATTTCTTCTCTTTTTGATGATAGCTATTCTAACAGATGTGTAGTAATATCTCATTGTGGTGCTGATTTGCTTTCTCCTGATTAGTGATGTTGAGCACATTTTTATGTATTTATTGGCCATCTGTGTATCTTCTTTGGAAAATGTCTGTTCAGATCCTTGCCCATTTTTAATCAGATTGTTTTTGCTACGAGTTCTGTGAACTCCTTATATATTTCAGACATTAATCTCTTAGGATATATAAATCACAAGTACTTTCTCCCATTCCATAGCTTACCTTTTAGTCTTGTTTTTCTTTCTTTTGCTGTAAAGAAGCTTTTTAGTTTGATGCAGTCCCATTTATTTAATTTTGCTTTTGTTGCTTGTACTTTTGGCGTCATATCCGGGAAGCTACTGCTAAGACCAATGTCAAGAATCTTCTTTTCTATGTTCTCTTCTGGAAATTGTATAATTTAAGTCTTCAATGCACTTTGAGTTAATTTTGGTAAGTGGTATAAGACAGGAGTACAATATCATATTTCTACATGTGGTTCTCCAGTTTTTCCGGTACCATTTATTAAAGAAACTGCAACAGTTTGCTTTGTTTAGTTGACCCAAAGCTAGTATATATATGATGAGGCTTATCTGCCAGGACCTTCTTACTTTACAATAGAAGAAGGTATTCCAAGGCTGACAGAGATTACAATGCTGCTCACTCATCTCCAACCCTGTTCCTTGTACAAATCCAGAGGACACTCCCTTTATCAAGGTTGTAAGACATAAATTTGTGAAAAGAGTCCTAGCATTCTGGAAAAGCTCTATGATTGCTATCTGCTCTAGGCTCGGATGGGTAGTGCAGCCTTTGAACTTCAGTCCCTGAATTCAGTGGGGATGATGAGATCCTGTGGTGGCTGTGGCCAAGCGGCACCACTTACAAATGCCAGGCATAAAGTGAGTGTGGGGGTTGTAAAGGGCAACAGAACCAAAGCAGCAAGTAAAATCGTGTGACCTGACACCACCTTTGGCATTGGATAATTAGCTGTGGTGTCTCTAGAGCTGAAATAGGTAAGCAGCCTATTCAAGTCTTACTTGATTTGTATGAGCAAACAATCTCTAGGTCTGATGGACATAAATGTGACTTCAATGAGTACAATAGGGATTCACAGCATCTCACAAAATTTCCAGACTTGAGCCAGCTGCAAAAACAACACCCATTGAATAAAAAGGAGCCTGGGTCTCCTTGAAGAAGAATCTTGGTATGGGGGGGGGGGGGGAGGGAACTATACTGTAAATATTTCTTATAGCTTTCTTTACATTTATGATCATTTACAAAAATGATTGTACATTGGGGAAGGAAAACCAGACTTTTAGAGAGTTACTAGACTGTCGATCTGGATTTACACTAGTCCCTGAAGACTTGAAATGCTACTACGGTCCACCAGTCAGAGAAGGGCCTGATGGAGATCAAGTGGTGAACAAAATTTTGCTGGATCTGTCTCAGTTGGCCCAGTGGTTCCCACCCCACTCTGTGGTTACTTCAGGAGCTCTAGAATTCATCACTAAGGGAGACATGCTCAACAAATGGAAGACTCTCTGTGCTCTCTGATAGCACAGGGGATATGAGCTATTATTGTACCGGTGGCCTAACATAAGCCACTAGAATTATCTCTATACACCAACAGAGTCAACTAGAAACATTACCAAATTCCTGCAGCAAATTGAGAGATGACACCATCACAGACTTGAAAGATGCAGAGTTGGTTATTTCTACCATATCCTGATTCAAGTCACCTATTTGCCTATGAAGAAGACAAATGTGTCTTGGAGAAAGACTGTTAGTCAAGTGATGACTTAACTGCAGCTTCTTTTCCAGATGCATTTCATTGCCTTGACGCCGAGTATGCAGCCATTAATCTGGTCATTATTTTTCTCTATACCTGTTAGCAAAGATCATCATAAGCTATTTGCTTTTAATAGGCAGAGCCAAAATAACCCTTCCCTGTCCTAGTTCCAGGTACACCAGCATTCCAAGTCCTATGTCATGATCTAACCCACACAGAACTTCATTGCTTCTCTATTTCAATGAACATCATGGCAATTCATTATATTGTTAAGATGCCAATTGGACTTGCTAAGCAGGAACGAGTAACTACTCTAGATACTTTGGTAAGATATACATGTAAGTCGTAGGGTGGAAAAGAAATCTCAAAAATATTCAAGGAGCTGATACTTCAGTAAATTTTCTAAATGTATAGTAGTCTGGGGCAGGTCGAGGTACCTTATACAAAGTGGACAACTTGCCACTTTTGTACCATTGCATCTACCACTAAGAAATAGGCACAATTTTCTGTGTCACTTAATATTGGATGCTAACTCACATGTACGGAATCTAAAAATGGTACTGATGAACTCAGTGACAAGAACAAGGACGCAGGTGCAGAGAATGGACCGGAGAACTCGAGGTTTGGGAGGGGGCTTGGGGAGAAGGGGAAGCTGAGACGAAACCAGAGAGTAGTTCTAGTGTTAAAATAAGCAAGCACCCATAAATCACCACCTGGGGGCAGCCTACACATCTCAAAGTTTCCCAGTCATGTATAATTTGCTTAAGGGTAACAAGTAAAAGAAAATTTAAAAAATTAAAAATATGTATATATATGTACTTATATTTACATTATATACATATATATTTTTATATATTTAAGTACTCCTCCAAATAAATATTATTTCTAGTGACTTATGGCTAAATTTTGGGCCATCTCATTTTGAAAGCTACACCAGAAAGTTCTTTGTCTTGGTTACTTGTAGAATAAGAACAAAACAAGACCCAGTTTCGGTCATGCTTCAATTGCCACTGTGGTGTGGTGAGAACACTTCAGTTCTACTTACTCTCTTAGCAAATTTCACTTGTACTATACAGAATGTAACTTAGTCATTAACTATAGTCACCCTGCTGCACATAACATCTCCAGAACTTACTCTTCCTACATAACTTGAACTTTGCACCCTTTGACCAATATCTGCCCATTTACCCTACCCACCAGATGCTGGCAACCACCACTTTGCTCTCAGCTTCCATGCATTCAAAATTTTTAGATCCCATATATAAGTGAAATATTACCGTATTTGTCTTTCTGTGCCTGGCTTATTTCACTTAGCATAATATCCTCCTGGTTAATCAACATTGGCACAAATAACATGATTTCCTTCTTTGTTAGAGCTGAATAACATTCCTTTGTGTGTGTGTGTGTGTGTGTGTGTGTGTGTGTGTAGCACATTGCTGTTATCCATTCACCCATCAACAAACACAGAAGTTGTTTCTATATCTTGATTACTATGCATAATGCTGCAATGAACAGGGAGAGCTGAAATCTCTGCGATTCTGATATGGTAGTTCTACTTGCAATTTCTAGAGGAATCTTTATACTGCTTTCCATGGTGGCAGACCAATTTTCATTCTGCCAATAGTGTACAAGGGCTCCCTTTTCTTCACATTTTCATAAACATTTGTTGTCCTTTGTCTTTCTGGTAGCTCTTCTAATAAGGATGAAATGATATCTCACTGTAGTTTTGATTTGCATTCTGCTAATGAATAGTGATGTGGAGCACATTTTCATATACCTATTGACCATTTCTAAGTTTTCTTTTGAGAAATGTGTATTCAAGTCTTTGCCCTTTTTAAAATAGGTTATTCATTTTCTTTCTGTTCAGTTGTAGGTGTTCCTTATATATTTGGGTGGATATTAAGCCTTTATCAGACTTAGGATTTGCAAATATTATTTTCCCATTCCATGAGTTATCTCTTCAATCTCTTGATTGTTTTCTTCACTGTGCAGAAATTTTTAGTGTGATACAATCTCATTTGTCTATGTTTTGCTTTTCCTGCTTGTGGTTTTGATATCATATTTAAAAAAATATTTCCCAAACCAATGTCAAGAATTTTTTTCTCATGTTTTCTTCTATTAACTACTATAAGTCAGTAGTTACTAGTTTCTAAGAGTGTTAGAGTTTATGTTTAAGCCTTTAATTCATTTTGAGTTTATTTTTGTATGTGGTGTGTGACAAGAATCCAATTTCATTCTTCTGCATGTGATATCCAATTTTCCTAGCACCATTTATTGAAGAGGCCATCCTTTCCCCATTGTATATTCTTGGTGTCCCTGTCAAAGATTAGTTGAGCATATACGTATGGATTTATTTCTGGGCTCTCTATTCTATTCAGTTGGACTATTTTTCTTTTTTTATGTCAGTACCATACTGTTTTGATTATTACAGCTTTGTAATATAGTTTGATATCAGGCAGTATAATGCCTCCAGTTTTGTTCTTTATGCTCAAGAGTTTTTGTCTATTCAGGAACTTTTGGGTTTGTTCTATTTCGGTGGAAAATGCTATTGGGATTTTGATATGGGTGGTAGTGAATCTGTAGATCACTTTGGGTTGTATGGAAATTGTAAGCAATATTAAGTTTTCTGATCCATTAACATAGAATATCTTTCCATTTATTTGTGTCTTTTTCAATTTCTTTTATCATTGTCTTCTAGCTTTCAGTGTACAGATCTTTCATCTCCTTGGTTAAATTTGTCCCTAAATATTTTATATTTTTGATGCTATCGTAAATGGATTGTTTTCTTAATTTATTTTTGAATGGTTCATTGTATAAAAAATGCAACTGATTTTTGTATGTTGATTTTCTGTCCCATAACTTTACTGAACTCGTTTATTATTTGTAAAAGCTTTTTGGTGAAGTCTTCAGGGTTTTCTCATATAATATGTCACCTGCAAATAGAGATACTTTTATTTCTTCCTTTCTGATTTGGATGCACTTTATTTATTTTTTCTTGCCTAATTGCTCTGGCTAATACATCTAATACTATGCTGAAGAGTTGAGCGTGGGCATCCTTGTCTTGTTTCTGATCTCAGAGAAAAAGCTTTCAACTCTTCACTGTTGAGTATGTTAGCTGTGGGTATGTCATATATGGCCTGCATTACGTTCAGATACATTCCTTCTATGCTTAACTTGTTGAGAGTTTTTATCATGAAAGGATATTATATCAAATGCTTTTTTGTAAGGTTAAGGTTATCATATGATTTTTATCCTCATTCTCTCAATATGCTCTATGACATTTATTAACTTGTTTGTGTTGAACCATCCTTCTATTACCCGGGTAATGCTCCCCTCATAATTCTGGGAATGTTTACCCCTCTTCAATTTTTTGGAAGAGTCTGAGAAGGATTGATATTAATCCTTCTCTTGTTTATGTTTCTAGCTACTAGTACCTTCATTTCTCCCACATTTTTTAATCATCTGCTTATGATGCCCTTCTTTCTTTTCTTGTTTCTTTTTTATATTAATCCTTCTCTAAATGTTCAGTATAATTGACTGGTGAAGCCATCCAGCCCTGGGGTTTTCTGCTGAAATATCCACTGACAATCGTATGGGGGCTTCCTTGTATGAGAGAAGTCATGTTTCTACTTCTGCTTTCAAAATTCTCTCTTTATCTTTGAGATTTAACAATCTGCTTGTAATGTAAACCTTAGTGTAAATCTTTTTGCTTTTAACATATTTATATTCCTTTCAGTCCCATGATTCTCGATGTCCATTTTCTCCTGCAGATTTGGGAAGTTTTCAGCCATTATTTCTTGAAATACTCTTTCTGCCCCTTTTTTGTGCTACTCCTTCTGGGCAGCCCATGATGCTTCTTCTGGTGAAGTCTCCTATTCCATTAGGCTTTCTTCACTCCTTTTATTCTTTTTAGTTTTTGCTTCTCTGTCAGAATAAGTTGCAATGACCTATTTTCAAATTGACTGATTCTTTCTTCTGCTTGATCAAATCTGTGCTTAAACCCCTCAAGGAGTTTTTCAGTTTAGTTACTGTATTCTTCAGCTCCAGTGTTTCTATTTGGTTCTTTTTTCTATCACATCTATCTCTGTGTCGATATTCTCATTTTGTTTATGCATTGCTTTCCCGATTTCATTTAGTTGTCTATCATGTTCTCTTGCAATTCACTGAGTTTATTTAGGATGACTATTCTGAATTATTTGTCAGGTAATTCACAAATATCCATTTCTTTTAAATGAGTTGCTAGAGGTTTGTTTTCTTCCTTGGACTGTATCATGTTTCATGATTCTTTATGTTCCTTGTAGGTTTGCTTTGCTATTTATTCATTTGTTTTGACGGGCACATAAAGCCAGCAGTACTCAGTATGAGGCCAGATAGAGACCAGTCCCTTGGAGTGTGTGCTTTACACTTGGGGACAACATTCCCATTATTTCCTGCCTGGTCTCCTGAAGGAAAAGTCTCAGTCTTGTGATTTTTCCCAATATCACAGAACAGTGCCATTTGATGGAGGACAATCACCCCTTTTCTTTATTACTAGCTGGGCCAGAAGACTGAGTTCTTCCACTCTTTTAGTACTTGGTATGAGTGGGATAGAAATCGGCTCCACAAAAGGCACTCTGAATTTCTAAGAATTAGGCCCCCTTTTCTTCCTATCCTCCTTCCTGTAGTAAAAAATCTCAGTTCTGGGTTTATCGCCAATCTCACAGAGAAGCACCAGCTGTAAGTGAATGTCCCCCCCCCCTTCGCTATACTCTGAGATGTCCCAAAAGACCATGCTCTGCAAGTTGTTCATCATTCAGTATGAGGAAAGATAGGAACCTGCGTAAGACAAGTCTCCATAAATTTAAAAGCATTCAAATCACGCAAACTAGGTTATTGACTGAAAGGAAAATAAATTAAAACTAATAACAGAATGATATCTGGAAATTTTCCTAGGAAGTTATAACTCGTGTTTAGAAAATTAGAAAGTATTTTGAACTGAATGACAGGAAACAAGATATATAAAATTTTATGTGAAACAGTTAAAGCAGTGCTTAGAGGGAAATTAATACAATTAAATTCCTGTATTAGAAAAAATGAAAGGTCTCAAATGAATGACTATAGTTTCCACCTAAATAAACTAGAAAAATAAAGCAAATTAAAAATAAAGGAGAATAGAAATATGGAAAATAAAAGTAGAAATTAATAAAACAGAAAACAAAACAATAGAGAAAATCAATGAAATGAATACGTAGGAAAACCAAGAAAGTTGAAAAATCTCTGGCCATGCTAACACAAAAAGAGGAAAGACAAATTAGAAGACATAAAAAAGAGGAAGGACACAAACTAACACTATCCAGAGTGAGGGATAAAAATATTTCAGGTCTTATGCATATTTTAATTAGAACATATGGGCATATTAGGAACAATTTATCCCCCGAAATCTGACAACACAAATGAATGTACAAATTTCTCAAAAGACACAAACCACCAAGAAATTGAATTTATAGTTAAGTACCTTCTCAGATAGAAAACTCCTGGCCCAGGTGACTTCACTGGTAAATGTTATGCAACATTTAAGAAAAAAATGATATCAATTCTACAAAATTCTTGCAGGAGTAGGAATTGTAGGATATAGATTCTAAAAAGGCCAGCATTACCCAAATACTAAATTCCTGATCTTTAAAACATTCAGAAAACTGAATAGAAAGAAACTTCCTCAGGGCATCTATGAAAAACCTACAACTAGCATCATATGTAATGATGAAAGACTGAATGTTTTTTGCATAAGAGTCAGAACATGAGAAAGATGTCCACTGTAAACACTTCTACTCCGCACTGCACAGTTTGACCAAGCTAAGTGCAATAAATAAGGCAACAAAAATGAATAAAATAAATCCATACCAGAATAAAAGAGGCAAATGTCTTTATTTGCTGACAAAATGATCATATGCGACACTCCAGAAATAATTTCTAAATTTTCATCTCTATCTTCTCCAACCCTAAAAATACAAAAATTCATGGATTTTCTTTCATACCTTACAGTAGAATGGTTAATAGCTTGGGCTTTCATGTCAACCAGGCTTCTTTTATTTCTTTTATCAAGGCTCAGCCACTCACTTGCTGTGTGAGCATGACAAAGTTACTTGACATCTCTGAGCTTCAGTTTTCTCATTATTAACATGGAGATAATAATACCTCCCTTGCAGGTGTTGTGAGAAATAAATGACGTGTGTGAACACGCCCACCTCAGTACCTAGCACATAGTGTGGCACAATAAATAGTACCTGTTATCTATAGTAAGGACTATTTACATAAGTGACTTTCAAGTACAGAAAATTACTTGTGACATTTGAATCCTTCATCATTCTAAAGTATTAAAACTAGACCTTGTTTAGGTAAAGTTTTTATGTCTACATGTGCACCCAATCACATAAGTATATTTCCCAAATAATTTTACTCCTCAGGGGAGACATTAATCAAAGACTGCCTGAGGGGTGCAGGAAGAAGCTTTGTGCCCTGATCAGGCAGTGCGCTTTCACTCCTGCCATCCCCATAACCCAAAGCCATACATTTCATTTCCCCACATTAAAAACATTAAGTTTTTTTCTGACCAGCTCAGACAACACAGGATATGTCCCTTGTCTTTAAGGGTAAGAGGGAGGCAAGAAGGAAGAAAAGGCAAGGGCAGGTGCTTCGAGGGATTTCTGAGAGCTTTGCCTATCCAGGAGCAAATATGTATTGATCTGCCCAGGCAAGGTAGCCAAACTATACAATACCAGATGTTCAGGGAAATAAAATTTTCTCCAAACTCCTTTTTTCACATGGCATATTCCATTATTTACTTTGACCTCTACTTTAACTGTGCAAATGGAGAAAACAGAGGTAGTTGAGGCACATTATAAAGTCATATGGTTGTTCAAGAACAAAATCTTAATTATGTCCTAGTCCCATCTGTAATTTTTCACTTATTCATTTTATTAATTTTAAAGAGATTTCCTTTTATGTGCCAGATCTCATGAAAGACCAATATTGTACACATTCACCCCTTATCTAAGACATATAGAAATATACATCATTTGTGATGCAGGTCACAGAAGTGGAACAGCCTCTTTAGTGTATGAGAAGAGTGGGAAAACGTAAGTACAGTGATGAGAAAAGGCAGCACTGCAAGTGAGACGCTTGTGTGTAGCTTCAAGAGATGGTAAATATTACAATACACAGACATAGGGTCTAAAATGTCAGCTAAGCAGTTATTGAGGAAGATACTCCACCCATAACTGTGATAGGTCAATTGGAGGAGAAAAGCAGTGGAGGTAGGGGTTCCTCTTCAGAGAATGATGAAATAAAGCAGAACTGGGAAGCCATGCAGATGCACAAACACTACTCAGTTTTGTCTGCAAGAGTACAGGTTCAGAAGATAGACATGTTGAGAAGTAAAAACCCAAGAGATCTGGTGATGGATTAAAGTTGGTGTGAACATGAAAGAGAATGAAGTTAAAGATGACACCAAGACTGGTGCAAGAATAGGACAATGGTAGATTCTTTGTGTGTGTGTGTGTGTGTGTGTGTGTTTTGGAACTGCTTTATTGAGTGATAATTTACCTACCGTACAATACACCCTTTTAATTCATACAATTCAATGTTTTTTGTATTGACATATTCACAGGCCTGTATAACCATCACAAGTTTAGAATCTCTTCTTCAGTTCAAAAGCAGCTTGTGGCTGTCAACCCCGCACCCCCCATTTCCTTCCTCTTTTAGCATCTAAGCAACTACAAATCTATTTTCTGTCTATAGATTTCTACTTTCTAGACTTTCATGTAAATGAAATCATACAATCTTTTATTAACCGATTATTTTCACTTAAAATGTTTTCCAGGTTCATCCGTGTTGTGGCATATAGGGCTCACATTATCTTGGCTTTTGGAGAATTTCCATGTGAATATGCCACTTTATCACTCACTAACAAAAGCTGGGGCTCAGTGTGCTTGATGTATCATGTTCAGCACTTATTGATGACACTATCACTAGGAAGCCAAACAGCGGAATGAGCTCAACCTGCAGTAGTTATCTCAACAGGGCCAAAAGGTTGCAGACTCAGGCAACTGCAACAATTTCGGTAGGACCCTTGGGTCTTATTTCAGAAAATTAGGATCTATCTAAGGCCATCATCAAAAAATTTAGAAACAATACATGCTGGAGAGGGTGTGGAGAAAACAGAACTCTTCTGCACTGCCAGTCGGAATGTAAATTGATACAACCACTAAGAAGAACACTATGGAGATTCCTAAAAAACTAAAAATAGAACTACCATATGACTCAGCAATCCCACTACTGGGCATATATCCTGAGAAAACCAAAATTCGAAAAAGATACATGTACCACAATGTTCATTACAACACTATTTACAATAACCAGGACATGGAAGCAACCCAAATGTCAATCGACAAATGAATTGATAAAGATGTGGCACATATGTACAATGGAATACCACTCAGCCATGGAAAGGAATGAAATTGAGTTATTTTTAGTGAGGTGGGTGGACCTAGAGTCTGTCATACAGAGTGAAATAAGTCACAAAGAGAAAAAGAAATACCATATGCTAATGCACACATGAAATCTACAAAAATGGTACTGAGGAACCTAGTGGTACGGCAGGAATAAAGACACAGACATAGAGAATGGACTTGTAGATATAGTAAGGGAAGGGGAGGCTGGAATGTAGTGAGAGAGTTGCACTGACATATATATATACACTACTAATGTAAAAGAGATAGCTAGTGGGAAGCTGCTGCATAGCACAGGGAGATCAGCTCACTGCTCTGTGATAATATAGAGGGGCGGGATAGTGGACGTGGGAAGGAGGCTCAAGAGGGAGGGGATATGGGGATATATGTATACATATAGCTGACTCACTTTGTTGTACAGCAGAAACTAACATAACTTTGTAAACCAACTTTACTCCAATAACAATGTACAAAAAAATAAAATGCTTAGAAAAGGAATTCCCTGGTGGTCCAGTGGTTATGGCTTCCTGCTCTCACTGCCGAGGGCCTAGGTTCAATCTCTGATCAGAGAACTAACATTACACAAGCTGCACAGTGTGGTCAAAATATATAAATAACATTTTTTAAAAATTCTTAGAAAGATTTGAGGAACAAGGAAATGCTTTCCCATATTCCTTACATTTATGGGGTTTCTCTACAGTGTGGATTTGCTCGTGGATGATAACATGTAACAAAGTGGGATATGTTTTGCCACATATATTACACTCAAAAAGCTTCTTTCTTCTGTGAGTTTTCAAATATTCAGTAAGGCTTGAGGATCAAGTGAGTTTTTTCACATTTGTCATACTTAAAAGGCTTCTCTACAGTATGAGTGCTAAAATGTCTAGTAAGATATGAGGAATTTGCAAAGGCTTTCCCACACTTGTCACATTTAATAGTCTGCTACCGAGTATGAGACTGTAAATGTCTAATAAAATGGCACAAAGAAGCAAAGGTTTTTCCACATGTCTCACTTAAAAGACTTCTTTCCACTGTGAGTTTTCGTATGTTTAGTAAGGCCTGAGAGTTGAGTGAAGGTTTTTCAACATGTGTGACACTTAAAAGGCTTCTCTCCAGTGTGAATATTCATATGTTCAATAAGGCCTGAGGATCGAGTGAAGGTTTTTCCACATGTGTCACACTTAAAAGGCTTTTCTCCAGTGTGAGTTTTCATATGTTGATTAAGGTTTGAGGAATAAGTGAAGTTTTTCCCACATGTGTCACATTTAAAAGGCTTTTGACCAGTGTGAGTTTTCCTATGTTGAGTAAGGCCTGAGGATCGAGCAAAGGTTTTCCCACATGTGTCACATTTAAAAGGCTTCTCTGCAGTGTGAGTTTTCCTATGTTGACAAAGACCTGAGGATCCAGTGAAGGTTTTCCCACATTCCTTACATTTATACTATTGCTCTCCAGTGTGGGTTCGCATATGAATATTAAAGAGCTCAGAACCTTTGAAGTCTTTTCCACATTCCTTACATTTGTAAGGTTTTATTCCGGTGTGAATTCGACTGTGAACACCAAAGTGTGAGGACCATCCAAAGGCTTTCCCACATTCCTTACATTTGTAGGGTCTTATTCCAGTGTGAATTCGACTATGAAGAAGAAGGTATGAAGACAATCTAAAGGTTTTCCCACATATGTCACATTCAAAAGGCTTCTCTCCAGTGTGTGTTTTCATATGTCTACTAAGGCTTAGGGATGCAGCAGGGACTTTTCCAGATTCCTCATATCTGTAACATTTGTTAGCAGTGTGATTTGGTACATGTGCATGAAGGCTTGTTGACTGAATAGCTCTCCCACATTCCTTCTGTTCACAGGGTTTTTCTTTATTTTGAGTTCTCACTTGTGCCTGAAGGTAAGACTCATTAACAAAGGCTCTTTCACTGTCTCTGCATTCTAAGGCTTTCTCTTGTATGCTAGATTTCTGGTATACAATATCTGAAGTCAGCCTGAAGACTTTTCCAGCCTGAAGACTTTTCCACCTTGATTAAAAATGGAACATTTTTTTCTAGTAAAGGATTTGTTGTGTAGGGTAAGGAAGCTTTTTCCATACTAGTTATCGTCAAAAGTCTGCCCTCCATTTTGAGTTCTCTTCTGTGTCCTAAGGCATGAGTAGTCACTGAAGTCTTTCCCATATTGCTCACAGTCATAGAGTTCCTGTCTGTTGTCATTCCTTACCATTTCTATCCTATTTGATGTTTCTTCCCCCCAAAATATCCTGCTGAATTGGTGACTCTTTGCTTTTAAGTTGCATTTCCCATTCTTGGAAGACTCCTCTCTCCACAGTCCTCAACTCTTCTTTTTCCAACCAAGAGGTCAGAGAGGGTTTCAACGCCTGATATCCTGCTGTGGTCAGGTTGCTGTAGTTCTCCTGCATCACATCTCTGTATAGCTTTCTCTGAAAGGGGTCCAGTAAAGTCCACTCTTCCTGGGTGAAGTCCACAGCCACATCAGTGAAGGTCACTGAGCCCTGAGAACAATTTCTCAAACACTCAACTACCATCTTTTATGCATCTATCTTTTCCTCAGGAGGGCAGAAAGGATCCTTAGAAAGAACACCTAGGACCTCGTTGAAGGTGGGGGGGGGGGGGCCTCAGGTCCAGGCTGACATGAGAGGATGGGCCAGACCTGTCCAAGGAGGTGCCTCAAAAGCCTGGCAAACTTGTCCTGAAAGGCTCTCCGTGCATCCGAGACCCTTCCTTAACGGGGACCTCACCAAGGACAAGCTGCAATGCACTATGACCTAGGCGACTCTCTCCTCCAGGCACCGGTAGATTCATTTTTAAAATAAGCATTGTTGGACATAAATTTTGTAGGGATGGAGAAAATAGATTATCACCTTTATATTAAGCAACTGGAATTTCAGGTGTTAGTGACATGTCCAGGTTGAAACGCAGGGCAGGATATATGGAAAGAAGCATAGATTCAAGATACAGTTGTATTCTAATCCATTTAAGGGCAATAAATGAATGTATAAGAGTAAATAATGCTCTAAGGGAAAGAGTATAGAGGAAAAAAAAGAAAAAGGAAAAAAAGCCAAGAATCCAACCATGCAGCATGTCATACTGACAGTGTGAAAGGAAGCAAAGGAGCCAATCATGGAGATAGTAGGACAACCAGCCGTGGGCCAGAGAAGCCAAAAGAGGAGAGTGAGAGAGTAACACTGACATATATACACTACCAAATGTAAAATAGATAGCTAGTGGGAAGCTGCTGCATATCAGAGGGAGATCAAGTCAATGATGGGTGATGACTTAGAGGGGTGAGATAGGGAGGGTGGGAGGGAGTCGTGGGAGGGAGGGGATATGGGGATATATGTATAAATACAGCTGACTCACTATGTTGTACAGCAAAAACTGGCACAACAGTGTAAAGCAATTGTATTCCAATAAAGAGCTAAAAAAAAAAAAGAGAGAATGGAGGATGAAAACAGACAATGAAGGGAGGGAGTAGAGAAATGTGACATTGAAGAGAGTTGGTTGATAGAGTAAAGCAGAAAAAATATAAGAAAAGTGAGATACCAATGCACAGGTTTTCTACTTTGGAAATGGGTGGTTTGGGGCAGGTATATCACAGGCACACATGAGAAACATCAAATGGGTTCATTAAGGAATGAATCATATAATAAATGTGATACAGTTCTCATGTCAAAGAATAAGTGAATGAAAGGCCCTCACTTGGGCCTGGATGACAAAGTTTTCAGAGAACCTACATGTGACTCCGCTGTAACACACACCACAATGCACAGCGGCCTGAAGTCTACCAAACAGAACTCTAACCATTAGGATGACAAGGGCTGAGAAGGGACATGGCAGGTGAAGCAGACGGTCACTAAGGGTTAAAAGGTTTCTGGGCATTGGATAGACCAACCAGGGGGCCAGACTGACCATAAATCACAGGCCAGAAAGAAAAGCACATGAGATAGATAAATAAATAAATAAATAAATAAATAAATAAATAAATAAATAAATAAATACTTTAAATGAGGCCAAACACTTAGGAAACCTAGAAAAGAAGATGAGTAGTTATACAATAAACTCTGAATCTTCCCTACTATTCTTCCACAGATGTATCCTCATTCTTTGAAGGCTTGGTGTACACGTCCTCTTACTCACATCCTCAACTGCTAACACAAATGACTCTTCTTCACGGGCCTGATTCCTGCTCCATCCTCCTTCTCTAGTGTCGGCAGAAAACTGTCTCAGAGAGGGCTAACACCACAGCAAGCTAGGAAAACTCAAGTTTTGATTCCTGGAACATAGAAAACTTGCTTCAGTAATTTACTCACTACAGATTTCATTTTTGTCCTTCCCACCTACCTGTTTTGTCAAGGGATCTAAGAGTACAGCATCATTAAAGATTCAGACGGAGAGAGTTCTCTCAAAATCGGCCAGGTCCTATGCAGGATCATACAGCACATGCAAATAGTTCCATGACAGTCACAACAGCAGCTAATTACAAGCCCAGGGGTAGTGACCAAGAGGTGCTGCAGAGATCTGGGATTCCTACACTGAAATCCCTTGGCCTGGGGAATTACCCACTGTGGTCCTTTTGGTTTTTCCACTGTAGCCAAGCAGAGAAGCTGTTAATGAGGAGAAATGAGAGACATTCAGTTTTCTTATGACAAAGAGGTATTAACCATAGTTTAGAGCTACTTTAAATCTTTATTCTATGATGTATAAAGATGAATCCCAGACAAACTTTTTAAAATTATCCTTTAAAGTGGTTAATCATTTAATCATTTCTCTGTTGACCACCACAATAATAGTTAACTTAAACACAGAATATATTAAAAAGTATAAAGAATAATACATGGAAGGGGTTGGACTGGGATGAATTGGGAGATTGAGTTTGCCATATACACATTACTAATAAGAAAGAAAGTCAAATTATACACTTTAAATATATGCAGTTTATTGTATGTCAATTATATCTCAATAAAAGTTCTGAAAAAATAATATGTGGAGATAAAACCATACAATATTCCATGACAAAAAGGTGGAGAGAACATAGATGAGATTTAAATTGACTTCAAAAATAACACTTTCATACATATTCTATTGAATCCCCACAACCATATTGTGTAGTAGATGTAGTCATCACCATATAATCTCAAAAATTATCTAAATTACACAGATATTATAAGGTTGGGCTGGGCTATATATGAATTTAGGACTTTCTCAAATTTTTATTCTCTTTCTTCCTTAAGTTACAGAAAAGTCAATATAGCTCAACACATTCATGAAGCACCTTTGATTTTCAATCCAAATTTCAGGCATTTACAACAGAAAAAGGAAAATTGTAGATGCACCTCAATTATGTAAATAAATTCAGACTTCCAGTCTAAGATTCCAAACTTGAGATGCTACTTCCTCTCTCTTTCTTTAAATCAGGAGGAGAAACATAAATGTGAGCTCCATTCTTAGAAAGAGTAGGAAATACATCTACAATTCCAAGCCATGACATGTGAAGGAACATTTACACGCCACAAAACTTGAAACAGGACGAGAGTGATCACCAAAGAAAATGTGTGCCACTAAGGAAACTGAGATAGTCAGGAAACTCAGCAGTCTCAGAAAGAGATGGACACACTAAGAATAAAACCAGTGGTCCTTACTTTGAACAGCAATATCAGAGTGTGTGAACCCTCACTTTAGAAAGCGATGGGGGAACAGAACTTAAAGAGAAAGATGCAGATACAGCACCTTCTGAAGTAAAGGGGCCATGAGTGCAGGGTAATGGGAGAAAAATCAAGGCAAGAGGAGGGGAAAAGCAGCCAGACCACTAACAATTCCCAGTACATAATGAGAAGAAAAGGATAAGTCACAAGACATATGATAAAAATTAACAACTATGCCTCTGCTCTGAGTCAGCAGTTATCCCAGCAGCCCAGGAGAGTGGCATACTAACAGCTGAGAGGTATTTTCAAGACAACGTTCCAAAACTCAGCTGCCTTGTCTCACATATCACAGACATCCCTCCCTCCACCTTCACAATATCCTTTGAGATATGAGTATATTAAAATGTTAATAATGATAGGATTGTATATTATAATGACTTTATTATAAAATAAACAGATGATGACCTATGTGAATATATTTCAATAAGAAAGAAAAGGGAAAATGACATAAGCTATATAGCACACACATAATAGAAGATTATTCCATGAAGCAGTGAGCATTATGAACAAATTTCCAATGAATTTTTAAAGATACCTTCTTTCTAAAATGACATTTAGAACATATGAGTTACATAAATGACAGAAAATATGAAGTAATGAGAAGTGAACCGGAAATTTCAAGAAGTAATTAACAAAAGTCTGACAGCAATGAAGATGACTAACAGTAGAAAAAAGTGGGAATTTAAATATTCCAAATAGAAAAACAGTTGAAAAGAATTAGAGAAAATATACAGTAAAATAACATCCAACAACAACAACAAATTAGTGTTCCTTAAGAAGAGTTCTTAACACTGAGTAAAGTAAAATACAAGACAAAACAAAGGAAAACTTCTGTGGAATGAAAGAAGCATTGAATTTACAGACTAAAGCCTTATCATGACCCAGGGGGAGAAATGTTATAGCCTGGGCCACACCCTGGCAGATCCAAGCGAAGTTA
The DNA here is from genome assembly GCF_030028045.1 of Hippopotamus amphibius kiboko. Classification (NCBI taxonomy): domain Eukaryota; kingdom Metazoa; phylum Chordata; class Mammalia; order Artiodactyla; family Hippopotamidae; genus Hippopotamus; species Hippopotamus amphibius. The sequence continues at coordinate 47,395,126 of NC_080195.1, forward strand.
CCAGTCTCTGCATGCAGAAAATAAACAACCTCAATAAACAAAACAGAAAACAAAAACTTAGAGCTCTCATGAGGCCTTACTAAAAAAAAAACAATTAGAGAATAAACTCCACTAATCAAAAAGTGAACAGAGATAACACAGTAATAGTGAATTATGAAGTCTAATATTAAACAATTGTAGGGACTGTGGTTAAAGAAGAGAATACAAATATTACAAATAATGACACTAGAAAGAATAATTAGTTGTATGTCAATTATATCTTAATAAAACTTGGAAAATATTTTTTTTAAATAGGACCATATTAGTAACTAAAAGAAAAAGTAAAAACTATTTCTGCTGAAATTTTCTGGTTTCCTTATCTTTCACAGTAGGAGAGAATCAAAATTATTGTAAAGGTGATTAACTCAGTATTATTTTAAATTATACAGGTAATGATTAGAAGAACTGGGAATAATAAAATCAAATAAAATTGAGTGATAACAGAGGAAATAGAAAGGGGAAAGGACTAAAGGGAAGTAGACATTTATTTCTGTTTCATAGTGAGGAGTCAATGGGTACTATCTTTGCGGTGGTACAACTATAGCATTAACTACACTATATGCAATGAGTAACTAAAACAAACTATAAACCTTCAAAATTATTAAAAGAAAACACACACACAAAGGAAATAAAGCATCATATAGAAGAAATCTTAATACAATAAAAGTATTCAAAAGGATGCATAGAATTAATTCACTCACTTATCCTACTGATATTTATTGAGCACCCGTATGCCAGGAGTGTGCCGAGTGCAAGAGATTCATGGTTCCACCATGTTTGGGTTTTGTATACTACAGATGGAGGCAGATATGAAACAGCATACACATGTAAAATTGCCAGCATGCAAATTGCTCTTTAATGGAGTGAAAATTACTGTAATAGAGGATTTGATGTGAGCAAGAAAGTCAAGGAAGGTTTCCTGAGGAAGTGACACTGGAGCTGTCACTTAATTATCTATTAAATGATAAAGAGAAGTTAACTAAAAATGGAAGACAGAGGATTCCTTGAAGGGGGAAAAGTTTATGGAATTACTTTGGGAGAAAATGAGGGGAGCGTTATACAGAATAAGTAGCAGAATACTGTTCCTAGGAGAGAGAGAGAAGTCAAGGAAGGTTAAACATCCTCCTCGGAGGAGGGTAATTTGACAGTTAGGAATATCACTCAGGTTACAGAGTAGAGAATGGATTTGAAGGAGACTGGATGCAGGTAAGACAGTTGGAAAGTAACACACTTGTCAAGGCAAGAAATGTGGTTGCTTAGATGAGGCATAGGAGTTTGGGAAGCAGTTATATTTGCTATTTGTTTAGGGGAGACAATCAGCAGTACCTGATGATGCATTTTGATGGAGATACACTCACTCCATCTAATACTTTAAGTCGAAGAATTATTCGCTTCCACAGGGCGAATGATCCTACCAGTGCAATGATCCTACCACACCTTTAATGTCCTTCACCCCCCCAATGTCCTTCCTGTCTTCCTTCCTCAGATTAAATTCTATGGTCAATTCCCGTGCCCACTTTTATTTTGTTCTCACTTAGCCAAACAATAAAGCTGGTAAAACATAGCAGTAACTGCTATGCCTCTACTATTTCTGAATATAGTTCCAGTGTTTCCAAATAAAAGTGTCTATGGTAGTTATGCATCTCTTTCCATTTTATGTAGTGTGTGGTGACAGGTGGTTAATAATTTATCTGCAAATCAAGAAGGACCCTACTCAAACAGCTATACCTAAGGAACCATACCTGGGGAACATCATCTAAACTTGAGTTAAAAGGCAAGGTTTTCAACTTTGAGCTGATGCCATGAGAAGTGATTTGGGGGTTCTTGGGAAGAGGTGAATATTTATTGTACATTGCAGGGGCTTAAGTTATTAGAGCCAGGAAGGAGATTCTCGTAACTTTTGTACAAGAAAAGCACCTTCAATTCCTTCTCACTAATACTGTATATACATTCCACTCTACCATTAAGAAGCAAGACCTATTCCTTTCCCCCTTTTGCATTTTTCATAACAGAGCATGTGGGCATTTCTAAATTGGAAGTATACACATAAAAAACTTTCAAATTCTTAAGGTTTAAAACTTTATTTTCTTAGGTAATGATAATTTTCATCAAATTGCACTTGATGTACAATATTATATTAGTTTCAGGTGTACAGCATAATGATTCAATATTTTTATAGATTATACTCCATTTAAAGTTACTACAAAATAATGGCAACATTTCCCTGTACTGTACAATATATCCTTGTTGCTTATCTATTGTATGCATAGTAGTTTGTCTCTCTTAATACCATACCCCTGTCTTGTACATCTCCCTTTACATCTCCCCACTGTTAACCATTCATTTATTTTCTGTATCTGGGAGTCTGTTTCTGTTCTATTACATACATTTATTTGTTTTATTTTTTAGATTCCATTTATATGTGATAACATATAGAATTTGTCTGACTTACTTCACTAAGCAGAATACTCTCTAGATCCATCCACATTGTTGCAAATGGCAGAATTGCATTCTTTTTTTATAGCTGAGTAATATTCCATTCTGTGTGTGTGTGTGTATTGCTTCTTTATCCATTCATCTGCTGATGGATACGTGGATTGCTTCCACATCTTGGCTGTTGTAAATAATGCTGCTATGAACACTGGGTGCATGTATCTTTTTGAATTAATGTTATCATTTTTTTTTCCTCTCATGATCTTTTGTATTTTGTACTTCTGAGGTGTCAGTTGTTACTTCTTTTTGATTTCTAATTCTGTTGATTTGTGTCTTCTCCCTTTTCTTCCTGATGAGTCTGGCTAATGGTTTATCAATTTTGTATATCTTCTCAAAGAACCAGCTTTTAATTTTATTGACCTTTGCTATTGCTTCTTTCATTTCTTTTAAATTTATTTCTGATCTCATCTTTATGATTTCCTTCCTTCTGCTCACTTCTGGGTGATTTTGTTCTTCTTTCTGTAATTGTTTTAGGTGTAAGGTTAGGTTGTGTATTCGAGATTTTTCTTGTCTCTTCAGGTAGGATTGTATTGCTATAAACGTCTCTCTTAGAACTGCTTTTGCTGCGTCCCATAGGTTTTGGGTCACCATGATTTCATTGTCATTTGTTTCTAGGTATTTTTTGATTTCCTCTTTGATTTCTGCATTGACTTCTTGGTTGTTTAATAGCCTGTTGTTTAGCCTCTATGTGTTTGCATTTTTTACAGTTTTTTTTCCTGTGATTGATATCTAGTCTCATAGTGTTGTGGTCGGAGAAGATACTTGATATGATTTCAATTTTCTGAATTTACTGAGATTAGATTTATGCCCCAAGATGTGATCTATCCTGGAGAATGTTCTGTGTGCACTGGAGAAGAAACTGTATTCTGTAGTTTGGGGATAGACTGTCCTATAAATATCAATTAAGTCAAGATGATCTAATGTTTCATTTAAAGCTTTTGTTTCCTTATTTATTTTCTGTTTGTATGATCTGTCCATTGGTGTAAGTGGGGGTGTTAAAATCTCCTACTCTTATTGTGTTCCTGTCAATGTCCCCTTTTATGGCTGTTAGCACTTGCATTATGTATTGAGGTGCTTCTATGTTGGGTGCATAGATATTTACAATTGTTATATATTCTTCTTGGATGGATCGCTTGATCATTATGTAGTGTCCTTCCTTGTCTCTTGTAATAGTTCTTACTTTAAGGTCTAATTTGTCTGATATGAGTATTGCTACTCCAGCTTTCTTTTGACTTCCATTTGCATGGAATATCTTTTTCCATCTGCTTACTTTCAGTCTGTATGTGTCCCTAGGTCTGAGGTGGGTTTCTTGTAGACAGCATATAGAAGGGTCTTGTTTTTGTGTCCATCCAGCCAGTCTATGTCTTTTGGTTGGAGCATTTAATCCATTTACATTTAAGTTAATTATCAGTGTGTATGTTCCTATTTCCATTTTCTTAATTGTTTTGGCTGTGTTTTTGTAGGTCTTTCCCTTGTCTTGTGTTTACTGCCTAGAGAAGTTCCTTTAGCAATTGTTGCAAGGCTGGTTTGGTTGTGCTGAATTCTCTTAACTTTTGCTTTTCTGTAAAGCTTTGGATTTCTCTATCAAATCTGAATGAGATTCTTGCTGGTTAGAGTATTCTTGGTTGTAGGCTTTCTCTTTCAAGACTTAATTATCTCCTGCCGCTCCCTTCTGGCCTGCAGAGTTTCTGCAGAGACATAAGCTCTTAACCTTATGGGTTTTCCTTTATATGTTATTTGTTGCTTTTCTCTTGCTGCTTTTAATATTTTTTTTTGTGTTTAATTTTTGTTAGTTTGATTAAGATGTGCCTCGGTGTTTCTCCTTTCTTTTATTCTATATGGGACTCTCTGTGCTTCTTGGACTTGGTTTACTCTTTCCTTTTCCATGTGGGGAAGTTTTTCACCATAATCTCCAAAAATATTTTCTCAGACCCTTTCTTTTTTTCTTCTTCTTCTGGGATGCCTGATTCGAATGTTGGTCCACTTAATGCTATTCCTGAGGTCTCTCAGACTGTCTTCCATGCTTTTTATTCTTTTTTCTTTTTCCTGCTCTGTGGCAGTTATTTCCTTATTCTACTTTCCAACTCACTAATTCTTCTGCCTCAATTGTTCTGCTGTTTATACCATCTAGAGTATTTTAAATTTCAGTTATTGTGTTATTCATTACTGTTTGTTTGCTCTTTAGTTCTTCTAGGTTCTTATTAAATGTTTCTTGTATTTTCTCTATTTTGTTTTCAAAATTTTGGATCATCTTTACTATCATTGCTCTGAAGTCTTTTTCAGGCAATTTGCCAATTTCTTCTTTATTTATTTGGTCTTCTAAGTTTTTATCTTGGTCCTTTTCCTGTAAGGTGTTTCCTTGTTTTCTCATTTTGTGTAATTTGTAGTGTTTGCTGTCTCCTTTCCTTATGTTGCCTAGTAGTAATTCCTCTTATCTCTGTCCTGTTTGGCTTGTCAAGCACTGGAGCTTGCTGGCCTTTGGTTGGATTTGGAGCTTGTTGAGAATGAGAACTCTGGGGGAGCACTTGCTGATTAATATTCCATGGGGTCAGGAGTTCTCTGGTGGTCTAATCTCCTGGACTCTGCTCTGCTGTCTCAGAGGCCCAGGTTTGACCCCCAGCTGGGGCATCAGAGCCTGGAAGCTGCACAGCATGGAGAAAAAAGGAGATAGAAGGAGAGCAAAGAAAAAAGGGAAGAAGGTGAAAGGACAAACAGATTCCCAAAACTGGTGATAAAAGCAACTCTAATGAGTCAAAATAACACAAGGAAACCTGCACACTTGCACTTGCAAAAAGAGAAGAGGAAAAGAAACCAAAGAGAAGAGAAAAAGAGAGAGCAAAGAAAAGAAAGACGAGAGTACCCATACCAATTATAAGCAAATCCACATGTGAATATATATAGCAAAAATTTAACTAACAAATATCTAAAACCAGAAACAAAATAAACATACCATGAAGTCCTCCAATACTTCTAGGTAGGGCTCTGAACCTGCTGTGGAGAGGACTGTGGAGAGCTCAGACTGTGATCTGGTATTAGTCCTGTGCATATTTGTCCCCACAGTCCCCCATTGTCCCCTATGTCTACAGTCACTATTGTAGAAACACTCATCTGTTCAGGTGATCCACAGATGCAGGCTCTACCAAGCCTACTATGGGCATTATATCTGCCCTTCCTATGGCTATTTCTCTTACTCTTCTTTGGTCCTGCAGTCCTTGGGGATCATTTTTTGTTTTGGTCCTTACTTTGTGTGTGGGTTGCTCTCAGGAGTTGGTTCCCCACCCAGTCAAGAGGGGGTGAAAGAGATGATTGGAGCTCACTTGCAACTTCAGGTCAGGGGTAGGTAGGGATATGTCAGTCTAACTGAAATCTGTGGGATTCCTTGTAGCAGCAGAGGTCAGCATGAGCCTGAGGTGTGTTGTGCATTCTCCCAGGGAAGTTGGTCCTGATCATGGGACCCTTGGTGTTGGTGGGCTTCACCTGCTGCTGTGAGGGTGTGGACAATGACTTGCCTTACAACAGGACCCTTGGCAACAGCAGGTGGGCAGGCAGCAGGACCCAGTGGCACATGACAGGTGGAGGGGAGCTGAGGAGTGGTTGGGTGTGTGGGCAGTAGGCTGGGCATGGTGATGTGTGGCAGGGCAGGGACGCAGGGCCCGGCAGGTGGGCTTTTTGATTCATCAGCCACATGTTGCGCAGTTTTACAGCCTATGAGTTTGCAGAGAGGGAAGTTCCTCCCAAGCACTCTGAAAGAAAAGTCCCCTGCCTCTCTGTCTGGCTCAGTATTTTCCCCAAATTCCCTCCTAGTGTGCTGGCACACCTGTCCCCCAGGATGTTCTCATGCAGCCAGCCACAACTCTCTTCCTGATGTTGGTTCTCTGAAGCCCAAACCTCAGTGCCCAGCCCCCACCACCGCTGTGGGTGAGCAGATTAGCTTCTCTGGCTCAGGAGTGCTGCCTGACTCCTCCATGCAAGGATCTCTCTGCTGTGCCCTCAGCACACCTGCCAGTGTTCTCTCTTCTGGGGGCTCAGAGGCTCCCCCTGTCCTTTCCCACCAGTGAGGGTGCTCCCCCATGTGTGGGAGCCTTCCTCCCCTCACAGCTCCCTCCAAGAGGGACCAGTCTCCTCAGGATTCTTTGTCTCTCTTTTTCCTTCTTTCCTTTGCACTACTCAATTACATGGAAATTCTCTTGCCTTTTCAGTGGTCTGAGGTCTCTTGCTGGCATTTGGAAGGTGTTCTCCAGGAGCCACTCCCCAAGTAGAGATATTTTTGATGTATTTGTGGGGAGGAAGGTGATCTCCACGTCCTACTCCTCCACCATCTTTCTTCCATCTATTTCCTTATTCTAATTTTTGATGATTTCAACAGGTTGCTATTCATTGCATGTTTGCCTCAAGAAGGAAAAAAATAAAATTTCAGAAGTAAACCTGACAGGATTTGAAAAGGAAATAGGAAGAAGGGAGTGAGGGAGAGAAAACTGGCTAGGTGAAAACTTTACTGGAGATACCAAATTCAAAATGGGAAGTGTTTTGTTGTTGATGTGTTATTTTGGGGGAATATGAGCCCGAGCAAGACAGTGAATTCCATTGGGCATAGTAAACTTCAGTTTACCTCTTGGACATCTGAATAGAGATGTCTCATAGGAAGATGGATATGTTGGCTTGGATTTGAAGAGAGGTCTGGAGTGGAGATTCGAGTTTGGGAATCATCAGCTTACAGGCAGGATTAAAACTGTGAAGCCAGGTTGGTGATGTATAGATGGAGAAAGAAAGGATGGAGCCCCCTGACTTTATGAAAATTGATCCCGATTCCTTGGTACCATAAGACAATACAGGGAATAGAGTCCCAAATAGCAAGAGAAAGAACTCCCATATGCAGCTGAGGACTTTTGTCCTCAAAGAGGAACCTAGAACAGCTCACTATGGAAAGGATGGAGATGCAACTCTGCTTACAAGTCTTCATGGTGAGCAAACACACACAAGCACCTCGTGGACTTAAAACTGTTCAGAAGAAAGCAAACTTCCTGTCTAGAGTTTAGTGACTAGAAAGCAAAAGAATGAGCTGAGGAAACTGGACTGCCCTTCTCTCACAAGGGCAATACTGTAGTTGTCAAATGACCAGAGTGCATTGTTACATGTAGATGGCATTATGTTTTCTTTTCCATGAGTGTCCTAGGATACTAGGAACAGATGATATTAATAAAGACTATGATGTTTTAAAGGTATTGCTAGAATGTTATCAAAAAATATTCCAGAACAAATAATCAATTTTCCAGGCAGATGAGCACAGGAATATTTATGAGAGGCAAGTCAGTCTTCTGCAGTTATCCAAAACTGATACTCATGCTATTCAAACCTTGCCTCTCAGTCTCCAAATTCTTGCTTCCTTTTTGAAAACCAAAGGGAGAAATAGTCTCTTCTATTTAGGTTCTCTCATGAAATTAACATCTTTTTCTCATAGACATTATAGCAACAAAGGCTCTCCCTGTATGTTTAGATGGAACTATAGACCCTCAGTAACATCCTATGGCTTCCTTTTAGTTACTGAAAAAGAGTGCTATAGTTTTACACTTTAAATTGCAAACAACAGAGATTCCTTCATGGTGCCTCAATAAAAAGCAAGTTTTTGGTGACATGAGTGAGGTGACAATCTGTCCTGTGGTGTGTAACTGAAGGGAGGTCACACACAAGTGATTTATAACAGTTGTGAGGCAGGTAAAATTAAGGTGAAAACACATCATGTGATGTGTGGCTGAGGTGAGGTGACACACTGGTGACGTGACACACCCATGATGCAGGTGTCATGAGAGTGGTGACAACCTGTTTTGTGTTGTGACCAAGGTGAGGTGATACGTGGGTGATGTGACACACACATGAGGAGATGACATGAGTGAGGTGACAACCTGTCATATGATGTGTGACCAGGATGAGGTGACACATGACTGATGTGTCACAGTCGTGATGAAGGTGACATGAGTGAGTTGACAACCTTCTTGTGGTGTGTCACAGAGGTGAGTTGATAAGTGGGTGACATGTAACACCAGTAATGTTGGTGCAATGAGGTGACAACTCATTGTGTGGTGAGTGAGAAAGGTGAGGTGACACGCTGGTGATATGACAATACGTGATTTGGTTGACAGGAATTAGGTGACAACCCACCATGTGGTGTGTGAACAAGAAATGGTGGCACAAATGTGATGTGTCACACTCATGTTGCAGGTGACATAAGTGAGGTGACAATCCATCATGTTGTGTGTGACTGAGGTTAGGTGACATGCAGGTGATGTGACACATGCATGATGCAGGTGACACATGTGAGTTGACAACCCATCATGTGGTGTGTAACTAATTTGAAGTGACATGTGGGTGATGTGACACACTCACTATGCAGGTGACATGAGTGAGGTGACAAGTCTTCATGTGGTTTGTGACTGAGGTGTGGTGAAATCAGGTGACATGACACAGTTGCAGTGCAGGTGACGTGAGTGAGCTGAACACATTATGTGATGTTTGACTGAGGTGAGGTGATAGGCGAGTGACATGTCAAACTCGCAATGCAGGTGATATAAGTGAGGGGACAGCCCATCATGTGGTGTGTGACTGTAATGAGGTGACACTCTGGTGACATGACACACACACAATACAGGTGACATGAGTGAGGTGACATGCCATAGTGTGGTGTGTGACTGAGGTGAGGGGACATGTGGCTGATGTGACACACTGATGAAGCAGGTGACATGAGTGAGTTGACAATCCATTGTGTGGTGTGTGACCGAGATGAGGAGAATGTGAGTGATGTGTGACACTCATGATTTTGGTGACATGAGTGGTGTGACCATGCATTGTTGGTGTGTGACTGATGTAGGATGACATGTGGGTGATGTGACAGACTGATGATGCAGGTGACATGAGTAAAGTAACAATCCATCATGTGGTGTGACTGAGGTGAGGTGACAAGCATGTGACGTGGCACACCTGCTATGCAGGTGAAATGAGTGATGTGAAAAACCTGTCATGTCACGTGGTGTGTGAATGATGTGATGTGACATGATGGTGATGTGACAACTTGTGATGCAGGTGACATAACTGATGTGACAACTTCTTGTGAGGTGTGTGACTGAGCTGAGGAGACATGCATGTGATGTGACATACTCCCGATACAGGTGACATGAGGGAGGTGACAACCATTGGTGTTGCATGAGACCAATGAGAGGTGACACGCAGGTGTTGACACACACACAATGTGATTGAAATGAGTGATGTGAACACGCAATGTTGTATGTGACTGAGATGAAGGGACACTTGGGTGACGTGTCACACTCACAATTCAAGTCACATGACTCAAGTGACAACCTGTGGTGTGGTGTGTGACCGAGGAGAGGTGACATGCATTTGACATGACATATGCACAATGCAGGTGACATTATTGAGGTGAAAACATGTCATGTGGTGTGTGACCAAGGTGAGGTGACATGTGGGTGATGTGACAAACATGTTATGGTGGTTGAAGGAGTCAGGTGACAACACATCATGTGGTGGGTGAGAATCCACCGGATGGTGTGTGAAGAATGTGAGGTGACATGTAAGTGATGTGATACACTCACAATGTGGGTGATGTGGGTGAGGTGACTTCCTGTCATTGGGGTGTTACTGGCATGAGGTGACATGCATGGGAATGTGACACAGTCAGGTTATGTGTGGCACAAGATGTGAGAGCCCACCAGTTGGAGTGTGACTGAGGCAAGGTGACACATGTGTGATGTGACACACTTGTGATGTGGGTGACACACACAAGGTGACAACCCACTGAGTGTGGTGTTACCAAAGTGACTTTACATGCAGGGGTCGTGGTACACTCATGATGTGGGTGACATATGTGAGATGAAAACCCACCTGGTGGTGTGTGACAGAGGTGAGGTGACATGTGGGTGATATGACCACTCGTGATGTCGGTTACACGCATGAGATGCCAACACACTTGGTGGGGTGTGACTGAGGTGAAGTGATACGTGAGGAATGTAATACACTCATGATGCAGATGATGCACTCCAGTTGACAACCCAATGTGTGAGATTTGACTGAGGTGATGTGACATGTGTGGGCCTTAACAGACTCGTGAGGCATGTGACACATGTGGGATGACAACCCAGTGGATGAGGTGTGACTGATGCAAGGTGACATGCAGGGGCAGTGAGACACTTGTGATGCAGGTGACTGATGCAAGGTGACTCACTGGGGATGTGACACACTCACCATGCAGGTGACACATGCATGGTGACAACCCACCAGGTGATGACAGACCAAGGCCAGGAGACATGAGGGGGATGTGAAACAATCAATATGCTGGTGACACAGGCAAGGTGACATCCTGCCAGCAGGGTGTGACAGACTTGAGGTTACATGCAGGGGATGTGACACACTCCAGTTGCATGTGACACATGAGGTGATAACTCACTGGGTGTGGCATAACTGAGGCAAGGATACACACAGTGGATGTGACACACTCATGATGGGAGTGACACATGTGATGTGACAAACCAGCTGGTTCAGTGTGACTGAGGCAAGGGGGCACAAGGGAGACATGACACAGGCCTGAAGTGGGTGATGTGCAAGTTGACAACTCACAGGGTTTGGTGTGACTGAGGTGAGGTGACATGTAGGAGACGTGACAAACTCATGATGTGGGTGACACATGCAAGGTGACAACCCACTGGGTTTCATGTGACTGAGGGGAGGTGACACACAGAGGACATGACACACCCATGATGTGGGTGACCCACGTGAGCTGACAACCCACTGGTGGGGTATGACCAAGGTGAGGTGACATGCAGGGCATGTGATATGCTCATGATGTGAGTGACACATATGAGGTGACAACCCACTGGGTGGTGTGTGTCCTAAGGGAGGTGACATGTGGGGGACATGACACATTTGCGGTGTGGATGACACACAAGGTGTCAATGTACTCAGTGGGGTGTGACCAAGGAGAGGTTCCAGATGGGGGACATGACACACTTGTGATGTGGGTGACATGTGTGAGATGACAATCTGCTGGGTGGTGTGTGACTGAGGTGAGGTACACAAGGGGGAAGTGACACATTCATGATGCAAGTGACACTTGTGAGGTAACATCCTGCCAAGTGGGGTCTGAACAATGTGAGGTGACACACAGGGGATGTGACACACTCATGATGCAGCTTACATGCATGATGTGTCAACCTATCAGCTGGATTGTGACAGAGGTGAGGTGACATGTGGGGATGTGACACTTTCATGATGAGGGTGACACATGATGTGACAAACCACTGGGTAGGTTGTGACTGAGGTGAGGTGACACATGGGGGATGTGACACATTCATGATGCAGGTGACATGGGTGAGGTGACATCCTACCTTGTGGGATGTGACTGATGTGAGGTGATACATGGGGGACGTGATGCACTCCAGTTGCATGTAATACATGAGGTGACAACCCACTGGGTAGGGTGTGACTGAGGTGAGGTGACACATGGGGGACATGACACACTCGCAATTCAGGTGACACACTTGAGGTGACAACCCACCAGGTGGGGTGTGACTAAGTTGAGGTGACATGCAAGGGCCATGAGACACTCGTGATGCAGGTGACAAACACGAGGTGATAACCCACCAGGTGGGGTGTGACCAAGCAAGGTGACATGCAGTTTATTTGACACATTCGCAATGTGATTGACATGTGAGGTGACAACCTGCCATGTGGGGTTTGACCAAGGCAAGGGGACATGTGGGGGCTGTCAGATACTCATGATGTGGGTGACACACATGAGGTGACACCCCACTAGATGGGGTGTGATCAAGCCAAGGCAACACATGGGGGACATGGCATGATGCATGTGACACAAGCAAGGTGACAAACCAGAAGCTACAGTGTGACTGAGGTGAGGTGACACACAGGGGACATGACACAGTCACAATGTGGGTGACACACATCAGTTGACAACCCACTGGGTGAGTCGAGACCAAGGTGAGGTGACATGAGAGGAAGTGACACACTCACAATATGGGTGATGTGCAGGGTGACAACCCACTGGGTGTTATGTGACCAAGGCGTGGTAAAATGGAGGGGACATGACACACGTGATACAGCTGACATGTGAGGTGACAATCCCCCTGGTGGGGTGTGACTGAGGCAGAGGTGTCATTTAGGGATGTGACACACTTACAATGCATGTGGCACATGCAAGGTGACAAATTGGCAGGTTTGGTGTGACCAAGGCTAAGTGACCCATGGGGGACATGACACACTTATGATGTGGGTTGCACACATGAAGTGACAACATGCCAGGTGTGGTGTGACCAAGGTGAGGTGACACATGGGTGATGTGACACACTCAGAATGCATGTGACATGCATGAGGTGACAAATGCTGCATGGGGTGTGACTGAAGCAAGGTGACACATGTGGGACATGACCAGCTCACAATGTGTTTGACATGCATTAGGTGACACAGTGCTGGGGGTGGTATGACTGAAGTGAGGTGACACATGGGGGACATAAAACACTCATGATGTAAGTGACATACATGAGGTGACAACATGATGGGTGTGGTGTGACTGAGGTGTGGTGAGACATGGGTGATGTGACAAACTCACAATGCATATGACACAATTCAGGTGACAAAATGCCACATGGGGTGTGACAGAAGTGAGGTGACACACATAGGACATAAACTCACAATGCATGTGACACGTTAGGTGACACAATGCTGGGTGTGGTGTGACTGAGGTGAGGTCACACATGGGGGATGTGACACACTTGTGATGTGTGTGACATGCATGAGGTGACAACCTGCAGGGTGGGGTGTGAACGAGGTGAGGTGACACACAGGGGAGGAGACACACTCATGATGCATAGAAGAAGTGTGATATGATGACAGGCCAGGTATGGTGTGACTAAGGCAAGGTGACACCCAAGGGTCATGACACACTTTCAATGCCTGGAACATGTGTGAGGTGGCAACATGGGAGTTGGGATGTGACAAAGACAAGGTGACACACAAGGGATGTGACACCCTCATGATGCATATGACAGGTGTCATGTGACAACATGCCCAGTGGGGTCTGAATGAGGCAAGGTGACACAAGGGGGAAGGGACACACTCACGACACATGTGACATATGTGAGGTGACAATACTCCAGGTGGGGTGTGACCAAGGCAAGGTGACACACAGGGGAAGTTACACACTGGTGATGCATGTGACATGTGTGAGCTGACAACACTCTGGGTGGGGTGTGACTGAGGTGAGGTGACACAGAGGGGACATGACACTCTTGTGATGCTTGTGACACATGTGAGGCGAAATCATGCCAGCTCTGGAGTGACCAGGTTAAGTGACACACGAGGGAAGTGACACACTCACAATGCAAGTGACACACATGAGGTAACAATATGCTGGATGGGATGTGACCAAGATTAGATGACACACAAGGGACATGACACACTCATGATGTGTGTGATGCCTGTGAGGAGAAACATAATTCTAGACAGTCTATGACTGACAGGCAGCTCAGTACAAATGAGGAACCTGGATGTGCTCTGAAAAACACTGTGCTTATCATTCACCCTGGGAAGCCATAACTGAAATGCATCTGCCTCAAGTAGAACCTTGAATGTGAATTTAGCCAGAACTGAATTGACAGGACTTGCCTGACCACTGTGAGGCTCTGGCAAGTCCCAGTGTCACCTAAGCTTGCTTAGGGCCTGCACCCACTTAGGCCATGCAAAACATGCAGATCCTTTAGGGATCAAAGGTCATGGTACAAGGTTCCAGTGTGTTGCATGTGTGTCTTTTTAACTGCTTTGAAGTTGCAGGTTCACTGGCTGTGTTTCAACGTTCACAATGAGGCCTTGTGACAAAACAGTCATTACCCCATTTTGAACTGTGATTGATGTGGCTCAAAGCTGCATGTGAAACACTCTTGCTTCTTGACCTTTCTTCACTGCTGGAAAGCATCTTTCTTGAAAACTTAGTCTATTCCAACCTAAAAGCTGCTTTCTCTAACTTGTTAGGAGCTCATTCTACAACACTCGATCTGTAGGACACACAAAAATTGACCCCTAGCCTCCAAGAAATCTGCAGCTTTTCAATCTAGAAAGGCCTGCAGCACTTTCCATGACCTTTGGCAGTATACTGCTGTCATGCTAAAAGCCATGCAGAAAGTAATGGGTGAACGGGTCTTCATGGTTTTTCATCAGAGAACTCTGTGTGCCAAAAGTCTGTCTTGCAGCTTGAGAGCATCCTCACACCCACGGGCACTTGGGATAGACATTGTTGCCAGAGTGAAGGCATAGGCAGGACCCTCTAGCTTGTATAGCCAGAGTTTCTTCTACTTTCAAACTTCCTCAGGGACCCAGTTCTAATGAGAGTTTTCCTTCCATGCTTGTCAGCCAGCAGAGGGAGCTGGAGCTACGAGGAAAAAACTCTGTGCTTTGCCTTCCCCCATGGATATCTTACCTCAACTATCTCTACCTCACACAGTAGCTCAAAATTGCATCCAGCCTGAAGAAATAGAATAGCTATTCTCTGAGCACTCCAAGGCCATGGCAAATCCCAGGGTCCCCCCGGGCTACTAGGGCCTTCTATCACTTTGGCCACCTATGGCATTCAGATCATATGGGGAGCATAATTCATTCATGGAACAGCCCAGTGTGTGGAATGTGTATCTTTTTGTAGATTGGAAACTGCATATACAGAGCCTGGGTGTCCACTTTGAAATTGGGGCCTAATGGGAAAAGCAGTCATTACTCATTTGGGAAGCAGTAGATTTGAATCCTCTAATCAGCATTCAAATCACCATTACTGCTAGTCTTATCTTCTCTGCTGCCAAGCATCCCGAGAACATGAGAGTCTCATCAAAAGACTCAGGGTGTTCACCAACCTGAGCAAGGACCTCATCCCACAACACTGTTGAAGTCATAGGTGAATGAAACTTGACCAACAGTTTCCAGGGGAGGTGCAGTCTCTCCCTCCAGAAAGGCCTGCAGCAGATTCCATGAAATCATGGTGCATGTAGGGCTTCAATGGGAGAATTACATTCATAGAAAATGGGTCCTCAGTTTTGCATTACTTTCCCTGAGGAACAGTGTGTGCGAAAGTCTCTCCTGTGGGAAGAAAGTGTCTCCCTATTGCCAGGGGCCAAGGGAATCACCTTTGTATGCAAAGTGATGTTCTAGGCAGGCCTACCTCCCTTGGAGAGCTATACTTCCCCTACTGTTAAGTTGCCTGAGAAACAGAATTCTAGGGAGTCTATGACAGACAGGCTGCTCAGCCTGAGTGAAGAATCTGGATGTGCTCTGAAAAATCACTGTGCTTAGCATTCACCCTGGGAAGTACTACCTGAAGTCTCTGTGACTCCAGTAGAACTTTGAATGTGCTTTGAGTCAGAATTAAACTGACAGGCCTTCCCTGACCACTGCAAGGCCTTGCAAGTCCCTTTGTGACCTACACTTACTTAGGGCTGTCTCCTGCTTTGGCCATAAACAGCAAGTAATCTTTCTATGACACAAAGTTCATTATAGAAGGGCTCAGTGTGTTGCATGTGTGTCTCATTCACTGCTTGGAAGCTGCAGGTACAAGGGCTGTGTATCAATGTTCACATTGGGGCCTGATGACAAAACAGTCATTACCCCATTTTCAAGGAGGAGTCATGTGGCCTGTTAGCTGCATGCCAAAAACCCTCACTGCTTGACCTTTTTTCACTGCTGGAAAGCCTCTTTGTGGAAAAGTCAGTCTATTCCAACCAAATAAGTTGCTTGCTCTCCCTTGCTAGGATCTCATCCTACAACACTCTTATTCTAAATGACACATGATACTTGATGAGTAGCCTCCAATACCTTGCAGATTTTTATCCAGGAAGTCCTGTAGCACTTTCCACGACCATTTGGCAATGCACTGTTGTCATGCTAAAATCCCTTGAGGGAGTAATGGGCAATTGGTTCTTCACGGTTCTCCATCGGAGAACACTGTGTGCCAAAAAAGTATGTCCTGCAGCTTGAGAGCATCCATCAACCCACAGGTAATTAGGATCGACTTTGTTTGTTGCCAGAGTGAAGGCCTAGGCAGGACTCTCTAGCTTGTATAGCAAGAGTTCCTCCTGCTTTGAAATTTCCTCAGCAACCAGTTTTAGCGAGGCTTAGCCTTCATGCTTATCAGCCAGCAGAGGGAGACACAGCTCCACGAAAAGAACTCTGTGCCTTCCCAATGGATCTCCTACTTCAACTCTCTCTACCTCAAGTAGAAACTCGATATTGCATCCAGCCTGAAGAAATAGGACAGCTATTCCCTGAGCACTGCTAGGACATGGAAAATCCCTGGGGCCCCTACGCCTACTAGGGCCTTCCTTCACTTAGGCCATATATGGCATTTCAGATACCCTGGGGAGCAAAATTCACTCATGGAAGGGCCAATTGTGTGGCAGGTGGGTCTTTTCATGGCTCGGAAACTGCACATACAAAGGCTGGGTGTCATCTCTGAAATTGGGGCCTGATGGGAAAAGCAGTCATTACCTGTTTGGAAAGCAGGAGACTTGTGGCCTCCAATCTGCATGCAAATCACCCTTGAAGCCTGTCTTGTCTTCTCTGCTGCCAAGTGACCCTGAGAACATGAGAGTCGCATCAAAAGACTCAGGGTGTTCACCAATGTTAGCAAGAACCTCATCCCACAACACTGTTGAACTTGAAGTTGAATGAAACTTGACCATTTGGTCCCTGGCGAGCTGCAGTCTCTCCAACCAGAAAGGCCTGCAGCAGATTCCATGAAATCATGGTACTTGTAGGGCTTCTATAGGAGAGTGCCATACATAGCACATGGATGCTTGGGTTTGCACCAATTTCAAATCAGGTAAAAATGTGTGCATAAATCCCTCCAGTGGGAGGAAAGTCTCTGCCCAGGGCCAGGGACCAGAGGAATCACTTTTGTGTGCAAGGCAATGTTCTAGGCAGGCCTGCCTTTCTTGGAGAGAAAAACTTCCCCCACTGTCAAACTGCCTGAGAAACATAATTCCAGGTATTGTATGGCAAAGTTTTTGCTTCTATGATTCTGTGAGCACTTACAATGGTGTACCCCACCCTCCTGACTTCATCTTTAATGAAACTACTGCCATCAGGAAACCATTCTTGCTCAGGATTTTCTATGGCTTAATCTGTTAGATCAGGCCTACGGGAATAGACCTGGTCCAAGGTTTCAAGGCAAGAATGTATCAGTTCTGGGTCTTCAGCAGGGATCAGTGGAGCTGGGCTTAAGGTGTGACAAGTTTTGAGAGTCACTTCTGGAGGATCAAGAAGGAAAGCCTGATGCTTAGTCAGCCTCCCATTAGCCAGTGGTGCCTTCTGATCTCCTGAATCCCTTGTACTTGGTGGGGGGTCTGGACTTCTAGTGACTGTCCAAAGGGAAGCTTGTTAGCTTCTTCTGCCAATAAAACAGTGGCAGCTACTGCCCAGAAGCAGCCAGGCCAACCTTGAGTCATGGAATCTAGTAGCTTGGAGAAATAGCCTATGGGCTAGGGAACTTGCCCTAGCTTTGGTACTAAGACCCCCAGAGCTGTTCCCTGTTTCTTGGTTCCATACAAGATGAATGGGTTCTTTAAATTGGGGAGACCCAGTGCAGGAGCTCTGGTTAGTGCCTGCTTGAGATCATTAAAAGCCTTTTCCTGTTCCCCAGTCCAGAGGAAAGGCTCTGTATCTGGGCCTTTAGTGACTTCATACAGGGACTTGTCCATCAGCCCAAATCCTGGGATCCAAATTCTGCAAAACCCTGCCGTGCCTAAAAAGGTACAGAAATGTTTCTTAGTCTTTGGTGCACTTAGACCCAATAGAGCTAGTGTGCTGTCTGGAGATAGCTGTCTGCTCCCAGGATTTATAATATATCTCAGATACTTAACTTGTTGTTTCAAAATGTGTGTCTGTTTTGGAGACACTCTGTAACCTTGGGTTCTGAGGAAATTAAGAACCTCAATCATATTTTGATTTGAGGCTTTCTTTGTGGGGCTACAAATGAAAAGATCATCTACATACTGTAAGATAGCACCTTCTTTTAAGCGAAGTTTCCTTAGTTCCTTTCCTAGGGCCTGGACAAACAAGTGTGGGCTGTCCCAAAACCACTGAGGCAATATTGTCCATGGATATTGTTGCATTTTGCCTGAGTCAGGGTTTGTCCACTCGAAGGCAAACAGATACCATGATGACGGATGAACTGGGATGCCGAAGAAGGCATCCTTAAAGTCAAATACAGTAAACCATTTGACATTTTCAGGGACCTGGGCTGGGATGGTATACGGATTGGCCACAAGGAGATGGATGGGCATCACAGCATCATTTACTACCCTAAGGTCTTGGACCATCCTATATATCCCATTTGGTTTAACCACTGGCAGAATAGGAGTCTTCCTGGAAACTGGCAGTGTGCCAAGGGACCACGCTTGAGGAATTTATCTATGAGGGGTTGTAACCCTCTTTTTGTTTCTAGTTTGATGAAGTGCTGTCTCTTGTTAGGGGAAGCAGCCTCTGGCTTAAGGCTAATTTTTACAGGTTGGGCATTTAAGGCTTTTCCAGGGACTCTTTAGTCCCACACATTAGAGTTCACTGCTTGTAGAATGTGGCTGAGAATGAGATTTTGCTCTTTGGGCTTGTTTGCCTCAGTTAGAGTCAAGATAATGAGCTTCTTGGGGCACCCTAACCAGAGTATGGCCCCAAGGGAACACTGAAGGTCTCTCCCCAGTAGTGGGGTGGGACACTCAGGCATAACTAAGAAGCTATGGGAAATCAAATGCTGTTCAAATTGGCAAGTGAGAGGTCCAGTAAAGTAACGAGTTTGAGGCTTTCTGTCAACACCAGTTACATTAGAGCTTTTGGAGGAAAGAGGTCCACTGTGAGAAATTAAGACAGAGGAAGTGGACCCCAGATCAATTTAAAAATCGATTTTCTTACCTGCTGCATCAAGGACTACCTGGGGCTCCTTGATGGAGTTGGACACCTCATTGGGGGGAGCTGCCAGAATCCCTTGGCAGCCTCAGTCATCCAGTATGGCCATGTCAGGAGCTGTAGCCCCCCCTTCCCCTTCAGGACTGAGGGAAGTCCCTCTTCCAATGGCCTGATTGTTTCCCAGCTGGGCATGGCCCGGGGGCCTCTTTCTTGGATTCTCAGGCCCAGTGGCTGGTTGATCTGCAGTTGTAGCATTCCACCTTATTTGTTTCACCTGCAGACCAATACTCAAACCTCTCTGTCCCCTTTGGGTTGTCCTGAGATCACAAGGCATGGCTGACAGCAATGGCTATCAGGTTTATGTGAGCCCTGGCCTGTCTTTTCTCACATTCGGTCTTTTTATTCTCCCTTAGCCTGATCTCGATTGTTAAATACCCCAAAAGCTACCTCAAGGAGTTGGGACATGGGGGTTTGTGGACCAAATTGTAAATATTGGAGGTTTCGCGTAATGTCAGGGGCAGAATGGCTGACAAAGTGTTGTCCCAGCAGGGATCGACCTTCGGAAATGGAGGGATCTAGGTTAGTAGACTAAATGCCTCCACAAGCCCCCCCATGAAAGAGGGCTGGCTTTTCTTTTTCTTCTTGGGTTACCTCTTTAACGTTTTCATAATTGACTGGCTTTTGGATACACTTTTTGATCCCCTCTAACACACATTGGATCATATGTCTCCTGGCTTCTGTTCCCACCTGGGAATTAGAATTCCAAGGAGGTTCCTGATTTGGGACTGCATCTCCACCCATAGCATAATGCTCAGGCTGGTCTTTGGCAAGCTGGTCAGTGTGCCCCTGGGCTGTCACCCAGATTCTCTGTTTTTCCTCAGTTGTACAGCAGGTGGATAAAGTCACTTGAATATCCTTCCAAGTTATGTCATAAAACAGAGTTAGGGCCTGAAACTCTTCCACAAACTTACTAGGCTCTTCAGGTAATTGGCCCAATTTGTTTGCATTGGGCCAAGTCCATTAAAGAGAAGGGCAGTTGTACTTTGATTGTCCCTTTACTGTTTGCCACTTCCCTAAGAGGGCATAATTATTCTGCTCCTGGGAGATAAGAAGACCCACTGCAGGTCTCTCCTGCAGGACTAGTTTCTCTAATCTGGGGTGTTGGAAAGTATAGAGGGACATAGGGAAGTGGAGTTTGGACTTGGTCAGAGGGATCAGGAGAAGTGAGTGTCTACACAGAAGTGGGGATACTGCTGGGAGTAAAAAGAGCTGGGTTTCCCTCCTGAGAGATGAAAATGCTGAGAAGAGGATCACCTAAAATTTCAGGAGATTTTTTCTGATTCCCTGGGATTTAAATCATGAGGGCTACACAGGGAGGGATTTTGGTAAGGTAATATGAAACCTTGAACATAGGGAACCTCAGTCTATCTTCTTATTTTGTGACAGTAAAGATCCAACTGTGAAATAGTATCTTAATTTAGAGACCCGTTTTCAGGCCATTTTTCTCCTTTTCCCAACATATATAAAGGTCAGGCACTGCTACAGCAAAGCTTAAGTTTTTTTTATCTTAGCCTTTCTGTCTTACAATATTTCCAGTTCTTAAGGATACACTCCAGAGTTCTTTCTTCTGGCTAGGAATGTGATTCTCCCATGTTGAGTAACCTGCAACTGAGAACAAGAGACTCCCAGAAGGGAATCCAGGGTCCCAAAAACACTTCTTAGGAGGCTCGAATCCCTCAAAGGGGTTTGGGGCATCCCCCTACTACCCTTCAAACCGTGGGGCTTTCTAGCTTGTTCCCCACTAAATCCTGACCAAACATCTGTGGTCCCTATGGAAGCCTTGAGCAAGACACCCAACCCAGCACAGCCAGAGAAGGGCTTTTGAGGCAGTGTAGACCAGTCACCAGGATTCTTCTTAGGACTTTACTTAGGAGGGAAGGATCTATAGAGTCTATGCCCTATGATAAGTTTTCCCATGCTGGGTTGAATTCCTGGAGACTGAGCGTCTATACAATTTGTAATCCAGGCCCATGGGTAATGGCCAGCCTGATAGGCTTTCCATAGCATTGTGTAGGCTGCCAAGGCCTGGCATGAAGGTGTTGTGATAGATGTAAAGATGAACCCTTAGAGACATTGGAGTTGGGCGCTATGGGAGATGGCATGGAGTTCAGGGCTCAAGGGCCAGGAGGTGGAGAAAACATCATAGTAAATTTCCTGGTATTGAGTAATGTGACAGACTAGACAGCAGAAGTATCCAAAATCCTTGGCCCAGTTGGTGTCACAGCTAAGATAGAATTGGGAGTCATCTGATGATTTTGTCTGAAACAGGCAGCACTGGGTTTGGCAGGGGCAGGAACGTAGTTTATGAATGATATTTAGGAAGCTCTCTACTAAAAGAGCTTGGAGATATGAAGTGAAAAAGAGCCTTGCTGTGCAAGCAAAGTGGACGAAAAAGGCATACTGGAGGGTTTAATATGGGACAGAGAGCGCAAGAGAGCCAGCGAGCAAAACAGCCATTGCAAGAGAGGGAGAGTGAGAGAGGGAGTGAGGGAGAGAGGGAGTGCACTTGAGAGAGGGAGAGTGAATGCAAGAATGACTCGTTGGGCTCCTGTGAGGTTAGAAATCATATTTGCACCATGTCCCAAAGGACAGCATCAGTTGTCACCCAAGCATTATTTGAATCTGCACTGCCTGGGGGATTTCCCCTGCCACCCTCGATTGTCCTTGGGGGGAGCCATAATGCTGTGAACTGACAGAGTTTATGCCTTTCCGGTCTTGAGAAGGAAAGTCAGGCAGAGAGGGAAAATGAGGGAGAGGACAAAGCAAATGAGGGAGAGGACAAAGCAAATGAGGGAGAGGACAAAGCAAATGAGGGAGAGGACAAAGCAAAAGCAAAATGAGGGAGAGGACAAAGCAAATGAGGGAGAGGACAAAGCAAAGCAAAGGGAAAATGAGGGAGAGGACAAAGCAAATGAGGGAGAGGACAAAGCAAGAAAATGAGGGAGAGGACAAAGCAAAGTGTTTTTTGCAAGTGTGAGAAACGGGGAGAGAGAAAGAGAGAGAAAGCATGAGAGAATTTTGAGGATTTCTAGCTGGCTTGGCTAGAAATGGAGGGTTGACGAAAAGATGCCATAGGATTTGCAGCCAACAGTTTGGGCAAGGCCTGCAGTTTAGCTTCACTTCCTGGGTTTCAGCACCAAGCTGATTTCCGATGCAGCAGCAGTAAGCTGCAGCTTGTAGAAGGCAGCAGTAAGAAGTAGCTGGAAGAGAGATCTTAATTCTAGTTCCCAGTCTGGTACCACGGGGGCCAGTGGTTAGGGCGTGGGTCCCTAGTTCTTGCCTGCCTTATCAAGAATGAATTCAGGCAAGGAGGCAGAAAGTAAAGAGAAAAGGAAAAATGTTTATTGGAAAAGCAAAGTACATGCAGAATGATGTAAAGGCAAGCTCAGGGAGAGTTCCCAGAATCACGTTTTTGGGGAGTTTAAATTCTTTATAAAGGGGTGGTCTTCCAGGTCTGTGTCTCTTTCTTGGCCAATCATATTGTTTTGCCCCCAGGGTTCATTTGCCTTTGAACCTCCACTGGGTGCACAGGCACCCCTCAATTAAGATGGACTTCAGCAAGACTTATTATTGTCTGGCATCCCGTGCCTTTTTGACCCCATGTAGGCTTTTACCCACAGGTAGTGTCTCCCTTGTCCCAAAGATGGAGAGTATATGGCCTCTAGATCTCTTAACAGGGCTAGCCCCTCTCTGTCCCTGCCAAAAAAAGGGTCCAAATGTCCAGATATTTACCCCATTTCTTTTGCTGTTTCTTATATCAAGGTGCAAACCTCAAAATATAGACAGGGGTCTGGCCATAAATATGTAATCTGGAGCCCAGTTGTCTCTTGCCTTAGGAAGTGTAAACAGGGAACTGGTAATGAATGTCTGGGCTGTAGCTCAAATTCTTCTCACCCCAGAGGTGTGAAAAGGCCAGTTTGAATGCCTAGTCAGGGGCCCATGTATCTCCTACCTTAAACACACTTAAGGTCGGCTGTATAGTCAGAGTGAAGGCGTAAGCAGGACTCTCTAGCCTGCACACCCAGAGTTCCATCTCCTTTGAAACCTACTCAGTACCCAGCTCTAGCAAGGCTTTTCTTTCCCTGCTTGTCAGTCCTACTGAGAGACATGGAGCTATAGGGAAAACACTCTGAGATATCCTTCCCACGTGAATCTCCAGCCTGACCTCTCTCCATGCCAAGCAGAAACTTGAAATTGCATCCAGCCTGAAGGAAAAGGACAGCTTTTCCCTGAGCACTGCTAGATCATAGCAAGTCTCTGGGTCCCCTCGGTCTACTAGAGCCTTCTCTTGCATAGGCCATGTGTGGCATTCAGACCTTCTGGGGAGTAAAATTCATTCATTGAAGGGCCCAGTGTGAGCATATGTGTGTTTTCACAGATTGGAAGCTGCAGAAACAGATGTTGGCTGTCCACTTTGAAATTAGGGCCTGATGAGAAAAGTCGTCGTTTTGCCCTTGGGAAGCAGGAGTTGTGGTCTCCAAGCTGCATGCAAATCACGCTAGCTGCCTGTCTTTCCTTGGCTGCCAGCAAGTGACACTGAGAACATGTGAGTCTAATCAAAAGAAACAGGGTGCTTGCCATTCCTTGCTAGAACCTCGTCCCACAACAACCTTGAACTCAAAGGTGAATGGAAATTGACTGAGAGCCTCCAAATGAGCTGCAGTGTCTCCATCCAGAAAGGCCTGCATCAGGTTCTATGAAATCTTGGTCCATGTAGCAGTTCAGGGACGGGTGAGTGCCACCCATAGCAAACAGGGGCTCAGTTTGGCACCGATTAGACTTTGGAAAACTGTGTGCAGAAAGTCTCCCCTGTGTGTGGAAACTCTCTCTAGAGTTCACGGCCCAAGCAATCACCTTTGTATGCAAAGCAATGTTAAAGGCACACCTCCAATGCTTGCAGAGCTAGAATTCCCCAACGTTCATACTGCCTCAGCAACACAGTTCTAGGGAGTCCCTAACTGCCAGGCTGGGTGGCCCAAGTGAGAAAAATGAAGCTGCAATGAGAAAAACAGTGTGCTGAGCACTCCCCCTGGGATTCCTACATGACGTCTCTCTGGCTCAGGCAGAACCTTCAGTGGGCCTCCAGAGTGAAATACACTGACAGGATTTCTCTGACCACTGCTACTCTCTGGGAAGTGCCAGTGTCACCTAGGCCTCCCTAGGGCATGCACTGCTTAGGCCATACACAGCATGCAGAGCCTCTGCAGAGAAAAGTTCAATACAGAAGGTCTCAGTGGGTGGCATGTGTATCTCTTTCACTGCTCGGAAGCTGAGGTACAGAGACTGTGTGACCACGTTCACATTGGGGCCTGATGACAAAAGAGTCATGACCCCATTTACAAGTGGGATTCCAGAGGAGTATAAGCTGCATGCCAAACACCCCTGCTGCTTGACTTTTCTTCACTGCTGGCAAGGCACTTTGTGGAAAGGGGAGTCTGTTCCAAGGAAACAAGGTGCTTACCATCCCTTGCAAGGATCTCACCCTACAACATTCTTGATTTAAAGACAAGGGAAATTTTACCAATGGCCTCCAAGGAATTTTCAGCTTTCCCACCCACAAAGAAGAGCAGCACATTCTCTGACAAATGTGATCATGTACAGATTCATGCTCAAAAGTCTTGCAGGAAGAAATGGATGCTGGGTCCACAACATTTTCCATGGGAGAACACAGTGTGCCATAATTCTCTCCTGAAGTTTCAGTGAACCCTGCAATCAATAGGCATATTGGATCGACTGTGTTACAAGACCTATGGCATAAGCCAGACTCTCTATTTTGCTAGAAGTATAGCCAAAACCCACCTGCTTTGAAACTACCTCAGGAAGTGAGTTCTATCCAGGCTTCTCATTCCATGCCTGTAAACCCAGTTGTTCTCTCAACACAGAAAGAAGCTGATCCAGAGGACCACATGGCTGTAGCCTTGTTTCTTAAATGACCCATATGAAGTTTATGGCAGACAGCTGTCCTCTGTGAAGAAAGGTGCACACAGGAGCTCACATTGCCTCCTGAAGTCACAGAAGAGAGAAAGTCCATCATTCCGTCAGTTATCAGGCAAGTGCTGCCTGTTTTGCTGGAAGGGAAAAGGGCATATTCCCTGGAGGCTGGAGGTCAGTTTTCATGTCCCCCCCAAGGAAAGAGGCTTGAGGGATGAGTACCTTCCAAGGAATTGCAAGCCCCCTGTTTCATGTGGGAAAACCCTCTGCTCCTCTCAGGGGTTTTCCAGCTGGGAAGACTAGTTAGGAAGCAAAGGTGTTCAGAGGGCACCTGTGAGGCTGGAATGCTTGTGCCCTCCAATTGGAATTTGACTGCCTTCTCTGGCAGGCACCAATGTTCGGGTTAACACACAGCATCTGTCGCTGCAGATTCTGAGCTGTGACAAGACACAGAGGCTGCACCCACAGTCTGTGCATGAAGACACTTTCCTCAGCACAGAGATTGCATGCTGAGAGGTCATAGAAAGTTAAGGTCTTGGGAGGGCTGAGGGATCCTCTGTCTTGCCGAGGCCTAGCAGTAAAAAGTAAACATCTGTTGCACTTTTACAGGTAGCTGATCACATGCAGCTTCAGTTAGAGTTAGGCAGCCCTTGCATATGTGATCCCAGACTGAGGGCTCAGCACAGTGCTTATGCAGAGCCACTCAGGTGTTCTCACTTTTAGCAGGAGGCATGCTTGAAGTGGAAAGTAGGGCCTCAGTCTGTGTTCCTGAGGCTGTTGGAAAGCCAAGGAGATCAGGGCAGAGGCTTTCCCTCAGCACACAAACAAGATGATCCAGAGGCCCGTGGCTGGAGCTCTGTGGCTCAGCATTCCCAAAAAACTCATTTGTCACACAGTGGTCCTGCATGGAATATGGTGCACACAAGAGCTGACACAACCACCGAGGGGGCACAGAATCATGAAAGCAATCCATGGAGAGTAATGACCAGGCACTTGAGGCATGCCTTGCTGGAGGCAGAAATGGAACCTTACCTGGAGGCTTGTGCTCAGGTTTCTTTTCCCACTTAGTGAAGGGGCTTGTGGGTTGAGTTCCCAGGAAGAATGCCAAGCCCCATATTTCTTGGGGAAACATCTCTTTTTGTGCCAGGAGCTTGTCAGCAGTGAAGAGAAGGCAGGGAACAACAGTGTTTGGAGAGCCTCTTGGAGGTGGCAAGGATCACGCTGTGCAAAGGGGACATTGTCCTTCCTTTCTCACGCCGAATGCCAAGGGAAGCCACAGCACCTGTCCCTGCAGTGTCTCAACTAGGACAGGATACACAGTCCCAAGCCTCAGCCTTTACAGCAAGAAAATATACTCGGCAGGGAGGTGGCAGGCCCTGCAGGGCATAACTGAGTTAAGGCCCTAGATAGGCCGAGTTTTCTCTGGGTTTGTGGAAGCCTAGCTGTGCAGAGGGAAATTGTGGCCTGCTTTTCCAGGCAGTTTTTACAAGTTGGCTTCTGCTGGAGGTAGATGCATCTCTGGCAGAGGACCCCAGGGTGAATGTGAAGCACAGGGATTTCTTTGTGCAGCTCAGAACTTCCCAGATAGGGCAGGCCTGGCTGGTTCAGAAAGAAGGGCCCAGAGCTGTGTTGCCAAAGCTGTTTATAATGCAGAAAAATAAGCACTCTAGCCAGGAAGAAGGGAAGAGCCCTGAACTCTGCACACACACAAGCTGTGGCCAAGGGACACTGTGGCTGGAAGTTGCTAAGATCTCCCAGCAGAAGCTCTTGTCAAACAGTGGTCCTTCACAGATCACTACCTGAGAGATACAGGGTGCTTGCCATTCCTTGCTAGGACCTCCTCCTACAACATTTTTGAACTGGAGGGTGAATGAAAATTGACCCATGGCCTCCAGATGAGCTGCAGTCTCTCCTTCCAGAAAGGCCTGCAGCAGGTTCCATGAAACCTTGGTCCAAGTAGTGCTTCCATTGGAGAGTGCCATCTATAGCAAAAGTGTGCTAGGTGTTGAACCACTTTCTGTGACCTATCATTGAGTCCGGCATGTCTCCCCTGTGTGTAGAATGTCTCCCTCTAGTGCCGAGGGCCATGGATCAAGTGTGTATGCTGAGCAATTTTATAGGCTGGCCTCCTTGATTGGATAGCTAGTCTTTCCTGACTTTCAAACTTCTTCAGAAACACCTTTTTAGGGAATCTCTGACTGCCAGGTCTAACAGTCCAAAGGAGGAACACGGAGCTGCACTGAGAAAAACACTGTGCTTATGTTTCACCTTGGAAAGCCCTACCTGAAGTTTTGAATCTTAACCCAACACCATAATCTTCACCTGACACCCTAGCCCTAAGCCTACACCATAACACCTACCCTAATACCCTACCGTGACACGCTATTGCAGCACCCTGACCCTAACCTCACACCCTAACTCTAACTCCCTAACCCTAACCTGACACCATAATCTTATCCCTACTTATAAAACACAAACCCTGAACCAAACCCTACCCAGACACCCTAAAATGACACCCTACTCCAACACCCTATACTGACTCCCTAATCCTAAACTGACAACCTAAAACCCTAACCCGACACCATAACCCTAACCCTAAATCTCTAACCCTAACCTGTCTCTGTAACCCAACATCTTAATGCTAGATCTAACCCTTACCCAACACTGTAACCCTAACCCTAACCTGACACCCTATCTGGAAACCCTAAGCCAACACCCTAATTCCACATCCTAACACAACACCCTCACCTTAACCAGACATCCTATCCTGACACAGCAACCCAACACCTTAACCCATTATCCCTATTCAGGCCCTGATACAGGCCCTGACACTGATCCTAACACAAGCCCTCTGTCTGGACTGAACACAGGCCCTCTTGCTGTGCCTAACTCAGGCCCTGATGCTGAACCTAATTTAGGCCCTAATCATCTCCCTAACTCAGGTCCTAACACACTCCCTAACACAGACCCAGATGCTGAACCTAATTCAGGCCAGACACTGATCCTAACACAGATCCTGAAGTTGTCCTGTTCTCAGGCTCTGACACTGTCCCTAACTCTGGCCCTGATGCTGACCATATCTCAGCACTGAAGTTGGTTCTAATTCAGGCCCTTACACTGTCCCTGTCTCAGCCCCTGACACTGTTCCTATCTCAGGCCCTGATGGTGATCCTAACTCGGTGCCTAACACAGTCCCTGACACTGAACCTGACTCAGGCCCTGACTCTGTCCCTACCTCAGCCCCAGACACTATCCCTAACTCAGGCCCTGAGACTGAACCCAACTCAGCCCTGAAGCTGGTTCTAACTCAGGCCCCTATGCTGTCCAGTCTCGGGCTCTGAAACTGTCCATAAATCAGCCCCTGACACTGTCCTGAACTCAGACCCTAATGCTGAATACAGCTCAGGCCTTGCAACTGGTCCTAACTCAGGCTCTAGCACTCTCCCTAACTCATGCCCTGACACTGACCCTAACTCAGGCCCTGATGCTCTCCCTAACACAAACCCTGTCACTGGTCCGAACCCAGGCCTTGACATGATTCCTACCTCAGGCCCTGAAGACGTCCCTATATCAGGCCCCGATGCTCTGCTTAACTCAGTCCCTGACACTGTCCCTAATTCAGAGCATGACACTGCCACTAACTCAGACTCTGACCCTGACTCTAAACCCTCATCTTAACCATAACCCCTAAGCACTAACCTGAACCCCTACCCCGGACCATAAAACCTGCCCCTGACCTTGGCCCTGACCTTAGGCACTGACCCTGATCCTAACCCTAAACCCTAAAACCTAAGCCTAAACCCTAAGCCTTAGCTCTATAGCCCTAAGCCCAAAGTCTAAACCTTGCCCCAACCCCAAACCCGGCCCCAACCCCAGCCATATGCCCTATGGCCTATCCCTTAAGGAGGAATGACACAGTGCCTTTCTGAGGGACACAGTCAGGCTAAAAGAGGGACACTATCAGGGCCTTAGTGAAGGGATACCATAGTGCCTTAGGTAAGAGCAGTGTCAGGGCCTTAGTGTGGTCCAGTATCACGGCTTAAGCTAAAGAAAGCATCAGAGCCTTAGAGAGGACCAGTGTAAGGGCCTAAGTGGAGTGACAGCCTCAGGGCCTGTGTTACAGAATCAGGGCCGAAGTGAGGGACAGTGTAAGGACCTAAGTAAGTGACATCACCAGGATTTGAGTGAGTGACAGAATCAGAGCCTAACTAACTGAGTTACAACATCAGGGCCTCAGTGAGGATGAGTGTCAGGGCCTTAGTTAGGACCAGCCTTAGGCCTTAGTGACAAGAAGCATCAAAGTAGCATCAGGGCCTCAGGGTGGAGCAGCATCAGGGCCTTAGTTCGGAGCAGCCATTGTTAGGGCCAATGACAGGCCAAGGTTAGGACCCTCATAGGGCCTTATACAGGAGCAGCATCAGGGCCTTAGTGAGGAGAGGCATCAGGGCATTAGATATGACCAGACTTCATTAGGCCTAGCATCAGGACTAGAGTCAGGACCAGGGCATGGGTAGAGGCAGTGTCAGAACTCTAGTGAGGGGAGACTCAGGGTCTTAGTGAGGGACAGCTTCAGAGCCTTACAACCAGGGTCAGTGCCTAAGTGAGGGACAGCATCAGGGCCTAAGGGATGACCAACATCAGGGCCTCAGTGAGGGACAGCTTAAGGGCCTCAAGACCAGCAACAAGGTCATAGTTAGGGACAGTGGCAGGGCCTTAGTCAGCCACAGCATCAGGGCCTTTGCCAGACACAGTGACCACAGCTCAGGGAACCACTGTGATGGGGTCTTACTTAGCCACAGATTCAGGGCCATCATTAACCACAGGGTGAAGCCCGTGTGCCACAATGACAGCCTGTACTCTACAGCCCATGATCCACAACTGCTGAGCCCAGGCACCTATAGCCTATGCTCCACAACAGGAGAATTCAATTCAATGAGAAGCCCATGTGCCACAACAAAGAATAGCTCCCATGCTGAACAAAACTAGAGAAAAAAGCCCACACATAGAAACCAAGACCCAAAAATGCAGTCTAATTAAATAATTGAAATTAAAAATAAAAAAAACACAATGCAATATGTAGTCACATTCACTAAAAGATTATAATGGAAAACCAATAGAAATATGAGCAAAAATGTAGAGAAATTGGAACTTTTAGACTTTGCATGTGGAAATGGAAAATGGTGCAGAATATATGTCAGATAGTTTGCCCTTTTCTCAAAAAGAGGGAAATATAATTACTGTTGACTTCAAAAACTCCATTCCCAGATATACACCTCAATGAACAAAAAACAGGCACTTGAAGAACTGGTACACAACTCCTGATAGCAACAGGATTCACCATAGCCCAAAAGGTAGAAACCATTCAAATGCCCATCAGTGGATGAATGGATATGCAAAAGAGGATATATTTACAAACTGCAAAGCACTCTGCTATCTAAAATATAAAATGAAGTGGTGCAGCCACTGTGCAAAACACTATAGCAGGTCCTCAAAAACATTAACATGGAATGAAGATAGGAGATGGTGATTCCACTTCAAGGTGTATACCCAAAAGTTTAGAAAATAGGGACTGAAGCACATATATGTACACTCTTATTCATACCAGCACTATTCATACTGCTCAAATGGAAGGAATCCAAGTGTCCATGAATGGAAGATTTCATAAAAACATGGTAGTATGTACACAATGGATAAGGATTCTGCCTTGAAAAGGAATGCAGTTCTGACACATGCTAAAATGTACATGATCCTTCACATGATTATGCTACCAGTAACAAACAAAACACAAATGGAGAAACCCTAGCAGTACCATCGAGAAGCATGGACTCAGGCAGCAGTAGGGACCTTGAAATGGGGATGCCCCGGTTCGGATCAATCTAACACGGGCAGAGACTGCCGGGCTGGCCCGTTATAATTGGTAACCAAAGGCAAGGATGTGTGCCCGATGCACAGTGAGGCTAAGCAACAGCAAAACATTGCAAACTGGAGTAGAGAAAACTGTGCTTAAGAGATGTGCAGGGAATGGGTGATTTAAGCGGGAAAAGCCCCAATCTCGAAAGCATTAAGCAAAGCCCTCTTAGAGGTAAGGTGATGGAGGGGTGTGGCTGTTCGTTGAAAATTTCTCCCTGTCCGTTCCTTTGTTCTTGAGGACAGGTCATAGTCAGGTCTCAATGTTCCTATCAATCTCCAGCAAACAAATGTCACTCTCTGGGTGACAAGAAAGGGCAAGGTCCCAAGGCACAAGACTCACCCTCTGAGGTCCAGAATCACCAAAGAGAAAGGGGTCTCTGGGAGGGGTGGTGGTACTCCTGCCATGGAGGGTTTGTCCAGGAGCTGGTCTGGGTCCTCCCACCAGTGCCCAGGCCTCACAGAGGAGGCAGCTCTGCCTTGGTGGCTCCCTCAGGGCCTGGTCCCAGACCCTTGCTAGCTGTCATCCCTGAGGGAGCCGGGTGCACATGACCCAACAGGTCTTAATGCTCCTCAGGCCACCTAAACAGTGGCAGTCAGGTACCCCAGACTGTGAGCCATACCCTTAGGGTCACAGTGGCGGTGTGTGGTAGAGGTTCAACACTGCCTCAAGGCCTGGTCTGGGCCAGTGGGCGTTCATGGCCTTGGCTCTGGAGCCCTGCAGGACACACCTCCAGCCTGTTCTCTGGGCCCCCCATCACACCAGCTGGCCCAAGGCCGTGTGAGCAGAAGAATGCTGGGGAGAAGGCTGGCACTTGCCTCTTACCTCATGCTCCAGGTCTGAAGGGGCAGCACTCCACTGACTGCTGCCCAGAAAAAGGGCCCCCACTAAGAATGGCTGACAGACAGTGGCTTGCTTGGGGCAGGGGCCCACTACAATGCCCACCAATGGCTGAGCAGGGTGGTCACAGTGGCATTAGTGGTCTCCTGGTAACCATTGCCTGGTAACGGGGCAGTGGGTCACAGTGCACAGCAAGGGCTGCCTGGGAAGGGCTGCATTCAGCTGGCTATGGTACAATTCCCCCTTTTCTTTGGTCCTCTTCAACCCTGAGGAGAATATGTGGGTATGATTTGGCTAGAGTGGTTAATCATAAACTCAGCAGTGGATCTCTGTTTTAGGGGACTTGCTTTCAACCTCCATTCCTGGTTCATCTTTTCCCAAGTCTTTCAGGGAATGGGGTGACGACCACTCTAGCTACGTCCTGCTGGAGGAAAGCATAGCCCTACAGTGCATTCTGAGTTGGAAGCAATGCCACGTTGCAAGTCTTGATCCAAGTCTTGATCCAAGTCTTATATAAACTTGTATAAGGAATCCAGGAGAATAAGCCTGAAAAGCAGCGTGAGGGTGGCACTCTGGGGGAGACGTTTTGGCAGGTAATCCAGACACGCAGAAGCAGAAGGGAAGAAATTGTTGTAAGTTGTTAGGAAGTTGAGGGGAAGAGCTTCCCTTAACGGGAGAACACAGATCAAAATCAGCATTATTGCAAAGCAAATCCATAAACGTTAGTAGCATATGCATCTGTTTACTCAGTTTGTCAAAACTGCATTGGTAAGAGTCTTCTTGAAGTTGAAGCACTTTGGGAAAGCCTTAGCCTAACTATCTGTTAGACACTTAAAGAGGCAAGGTTAAAGATCGGATGACAAGGGGTTGAGAAGGAAGCTTAATCAAGTGGCTCTCATGTAACCGTCAGCATGGCTGACCGATTATCCCAAGGCA
Source organism: Hippopotamus amphibius kiboko (assembly GCF_030028045.1). Classification (NCBI taxonomy): domain Eukaryota; kingdom Metazoa; phylum Chordata; class Mammalia; order Artiodactyla; family Hippopotamidae; genus Hippopotamus; species Hippopotamus amphibius. The sequence continues at coordinate 47,428,286 of NC_080195.1, forward strand.
TACCTGCATTTCAGAAACTTTGTACCCTTTCTAGAATATCGACAGGTGTGCCATGTATCCATCCTGTGTAATTGGAGAAGCTTCTCCCCCATTTCACAATGTTTTCTCTGTAATTTCCATACCAGATATACGACTGAAATAGTCCTCCTTGAGTTGCCTTAAGGGCCCCGCAACTAATCCAAAGTTAACAAAATATTTCAAAACACCTGGTCCAATAAGCTCATCAGTCCTTTGAAGAGAATTCTTCTTTCTTCTCCAAAGTGAGAAGAGATCTTAAAAGCAAACAGAGATCCCTTAAAGGCAGGACAGTTCACATACCATGTTATTGAAAGCAGCATTCCAAGTAAACGTGTTCTCTTGGCAGAGCGGAACCCAATCCAGCCTTGAAAAAAACGTATTTTTAATAACAGTATCCATTTCCCGAAGTGGAGTTTCGTTTCAGCCCAATGATGCATCAAGTGTTGGTTTTTGGCTCAACACATTTATCCCACCTTCCTACTCTATCCTGAAATGTGTTCCTTTTCATGAGTTTCTTAGCTTTAATTACATATTTCAATTACAATCCTCAAGTCCTTAACACCTTCACTTAGTGAAAACCAAGAAGCAAGCAATTGTCAGCTGGATGTCATACCAGCATTTCTGATTGCAAACGGATGCTTTTGAGACCTTCTGCTAAGTAGGCAAAGGTAGGGAATCTTAGATGTGCCCAGCATCCAATGTTCCAATCCTCTATCCTCTTTGAAATGACCCGGAGAGTCAAGGAATGCTTGCCACTTACCTTGGTGAAGTTTCAAGCTACCCAAATCTAGAGAGGCCATTTAGAAAAACTTCAAGTGTCATCATTTCAACTTATGGTCCTTGCTGTCAAATTTGCAACAGATATAAGGTCTTTTTGGATCTCTATGAAACCTAGGGACCGCAGAAGGTTTATACTTCAGAATGCAAGAAGCTTAAGGCAGCTTCCATACCAGATATCAGTTCAGTACTAGCTATTTGCCAGATCATCAGGACCTGAAATCCATGGAGGCCAATTTTCTCAAGAGGAGGAAGTATTGAATTGGTAAGTGCTTCCCTTTCAGTGAAATAGAGCTCATTTACACATCAACTCGTCAGTTGATGTCAATTGCCTTATCCCTAAACATGGCCCAAATCTGGAGAATGCACCTGAAAGGGGTGCGTTGGGGAAACACATTTGAGTTTCCCAGAGCCGCAACACTTTCACACAAAACAAACGCAAAAGTACATGCAAAGAAGAAACTCTCAGTCCTGAGGACCAAAGCAAAGGGTGAGGATGAACAACATCCTCAGTGTTTTCGAAATACGTTCCCTCATTTTAACAACAAAACGACAAACAACATGCAAATTGAAAGATAGGGAATCACGACCACAGTTGTCATGCCTACTGACCTGGGAAGCAGAAAGAGCCAAAAAGGAAAAAGCAAAGAAATTAGGAAAAGTTCAATTTGCTTCATTAACTTCCACATGTCTCCTGGAAATATGTTCGTTTTCTCAGGGTCACAATGATGAAAACCAAAAGTATTTCACTGAGCAAACTTTCTCTAACTGAATATTTTACATAGACTGGTTTTGGAGATATGAAAATGATTCATTTGATGCCATGTTTCACCAGAATCTGTAGAATATGATGGCCATGCAATGTAAAAAAAAAAAAAAAAATACTTGCTTGTCCCTTAGCGGACTACAAGATGGACTAGAGCTCTGCTGATCAGAGCAGGTGTTATCCAATAGCAGAGAGACAAATGCAATGCCAAAAGGTCTCTCAGGATCGCAGTTCCCAGTAACCAAAGGGGAGAATCCTACCCATTGGAAAAGGAATATGTCAACCAATGTTCCACCACAGCTGAAACACAACACAGGAGGGAACCATACCTAGTGTGATCATATGCAAGCTCCGTTACTGACCAAAGACGTCTCAAGTACTCAATGCAAGTGCTGTTTCACACACATACAATGTACGAATCACAAACAGGATCCCACAAACCAAAGCACAAACTGCCATGATTAACACCACATTGACACACACAAACACATGAAGAACAAATAAACACTCCAATCACAAAGACAGAAAGCCAGAGAAGGCATTTTGTCAATTTCCACTTCCACTCCCACATGGAGGCTCCCACGCAGAGTGGCCCAGTTCTCAAGAGGGAATGGACCCAGAGGGACTCACATCCGCTAAGGGGAGCAGCCCAGTTGGAGTAGACCTATTTCCCAGCCTGTGCAAGCTGGAACGACTTTCCCCCAAATGACATGAATTGTATACCGTTGCTCTGGACATGTCTCCAAGACAAGCAGCGTCATGCTGTAGGGCAGCCAGTGCATATCAGGGAGAATCCCTGCCAGTATCCTGGAGCCAAATGTACTCTGGCATGTGCTGGGAACCTAAAATGGGGATGCCCCTGATCGAGATCAACACACCATGGGCACAGACCTCCTGGCTGGCTCGCTATAATTGGTAACCAAAGGCCAGGATGTGTGCCCGACGCACAGTGAGGCCAAACAAGTGCAAAATATTGGACTTTGGAGCCGAGAAATATTTGTTGTTGAGACATTCAAGGAAATGGGTGGCTTATGTCGGGTAATCCCCAAACTTGAAAGCTTTTAGCAAAGCCCTCTTAGAGGTAAGGTGATGGAGGGGTGTGGCTGTTCGTTGAAAACTTCTCCCTGTCCAATCCTTTGTTGTTGAGGACAAGTCATAGTCAGGTCTCAATGTTCCTATCAATCTCCAGCCAACAAATGTCACTCTCTGGGTGACAAGAAAGGGCAAGGTCCCAAGGCACAAGGCTCACCCTCTGAGGTCCAGACCCACCTAAGAGAAAGGGGTCTCTGGGAGGGGTGGTGGTTCTCCTGCCATGGAGGGTTTGTCCAGGAGCTGGTCTGGGTCCTCCCACCAGTGCCCAGGCCTCAAAGAGGAGGCAGCTCTGCCTTGGTGGCTCCCTCAGGGCCTGGTCCCAGACCCTTGCTAGCTGTCATCGCTGAGGGAGCCGGGTGCACATGACCCAACAGGTCAAAATTCTCCTCAGGCAACCCAAACAGTGGCGGTCATGTACCCAGGACTGTGAGCCATACCCTCAGGGTTACAGTGGCGGTGTGTGGTAGAGGTTCAACACTGCCTCAAGGCCTGGTCTGGGCCAGTGGGCATTCACGGCCTTGGCTCTAGAGCCCTGCAGGACACACCTCCAGCCTGTTCTCTGGGCCCCCCATCACAGCAGCTGGCCCAAGGCCATGTGAACAGAAGAATGCTGGAGAGAAGGCCGACACTTACATCTTACCTCACCCTCCAGGTCGGAAGGGGCAGCACTCCACTGACTGCTGCCTAGAAAAAGGGCCCTCACTAAAGATGGCTGACAGACAGTGGCTTGCTTGGGGCAGGGGCCCACTACAATGCCCACCAATAGCTGAACAGGGTGGTCACAGTGGCATTATTGGTCTCCTGTTAACCACTGCCCCCAGCTTGGAAACCTGCTCAGGAACTCAGTGGCAGCCAGGCTTCACCTTCCATGCCTGTCGGCTAGCCGGTGGAGCCCCCGCTCCAGCGAAAACCTCTCTGCTTTGCCTTCAGCCAGGGAGGGCCGAGCTCAGGCTCTCTCTGCCTCAGGCAGAAACTCGAGTGTGCATCCAGCCTGCAGAAAGAAGAGGGCCTTTTCCTGAGCCCTGCTGTGCTGTGGCAGCTCCCTGAGGGCCTCCTCTCCCCTCACACGGTCGTGCCATTCGGCCCACCCGGGGAGCGAAGGTCCCTCTCGGCAGGGCGCAGGGGACGGCCTATGTGTGTTTTCATGGCTGGGAAAGGGCAGATCCAGAAGCTGGGTGTGCACTTGGGAATGGGGCCTGATGGGCATAGCCGGCCTTCCCGGGTTGGGAAGCAGGAGATCTGGGGCCTCCGAGCTGCATGCCCATCCCCTCCCTGGATGCCCCTCTTGCTTCCTCTCTGCTGCCAAGCCTCTCTCACCACACGTGCGTCTCATCGAAAGGAGCAGGCTGCTTGCCATTCTTTGCAAGGACCTCACCCCACAGGCCTCGTTTCCCCGAACGGGAGTGCACATTGACCCAGAGCCTCCAGAGGAGCTGCTGTCTCTCCAGCCACAGAGGCCGGCAGCCGAGTCCATGACAGCCTGCCTGCATGGAGGGCTTCTGTGGGAGAGGTGCCTTGCGTCCCAGGCGGGTGCTCCCTGGCACACCGCTTTCCATGGGGAAACACTGTGTGTGCCAAGTGTCTCCTGTGTGCAGAAAACGTAGCCCCGGTGCCCGAGGTGCAGGGACTCCTCTTTGGACCCAGAGCAGTGTGCTAGGCAGGCCTCCCATGCTGGGAGAGCCTCCGCTTCCCCAACTGTCCAAGGGCCTCAGGGACACACTTCGAGGGAGTGTGGGCCTGACAGGCAGAACGGCCCGAGTGAGGAACGTGGAGGGCAGGCCAAAGCCATCCCTAGGGCCTGTGCTGGCCTAGGCCCCTGCCAGCCAGCAGGGCCTCGACAGAGCACAGTTCCTTCGAGGAGGCCCCAGGGGGTTGCCTGTGTGTCTCTTGCACTGCTGGGAAGCTGCAGGTCCAGAGGCTGTGTGTGCACGGGGCCACTGGGGCCTGAGCACAAAACAGTCAGGACCCCACTCTCAAGCAGGACTCCTGCCACCTCGGCGCTGCCTGCCACACCCCCTTGCTGCCCGCACTGTCTTCACTGCTGGCAGGCCTCTGTGTGCACAGCCCAGTCTCTGCCAAGGGAACAAGGGGCTTGCTCGCCCCTTGCTAGAGGACCTCCTCCTGCAGCACTCTGGACCAGGGCACACACGCCCCTGGACCAGCAGCCTGCAAGGAAGCTGCAGCTGAGCCAGCCACAAAGGCCTGCAGCCCTGGGCAGGGAGCCTTCTGCTAAGGACAGCTTTCCCCCTCCCAAGCCCTGCAGGAGTTCCTGGAGGCTCAGGCCTGCAGCGTTTGCCATCACCGAGCACTGGGTGCCCAACGCCTCCCCTGCGGCTTCCGAGCACCCTGCAGCCCACAGGCCCTTGGCACCCACTCGGTGGCCAGAGGCAAGTCCTAGGCAGGACTCTCGAGCTTGTAGAGCCAGAGGGCCTCCAGCTTGGAAACCTGCTCAGGAACTCAGTGGCAGCCAGGCTTCACCTTCCATGCCTGTCGGCTAGCCGGTGGAGCCCCCGCTCCAGCGAAAACCTCTCTGCTTTGCCTTCAGCCAGGGAGGGCCGAGCTCAGGCTCTCTCTGCCTCAGGCAGAAACTCGAGTGTGCATCCAGCCTGCAGAAAGAAGAGGGCCTTTTCCTGAGCCCTGCTGTGCTGTGGCAGCTCCCTGAGGGCCTCCTGGGGCCTCCTCTCCCCTCACACGGTCGTGCCATTCGGCCCACCCGGGGAGCGAAGGTCCCCCTCGGCAGGGCGCAGGGGACGGCCTATGTGTGTTTTCATGGCTGGGAAAGGGCAGATCCAGAAGCTGGGTGTGCACTTGGGAATGGGGCCTGATGGGCATAGCCGGCCTTCCCGGGTTGGGAAGCAGGAGATCTGGGGCCTCCGAGCTGCATGCCCATCCCCTCCCTGGATGCCCCTCTTGCTTCCTCTCTGCTGCCAAGCCTCTCTCACCACACGTGCGTCTCATCGAAAGGAGCAGGCTGCTTGCCATTCTTTGCAAGGACCTCACCCCACAGGCCTCGTTTCCCCGAACGGGAGTGCACATTGACCCAGAGCCTCCAGAGGAGCTGCTGTCTCTCCAGCCACAGAGGCCGGCAGCCGAGTCCATGACAGCCTGCCTGCATGGAGGGCTTCTGTGGGAGAGGTGCCTTGCGTCCCAGGCGGGTGCTCCCTGGCACACCGCTTTCCATGGGGAAACACTGTGTGTGCCAAGTGTCTCCTGTGTGCAGAAAACGTAGCCCCGGTGCCCGAGGTGCAGGGACTCCTCTTTGGACCCAGAGCAGTGTGCTAGGCAGGCCTCCCATGCTGGGAGAGCCTCCGCTTCCCCAACTGTCCAAGGGCCTCAGGGACACACTTCGAGGGAGTGTGGGCCTGACAGGCAGAACGGCCCGAGTGAGGAACGTGGAGGGCAGGCCAAAGCCATCCCTAGGGCCTGTGCTGGCCTAGGCCCCTGCCAGCCAGCAGGGCCTCGACAGAGCACAGTTCCTTCGAGGAGGCCCCAGGGGGTTGCCTGTGTGTCTCTTGCACTGCTGGGAAGCTGCAGGTCCAGAGGCTGTGTGTGCACGGGGCCACTGGGGCCTGAGCACAAAACAGTCAGGACCCCACTCTCAAGCAGGACTCCTGCCACCTCGGCGCTGCCTGCCACACCCCCTTGCTGCCCGCACTGTCTTCACTGCTGGCAGGCCTCTGTGTGCACAGCCCAGTCTCTGCCAAGGGAACAAGGGGCTTGCTCGCCCCTTGCTAGAGGACCTCCTCCTGCAGCACTCTGGACCAGGGCACACACGCCCCTGGACCAGCAGCCTGCAAGGAAGCTGCAGCTGAGCCAGCCACAAAGGCCTGCAGCCCTGGGCAGGGAGCCTTCTGCTAAGGACAGCTTTCCCCCTCCCAAGCCCTGCAGGAGTTCCTGGAGGCTCAGGCCTGCAGCGTTTGCCATCACCGAGCACTGGGTGCCCAACGCCTCCCCTGCGGCTTCCGAGCACCCTGCAGCCCACAGGCCCTTGGCACCCACTCGGTGGCCAGAGGCAAGTCCTAGGCAGGACTCTCGAGCTTGTAGAGCCAGAGGGCCTCCAGCTTGGAAACCTGCTCAGGAACTCAGTGGCAGCCAGGCTTCACCTTCCATGCCTGTCGGCTAGCCGGTGGAGCCCCCGCTCCAGCGAAAACCTCTCTGCTTTGCCTTCAGCCAGGGAGGGCCGAGCTCAGGCTCTCTCTGCCTCAGGCAGAAACTCGAGTGTGCATCCAGCCTGCAGAAAGAAGAGGGCCTTTTCCTGAGCCCTGCTGTGCTGTGGCAGCTCCCTGAGGGCCTCCTCTCCCCTCACACGGTCGTGCCATTCGGCCCACCCGGGGAGCGAAGGTCCCCCTCGGCAGGGCGCAGGGGACGGCCTATGTGTGTTTTCATGGCTGGGAAAGGGCAGATCCAGAAGCTGGGTGTGCACTTGGGAATGGGGCCTGATGGGCATAGCCGGCCTTCCCGGGTTGGGAAGCAGGAGATCTGGGGCCTCCGAGCTGCATGCCCATCCCCTCCCTGGATGCCCCTCTTGCTTCCTCTCTGCTGCCAAGCCTCTCTCACCACACGTGCGTCTCATCGAAAGGAGCAGGCTGCTTGCCATTCTTTGCAAGGACCTCACCCCACAGGCCTCGTTTCCCCGAACGGGAGTGCACATTGACCCAGAGCCTCCAGAGGAGCTGCTGTCTCTCCAGCCACAGAGGCCGGCAGCCGAGTCCATGACAGCCTGCCTGCATGGAGGGCTTCTGTGGGAGAGGTGCCTTGCGTCCCAGGCGGGTGCTCCCTGGCACACCGCTTTCCATGGGGAAACACTGTGTGTGCCAAGTGTCTCCTGTGTGCAGAAAACGTAGCCCCGGTGCCCGAGGTGCAGGGACTCCTCTTTGGACCCAGAGCAGTGTGCTAGGCAGGCCTCCCATGCTGGGAGAGCCTCCGCTTCCCCAACTGTCCAAGGGCCTCAGGGACACACTTCGAGGGAGTGTGGGCCTGACAGGCAGAACGGCCCGAGTGAGGAACGTGGAGGGCAGGCCAAAGCCATCCCTAGGGCCTGTGCTGGCCTAGGCCCCTGCCAGCCAGCAGGGCCTCGACAGAGCACAGTTCCTTCGAGGAGGCCCCAGGGGGTTGCCTGTGTGTCTCTTGCACTGCTGGGAAGCTGCAGGTCCAGAGGCTGTGTGTGCACGGGGCCACTGGGGCCTGAGCACAAAACAGTCAGGACCCCACTCTCAAGCAGGACTCCTGCCACCTCGGCGCTGCCTGCCACACCCCCTTGCTGCCCGCACTGTCTTCACTGCTGGCAGGCCTCTGTGTGCACAGCCCAGTCTCTGCCAAGGGAACAAGGGGCTTGCTCGCCCCTTGCTAGAGGACCTCCTCCTGCAGCACTCTGGACCAGGGCACACACGCCCCTGGACCAGCAGCCTGCAAGGAAGCTGCAGCTGAGCCAGCCACAAAGGCCTGCAGCCCTGGGCAGGGAGCCTTCTGCTAAGGACAGCTTTCCCCCTCCCAAGCCCTGCAGGAGTTCCTGGAGGCTCAGGCCTGCAGCGTTTGCCATCACCGAGCACTGGGTGCCCAACGCCTCCCCTGCGGCTTCCGAGCACCCTGCAGCCCACAGGCCCTTGGCACCCACTCGGTGGCCAGAGGCAAGTCCTAGGCAGGACTCTCGAGCTTGTAGAGCCAGAGGGCCTCCAGCTTGGAAACCTGCTCAGGAACTCAGTGGCAGCCAGGCTTCACCTTCCATGCCTGTCGGCTAGCCGGTGGAGCCCCCGCTCCAGCGAAAACCTCTCTGCTTTGCCTTCAGCCAGGGAGGGCCGAGCTCAGGCTCTCTCTGCCTCAGGCAGAAACTCGAGTGTGCATCCAGCCTGCAGAAAGAAGAGGGCCTTTTCCTGAGCCCTGCTGTGCTGTGGCAGCTCCCTGAGGGCCTCCTCTCCCCTCACACGGTCGTGCCATTCGGCCCACCCGGGGAGCGAAGGTCCCCCTCGGCAGGGCGCAGGGGACGGCCTATGTGTGTTTTCATGGCTGGGAAAGGGCAGATCCAGAAGCTGGGTGTGCACTTGGGAATGGGGCCTGATGGGCATAGCCGGCCTTCCCGGGTTGGGAAGCAGGAGATCTGGGGCCTCCGAGCTGCATGCCCATCCCCTCCCTGGATGCCCCTCTTGCTTCCTCTCTGCTGCCAAGCCTCTCTCACCACACGTGCGTCTCATCGAAAGGAGCAGGCTGCTTGCCATTCTTTGCAAGGACCTCACCCCACAGGCCTCGTTTCCCCGAACGGGAGTGCACATTGACCCAGAGCCTCCAGAGGAGCTGCTGTCTCTCCAGCCACAGAGGCCGGCAGCCGAGTCCATGACAGCCTGCCTGCATGGAGGGCTTCTGTGGGAGAGGTGCCTTGCGTCCCAGGCGGGTGCTCCCTGGCACACCGCTTTCCATGGGGAAACACTGTGTGTGCCAAGTGTCTCCTGTGTGCAGAAAACGTAGCCCCGGTGCCCGAGGTGCAGGGACTCCTCTTTGGACCCAGAGCAGTGTGCTAGGCAGGCCTCCCATGCTGGGAGAGCCTCCGCTTCCCCAACTGTCCAAGGGCCTCAGGGACACACTTCGAGGGAGTGTGGGCCTGACAGGCAGAACGGCCCGAGTGAGGAACGTGGAGGGCAGGCCAAAGCCATCCCTAGGGCCTGTGCTGGCCTAGGCCCCTGCCAGCCAGCAGGGCCTCGACAGAGCACAGTTCCTTCGAGGAGGCCCCAGGGGGTTGCCTGTGTGTCTCTTGCACTGCTGGGAAGCTGCAGGTCCAGAGGCTGTGTGTGCACGGGGCCACTGGGGCCTGAGCACAAAACAGTCAGGACCCCACTCTCAAGCAGGACTCCTGCCACCTCGGCGCTGCCTGCCACACCCCCTTGCTGCCCGCACTGTCTTCACTGCTGGCAGGCCTCTGTGTGCACAGCCCAGTCTCTGCCAAGGGAACAAGGGGCTTGCTCGCCCCTTGCTAGAGGACCTCCTCCTGCAGCACTCTGGACCAGGGCACACACGCCCCTGGACCAGCAGCCTGCAAGGAAGCTGCAGCTGAGCCAGCCACAAAGGCCTGCAGCCCTGGGCAGGGAGCCTTCTGCTAAGGACAGCTTTCCCCCTCCCAAGCCCTGCAGGAGTTCCTGGAGGCTCAGGCCTGCAGCGTTTGCCATCACCGAGCACTGGGTGCCCAACGCCTCCCCTGCGGCTTCCGAGCACCCTGCAGCCCACAGGCCCTTGGCACCCACTCGGTGGCCAGAGGCAAGTCCTAGGCAGGACTCTCGAGCTTGTAGAGCCAGAGGGCCTCCAGCTTGGAAACCTGCTCAGGAACTCAGTGGCAGCCAGGCTTCACCTTCCATGCCTGTCGGCTAGCCGGTGGAGCCCCCGCTCCAGCGAAAACCTCTCTGCTTTGCCTTCAGCCAGGGAGGGCCGAGCTCAGGCTCTCTCTGCCTCAGGCAGAAACTCGAGTGTGCATCCAGCCTGCAGAAAGAAGAGGGCCTTTTCCTGAGCCCTGCTGTGCTGTGGCAGCTCCCTGAGGGCCTCCTCTCCCCTCACACGGTCGTGCCATTCGGCCCACCCGGGGAGCGAAGGTCCCCCTCGGCAGGGCGCAGGGGACGGCCTATGTGTGTTTTCATGGCTGGGAAAGGGCAGATCCAGAAGCTGGGTGTGCACTTGGGAATGGGGCCTGATGGGCATAGCCGGCCTTCCCGGGTTGGGAAGCAGGAGATCTGGGGCCTCCGAGCTGCATGCCCATCCCCTCCCTGGATGCCCCTCTTGCTTCCTCTCTGCTGCCAAGCCTCTCTCACCACACGTGCGTCTCATCGAAAGGAGCAGGCTGCTTGCCATTCTTTGCAAGGACCTCACCCCACAGGCCTCGTTTCCCCGAACGGGAGTGCACATTGACCCAGAGCCTCCAGAGGAGCTGCTGTCTCTCCAGCCACAGAGGCCGGCAGCCGAGTCCATGACAGCCTGCCTGCATGGAGGGCTTCTGTGGGAGAGGTGCCTTGCGTCCCAGGCGGGTGCTCCCTGGCACACCGCTTTCCATGGGGAAACACTGTGTGTGCCAAGTGTCTCCTGTGTGCAGAAAACGTAGCCCCGGTGCCCGAGGTGCAGGGACTCCTCTTTGGACCCAGAGCAGTGTGCTAGGCAGGCCTCCCATGCTGGGAGAGCCTCCGCTTCCCCAACTGTCCAAGGGCCTCAGGGACACACTTCGAGGGAGTGTGGGCCTGACAGGCAGAACGGCCCGAGTGAGGAACGTGGAGGGCAGGCCAAAGCCATCCCTAGGGCCTGTGCTGGCCTAGGCCCCTGCCAGCCAGCAGGGCCTCGACAGAGCACAGTTCCTTCGAGGAGGCCCCAGGGGGTTGCCTGTGTGTCTCTTGCACTGCTGGGAAGCTGCAGGTCCAGAGGCTGTGTGTGCACGGGGCCACTGGGGCCTGAGCACAAAACAGTCAGGACCCCACTCTCAAGCAGGACTCCTGCCACCTCGGCGCTGCCTGCCACACCCCCTTGCTGCCCGCACTGTCTTCACTGCTGGCAGGCCTCTGTGTGCACAGCCCAGTCTCTGCCAAGGGAACAAGGGGCTTGCTCGCCCCTTGCTAGAGGACCTCCTCCTGCAGCACTCTGGACCAGGGCACACACGCCCCTGGACCAGCAGCCTGCAAGGAAGCTGCAGCTGAGCCAGCCACAAAGGCCTGCAGCCCTGGGCAGGGAGCCTTCTGCTAAGGACAGCTTTCCCCCTCCCAAGCCCTGCAGGAGTTCCTGGAGGCTCAGGCCTGCAGCGTTTGCCATCACCGAGCACTGGGTGCCCAACGCCTCCCCTGCGGCTTCCGAGCACCCTGCAGCCCACAGGCCCTTGGCACCCACTCGGTGGCCAGAGGCAAGTCCTAGGCAGGACTCTCGAGCTTGTAGAGCCAGAGGGCCTCCAGCTTGGAAACCTGCTCAGGAACTCAGTGGCAGCCAGGCTTCACCTTCCATGCCTGTCGGCTAGCCGGTGGAGCCCCCGCTCCAGCGAAAACCTCTCTGCTTTGCCTTCAGCCAGGGAGGGCCGAGCTCAGGCTCTCTCTGCCTCAGGCAGAAACTCGAGTGTGCATCCAGCCTGCAGAAAGAAGAGGGCCTTTTCCTGAGCCCTGCTGTGCTGTGGCAGCTCCCTGAGGGCCTCCTCTCCCCTCACACGGTCGTGCCATTCGGCCCACCCGGGGAGCGAAGGTCCCCCTCGGCAGGGCGCAGGGGACGGCCTATGTGTGTTTTCATGGCTGGGAAAGGGCAGATCCAGAAGCTGGGTGTGCACTTGGGAATGGGGCCTGATGGGCATAGCCGGCCTTCCCGGGTTGGGAAGCAGGAGATCTGGGGCCTCCGAGCTGCATGCCCATCCCCTCCCTGGATGCCCCTCTTGCTTCCTCTCTGCTGCCAAGCCTCTCTCACCACACGTGCGTCTCATCGAAAGGAGCAGGCTGCTTGCCATTCTTTGCAAGGACCTCACCCCACAGGCCTCGTTTCCCCGAACGGGAGTGCACATTGACCCAGAGCCTCCAGAGGAGCTGCTGTCTCTCCAGCCACAGAGGCCGGCAGCCGAGTCCATGACAGCCTGCCTGCATGGAGGGCTTCTGTGGGAGAGGTGCCTTGCGTCCCAGGCGGGTGCTCCCTGGCACACCGCTTTCCATGGGGAAACACTGTGTGTGCCAAGTGTCTCCTGTGTGCAGAAAACGTAGCCCCGGTGCCCGAGGTGCAGGGACTCCTCTTTGGACCCAGAGCAGTGTGCTAGGCAGGCCTCCCATGCTGGGAGAGCCTCCGCTTCCCCAACTGTCCAAGGGCCTCAGGGACACACTTCGAGGGAGTGTGGGCCTGACAGGCAGAACGGCCCGAGTGAGGAACGTGGAGGGCAGGCCAAAGCCATCCCTAGGGCCTGTGCTGGCCTAGGCCCCTGCCAGCCAGCAGGGCCTCGACAGAGCACAGTTCCTTCGAGGAGGCCCCAGGGGGTTGCCTGTGTGTCTCTTGCACTGCTGGGAAGCTGCAGGTCCAGAGGCTGTGTGTGCACGGGGCCACTGGGGCCTGAGCACAAAACAGTCAGGACCCCACTCTCAAGCAGGACTCCTGCCACCTCGGCGCTGCCTGCCACACCCCCTTGCTGCCCGCACTGTCTTCACTGCTGGCAGGCCTCTGTGTGCACAGCCCAGTCTCTGCCAAGGGAACAAGGGGCTTGCTCGCCCCTTGCTAGAGGACCTCCTCCTGCAGCACTCTGGACCAGGGCACACACGCCCCTGGACCAGCAGCCTGCAAGGAAGCTGCAGCTGAGCCAGCCACAAAGGCCTGCAGCCCTGGGCAGGGAGCCTTCTGCTAAGGACAGCTTTCCCCCTCCCAAGCCCTGCAGGAGTTCCTGGAGGCTCAGGCCTGCAGCGTTTGCCATCACCGAGCACTGGGTGCCCAACGCCTCCCCTGCGGCTTCCGAGCACCCTGCAGCCCACAGGCCCTTGGCACCCACTCGGTGGCCAGAGGCAAGTCCTAGGCAGGACTCTCGAGCTTGTAGAGCCAGAGGGCCTCCAGCTTGGAAACCTGCTCAGGAACTCAGTGGCAGCCAGGCTTCACCTTCCATGCCTGTCGGCTAGCCGGTGGAGCCCCCGCTCCAGCGAAAACCTCTCTGCTTTGCCTTCAGCCAGGGAGGGCCGAGCTCAGGCTCTCTCTGCCTCAGGCAGAAACTCGAGTGTGCATCCAGCCTGCAGAAAGAAGAGGGCCTTTTCCTGAGCCCTGCTGTGCTGTGGCAGCTCCCTGAGGGCCTCCTCTCCCCTCACACGGTCGTGCCATTCGGCCCACCCGGGGAGCGAAGGTCCCCCTCGGCAGGGCGCAGGGGACGGCCTATGTGTGTTTTCATGGCTGGGAAAGGGCAGATCCAGAAGCTGGGTGTGCACTTGGGAATGGGGCCTGATGGGCATAGCCGGCCTTCCCGGGTTGGGAAGCAGGAGATCTGGGGCCTCCGAGCTGCATGCCCATCCCCTCCCTGGATGCCCCTCTTGCTTCCTCTCTGCTGCCAAGCCTCTCTCACCACACGTGCGTCTCATCGAAAGGAGCAGGCTGCTTGCCATTCTTTGCAAGGACCTCACCCCACAGGCCTCGTTTCCCCGAACGGGAGTGCACATTGACCCAGAGCCTCCAGAGGAGCTGCTGTCTCTCCAGCCACAGAGGCCGGCAGCCGAGTCCATGACAGCCTGCCTGCATGGAGGGCTTCTGTGGGAGAGGTGCCTTGCGTCCCAGGCGGGTGCTCCCTGGCACACCGCTTTCCATGGGGAAACACTGTGTGTGCCAAGTGTCTCCTGTGTGCAGAAAACGTAGCCCCGGTGCCCGAGGTGCAGGGACTCCTCTTTGGACCCAGAGCAGTGTGCTAGGCAGGCCTCCCATGCTGGGAGAGCCTCCGCTTCCCCAACTGTCCAAGGGCCTCAGGGACACACTTCGAGGGAGTGTGGGCCTGACAGGCAGAACGGCCCGAGTGAGGAACGTGGAGGGCAGGCCAAAGCCATCCCTAGGGCCTGTGCTGGCCTAGGCCCCTGCCAGCCAGCAGGGCCTCGACAGAGCACAGTTCCTTCGAGGAGGCCCCAGGGGGTTGCCTGTGTGTCTCTTGCACTGCTGGGAAGCTGCAGGTCCAGAGGCTGTGTGTGCACGGGGCCACTGGGGCCTGAGCACAAAACAGTCAGGACCCCACTCTCAAGCAGGACTCCTGCCACCTCGGCGCTGCCTGCCACACCCCCTTGCTGCCCGCACTGTCTTCACTGCTGGCAGGCCTCTGTGTGCACAGCCCAGTCTCTGCCAAGGGAACAAGGGGCTTGCTCGCCCCTTGCTAGAGGACCTCCTCCTGCAGCACTCTGGACCAGGGCACACACGCCCCTGGACCAGCAGCCTGCAAGGAAGCTGCAGCTGAGCCAGCCACAAAGGCCTGCAGCCCTGGGCAGGGAGCCTTCTGCTAAGGACAGCTTTCCCCCTCCCAAGCCCTGCAGGAGTTCCTGGAGGCTCAGGCCTGCAGCGTTTGCCATCACCGAGCACTGGGTGCCCAACGCCTCCCCTGCGGCTTCCGAGCACCCTGCAGCCCACAGGCCCTTGGCACCCACTCGGTGGCCAGAGGCAAGTCCTAGGCAGGACTCTCGAGCTTGTAGAGCCAGAGGGCCTCCAGCTTGGAAACCTGCTCAGGAACTCAGTGGCAGCCAGGCTTCACCTTCCATGCCTGTCGGCTAGCCGGTGGAGCCCCCGCTCCAGCGAAAACCTCTCTGCTTTGCCTTCAGCCAGGGAGGGCCGAGCTCAGGCTCTCTCTGCCTCAGGCAGAAACTCGAGTGTGCATCCAGCCTGCAGAAAGAAGAGGGCCTTTTCCTGAGCCCTGCTGTGCTGTGGCAGCTCCCTGAGGGCCTCCTCTCCCCTCACACGGTCGTGCCATTCGGCCCACCCGGGGAGCGAAGGTCCCCCCTCGGCAGGGCGCAGGGGACGGCCTATGTGTGTTTTCATGGCTGGGAAAGGGCAGATCCAGAAGCTGGGTGTGCACTTGGGAATGGGGCCTGATGGGCATAGCCGGCCTTCCCGGGTTGGGAAGCAGGAGATCTGGGGCCTCCGAGCTGCATGCCCATCCCCTCCCTGGATGCCCCTCTTGCTTCCTCTCTGCTGCCAAGCCTCTCTCACCACACGTGCGTCTCATCGAAAGGAGCAGGCTGCTTGCCATTCTTTGCAAGGACCTCACCCCACAGGCCTCGTTTCCCCGAACGGGAGTGCACATTGACCCAGAGCCTCCAGAGGAGCTGCTGTCTCTCCAGCCACAGAGGCCGGCAGCCGAGTCCATGACAGCCTGCCTGCATGGAGGGCTTCTGTGGGAGAGGTGCCTTGCGTCCCAGGCGGGTGCTCCCTGGCACACCGCTTTCCATGGGGAAACACTGTGTGTGCCAAGTGTCTCCTGTGTGCAGAAAACGTAGCCCCGGTGCCCGAGGTGCAGGGACTCCTCTTTGGACCCAGAGCAGTGTGCTAGGCAGGCCTCCCATGCTGGGAGAGCCTCCGCTTCCCCAACTGTCCAAGGGCCTCAGGGACACACTTCGAGGGAGTGTGGGCCTGACAGGCAGAACGGCCCGAGTGAGGAACGTGGAGGGCAGGCCAAAGCCATCCCTAGGGCCTGTGCTGGCCTAGGCCCCTGCCAGCCAGCAGGGCCTCGACAGAGCACAGTTCCTTCGAGGAGGCCCCAGGGGGTTGCCTGTGTGTCTCTTGCACTGCTGGGAAGCTGCAGGTCCAGAGGCTGTGTGTGCACGGGGCCACTGGGGCCTGAGCACAAAACAGTCAGGACCCCACTCTCAAGCAGGACTCCTGCCACCTCGGCGCTGCCTGCCACACCCCCTTGCTGCCCGCACTGTCTTCACTGCTGGCAGGCCTCTGTGTGCACAGCCCAGTCTCTGCCAAGGGAACAAGGGGCTTGCTCGCCCCTTGCTAGAGGACCTCCTCCTGCAGCACTCTGGACCAGGGCACACACGCCCCTGGACCAGCAGCCTGCAAGGAAGCTGCAGCTGAGCCAGCCACAAAGGCCTGCAGCCCTGGGCAGGGAGCCTTCTGCTAAGGACAGCTTTCCCCCTCCCAAGCCCTGCAGGAGTTCCTGGAGGCTCAGGCCTGCAGCGTTTGCCATCACCGAGCACTGGGTGCCCAACGCCTCCCCTGCGGCTTCCGAGCACCCTGCAGCCCACAGGCCCTTGGCACCCACTCGGTGGCCAGAGGCAAGTCCTAGGCAGGACTCTCGAGCTTGTAGAGCCAGAGGGCCTCCAGCTTGGAAACCTGCTCAGGAACTCAGTGGCAGCCAGGCTTCACCTTCCATGCCTGTCGGCTAGCCGGTGGAGCCCCCGCTCCAGCGAAAACCTCTCTGCTTTGCCTTCAGCCAGGGAGGGCCGAGCTCAGGCTCTCTCTGCCTCAGGCAGAAACTCGAGTGTGCATCCAGCCTGCAGAAAGAAGAGGGCCTTTTCCTGAGCCCTGCTGTGCTGTGGCAGCTCCCTGAGGGCCTCCTCTCCCCTCACACGGTCGTGCCATTCGGCCCACCCGGGGAGCGAAGGTCCCCCCTCGGCAGGGCGCAGGGGACGGCCTATGTGTGTTTTCATGGCTGGGAAAGGGCAGATCCAGAAGCTGGGTGTGCACTTGGGAATGGGGCCTGATGGGCATAGCCGGCCTTCCCGGGTTGGGAAGCAGGAGATCTGGGGCCTCCGAGCTGCATGCCCATCCCCTCCCTGGATGCCCCTCTTGCTTCCTCTCTGCTGCCAAGCCTCTCTCACCACACGTGCGTCTCATCGAAAGGAGCAGGCTGCTTGCCATTCTTTGCAAGGACCTCACCCCACAGGCCTCGTTTCCCCGAACGGGAGTGCACATTGACCCAGAGCCTCCAGAGGAGCTGCTGTCTCTCCAGCCACAGAGGCCGGCAGCCGAGTCCATGACAGCCTGCCTGCATGGAGGGCTTCTGTGGGAGAGGTGCCTTGCGTCCCAGGCGGGTGCTCCCTGGCACACCGCTTTCCATGGGGAAACACTGTGTGTGCCAAGTGTCTCCTGTGTGCAGAAAACGTAGCCCCGGTGCCCGAGGTGCAGGGACTCCTCTTTGGACCCAGAGCAGTGTGCTAGGCAGGCCTCCCATGCTGGGAGAGCCTCCGCTTCCCCAACTGTCCAAGGGCCTCAGGGACACACTTCGAGGGAGTGTGGGCCTGACAGGCAGAACGGCCCGAGTGAGGAACGTGGAGGGCAGGCCAAAGCCATCCCTAGGGCCTGTGCTGGCCTAGGCCCCTGCCAGCCAGCAGGGCCTCGACAGAGCACAGTTCCTTCGAGGAGGCCCCAGGGGGTTGCCTGTGTGTCTCTTGCACTGCTGGGAAGCTGCAGGTCCAGAGGCTGTGTGTGCACGGGGCCACTGGGGCCTGAGCACAAAACAGTCAGGACCCCACTCTCAAGCAGGACTCCTGCCACCTCGGCGCTGCCTGCCACACCCCCTTGCTGCCCGCACTGTCTTCACTGCTGGCAGGCCTCTGTGTGCACAGCCCAGTCTCTGCCAAGGGAACAAGGGGCTTGCTCGCCCCTTGCTAGAGGACCTCCTCCTGCAGCACTCTGGACCAGGGCACACACGCCCCTGGACCAGCAGCCTGCAAGGAAGCTGCAGCTGAGCCAGCCACAAAGGCCTGCAGCCCTGGGCAGGGAGCCTTCTGCTAAGGACAGCTTTCCCCCTCCC
The DNA here is from genome assembly GCF_030028045.1 of Hippopotamus amphibius kiboko. Classification (NCBI taxonomy): domain Eukaryota; kingdom Metazoa; phylum Chordata; class Mammalia; order Artiodactyla; family Hippopotamidae; genus Hippopotamus; species Hippopotamus amphibius. Next base: position 47,446,123 of record NC_080195.1, read on the forward strand.
AAGCCCTGCAGGAGTTCCTGGAGGCTCAGGCCTGCAGCGTTTGCCATCACCGAGCACTGGGTGCCCAACGCCTCCCCTGCGGCTTCCGAGCACCCTGCAGCCCACAGGCCCTTGGCACCCACTCGGTGGCCAGAGGCAAGTCCTAGGCAGGACTCTCGAGCTTGTAGAGCCAGAGGGCCTCCAGCTTGGAAACCTGCTCAGGAACTCAGTGGCAGCCAGGCTTCACCTTCCATGCCTGTCGGCTAGCCGGTGGAGCCCCCGCTCCAGCGAAAACCTCTCTGCTTTGCCTTCAGCCAGGGAGGGCCGAGCTCAGGCTCTCTCTGCCTCAGGCAGAAACTCGAGTGTGCATCCAGCCTGCAGAAAGAAGAGGGCCTTTTCCTGAGCCCTGCTGTGCTGTGGCAGCTCCCTGAGGGCCTCCTCTCCCCTCACACGGTCGTGCCATTCGGCCCACCCGGGGAGCGAAGGTCCCCCTCGGCAGGGCGCAGGGGACGGCCTATGTGTGTTTTCATGGCTGGGAAAGGGCAGATCCAGAAGCTGGGTGTGCACTTGGGAATGGGGCCTGATGGGCATAGCCGGCCTTCCCGGGTTGGGAAGCAGGAGATCTGGGGCCTCCGAGCTGCATGCCCATCCCCTCCCTGGATGCCCCTCTTGCTTCCTCTCTGCTGCCAAGCCTCTCTCACCACACGTGCGTCTCATCGAAAGGAGCAGGCTGCTTGCCATTCTTTGCAAGGACCTCACCCCACAGGCCTCGTTTCCCCGAACGGGAGTGCACATTGACCCAGAGCCTCCAGAGGAGCTGCTGTCTCTCCAGCCACAGAGGCCGGCAGCCGAGTCCATGACAGCCTGCCTGCATGGAGGGCTTCTGTGGGAGAGGTGCCTTGCGTCCCAGGCGGGTGCTCCCTGGCACACCGCTTTCCATGGGGAAACACTGTGTGTGCCAAGTGTCTCCTGTGTGCAGAAAACGTAGCCCCGGTGCCCGAGGTGCAGGGACTCCTCTTTGGACCCAGAGCAGTGTGCTAGGCAGGCCTCCCATGCTGGGAGAGCCTCCGCTTCCCCAACTGTCCAAGGGCCTCAGGGACACACTTCGAGGGAGTGTGGGCCTGACAGGCAGAACGGCCCGAGTGAGGAACGTGGAGGGCAGGCCAAAGCCATCCCTAGGGCCTGTGCTGGCCTAGGCCCCTGCCAGCCAGCAGGGCCTCGACAGAGCACAGTTCCTTCGAGGAGGCCCCAGGGGGTTGCCTGTGTGTCTCTTGCACTGCTGGGAAGCTGCAGGTCCAGAGGCTGTGTGTGCACGGGGCCACTGGGGCCTGAGCACAAAACAGTCAGGACCCCACTCTCAAGCAGGACTCCTGCCACCTCGGCGCTGCCTGCCACACCCCCTTGCTGCCCGCACTGTCTTCACTGCTGGCAGGCCTCTGTGTGCACAGCCCAGTCTCTGCCAAGGGAACAAGGGGCTTGCTCGCCCCTTGCTAGAGGACCTCCTCCTGCAGCACTCTGGACCAGGGCACACACGCCCCTGGACCAGCAGCCTGCAAGGAAGCTGCAGCTGAGCCAGCCACAAAGGCCTGCAGCCCTGGGCAGGGAGCCTTCTGCTAAGGACAGCTTTCCCCCTCCCAAGCCCTGCAGGAGTTCCTGGAGGCTCAGGCCTGCAGCGTTTGCCATCACCGAGCACTGGGTGCCCAACGCCTCCCCTGCGGCTTCCGAGCACCCTGCAGCCCACAGGCCCTTGGCACCCACTCGGTGGCCAGAGGCAAGTCCTAGGCAGGACTCTCGAGCTTGTAGAGCCAGAGGGCCTCCAGCTTGGAAACCTGCTCAGGAACTCAGTGGCAGCCAGGCTTCACCTTCCATGCCTGTCGGCTAGCCGGTGGAGCCCCCGCTCCAGCGAAAACCTCTCTGCTTTGCCTTCAGCCAGGGAGGGCCGAGCTCAGGCTCTCTCTGCCTCAGGCAGAAACTCGAGTGTGCATCCAGCCTGCAGAAAGAAGAGGGCCTTTTCCTGAGCCCTGCTGTGCTGTGGCAGCTCCCTGAGGGCCTCCTCTCCCCTCACACGGTCGTGCCATTCGGCCCACCCGGGGAGCGAAGGTCCCCCTCGGCAGGGCGCAGGGGACGGCCTATGTGTGTTTTCATGGCTGGGAAAGGGCAGATCCAGAAGCTGGGTGTGCACTTGGGAATGGGGCCTGATGGGCATAGCCGGCCTTCCCGGGTTGGGAAGCAGGAGATCTGGGGCCTCCGAGCTGCATGCCCATCCCCTCCCTGGATGCCCCTCTTGCTTCCTCTCTGCTGCCAAGCCTCTCTCACCACACGTGCGTCTCATCGAAAGGAGCAGGCTGCTTGCCATTCTTTGCAAGGACCTCACCCCACAGGCCTCGTTTCCCCGAACGGGAGTGCACATTGACCCAGAGCCTCCAGAGGAGCTGCTGTCTCTCCAGCCACAGAGGCCGGCAGCCGAGTCCATGACAGCCTGCCTGCATGGAGGGCTTCTGTGGGAGAGGTGCCTTGCGTCCCAGGCGGGTGCTCCCTGGCACACCGCTTTCCATGGGGAAACACTGTGTGTGCCAAGTGTCTCCTGTGTGCAGAAAACGTAGCCCCGGTGCCCGAGGTGCAGGGACTCCTCTTTGGACCCAGAGCAGTGTGCTAGGCAGGCCTCCCATGCTGGGAGAGCCTCCGCTTCCCCAACTGTCCAAGGGCCTCAGGGACACACTTCGAGGGAGTGTGGGCCTGACAGGCAGAACGGCCCGAGTGAGGAACGTGGAGGGCAGGCCAAAGCCATCCCTAGGGCCTGTGCTGGCCTAGGCCCCTGCCAGCCAGCAGGGCCTCGACAGAGCACAGTTCCTTCGAGGAGGCCCCAGGGGGTTGCCTGTGTGTCTCTTGCACTGCTGGGAAGCTGCAGGTCCAGAGGCTGTGTGTGCACGGGGCCACTGGGGCCTGAGCACAAAACAGTCAGGACCCCACTCTCAAGCAGGACTCCTGCCACCTCGGCGCTGCCTGCCACACCCCCTTGCTGCCCGCACTGTCTTCACTGCTGGCAGGCCTCTGTGTGCACAGCCCAGTCTCTGCCAAGGGAACAAGGGGCTTGCTCGCCCCTTGCTAGAGGACCTCCTCCTGCAGCACTCTGGACCAGGGCACACACGCCCCTGGACCAGCAGCCTGCAAGGAAGCTGCAGCTGAGCCAGCCACAAAGGCCTGCAGCCCTGGGCAGGGAGCCTTCTGCTAAGGACAGCTTTCCCCCTCCCAAGCCCTGCAGGAGTTCCTGGAGGCTCAGGCCTGCAGCGTTTGCCATCACCGAGCACTGGGTGCCCAACGCCTCCCCTGCGGCTTCCGAGCACCCTGCAGCCCACAGGCCCTTGGCACCCACTCGGTGGCCAGAGGCAAGTCCTAGGCAGGACTCTCGAGCTTGTAGAGCCAGAGGGCCTCCAGCTTGGAAACCTGCTCAGGAACTCAGTGGCAGCCAGGCTTCACCTTCCATGCCTGTCGGCTAGCCGGTGGAGCCCCCGCTCCAGCGAAAACCTCTCTGCTTTGCCTTCAGCCAGGGAGGGCCGAGCTCAGGCTCTCTCTGCCTCAGGCAGAAACTCGAGTGTGCATCCAGCCTGCAGAAAGAAGAGGGCCTTTTCCTGAGCCCTGCTGTGCTGTGGCAGCTCCCTGAGGGCCTCCTCTCCCCTCACACGGTCGTGCCATTCGGCCCACCCGGGGAGCGAAGGTCCCCCTCGGCAGGGCGCAGGGGACGGCCTATGTGTGTTTTCATGGCTGGGAAAGGGCAGATCCAGAAGCTGGGTGTGCACTTGGGAATGGGGCCTGATGGGCATAGCCGGCCTTCCCGGGTTGGGAAGCAGGAGATCTGGGGCCTCCGAGCTGCATGCCCATCCCCTCCCTGGATGCCCCTCTTGCTTCCTCTCTGCTGCCAAGCCTCTCTCACCACACGTGCGTCTCATCGAAAGGAGCAGGCTGCTTGCCATTCTTTGCAAGGACCTCACCCCACAGGCCTCGTTTCCCCGAACGGGAGTGCACATTGACCCAGAGCCTCCAGAGGAGCTGCTGTCTCTCCAGCCACAGAGGCCGGCAGCCGAGTCCATGACAGCCTGCCTGCATGGAGGGCTTCTGTGGGAGAGGTGCCTTGCGTCCCAGGCGGGTGCTCCCTGGCACACCGCTTTCCATGGGGAAACACTGTGTGTGCCAAGTGTCTCCTGTGTGCAGAAAACGTAGCCCCGGTGCCCGAGGTGCAGGGACTCCTCTTTGGACCCAGAGCAGTGTGCTAGGCAGGCCTCCCATGCTGGGAGAGCCTCCGCTTCCCCAACTGTCCAAGGGCCTCAGGGACACACTTCGAGGGAGTGTGGGCCTGACAGGCAGAACGGCCCGAGTGAGGAACGTGGAGGGCAGGCCAAAGCCATCCCTAGGGCCTGTGCTGGCCTAGGCCCCTGCCAGCCAGCAGGGCCTCGACAGAGCACAGTTCCTTCGAGGAGGCCCCAGGGGGTTGCCTGTGTGTCTCTTGCACTGCTGGGAAGCTGCAGGTCCAGAGGCTGTGTGTGCACGGGGCCACTGGGGCCTGAGCACAAAACAGTCAGGACCCCACTCTCAAGCAGGACTCCTGCCACCTCGGCGCTGCCTGCCACACCCCCTTGCTGCCCGCACTGTCTTCACTGCTGGCAGGCCTCTGTGTGCACAGCCCAGTCTCTGCCAAGGGAACAAGGGGCTTGCTCGCCCCTTGCTAGAGGACCTCCTCCTGCAGCACTCTGGACCAGGGCACACACGCCCCTGGACCAGCAGCCTGCAAGGAAGCTGCAGCTGAGCCAGCCACAAAGGCCTGCAGCCCTGGGCAGGGAGCCTTCTGCTAAGGACAGCTTTCCCCCTCCCAAGCCCTGCAGGAGTTCCTGGAGGCTCAGGCCTGCAGCGTTTGCCATCACCGAGCACTGGGTGCCCAACGCCTCCCCTGCGGCTTCCGAGCACCCTGCAGCCCACAGGCCCTTGGCACCCACTCGGTGGCCAGAGGCAAGTCCTAGGCAGGACTCTCGAGCTTGTAGAGCCAGAGGGCCTCCAGCTTGGAAACCTGCTCAGGAACTCAGTGGCAGCCAGGCTTCACCTTCCATGCCTGTCGGCTAGCCGGTGGAGCCCCCGCTCCAGCGAAAACCTCTCTGCTTTGCCTTCAGCCAGGGAGGGCCGAGCTCAGGCTCTCTCTGCCTCAGGCAGAAACTCGAGTGTGCATCCAGCCTGCAGAAAGAAGAGGGCCTTTTCCTGAGCCCTGCTGTGCTGTGGCAGCTCCCTGAGGGCCTCCTCTCCCCTCACACGGTCGTGCCATTCGGCCCACCCGGGGAGCGAAGGTCCCCCTCGGCAGGGCGCAGGGGACGGCCTATGTGTGTTTTCATGGCTGGGAAAGGGCAGATCCAGAAGCTGGGTGTGCACTTGGGAATGGGGCCTGATGGGCATAGCCGGCCTTCCCGGGTTGGGAAGCAGGAGATCTGGGGCCTCCGAGCTGCATGCCCATCCCCTCCCTGGATGCCCCTCTTGCTTCCTCTCTGCTGCCAAGCCTCTCTCACCACACGTGCGTCTCATCGAAAGGAGCAGGCTGCTTGCCATTCTTTGCAAGGACCTCACCCCACAGGCCTCGTTTCCCCGAACGGGAGTGCACATTGACCCAGAGCCTCCAGAGGAGCTGCTGTCTCTCCAGCCACAGAGGCCGGCAGCCGAGTCCATGACAGCCTGCCTGCATGGAGGGCTTCTGTGGGAGAGGTGCCTTGCGTCCCAGGCGGGTGCTCCCTGGCACACCGCTTTCCATGGGGAAACACTGTGTGTGCCAAGTGTCTCCTGTGTGCAGAAAACGTAGCCCCGGTGCCCGAGGTGCAGGGACTCCTCTTTGGACCCAGAGCAGTGTGCTAGGCAGGCCTCCCATGCTGGGAGAGCCTCCGCTTCCCCAACTGTCCAAGGGCCTCAGGGACACACTTCGAGGGAGTGTGGGCCTGACAGGCAGAACGGCCCGAGTGAGGAACGTGGAGGGCAGGCCAAAGCCATCCCTAGGGCCTGTGCTGGCCTAGGCCCCTGCCAGCCAGCAGGGCCTCGACAGAGCACAGTTCCTTCGAGGAGGCCCCAGGGGGTTGCCTGTGTGTCTCTTGCACTGCTGGGAAGCTGCAGGTCCAGAGGCTGTGTGTGCACGGGGCCACTGGGGCCTGAGCACAAAACAGTCAGGACCCCACTCTCAAGCAGGACTCCTGCCACCTCGGCGCTGCCTGCCACACCCCCTTGCTGCCCGCACTGTCTTCACTGCTGGCAGGCCTCTGTGTGCACAGCCCAGTCTCTGCCAAGGGAACAAGGGGCTTGCTCGCCCCTTGCTAGAGGACCTCCTCCTGCAGCACTCTGGACCAGGGCACACACGCCCCTGGACCAGCAGCCTGCAAGGAAGCTGCAGCTGAGCCAGCCACAAAGGCCTGCAGCCCTGGGCAGGGAGCCTTCTGCTAAGGACAGCTTTCCCCCTCCCAAGCCCTGCAGGAGTTCCTGGAGGCTCAGGCCTGCAGCGTTTGCCATCACCGAGCACTGGGTGCCCAACGCCTCCCCTGCGGCTTCCGAGCACCCTGCAGCCCACAGGCCCTTGGCACCCACTCGGTGGCCAGAGGCAAGTCCTAGGCAGGACTCTCGAGCTTGTAGAGCCAGAGGGCCTCCAGCTTGGAAACCTGCTCAGGAACTCAGTGGCAGCCAGGCTTCACCTTCCATGCCTGTCGGCTAGCCGGTGGAGCCCCCGCTCCAGCGAAAACCTCTCTGCTTTGCCTTCAGCCAGGGAGGGCCGAGCTCAGGCTCTCTCTGCCTCAGGCAGAAACTCGAGTGTGCATCCAGCCTGCAGAAAGAAGAGGGCCTTTTCCTGAGCCCTGCTGTGCTGTGGCAGCTCCCTGAGGGCCTCCTCTCCCCTCACACGGTCGTGCCATTCGGCCCACCCGGGGAGCGAAGGTCCCCCTCGGCAGGGCGCAGGGGACGGCCTATGTGTGTTTTCATGGCTGGGAAAGGGCAGATCCAGAAGCTGGGTGTGCACTTGGGAATGGGGCCTGATGGGCATAGCCGGCCTTCCCGGGTTGGGAAGCAGGAGATCTGGGGCCTCCGAGCTGCATGCCCATCCCCTCCCTGGATGCCCCTCTTGCTTCCTCTCTGCTGCCAAGCCTCTCTCACCACACGTGCGTCTCATCGAAAGGAGCAGGCTGCTTGCCATTCTTTGCAAGGACCTCACCCCACAGGCCTCGTTTCCCCGAACGGGAGTGCACATTGACCCAGAGCCTCCAGAGGAGCTGCTGTCTCTCCAGCCACAGAGGCCGGCAGCCGAGTCCATGACAGCCTGCCTGCATGGAGGGCTTCTGTGGGAGAGGTGCCTTGCGTCCCAGGCGGGTGCTCCCTGGCACACCGCTTTCCATGGGGAAACACTGTGTGTGCCAAGTGTCTCCTGTGTGCAGAAAACGTAGCCCCGGTGCCCGAGGTGCAGGGACTCCTCTTTGGACCCAGAGCAGTGTGCTAGGCAGGCCTCCCATGCTGGGAGAGCCTCCGCTTCCCCAACTGTCCAAGGGCCTCAGGGACACACTTCGAGGGAGTGTGGGCCTGACAGGCAGAACGGCCCGAGTGAGGAACGTGGAGGGCAGGCCAAAGCCATCCCTAGGGCCTGTGCTGGCCTAGGCCCCTGCCAGCCAGCAGGGCCTCGACAGAGCACAGTTCCTTCGAGGAGGCCCCAGGGGGTTGCCTGTGTGTCTCTTGCACTGCTGGGAAGCTGCAGGTCCAGAGGCTGTGTGTGCACGGGGCCACTGGGGCCTGAGCACAAAACAGTCAGGACCCCACTCTCAAGCAGGACTCCTGCCACCTCGGCGCTGCCTGCCACACCCCCTTGCTGCCCGCACTGTCTTCACTGCTGGCAGGCCTCTGTGTGCACAGCCCAGTCTCTGCCAAGGGAACAAGGGGCTTGCTCGCCCCTTGCTAGAGGACCTCCTCCTGCAGCACTCTGGACCAGGGCACACACGCCCCTGGACCAGCAGCCTGCAAGGAAGCTGCAGCTGAGCCAGCCACAAAGGCCTGCAGCCCTGGGCAGGGAGCCTTCTGCTAAGGACAGCTTTCCCCCTCCCAAGCCCTGCAGGAGTTCCTGGAGGCTCAGGCCTGCAGCGTTTGCCATCACCGAGCACTGGGTGCCCAACGCCTCCCCTGCGGCTTCCGAGCACCCTGCAGCCCACAGGCCCTTGGCACCCACTCGGTGGCCAGAGGCAAGTCCTAGGCAGGACTCTCGAGCTTGTAGAGCCAGAGGGCCTCCAGCTTGGAAACCTGCTCAGGAACTCAGTGGCAGCCAGGCTTCACCTTCCATGCCTGTCGGCTAGCCGGTGGAGCCCCCGCTCCAGCGAAAACCTCTCTGCTTTGCCTTCAGCCAGGGAGGGCCGAGCTCAGGCTCTCTCTGCCTCAGGCAGAAACTCGAGTGTGCATCCAGCCTGCAGAAAGAAGAGGGCCTTTTCCTGAGCCCTGCTGTGCTGTGGCAGCTCCCTGAGGGCCTCCTCTCCCCTCACACGGTCGTGCCATTCGGCCCACCCGGGGAGCGAAGGTCCCCCTCGGCAGGGCGCAGGGGACGGCCTATGTGTGTTTTCATGGCTGGGAAAGGGCAGATCCAGAAGCTGGGTGTGCACTTGGGAATGGGGCCTGATGGGCATAGCCGGCCTTCCCGGGTTGGGAAGCAGGAGATCTGGGGCCTCCGAGCTGCATGCCCATCCCCTCCCTGGATGCCCCTCTTGCTTCCTCTCTGCTGCCAAGCCTCTCTCACCACACGTGCGTCTCATCGAAAGGAGCAGGCTGCTTGCCATTCTTTGCAAGGACCTCACCCCACAGGCCTCGTTTCCCCGAACGGGAGTGCACATTGACCCAGAGCCTCCAGAGGAGCTGCTGTCTCTCCAGCCACAGAGGCCGGCAGCCGAGTCCATGACAGCCTGCCTGCATGGAGGGCTTCTGTGGGAGAGGTGCCTTGCGTCCCAGGCGGGTGCTCCCTGGCACACCGCTTTCCATGGGGAAACACTGTGTGTGCCAAGTGTCTCCTGTGTGCAGAAAACGTAGCCCCGGTGCCCGAGGTGCAGGGACTCCTCTTTGGACCCAGAGCAGTGTGCTAGGCAGGCCTCCCATGCTGGGAGAGCCTCCGCTTCCCCAACTGTCCAAGGGCCTCAGGGACACACTTCGAGGGAGTGTGGGCCTGACAGGCAGAACGGCCCGAGTGAGGAACGTGGAGGGCAGGCCAAAGCCATCCCTAGGGCCTGTGCTGGCCTAGGCCCCTGCCAGCCAGCAGGGCCTCGACAGAGCACAGTTCCTTCGAGGAGGCCCCAGGGGGTTGCCTGTGTGTCTCTTGCACTGCTGGGAAGCTGCAGGTCCAGAGGCTGTGTGTGCACGGGGCCACTGGGGCCTGAGCACAAAACAGTCAGGACCCCACTCTCAAGCAGGACTCCTGCCACCTCGGCGCTGCCTGCCACACCCCCTTGCTGCCCGCACTGTCTTCACTGCTGGCAGGCCTCTGTGTGCACAGCCCAGTCTCTGCCAAGGGAACAAGGGGCTTGCTCGCCCCTTGCTAGAGGACCTCCTCCTGCAGCACTCTGGACCAGGGCACACACGCCCCTGGACCAGCAGCCTGCAAGGAAGCTGCAGCTGAGCCAGCCACAAAGGCCTGCAGCCCTGGGCAGGGAGCCTTCTGCTAAGGACAGCTTTCCCCCTCCCAAGCCCTGCAGGAGTTCCTGGAGGCTCAGGCCTGCAGCGTTTGCCATCACCGAGCACTGGGTGCCCAACGCCTCCCCTGCGGCTTCCGAGCACCCTGCAGCCCACAGGCCCTTGGCACCCACTCGGTGGCCAGAGGCAAGTCCTAGGCAGGACTCTCGAGCTTGTAGAGCCAGAGGGCCTCCAGCTTGGAAACCTGCTCAGGAACTCAGTGGCAGCCAGGCTTCACCTTCCATGCCTGTCGGCTAGCCGGTGGAGCCCCCGCTCCAGCGAAAACCTCTCTGCTTTGCCTTCAGCCAGGGAGGGCCGAGCTCAGGCTCTCTCTGCCTCAGGCAGAAACTCGAGTGTGCATCCAGCCTGCAGAAAGAAGAGGGCCTTTTCCTGAGCCCTGCTGTGCTGTGGCAGCTCCCTGAGGGCCTCCTCTCCCCTCACACGGTCGTGCCATTCGGCCCACCCGGGGAGCGAAGGTCCCCCTCGGCAGGGCGCAGGGGACGGCCTATGTGTGTTTTCATGGCTGGGAAAGGGCAGATCCAGAAGCTGGGTGTGCACTTGGGAATGGGGCCTGATGGGCATAGCCGGCCTTCCCGGGTTGGGAAGCAGGAGATCTGGGGCCTCCGAGCTGCATGCCCATCCCCTCCCTGGATGCCCCTCTTGCTTCCTCTCTGCTGCCAAGCCTCTCTCACCACACGTGCGTCTCATCGAAAGGAGCAGGCTGCTTGCCATTCTTTGCAAGGACCTCACCCCACAGGCCTCGTTTCCCCGAACGGGAGTGCACATTGACCCAGAGCCTCCAGAGGAGCTGCTGTCTCTCCAGCCACAGAGGCCGGCAGCCGAGTCCATGACAGCCTGCCTGCATGGAGGGCTTCTGTGGGAGAGGTGCCTTGCGTCCCAGGCGGGTGCTCCCTGGCACACCGCTTTCCATGGGGAAACACTGTGTGTGCCAAGTGTCTCCTGTGTGCAGAAAACGTAGCCCCGGTGCCCGAGGTGCAGGGACTCCTCTTTGGACCCAGAGCAGTGTGCTAGGCAGGCCTCCCATGCTGGGAGAGCCTCCGCTTCCCCAACTGTCCAAGGGCCTCAGGGACACACTTCGAGGGAGTGTGGGCCTGACAGGCAGAACGGCCCGAGTGAGGAACGTGGAGGGCAGGCCAAAGCCATCCCTAGGGCCTGTGCTGGCCTAGGCCCCTGCCAGCCAGCAGGGCCTCGACAGAGCACAGTTCCTTCGAGGAGGCCCCAGGGGGTTGCCTGTGTGTCTCTTGCACTGCTGGGAAGCTGCAGGTCCAGAGGCTGTGTGTGCACGGGGCCACTGGGGCCTGAGCACAAAACAGTCAGGACCCCACTCTCAAGCAGGACTCCTGCCACCTCGGCGCTGCCTGCCACACCCCCTTGCTGCCCGCACTGTCTTCACTGCTGGCAGGCCTCTGTGTGCACAGCCCAGTCTCTGCCAAGGGAACAAGGGGCTTGCTCGCCCCTTGCTAGAGGACCTCCTCCTGCAGCACTCTGGACCAGGGCACACACGCCCCTGGACCAGCAGCCTGCAAGGAAGCTGCAGCTGAGCCAGCCACAAAGGCCTGCAGCCCTGGGCAGGGAGCCTTCTGCTAAGGACAGCTTTCCCCCTCCCAAGCCCTGCAGGAGTTCCTGGAGGCTCAGGCCTGCAGCGTTTGCCATCACCGAGCACTGGGTGCCCAACGCCTCCCCTGCGGCTTCCGAGCACCCTGCAGCCCACAGGCCCTTGGCACCCACTCGGTGGCCAGAGGCAAGTCCTAGGCAGGACTCTCGAGCTTGTAGAGCCAGAGGGCCTCCAGCTTGGAAACCTGCTCAGGAACTCAGTGGCAGCCAGGCTTCACCTTCCATGCCTGTCGGCTAGCCGGTGGAGCCCCCGCTCCAGCGAAAACCTCTCTGCTTTGCCTTCAGCCAGGGAGGGCCGAGCTCAGGCTCTCTCTGCCTCAGGCAGAAACTCGAGTGTGCATCCAGCCTGCAGAAAGAAGAGGGCCTTTTCCTGAGCCCTGCTGTGCTGTGGCAGCTCA